>NC_087551.1:49881529-50538984 GCF_036250125.1 Pseudopipra pipra | reverse complement strand
GTGGGCACCAGGGGCCAGAGCAGATAAAACCAATACCATGCAGCCATCACGTGGTCGCAGCCCTGCCATTTCTGGGACTCCTGGTAGCTGGACCTATGCTGGATCTGGGGTAGTAGCTATAATTCTTTTTCTCTCTTTCTTTACCTCTTCTTAATCTCCTTTCTTGATATTTGGGTAACTTAAAACTGGATGGGTTGGATTTTGCTAAATTAGGTTAGCCTGTACTAAGTCAGTGCTTTGTGAAATGCTTTTTTCATCTATACCAGGGTTGCCATTTGTCCAGTCTGTTAAAAAGGATTGTTCATATCCATCTAATTCGTATCAATGCTTTATTGCTCCTATTGTCAGAAAACCTTTACTAGTATCTGATATAAAACCACGTTAATGTAATTTAAGGAAACTCCATTTTGTCTTGATCTCAATGAACACAAGGAATAGCTGCAGGACATTTGCTTCATAGCACATTTTTATTCATCTGAAGATTTACATTTCCCTACAGCAATTCCTTTTTTAGACTGTCTTCTGGACTTTTTTCAATTTCTTAGAAGTCCTAAACTAGAATAATTTTTAACTTAGGCTTTTTCAGTAAAAGCAGAAAAGACCTTGCTGGTACCTTACATAAGTTCTCATCTGATCAAGAAAGTGCCATGAAGGGAATTAAAGAATAATTTCATGTCTCTGGCTCCTGGAACCCAGCATCTTCTGTTTGACTTTAAATGCTGGATCCCAGAGATCATTTGTGCTACACATTTTTAAAAAACAAATTGGAGAAGATACAGAAGAAATCATCATATAACACTGCAGATCATGGCCCTTCTAATACACCATTCTGTTAATGTTAAAAGCCTCAAAGTTCAGCCAAGCAAGTCTAATACTAAGACTCAATGTCTCCTGGATTGACAGCGAGGCCTGCTCACAACTGAGCAGTAATGTGCATTACCAGGCTGCTCAGAATGAAAAATTATGTAACGAAAAAAGGATAGAACATCACAGAATCATAGAACAGTTTGGATTGGAAGGGAAATTAAAGAGCATCTATTTCCAACTGCCTTGCCATTGGCAGGGACACCTTCCTCTAGACCAGATTGCTCAAATCTGGGATGCCTTCACGTACAGAAAAGGGCCCTGTAGAAAAAGCGTATGTCAGGAACAAAACAGTCTCGAACTGAGGTGACAGTCAAAGACACTTTAGAATAAAATGGATAAAATGAACAGAAAATTGCCAGAACTAGCTAATATTAGACAACACTATAATGAAGAACACAATCAGCAAGGAGAAGAATTAACATCAGCAGAGAAAGCTTTGCCTCTCCACCTTCCAACAGGTCTTTGATTCAGTCACTAAAGACAGTCCTTTGTTCTTCAATTCTCAGTGAAAAAAGGGAAAAAAAGAAGAGTTAACAGTTAAGCAACAAATTTTACAGAGAATATTAATGAGAGCGGATAAGAAATCTGACCTCAAGGAGATATAGAAGGACTCTAGGATGCTGAAGGAAATTTAGTGCTGGTAAAACCCCATAGATCCTTGCAACAGGATACTCTGGATGACAAAGACATAACTGGATTTAAAAAAATCCCAAACCACCAAAAAATATTAATAATAAAAAGAAAATAAAAATGATATATTCATAGAAGAGAGGTCTATCAAGGGCTATTAAACACCTATATGGAAGCAATGTCTGTTGGTAAGCTGAAAGATGTTAGAAGCTGGGAGGACACTGCAGGTGAAACAACTCTTTAGCCAGCTTGTATTGGCTCCCCCATCCAGGCTGGATGTCTCAAGAAGGGAAATTCATACCTCCACATATGACACAATATCATTTGCACAGACACCAAGTGATTTAAGTGTTTCAAAATATCACTTCATTGCTACAATACAGGAAAGCCTATTTTAATAATGAGACATTTTTGTAGTTCATATTTTTCTCACATTTTCTTTCCTAGGTCAAATGTTCTCATTCCTTTAAAGCTTGACTGCATACACAGAAATTATACTAAGCAGATTTTAGCCCAAACCTCAAAAATGCTTATGCTAACAGAAATACATTGAAGTTCTACGAATGCCACAACCTCTTGAAGCCAGCATTACGCTGGTTTTAGTAGAAGTCCACAAAAAATAGTTTTAACAATATAAAAGTTTAAAAGAGGCTTATTAGAACAAATATCAGAGTTCTGAATCTAAAGATATCATCAGAGAGAAGAAATCCATGAGCCAAAAGGAAATGAATTTAATTGACAATGAACATTAAATATTATTGCTTTCATATATCCCAGCAGGACAGAGGCAAAACAAACACACTCCATTTGCCTTTTTTTTACAGGACTTCATGTGAAAAGAATTGGGAAGGAAAATGCTTACTTTCTTCAATATAAATCTTCAAAATAAAAGAGTATATACATGGAGAAGGAAAGATATGCCACATGAATCTAAAAAAAATTATTGCAGGCTTCAGGAAAGAAGTATTTTTAAAAAAATTATTAAGCTTCTTTCATCTGCAGATGTAGCAAAATTTTCAGTAAAGAAAATTAACATTGGCTAGCTGATGCACGTTTTATTGCAACAGTTACAGGTTAGATTATCTGCTCTCATGAATTGAAGTAATACAATTCCCTTTTGCTGACGCTAAAGGAAGAGGGGCTGTATCCAACAGCTCATGACATGTCCCTCAATAACCCAGTCACATCAAGCACATTATCCAGCAAAAAAAAAAAAAAAAAAAGAAACCTGCTGCTGACCTCTCCATTAAAAAAGAGTACAGGTTATAAATTCCTTTGGTTTTGACCATTTTTTTAAAGTTAGATGATAAATCTCAAAAAGAACAGTAATGGCTTTTAAGAAAACAGTTCCTCATAGCAGCAAAGTCTAAATGTCTTTCATGTCCTTGACCTACCACTTTGTGGTGGCACTTTACCACTAGCCTCTTGAAAGGTGAGAAAACAACCAGAAGTTTGAGTTGTGTGCTACTTCTGCTTTCTTGTCACTCTTCTGCACAGCATCTACTGACTTGGAATCTCTTCATCTCTCAGGGCTGAAATGCAAAAGGAGCTGCAGAGGAGAGAAGAAATTCACACTGCTTCTGCACGTGGCTTCCCTGATGCTGCATCTGGAGGTGGTTTCTGTTCTGTTGCCCTGATTTGGTTTCCCTAGTTAAAATCTTCCCCCTGCTGAACAGTTCTAATGCTTTTCTGGAAAATTACTAATACTTTGCATCATTCAGAGAACTGCCATTCTGAATAGCAGACACCAAATGGAAGCTATTGATTCCACTTTTCAATTTGACAAGACTATCACTGTACTGACAACATCAAGTATTAAAAACCTCCTAAAATTACCAGGTTCAGAAGCATAAATAATGTTCCTATTTGCCTCTTTTTTAATTTTTTTTTTTTTTAATCTTCAGTTATCTGCTGAAGTTCTTTTTTATAACTATGAAAAACAAAATCAAACCTCCCTTCCCACACAGAAACCCATCTCAGGTGCTATGGCTTCAGAAAGTTCAGCAAGTCATAAGATCAAGTATAAGATCACTAAGGTTAATACATCTGCTAGGAAGAGGAAAGAAGTGTAAAATATGCTCTTTTTTCCCCTTTCTGTTTATCAAAGACATCGACTCTTCGGATTACATTCTCAAGAAATTTTGTTCATGTTTTTTTCCTTCAGCTATGGATAAGCACTTTAATTTTCTTTTTTCAAAGAGAACAGAAAATAATTTTGAAAAAATAATAATATCATTTAACAATCCATCTTCACCATGGAAAGTTTCCTATTTGCCACTGGTTAGTGGATTTTTCCCCAAGAAAAAGGAAATTACTCTTGACAAGCTCAGTTATGAATAGCGGCTGGCTTTGCTTGGATCAGAGTTCATAGGAAAATCTTGTGTTCAAGGTAGCCTGACTAGACTGTGTTTCAGTAATTCACTGAGCAGTAAGCAGCTTTGCTAAAACAATGTCAGTCTACTTTCCAGAGTCCTGAACAACAAATAATCAGCCAATATCCTTTGTTGGGTTTTTTGGTGGTTTGTTTTTGATTTTATACAAAGCAACTACATTTACAAGGGATAGAGGAGCTTTGAAAATACTAGTAAACAAAAAAAAAAAGCAATACTTAGAATAATAGAAAAAGTGAACATTGCTTTTACTTCAAAGGAGATTTTCACTATATTGTTCATGGGCAAAATATTTCCTCAGCTGACACAGCAGGTCTACTGCTTATCATGAAAGATGGAATTACCTTTTCATTCAAGATAGGCACCTACTACTCCCATGATAGCTCATGACCACACAACATCATCAGCAAATTGGTGAGGGATGTATGCATATTTGAACAAGGTAATTCAACTACAAATAGCCATCTTAAAGGAAAAAAAGCACATTTGAAACAGCTGATGCCTGTTTCTCGGGGTTTTTTTTCACATTTCTTTCTTTAAATAATGTGGAATTACAAGGAAGACAATTAAAAATTATTTCCTGGCAGCAATATCCTTCCTTACTTGACTGACTAAAAGGAAACAATGGCCAAATGCCCTGAACCCCAACTCAGTGACAACAAATACAGTTTTGCAGTTTAGCACATGCTGTTCCCTCATATTTTCTCCTGGTAACATCATCTCATCAACTTATGAAAAATTGTCTTTATTTTCTCTTTTTAATTTGAGTAAAATCCACCACAAAAAGGCTGAAGGAATCAGGGTGCACATAGCTTTCTGAAAGACTTCCTTTGACCATCAATATCCCTCAGATGACTGGGGTTATTTCTACTGGGTTTCCAGTTCATTAAGGTGCCAAGATGCCTTAGAGCATGTGCTTTGAATCCATACTTGTTTCAGGGAACAGAAGCCATTAGTCCTCCCACTGCACTAAGCAGCAGAACCTGCCAACTACTCTTTTGATTGCAATTGCTTATCGGTCTGGCAAAGAAGCCAATCTGTCACCTCACAGTGTCCCTCATCCTTCTATAGCCCTTCAGGAAGAAAATGAGAAGGGAGAACACCTAATATGAGTCTGGAGCCTCCATACTGAAACTGTTCATCTAACTGAAGCTCTTAATATGCTGAGATCCTTACAACACAATTCACACTCTCGCAAAAAAATTCTTTCAGAAGGAAAAAGAAAAGCAACTGCAGCAATACCTTTCATGCCAAGATGGAAAATCTGATTGCTGGAATATCTGACACCTGAAGAGCACTCCTATAGGAAAGCACACCAGCCACTTGCCAGGCAGGGCCAAGCAACCAGAGGGAACATCCCAATCCACTTGCCAACACAAACCTGTGGCATTTGGTTGTTTTTGTAGAAACACAAATGCTCACCTCTACATTGTAGAAGCATACTGAAGCAAATAGAGCAAGAACAGACAGACAGTACCCGAAAGGAGTGCACATCCTGGTCTTCAGCAGGCCCTGGGGTCCATGTGAGCTGGGACCAGGACAAGGCACAGGATTTTACTCTGTAGCTTACAATGAACCTTACAGACTTCAGAAAAACTAGGATAAGCTAAGTTTTGAGTATGTCTGGGCACTGATGTCCCTTTTTTCCACAAAATGCCATCTCCACTTCATACGGTTTCAACTTAAATTACTTCAGAGTCTTAAAAATACAGAATTCAGAAGTGTGACCCACTCATTCTGCAGTCAACAGAAGAGTCCACGCTACCACCAAAAAATTACACGATAGGAAAATATTTTGTTTACAACAAACACCTAAAGCCCAGGAGAGCCTTGGATGCTTTTATAAAAACACAGCTATCCCTCACCATGTCAGCCATGCACCACGGGCAGGCAGTTTTCCTAATTCCACCATCCTGCATTCTCCCTGCCATCCACCACCTCAAAGCTTCAGCTTTGCTTTAGCTAATAAGTTTTAGAGATCAGGATCTCAGCTTATTTCACTTTGCTGGCAGCACTGACAGCCAGAAAACTGAGTATAAACCACAAAATGGAAAGAGGAAGGCAAATGACAGACAAGGAATAAAACGGGCTAATAAATTAAGTTTTATTTTCATGGATTGTCAGTTCCTTCAGGTTTTGACACCTACAGAGGGAAGTATCTGATTGCTTGAAATTACATTATCATGCCACAGCCTGAACACATTCAATTTAGTGGCAGTTATACTGTCTCCCTCTGCCCTTCCTCTGTCAGGAGTAAAAGGATCTGCAATTTTCTTCCCCATCACACTCTCAATGAAAGAGTTTTCATTTAAGCTGGTTAGAGCACATGGAAAAAGAAACAGGTCTACTCCTAGCAAGGTGTGTGCTTAGGTTTTATAGTCAGGTTTTCTAGGGACAGCTATCATGATTTCATTAGACAAGTCTTCAAAAAATGTTTTAATTAAACATGAATATAATACAAAACATTTCAAAAAGTCTCACTCCTAATTCTAAGTACACACTCACACATATACATATATTATTACATCATATTTTTTAAAGGGCCTATGTGCTGGTCAGTGCCACATCTCTGTAATTCAGGCCATGTATAAACTGTAACTTTAAAAATATTAATTTTAAAATGTATACTAACAGAAATGGAAATTGGAGGCATTCTTTTCCTCTGGATGATAAACCATTCCAGTTCTAAAAATCATTCTATTTCAATTTAGGACAAGCAAAATATTAATAATTAGTTTTACTTGATGACTACTGAAGACTACTCTTCAGCTTCATAATGCACATAGTTGGACCATGCACCGAAGATAATTGATATGAATTCATATCACACACAATCCTCTTGTTTTCATTCACCTACAACAGTTACTTGTCAGCTAATTATCTCACCTACTGAGAACCATGTAAGTGTTATCTCCTTAGATGTGTCTTCGTGTTGCTTTCACGTGTACAAAGTTCATGAGAACTGAAAACTCAAATACGCAAATTGAGATTTACTATCAAACACCTGAAAGTCATCCATTCTGAAACTACTGTAAATCAAAACCAAGAGACTTCTAGTTTCTGAAAAGCATGCACTTAAAAAAATGTTTTAACCCACTATCTTAAAGATTTTTACATCTTCTGTTTTGGTATCTTTACTTTTAGCAGTGCATAATGTAAAGTTGTGGAAGCATTTTATACTTTAAAGGCACTTGTATCTTAGCTTTTAAAGATAAATTTGAGAATAGTTGTGACAGCATTAACAACTTCAGCATCAGTTTGGATCTTACAAAAATTCATTTGATCGGCAGAGCTATAAGACAACAAAGCCTTATCCACTATGGCATATACCCAAGAACACTCAACTACTTTAAAGTCAAGATACAACACATTAAACTGGAGATGTCTATAATTGTAACTATCTTATATAAAGCAGCTAGCAGCAGATTTCATTTGCAAGCATGTAATTACAAAGTTTGATTTGAGTCACCCAGAGCAATCACTAATTTCAGAAAATTGGTACGGGATATGAGGAACATTTAGCATACACACAGGAACCTTTTCTGAGTAAGCCTGAGGCTTCAGATATGTACTTATCAGCTATTTTCTAATGAAGAGGTCTTGCTCTGGTAATTAACAACCCTTGAAGGCTACATAGTTAGACTTTTTAAAATAGAGTAGAGTAGAATATTTCAGCTGGAAGAAGCCTACAAGGATCACCTAGTCCAACTGCTTGACCAACTCAGGGCTGACTGAATGTAAAAGCATGTTTTTACGGGTGTTGTCCAAATGGCTCTTAAATGTTGAAATGCCTTGGGCATTGACCATCTCTCTAGGAAGCCTGTTCCAGTGTTTGATCACTCCCTCGGTAAAGAAATGTTTCCTTTTTGAATACATATAAACTGTTATTCACAACAATGATGAGCAAGGACTTCACAGCTTAACTACATGTTGTCCAGACTATCATCATCTTTCTGTTCCTTCCTGGACCTGGCAACTACCCATTCAAGTTGGGATCCTCTAGGTCTTGCACTGAAACAGCCCACAAGCAATTGTCCTTGATGCCACTTTTCCATGCCTCCTGAGAATGTCTTCACATATCTTTTCCCTTGTTTCCTTCCTCCTCATCTGAAAGTCCTAATCTTTGCTGCTCCTCATATAGTAATGATTTCAGCCTTTCATCATTGCTCCTACCCATTACTGAGTATTTTCCCATTCTTCCAAACCCATTTTGGGAAAGGGAGATCACAAATGTAGGAATTCAAGTGCAGACACACTGGAGATTTATACACAATGAAGTCCTCTGTTTTGCTCTCTATTGCTTTTGATTTGTCTTTTCTGATTGCTACTGAGAACTAAGCTGATGTAGGGTACAACCATCTACCACACACAGAAGATTTCACTCTCAACCAGCAACAGGCTTTTGAGAATCCATAGTTTTCTATGCGAAATAAGCTTTATCCCCCTAAAACTGCTTTCCCGCCTTCACTGAAGGCAAGACTGGCTTTTATCCTTGGGCTACAAAAGAATGCTCTTTTCTGTTCTATTCTTGTTTCAATCTCCAAGAATATATCTCCTGAAAATATAACACAGACATACCCTCTTCCCTAATACAGTTTACATGGCCTTAGAAAGCCAGCATCCATATATTAGACTCTTTGTTCTGTTGATGGGATTTTACACTCTTCAAACAGTATCTTTGTATAGAGAAGCTGGAGAAAACTAGTTCCCCAGGCTACCACAACAAATAAACGCCAAAAAAGAACACAAGAGAGAACATCAAGAGGAACATCATGCTCAGAAAGGGCACAAATAACAAACTTGGCAAAATCACCATAAAAATGAAGATTTACCATTCTCAACTTTATACAGCAAGGTCCTTTAATAAAAGAACTTAAATTACTATATATAGAAATGTCTTAAATAGCACTACCAATACACAGTATATGGTAAGACCTGGTAATAAGGTTAAGTCAGAATAAGAGTGTGGGTACTTAGTGCTTGGACCTCTACTGCTACTTGGTTTCTGGTTTCTTGTGTAGTTTCTTAACATTTGCAACAGCCAGAAATTTTCAGACTAGTATAACACTGCAAGAAAAAAGTACCTCACCTTTTTTATATTCTGTTGTTATCATGTATCCTGTCTCCACAAAAAGGAATGCAACACAGAATAGTATCACTAAAATAAAAGCATGGTATTAATCTTATATTTGCTATTAATATAAGCATGTATTTGAATTACATGAAAGATTTTAGTGTTGTTATCTTAACCAATGCTATATTGCTTACTTACTATGTGCTATCGACTCAGACTAGTGAATGAAAGCAGATTAGGAAGGCACACTTTCTTGCTCTTGTATAACTGCATAATGCTGCAATGTTTGGAATGCAAACTCCACAGGGGAACATTAAAAAAATACTGGTTTGTAAATTAAAGTAACTGCAAAGTAAATGTCAGCCATGAAAACATTTCCTTCAATATTACATTTTATAAGTTGTTTAATCAGTTCCTCCTCCAGCTGAGGTCTGAATTATCATTAACTTTGTGGTTCAATAATTGATTAATACAAAATGGGAGAATCTAAGGGGAAAAAAAATGGTGCTTTAAAGCACACACAACAGATGAAGAGCTACAAAAATGGGCCAGAAATTTTGCTGTGAAGAGGTAATGCAGTAAAAGGAAACAGCTGGAGACTATTAAAAGCACTCATTAGAGGGAAGAAGCAGCAAACTGTTCTAATTGGGTCAGCTGACAGGTGGCTGTGCTTCAGCAGTGCCCTCCTGGCAGCCTATTCCCAGCCACAGAGATTGATGCTACTGTGTGATTCTCAAACCAGATCTACAGCTGCAAAGCTACGCTGCAGCTCAGGACTCACTGCAGCATATCCAGTGACCAATTCAAACCAGCTCAGCACCAATATATAACACAGGGATTAAAATGACTACTGTGTGTATGTGGGTATGTAGGGAAAACATGGAGAGGGCATAAAATGTTTAGCTATCGCTCAGAACCCAGTAACTGAAAAATATACGTTTAATGTATATATTTAACTCCCTAATATCTCGTATGCACTGCACAGATATAGGTAAATCATTTTAACCTCTGCATGCCTCAGATTTCCAATCTAAATGATGTCAACCAGGTTCATAAGACCCTCTCCAAAAGTTCCCAGGTTCAATCAGTGGACACTTGTGAGGTCCTCAGAAGAAAAATCACATAGAGTCATGAACCCTCTATTCCCCCACTCCATCAAATCTGCAAGCAGACAACTCTCTCACTGCCTTTTTTTTCTTTAAACAGAAATATTCATGGGACTGACATTTAAAAGATGAAGGCATGGGCTCCATACCATGGTTGCTCCTGGAGGCCATGTCTCTGGCAACTGAAAAGCTTCAAGAAACTTATCTAAAGTCAAGAAGGAAAAAGTTCAGTGATGACCATTGATGACAACCAGTGATGACTATTCACAATACAATTACCCATGGTTAAATATTTCTGTTATGCAGATAAACACAGGAAAGAAGACAGCTGCTGTCAGAAAACAAATTGGTAGGAGAGTAGTTTTCATTGTAGATAGAAATTTGAGGATATAAATAAATTTGGTTTATTTTATTTAGTGAATATTCTTCTATTAATGAAAACCATTGTAGTCATATAAGGATATTCTCAAGAATCAGGAACACAAAAAATTGTTCTATGGAGTTTAACCATTCAGCCTTTTCTATAACTTTGCTAGGAATTTATGAAAGAACCTAAACATCATTGGATTAAATATTTAGCCAGAAAAGCTGATGTTTGTCACAGGAGAGTTTCATTAGTAAGAAATTTGACTTAAAAGTTCTCCAACATACTCTGAATTTTACTTCCCTTCTTTGCAGTAATCCTAACACACTTTAAACAAATATTTTAACATTTCATTTAAAAGACAAAAAGACAGATGCTCCTTTATAGGATCACTTGCATGAGTAATCTTTAACATAACTAAGGCTGAATATTGTTAGAATATTTTTATTTTTAGCTGAGAAAAGCACATTTATTTTCAGAGATGAAGTTGAAAGACTATGCTGAGCCACACAGAGATGTGGTGTAAACTGAACTGGTAATTATATATAATGGAAAGCTGAAAGATCCCATAGGCAGGTGACAAGTTCTTATTTTACTGAATGAGTTTTTAAATACAAACTTCCTCGCTTCTGACAAATTAGCTCAGAGACCTTTTACTTGAGTCAGTTAGGAGCCATGCTATTCAGAACCTAACAAAGATCAGAATCCCATGTAACCAGATTTCCTGCAATTCAGGCAACAATGCACAGACCATGCTGCTTCACACACTCATTCAGCCTCAGCTATCTTAGACCAAAGTTTCATCAAATGTTAAGGAAAGATGAAAACCTTTCATATTTGATGTCTCACACTGAAGCTGTAATAAATACTACATATTTACTGACAATCCTTCTGGAAAGGACAATTTTAATACAAAGCTTTCAAATATTTATAGTAGTCCCTCTCCTCATCAGAGGTACTGCCGACCTTCTGCACTTCCAAGCCTTAAACTAAATCATCTGGCGGATATTTTTCTTTTGCTTGGTACCAGCAGCAGTCACAGCTGTGCTGATAAGGGCTTACTTGCTTTATTGAAGCATATTTACTATAAGAACTCTAGTTCAACCTGTAAAGCATTCATTACAATGGATTTAAATTAACTTTCATGAATTTATTTCATCTTACAGGACCATAATGTAGGGTGAATCTCTCCTGAGTGTGCTTGATACTTGACCTGAGGTGCTCACCACCATTTCAGACCAGTAATTACCTCTCTGCCATACTCCACACTAACGCGCTGCCACTATTTATTTTGGGGAAGATTGGAAGTGATCTCTTCAGGTGACTGACAGTAACTCACTCCAGCAGAGAAAGTGCTGGGTCAGGACAAGCGGCTGGCTGATCTGGGTAGAGAGTCTCACATTGCAGCAGCTGCCTCTGCCATATCTGACTCATGAATAAAGGGCTTGTTTTCTATCCCGACTTTCAATTAAATTTTGGTAAACACAGACATTTACCAAAACATTTAAAACAATTTATCTGACTCCTGAATGAATGGTTGTTTTCCCTGGACCAGAGTCAAAGCCTGAAGCCCTATTCAGAGAAAATTTCAAATGATCAGTGAACGGTGGAAATTTCTGTCTCTGTTTCTGATCTTCATAATGTCGGCAGTTCAGATTTTCAAAGTTAAAAAAACAGAATGCAAGGTACTACAAGACTTCAATGTGGTTTGTTTTTTTTTCAATTCCCTTTTTTTGTCCTAAGGATCAGAATCGAGGGGAGGGAATACTTCCATTAGGGATATCACAACTTAGAGGCCAATCAGGAGTTCAGACACAAAACCTGATCTTAAAATGCTTTTCCTCCCTTAAGAGCCTGTTTTATAGAGGTGCTGAGCTCCCACAACTTCACACTGCAGTTTCTGAGAGAACATGGATGCCACTCTCAGCTTTTCATGGGAGAAGGCCAGTCTTGGCAGCTACTGATGAAGATGCCAGGATGGCTTGGAAAGGTTTCCAGATGCCCACACCACCTTCTAAGAGATAGGAAGCCAAAAACATCGTGGTCAATAAAACCACAACTAGCCTGTTTTCAAAAGATGTATACGTTTTGCAGGCAAACCTGTCTCTCCTGGAAAAACAGAAAAGTTACATTTACAGCTTCTTCAATCCATTTTGTAAGTCTATAACTACTGTCAACACACAGCTTCTCGGGTTCTCCAGCAATGAACTCAATGTTGTGGAGAAATCAGCAGTTTTGTACTTTCCTAGCTGTTGATCTGAGGCATGAGGGAAGAAGAAAAGTAAAAAGCTCGTATCCTCCCCCTGCTTTCACGTATCTGCTCATGGTCAGGCACACCTCATCCCAAAAAGCTTGGGTTTAATGTTGTGATCAATACTGAAACTACTTCCTATGCTAAATCTAAGCTTATCCTTCAAATAGTCCCCTGTAAGAAAGTAATGCTTTTTGGTGAGTTTAGAATTTAAAAAAATATTAGGGAAGAATTGTGATTAGACCAGTCCTGTGCTAAAGTGTTCTATGGGCTCATGCTCAGAGGGAAAACCAGCTGCTTACTTTCTTCACAGCAAGATCAGGCAATTGATTTTGCAGATTTCTGAAGCTATGATTCAAAAAAATCCAATACCTGAATTTTAAAATATATTACAGTAGATTTCCTCACACCACTGAGGAAAAGATTAAAATGCAGTCATGCAATATATGATGTGGTTGGATAGTGCAAGTCTTAAAAATGCTGAACATTCAGAATGAGTGGCTTCCCTTAAAATGAATTTCACTGGCAAGTGCACTATATGTTACTCTGACAGGAGCAACTGCTCTCTTTGAGCAGTGCAAGTGCTCAAAGTCTGCCAAGAAGGGGATGGAGGACAGATTCCAAAAACCTTTCCAGGATTCTAACACTGAATTACCAACAGAGAAGATCAAAAATAAAATGCAAAAATAGGTTTTATTAAGGATGCTGATGGTGCCTCAGACCAACAAACCGTCTTTTGAACAAATTGACTACTGACCTGACAGCCACTTTTTATTTCTTTTTCATTATAGTTTTTATACTGATCTGTATGTGCATACATATGTGCATGTGTATATAAATAATTTATTTCTTAAAGAACATACCAATGCAAATGAAAATGCAAGGTGATTTTTATTAGCTTTTAAACCAACAAACAGGAATTATATCTATTCATTTAAATTCTGCTTGAAGCAAAATTTCACTGGCTGTACATATCACATCTTAAACTGCACAGGCAGTATTGAATTAACACCAACTTTTAAAGAGTCAGTCATAAGAGGTGCCAATCACTGCACTTCAAATGAGAAGTAAAGGCACTCAGAGTTAAGTACAGACTGTACCACTCACTTTTAACATTTTCAAAAGAGAAAACATGTCAGTGCTAAAAAGGTAAATGTTATACTATAAAACCCACCCCACATTAATTTCTGCAACCCCGTTGTCCCATTCACAGGTGAGGAAGCAGAAGCCCAAGCACACACAGCATGCAAAGATTTCCAACTCTGCACACCAGGAGGTCAAGACCTGCTCAGTTGACACAGGGACCTCTTTGGGATCTCTAGGCACATAGCAAATAAGAAACCCTTTTCAACATTACTGAAATGATTAACGTATAGCAGATGTCATTAAATTTAAGGCTACGCACAGTTACACTGATACTTCCCCCTTCAATTATTCATAATTTATAGGTTTGTCTACAACAGCAGACAACAGTACAAAAAAGTACAAAAAGTACAAAAAAAAAAATCAACACAGCCCCATAACATAGAAAAAAACTCAGCCCTCCTTGGATCCATCTGACCTCAGCTAGGATTGAAACATGTTGTGTGGTAACTTCAGAGCTTTGTTCTCTATGGCTCATCCACGTATATTGTACTCTACTGCCCCTCCAAAACATCATCAAAACATGCTCTCTTTGTTCTCCAAAAGCTGCAGACCTCTCTTGTTTTGATGTTATGTCTGGCCTGCAACATCTCACAGCAGACCAAGCTGTCCTGTCACCTCTGTGTTACTGAACCCTCTTCAGGTTCAAGTGTGGCTGAAGGCTGAGTCCAATCAAACTAGATCTCCATTATAGAGAGAGTAAGAACTAATTCCACCATTTTGCCTTTTTAGGGAGGTATCTGTGTGCATGCAAAGAGATCAATATCAAACAAACCAACCACCCCCCTTGCCCCGTGTTTCTTATTGAGCATTAATTGAACACCTACTGCCATGGGACCTTGCTCTACAACAAAGGCTGACAGGTGTAACGACAATTCAGCAGTTGCAAAAAATTAAAACTTATTATAAATACCTTATCTGGCATTATTGCCATCACCTTAATAAAAAAAAAGGCAACAAAACCAAACCAAGAAGTTAGATTAGAGCCCTAGTATAAAGAATAGTACAAACAATTTAGCAGCAAGAATATTAGAGGCTTGGGCGCACTGAATTGCTCTGTTTCACAATCTTCCTCTGAGGCTGCACACTTATAGACATAGTTTCATCCTAAAAGTCTATCTGAATATTCTCAGTGACAAATATAGGCAGAATTATTATATTATGGTACACCGCAAATCCAACTCTGTGAAAGGATCGTAATTCAACAGTGGCAATCTGGGACTTGCTGTCAGTTTATACAAGATTCAAACAATATCAAACAATTCATCAGCAACGCTCTACACAGTAAAGCTGAGCAAACTAAGGACCAGGCAAGATAAAGACAGTGGAAAAAATGGAAGACAGAAGATGCCTCAGTTTCCCACTTTTCAAGCATCCAGTTTGAACATCAGCATCATATAACGATGCGGGGAAATTGGTAATTGAAGCCTTTTATTTAAACATACCAGATATCTTTCCTCCTGCCTCATGCTGGGGGTACGGATCATGTGATTCTGTTCTCCTCTCCAGTCTCCGAATCGTCGAAAAAAATAATTGGATAGGAATCGATTGACAGGATCTCTAATAATATTGATGTACACCGGCTGGTCTCCTCCAAACCTGGTGAAAAGAAAAATGGGTAAATCTCATCAGAAGGTTCCACACAGGCACGTATCTATTATCTCTCACCTGAATCCTTTCAAATTATTTCCTACAGAAACTGACAGATTTTACAAGGTTAGGAGTGAAACTGAGACTCTTACAACTAGTTATCAAAACTTTGTAAATGCATGTAAGATCTCTTTAGGACAAACAGTAAATACGATATCACATTAAGCTCTATGTGTACTACAGACTTTTTGGTTTAAGACCATTTTTTCTACCGTATCAACAGTTTTGCTTCTTGAGTTCTCTCCTTGCTGTTTTCAGATGAAGAAAACATTCTGCAGATGAATCAGAGAATGAGCATTTCTTCATCTCAACACATTTGCCATCTGGGAAGTCATGTCAGAGCAGGCACCACCAAACACTAACTGCCATAAGGCAGACTTGGATCACCTTCACCTGTACAGTAAGTATCGTAACGTGCAAAGGATTTTGCAACACGCAAGCTTTATTCCAAAGGCTTTCTCTGGATGAACTGACAGATATGCATGGTATTTCCACCTTTATATTGCTGGAACTTGTGCAGACCTTCATCCCCTCACCCCCAGCCTGTACCACCAGCTGTATTTGAGGTTATTTCATGGTTACACAAAACCTTATCCCTGTACTGTGCTTCATGAACTGTTCTGTGATCAAAATTGAAAAATGGACATTCATGGAAAAGACTCATGGACTACAAATGCTGTGAGTTAAAGAATAAAATAAAACAAAACCTTCCTGAATTGAGAAGTTCATATGATAAATTCAACTTGGAATTTGCCTGATCTAACAACATGGACTATGATTCTCCCTCCTGATTCCCCAGTTAAGTGAACAATTCTCACTGAAGCACTAGCATATGCTTTATTTTTGGGAGCTAGAGGACATAGCCACACTGAAGTATTTAAATGCTATTCTGATGATTTTCTGAGTCACAATTTAAATATTTTCTTCTAAAATGTAAAATATTAGATTAGAAGAGAGAAAACTGGAGACACTCTTTAGATTAAAAAAACCTCTCAGCCTCTCATTTTTTGAGTCGATGAATAATTGAATTCATATAATAAAAGATCAGGGCTTCTCATAAATATTAAAGAGGAAGCAAAATTGTTTAAAATTAAAAATTCTAGTAAAAGACAATAGAAAAATCTCATAGAGTTTCAACTTGATTTTGAATCTCCATGATTCCCCAGGCCTCTAAATACAGTCTGCAAAGGCTTGTCTCATGAATAACTATGCGTATCAGTATTTCATTGACCTCAGTGTTGCAGGATCACTGCCATAATTTGAAATTGCACAGACAGCATAAAACTTTGAAACAATCCAATTAAAAAGGCAGATGCTCCTTGCTTCCTAATTAGTGCATAGCCCAGTTTGGACACGGGTGTGCAAGTAAAGTTTCATGAATTTAGTATCCTGAATTCTTCTCTAAGTTTATCTTTGCTGCTTTTTGTTTTTATACAGAAATAAGACCTACATTAAAAAAAAAAGGCATTCCTGCAAATACCACAGGACAATGGGGGCATAAAGCTTTGACAAAATTTATTCAAATAGGAAGTTTTTGGTGAATGTCATGACTGGTAGCTTTGAAAACTAAACTTTTCAAGTGAAATTTCTGGCAAGAATAGATTGCATCTAAATTACTGAACACATTATCTTTGTGCTGCTTGATGCAGATCAGCAATAATCTAAAGACAGAGGGAGTGGAGAAGAGAAAAGAAAAGGGGAAGCAATGGAGACAGTAAGAAGGGATGACAGCAGCAAGTTGTCTAAAGACAGAGACAAAAAGATTACAAGATTCAGAGAAGCAAGAGAGGAGAGACGTTGTACCCTGGGTTTTGTGGAGGATGTTAAGCCTAAGTGTTCATCAGAAGAGTGAAAAATCAAAACCAGACAGCTATTAGTTGTCTAGATAGAAATTTTCAACACATATTGTCTTTTCTGAAGTAAAAGGAGGGGTGAGGTTGCATAACCAATCCACCAAAGTCCCAGAGCCCATCCTTTTGCTGGTAAGGTCATGTCTCCGAAGACAAGGACTGTAAATTCAGTACCAACAGCTCTGAGAAAAGAGGCTCATACAAGCTCATCTGTTCCAAGAAGACAGCTGAGATGGGAAGTCACCCTTTCACAAATGCTACAAAGGAACTTCCATTTCTGAAATGGAGACCGTGTGTGTCTCCCACCCCCCAAACATGAGACAGCTTGAATTTCTGATTTTCTGCACAATGTAACCAGCCTGCTATACACCCAGCTGCAGTTGCTCCACCAGGCAACAAGCAAGGAATTTTTAGGAAAATTAAGTCTGTTCTGGCTCTTATTCAAATGTGCATTTTTTTAAAACATAGTTTATAAAACTTCAGATTCTAACCATTTGTTTCTATGGACTGTACTGAGAGTCTTTTATGGAAGCTAAACAGCAGTCACATAGCATAAAAAATCCTACCCATTAAAAAAATCAATTACCTTAAGCTATTTAGAGAAAAGGGCAAATCAATGCTCCATTTGTTCAAGTATGTTCTGCATATTTTTAGATACTTATCAATCACAACATATTAAACATTACTTAGCTCTCCAGAGTGAAACTTTTCAAATTAACAACACCCACCTGAAAGTGTTCTTATGAAAAAATACATTTGAGCTCTAATTATACATCATGTCACCTTATTTATACTCAAACACCTATTGTGAATGATTTAAAATGGAGTAGAATCATATTTTCTAGGCTTGAGCAGAAGACTTACCTTATCTGAGTGGGATCATGATTGGATCCTGCCTGATGAAGTTAGCCGATCCTTCTCAAGTCCAGCAGCACTGGAGAGTGCTGCAACTGGGAGAGTGGGCCAAGACAGCCCCACTCCAGCAGAGCACTGCAAATGTACACACCAAATCCTCTGCAGTGCTCTTCCTGTATTTAACTTCTTCTCCTGATTTATTTCATAAATACTATTAAATTCCATTAGTTTTAACTGCTCTGTTGTGAAAGGTATATTTTTGGAGTCCTCATCAACTAACCTGAAATATTTTCAGGCTTCAATCAATGATGGTTAGGTTCATTAATAATACATTCCCCTATGTCTTTTTTAATAAAAGCAAATTAAAAAAAAACAGCTTAAGAAGTATGCCAGATGTTGCAAGCTTGCCCCTTAGAAAAACATCTCAGATAAATTCCAATTTTATTACATGTCAAAACCATTCACAAACCTCTTATGAGTTAGGAAAAAAAAAATCAACCAAAGTGATTTGCTTGGCTTTAAAATGGAGGATTTCTTAGCTTCTATTATTTTTCATTTCACTTCAGCAGGCTGCTGCCCTTCCACTTAGCACAAAACTCTGTGCACAAGCAGAAGCAGGTTTCTTCATCCCTGCAGGCAAAGTACAGCTCCTCAAGGAAAAGATGACTCTTAATCTATTCTCTATAAAAACATTGTCTTCCTCTTACTCTCTTAATGTATGTCTCCCCTTAAACAAACAGATTGGTTGCTAGAAATTCAATACAATGGAAGCAAACCAGAACTGACAGCTACCTAATATTAACAGGGACAGGTATATTGTGTCCTTCTTATAAAGGAAGCACAATTTCCTTTTAGTGTCGTACAACTGAGAATCACATGCCAAGAGCACAATTGCCCAGCAATTTACTCATCCATTATGTTACGGCTCAATTACCTGCTCTGCAGCACAGCTTCATGGAGAAGTCATGTAAAAACACCAACATACAACTTTCACCTTTTTAGGGCTTAAATAAAGTGCAGTTATTTCAAAATTTATCTTCTGGAAAAGGTATCTTGAAATGAATAGTTTCCATAATGTCTTGCACTAGCATGAACTTGTGTCAAAGCAATCCTTCTCTGCACACAAGGCAGCAGGTAACTCTGGGATGGTCCAATTACCTTCCTCAAGGATGGGCTGCAAAGAGGAGTGAGCTGAGGTACTGCCTGCTTGGGACTACATGGTATTGCCAGCCTCCATAATCAAGGAGTTTTTCTTCCTGCTTTTGTCTGTAGTGCCTCTCTCCTAGCCTTCACCCTATGTTTTGGTCACGTTTTCAACCTTTTCTTTAGAATTAGGAGAGAAAAAAGGAAAGTGAGTTGATACAGGGCATTTCTATACTGATGCACCTATGTCACCCATACAGTTATTTCAGTCACAATAGTGCTGGCATAGCTGAACTGGTACAAGGTAGAGCAGACTTCAGTTAGAAACTTTGGCTTCACGAAGCCTTTTCCCTTTCTCACAGACTACTAACTAAGCTGCCTCTCTCCAACAAGCTGAACTAAAATTTTTGCCAGTTTCCTTTTTTATTACTGCTCTCTGGTTTATCTTAGACACAAAACAAACAATACAGAGAAGTGATGTAATCAACTTCCCTGGAAGTGTTGAAAAAACTTGTGGATGCAGCACTCGGGGCCATGGTTTAGTGGTGGACTTGGTAGTCTACGTTAACAGTTGAACTTGATGATCTTAGAGGACTTTTCCAATCTTAACAAATCTATGATTCTATGAGATAAATATCTTCATTTCAAGACTGCATCTTTGGCTGGTCTGGCCTTCAATGGGACATGTGTGTGGGGATACAAGATGCCCAGTGGTTCAAGGTTAACAGTAAAATAATGCACATTGGCACCACTCCTCATTAATTACCCTTTCTGGAGCTGTGATTTCAACAGTAGAAATTTCAGCTTCTGAAGTGATGTATCCAGGTCACGTCATTGTAAAATTACAACTGAGTCCTCTGGGAATTGTTTAGTAAGCTGTTGCAGACCAGCAAATGGCTAAAAGATAACACTATAAACCCTTGTATTTCTGTATTTCACTCTCCTGTAAATCTCCTAGAATATTTTAGGCTGTATTTCTGTCAGTCATTCATGCATGCTAAACAATGAGCGTTTTTTTTTTCCCATGCTTTTCATTCTCCTGAGGATATCAAAGTAGTTTAATACATGAATTCACAATGAATAGCACTAACATGGATACAAATTGTGCCTGGGTCTGTATAGTATCCCCAAATTAAGTAAAGGAAATACTAACTATGTTTTCATCTATGTAATGCAAAACTACAGCTGGAAACAAGTAAGACAGAAAGCACTAACAGCAGCTAAACTCTGCATTAATTAAAATCACCTGATTCCAGACACCCTGTATTTTAAGACTTTGTTCAAAGGTTTGGCTCAGGATCTCTCTGAACCTCTGATTAATATTTCAATATAATTCAGAGATGTAAATGATGCACATTATATAGAGTAATAGAAAAGCTAATCACAAAGTATTACAATAAATTTTCCACAAATAGTAGAACAGCTGATACGGCTCTTTGGAAAGTATTAAATCAACAGACGCGATGTGTAGAAAAGATACATCCTCAAAATTGGATGAGATCACAGATTTGGCTGAGATAGTTAAGCTCACATGAAATCCTGGGTCTCGACTTCTTAGGAAGGTTATTATGCAAAAGATGTTGCAATGCATTCAGCACTGCATATTCAGCTTCTTGTATGAATACACTTATCAAGAGAATTATGGGTGATTCCAGCTGTCCTGTGGAAATGGCTGTTGCAGAGAGTAACTCTGCATAATGTTAGGAATGTCCATATAGAAACTGAAATACATTAGGTATAATAAAAAATAAATTCCTTGGCAGTATATATCGTGTATACAATCTACAGGACATAAAAATCAATGTAACCGAAACTTAAAACATGGCTGCCCTGTTCCAGATGTGAAATTCTACATAATCACCATCAAAGAGGGAGCTGTGGATATCATCATGTTTGAGGCTTTGAATCTACACAGTTTAACTTGATAATCTGTGATTCAGAAGATAAGTGCAAACTGGTACTAATAAGGTACTATTTTCAGAAAACAAAGCTGCAAAATGAGAGAATAAAGAAGGGAGTGATTTACTGGTAAAGAGCCACTTGAGCCACAGGTTAGAAAGACATAAGCAAACATTTTGCACTGTAGTATGGCAAATGAAACCTAAGGCATATAGAACCAGAAGCAGAGGATACTCACAGGGAAGGAGCAATTCTGGCAAGGACATGCTTGCTTTCACACATTATCAGCATTGTGTGAGATGTTACAGGCCAGAATAATCCTAGTTTCCCTTTCTCTGAGAAGCAGGAGCAGAAAGGAGCAAAGACCTGGCACAGCACTGATGTGACCATGCACAGAGTCCATTTTCAGCAAAGCGTTAACAAAGTTCAATACAAAATGATGAAAAAAAAAAGAACTAGAAGGAAAAAAAATAGAGAAGGCTGAGACTTGACTGCACGACAATGTGTAAGAAATTACACATCAAAGCTTACATGGGAAAAATTTGCTGAGTCTTTATATAGTGGACAAATGTACTCTGAGATCCAAGGAAAAGGAGTCAATTGGACTTCTCAGAAAAATTAAGAGGAAGAATAACTCACAATTTGCAATCTAATAGAAAAATTCAGTACTGGAAGAATTTACCAAGAGCAGCAGATTCTCCATTACTGGTGATTTTTAATCAAGACTTATATTTTCTATCTGAAAGATGAATGTTTTAGGTTCAAACCTAATGAGTCTGTATCATGACTTACACAAGGATAAGAAAGACTCAAACTGACTTAGGACTGTCACAGTCCATCTTTTTGCCTAAAGCTATGTAATTGCCACTAGCAGCTGTGAAATCCTCAAGTACAATCTATTCTGTTGCTTTGCTGTCCTAGTTGTTCAAACCTTTTCCTAATGTCTGATCTAGAACTCTGTGATGCAATTCAAGACACCGTTTTGTTACTGTTACTGATGAAGAACCCTTTATCTCTGCAGAACCTCTTTAATAAAAAGTCAGAAGTCTTATCACAGTCCCGTTTCCCAGTCTTTTCTATTTGTTTTTCTTTTCCTGCCCTTTTAGGTAAATTTTTTGTATCTCTGATCATTTGCTTTATTCTCTTTTGTACCCCTCTAGAGTAATCATTATTACTTCTTAAATTACTTTCTTAAATTAAGTTACTCCCAGACTGGTAATCTACAGTGTGAACATGAGCATGGAAGCCAAACAACAGTAAAAAAAAAGGATAATTGAGGTGTTATGCCTGATCCCACCTTCAGTAACTACATTTCAAGCAATCACCTCCATTCTGAGAATATCATATTACCAGCTGAATGAAAGATAAAAAGTCCATTATGCAAAGAACACAGGAAATCTAGGGAAACAAATTTTAAATCAAATAATCTTAAAATCTGTGGAAAAACTCACCATAAAGCAATGCTTTTTAAAAAATAACCCCCCAAAAAACCTTCTTAGACCATACAAAGGTCAAACTGCACATTAGATTCGTGCTTAGCCTTCCATCAAATCACAGTTGAAAAGCATCATTACACACTCACACCATTAAAAAAATGTAGTATAAAAAAGTAAAAAAAAGATGTAGGAGGGATTACAGCACCATGTGGCCATTCATTAAATGTGTACTTTACAAGGCAGACCTCACATGATGGTAGAAAGTGTTTCATGAAGTGTTAGCAAAAAGTATAGATTATAATGAACACACATAAAGACACAGTGTTAAGGCCATGCACATAAGTTTAGCTGACTTTTGCCTACTATTAAGAGCTTACCCAGAGGGTAAAAAATTTTTTTTGTTAACCATGTTTTTAATGACATTTCCCTATGTATATATGGGGTTTTTTTTTAAAGGAGAACAAAACCACATCATGAAACTACTTCAGTAGATAATCTTAGGCTGCAATCATTGTTTCAAGATGTTGATTCAAGGAGGCACTCAAAGGGCCCAACCCCTCCCACAGCTGAGCTGTATAGAATCAGTAATGGAGCTGACTGAACCACAGCTCTTTATACAAAGTATACCTGCGTTAGCATTCAAAGAGTCATGGACATTTAGCATCTTGTTATGTCAGCTCCATGCATTTGCCCAACACACTATTTGCAAATGCTAGTGGAGCATGGTTAACAAACATAATAGGCATGTTCTGTGGGATTACTTGTTCCAGAGAAAGGAAGAAACAAAAACCCTCAAGTTATTAAAAAATCTGAGTGTTCTGACAAATATCCCATGACATTTTCTTAAGACAATGAAAACACCATCACAGAATCACTTGGGTTTTACTGACCTCTAGTCAGCCTAAAAGAAAAAAAAAAGAAAGAATTTCTACTTCCAAATCAGTGGACCAAAGACATGTACATAGGTTAAGTCATGGCAAAACAAGATACTTATTTGCAAAAAAAAAAATACCGCAAATATATCATCCAACCCTTAAAAACAATTAACAAGCTCACATGCAAGGCTTCCAAACAGCATGCTGCCAGCACGGAGTGTGCTTGGGCTTCCAAACTTGCAGCTTATTCACATGACAAAGTTAATTCATCGATTTACCTCCTTTTTGTTTGTTAGCTATGGACACATTTTATAAGAACAAGGAATGCTGTAATGTCAAAGTGCTGTGTTAAAATAAAATTTTTAGAGCTGCTTCCGCATGGAAAAAAACACAGAACCAATGACTAACAAAAAAACCCCAACAACATTCAGAAACTAAGTTTAGTTTTGGGCTTATCCAGACTGAATTTGTCTTTATCCATCCGTGCCTTCATATAGCATGTGATTTATTGCTACCTTTAAGTCAGAATTCAGGTCAGAGTTGAAGGAAAATGGCCAAACTGACCAGCACTGCTGCATGTGACACTGTTTGCTGCTACAGCAGCTCAATTTATTCATTTTTATTAGTTAGTGTTGGCCATTGTGTCTGTGTAAAAAAGTAATAAAAAAATTAATCAGTAATGCTGATACAGACTACCAAAAAAAGCTTTTTCAAGAAAAACAAGAACTTTAGACATTAACTCTGCTAATGAAGAACAGAAAACTGGAAATATTTCTTATGTTGATTCCAGGGACTAAAGGCAAGTCCCTTCCCAAGCAAAGGACCCAGTAGATCTTTCCCTCCTTCCCAAAAGTTGTCCCCCCCCCCACCTCTCACACTGAGCAAGAAGGACACAGAAGAGCTGGGGCTGTCATCCAAGAAGGGCAGAGGGAGGTGACTGCTGGCTGTGGCTCAGCCAAAGGTCCAGCAGCTCTGTTTTGCATGGCTGTCCCTTCAGCAGGTATACCTACAGCAGTGTGGTTGTCTCAGAGTCTTCTACTGGCCTTCTCAATTTGTTTTGAAACTGGCCAACAGGTTCAGAAATTATTTAGAAACTGGGGAGGGGAGGGGGATGGAAAGACATGCAGAACAGCTGGAACTGCTGTATGACTCCTTACTTTAAAAGCTTTGCTAAAAGTGAAGTGCTGTCCCCTCCTCTCAAGCACATGCACATGTATGCAAAATAAACACCACGGATATTAAACTGTAGCTGAAAGGAAGATGAGGGAGCAGCCCAACAGCGCAGAAAGGGCTCACACAGTAATGCTGGGTGATAACTCATTCCAGTTTAGAACAAATAAGATACACTGAACTGAATTATAAGGGCTAATTACAATGTAAGATTAAATAGAGTCTGTGCTTTATCTCTGTATCTCCTTACCACATCACAGGAAATTTTAAAGGAGCTAATCCCCCAGTGGTCTATAACTACTGCAGAAAGTAAAGAATTGACAGCTCCAGTGAAAAATGAAAAAGCCTGTTTCACTCTCTGGGTGGTCTTTTTAATGCTTCTCCCTCCTGTGACTTTACCCTGACCTGATCAGCCAGCTTTTAAGCAAGCAAAAGTCACTTACTAGTTACAGACAGAGGCATGTCATTAGGTTTTTATGCATTCCCCTGCAATGTTCACTTACCCTGAGACAGGAGGGAATGGCCAAGCTTCCCACTCTGCTCGAACTGGGATCTCTAAGTGCACGTTTGGAAGATCAAAATTCACTGTCAGAGGGAGGCATGGTGCCTTCCCGTGACCAAAACGAGAGTTGCACAATTGTTCATATCCCTGACTCATCCTGACCCAAAACCACAGCCTTGCCATCTCTGCATTCCTGCAAATGTTCTTTCCACTTCTCTGAAACCTGTGACACTTGGAGCACACACCAAGCATCTTGACTCAAGAGCACACACCAAGCCCAATGACTCTTAGAGTAACTTAATTCAGCAGAAGATTACTGAGAGGTCACGTGGAGCTTTTCCACAAACTTGAAGCTTCTTCCTGATCATTTTTTCTCAGGCTAAATAACTAGATGACAAGTGCCATTTATAATAAAGAACAGAGAACAAACTGCAGCTATTCTGAAATAGCTTTTTATGTCTCTGCAGGTTATTCCACTTCTTCACAGCTCCTGCACTGCAACTCTGTACCACCTGGATCTACCAATAACCCCTGGAATCTCAGCAAATATATCAACATATAAATCTTTACCAGCTCAGAGACATTCTTCAATATATACTTCTGTTAACATTTTGGATGTTTTTCCCAGCAACGTTAGTACGTAAACTTCAATTCATAAAGAGACAAAAAAATAAACAGCATCACCTTCCACAAAAGAAACAGTCCTCAAACAGACTGGATGGAGTAGCCAATCTCCAGAAGCACTGGGTTTTCTCCTAAAACTGGCACTAAATGCACTGAAGAGACTGGAACAGAAGCTGTAGAACACTTGGAATAAAAGCTTTTTCTGTGACAAGTGCTATGTAAAAATTCACTAACATCACAGAAATGCAAGAAAGTTTTTTATCTTCTGTTTGAAGTTGAAATTAATTAGATTTATGTCTGTAAAAATTCACATTAGATTTGCTTTAATGTGTCCTTTAAGATTTGTCTTTTTGTCTGCCTCTTTGCACTACTTTGGATTGAGAAAAGATAGTACTGAACCAAAAGATAAAGATGTAGGAGAGTAAGTGAGGATTCATTTACTCAGCTCAACCAACAGGCACTCTTAAAACACTATTTAAAACTGAGAGGAAAACGGCCCTGGCAAGCATTTCAGGTCAGGATAAGATTTTCAAGATTTTAGAACTTTGTTCAGCAAAACTAATGGTGCTTCAGAAACATGCATGTGCTTAAAATCACCACTGAAGGCTTAGCTCACTTCCACTAGAGATTTATTCTGGAAAGAAGATACAACTTTTTTTTTTTCTAGTTGGAAATAATCATAAGTGAATGGTGTGATGCTTCTCTGAATAATCAGAGAGTTTTAAGTGCTGACAAGTTTGTAAGCGGGTACAGTGAGCAAAGGGGGAAAATTCAAGTGATTTACCATTGCTGCTATTCCCACCAGCAAGCTTATTATTCTTACTACTCTTTGGGAAGCTGAGAAGCACAAGGGAGGATGAAGAAAAGGCTGAGGTACTTAATGCCTTCTTGTCCTCAGTCTTTAATAAAAAGACCAGTTTGTTCTTGGGGTACCCTGCCCCTTGAGCTAAAAGACAGGGAGCAGAATGAAGCCCCCAAATCCAAGGGAAAATGGTCAGTGACCAGCTACATCAGTCAGATATACACAAGTGTATTGGGCCAGATGGAATCCACCCAAGGGTACTGAGGGAGCTGGCAGAAATTCTCACTGAGCCACTTTCTATCACTTACCAACTGTACTGGATAACTGGAAAGGTCCCTGTTGACTGGAAGTTATCAAATGTGATGCCCATCTACAAGAAGGGGTGGTGGGAGATTCCAGGGAACCACAGGTCTGTCAGCCTATCTGATGTCAGAGCCAGGGAAGGTTATGGAGCAGATGATCTTGAGTGCCGTCACGCAGCACATGCAGGACAACAACAGGATCAGGCCTAGCCAGCATGGGTTTATGAAAGGCATGTCCTGCTAAGCCAACCTTACCCACTCCTACAGCAAGGTGACCTGCTTAGTGGATGAGGGCAAGGCTGTGGATATTGTTTGCCTGGACTTAGTAAAGCCTTTGATACTGCTTCCAACCGCATTCTCCTGGAGAAACTGGCTGCTCATGGCTTTGACAGGTACACCATTCCATGAGTAAAAAAACTGTCTGCATGTCCAGGCCGAGTGAGTGGTGCTGGATGGAGTTCATCCAGCTGGCAGCCAGTCACAGGTGGTGTTTCCCAGTGCTCAGTGTTGGGGTCAGTCCTGTTTAACAGCTTCAGTAACAATCTGGATGAAGGGATCTAATGCACCATCAGTAAATTTGCAGGTGACACCAAGTTGGGTGGGAGTGTTGATCTGCTGGAGAGTAGGAAGGCTCTGCAGATGGATCCAGGCAGGTTGGATTGCTGAGCTGACATCAATTGTACGTGGTTCAACAATGCAAAGTGCCGGGCCCTGCATTTGCATCACAACAACCCCAGGCACCACTACAGGATGGGGGAAGAGTATCTGGAAAGCTATCTGGGCTAAAAGGACCTGGGGGTGCTGATTGACAGTGTCAGAACACAAGCCAGCAGTGTGCCCAGGTGGCCAAGAAGGCCAGTGGCATCTTGGCCTGTATCAGCAATAGCGTGGCCAGCAGGGCAGTGATCTTACCCTCTACGCAGCAAAGAGGAGGCCGCATGTCAGTTCAGTTTTGGGTCCTCTCCCTACAAGAAAGACACTGAGGTGCCAGAGTGAGTCCAGACAAGGGCAATGGAGCTGGTGAAGGGTCTAGAGAATATGTCATATGAGAAGTGGCTGATGGAGCTGCAGTTGCCTAACCTGGAGAAAAGGAGGCTCAAGGAAGACCTTATTGCTCTCTACAACTATCTGAAACAAGCTTTGTACCCAGGTGGGGGCTGGCCTTTCCTCCCAAGTAACAAGTATCCAGGCAAGAGGAAACAACTTCAAGTTGGGCCAGTGGAGGTTTAGATTGGATATTAGGAATAATTTCTTTATGGAAAGGGTTGTCAGGCATTGTAACAAGCTGCCCAGGGAAGTGGTTGAGTCCACATCCCTGCAGGTATTTAAAAGATGTGTAGATGTGGCACTCAGGGACATGGTTTAGTGGTGCACTTGGCAGTTCTGGGTTAACACTTGGACTTGGTCACCTTAAAGATATTGTCCATTCTAAATGATTCTACATCTCTATTCTAAGCAAAAGCAAAGCTGACTCTCATTTTTCATCACTCTGATTACATTTCTCTGCTTCTCTAGTACCTTGGTGATATGCTTTAAATGGCTTAATGCAATCCCTACAGATCTTGAGAACACTCAAGCAGAGAGGTGCAAGATGAGTGGAAGAGACTTCTTTTGTTCCAAATGTGACCTACCAAAAGAGTAGCAAAGTAACATGTCCTCTAAACCCTACCTGTCTGCCAGCTCAATATATGCAGGCAGAAGAATAAAGTGTTCCGTATCCCTTTCTCTGAAGAAAAGCTTGATTTCAAAGATATAAAATGCTAAACAAGAGAAGTGGACTAATGCCCAGAACTGCTTGCTCCTGCAAAAATTCACAAATTCCAGTAACAGCTCTGCTGCAATGACATATAGAAAGCCTCATACCTTTCCTTGGGAAGGAGCATAGAGTTCACCAAAGTAGGGTTCTTCAATCTTCAAGCTGATCTTTGAGCCCTTCATGGATCTGAAGCTGCCCTAAGCCTGCAGTGAGGAGCCAACCTTGTCTCCTGTGTATTCCTGTGCATCTGTCCTGCTCCCCACTGTGCTGGCTGCTCATGGCAAGTTGTTGTCTAAGGTCTTGAGCTATCAGCCAGAAAACACCACATCAATATTTTGACCTCTATTCTTTTAGAATCAATATTTTGACCTCTATTCTTTTAGGCTGGGGAGTTTTGCATGACTTTTATGTTGAGCTGGCAGAAAAGCTGGGGCAAACAGGAAGAACAGTATTCCATAGACAATATGAGTTCAGCTATCCACTAGAGATAGTCTGTAAAGGAATAGTTTAAATAAACCAAGCAAAACTAGAACACTTTCACGGTACTGTAATATTTATAATGTGCATTTAAATCACATCTTGAAATTTCTGCTAAGTTGATACTTGACACTTCATTTCCTAATGAAATCAGCTTAAAAAAAGCACACTAGAATTAAGGAACCAAGAAAATAGTCAACATGGTACTTCAGTGTTAGGTATAACACTGACAATAAATTTTGAAACTTGAGACTACAACTTCCAGAAAAGTTTAATTTATCAACAAACACCAAGAAATGCTAAACCATTAGTAAGCAATATTGATGTGATTCAATGCTGTCCAATTTAAAAGACTCATCAGCCTTTTCGCTACTCTATACCTACTACTTAAACCAAGCACACTCTCAACAAAACAAAAGATATGTTTTTCAGGTTTGCAAAGAACAGCCAAAAAGGAAGCTTCAAATAATCTGTACATCTTACATAACTTTCATGTATTTTCACAAATTTGTATTGGAAGAAATATGTAAATACATTGTAGATACATCACATATATACTACAGAGGAAACATGATACCTATGTGGCAAGGATGTACCACAGGTATAGAAAATGGGATCTATAGGGAGGAGCAAGAGGTAAGAATATTCATCTTTTTATGATGTACCAAAGGTTGAGTACGATCTCTAAAAAATCAGTCTAATCAAGAAATATCCCTTTGACCCTCAGGTGTGGCTACTTGTTTGATCTTGCAGTTTGAAGAGAAAAGAGATCATTTACCAAAGATGTGAAGTCCTAATGATTTTTATTCTTTAAAGATAATACATTAGAAACAAAATTCTCATGGAATCAGAAGAGAGAACACATAATATCAAAGTTTTAACTCTTCTTGTTTCTATGTAAAAAAATTATGCCCACAGTTATGTTCTATATCAAGTGAATTTCCAATTGCTCAAAATATTTTATTTTCTCAGAAAACGAAGCTAAACACCTTCCTCCCCCCACCCCCAATTTTATCATTTCTTACTACACTGGCTACCGAAGCCTGAGGCCAGGTACTCACATTACCACATAAACAAAATGCTGGAAAGTTAGGCAAGCTCTTGCAAAGATCTGCAATAAATTCATACTTCTACAGAATTTTCTTTAATTTAAGCGCAAGGAATCCAACCTGCTGGCACAGAGGGCATGGTTCCTGAATATGATTTCCAGATTAAATTTACAGCCTGGGCAATAACCACCTGCAGTCAGCTTTAACCTCTGTGGCTAAATGCTAACTGGCATCACTCATTCAAGTCCTTCCAAAGATTCCTCAGAAGTTTCATCCAAATTCAATTTTCTTCACATTCCGTGCTATAAATGTCTCTAGAGTCTTGTTGCATACTTTTAAATAGTTGCCAGAAGAAACTGCACTCCCACGATACAGAGCATAATCTGTTTGCATGGTTTATAAATACTTTCATAGCCTGTGAAATTGGGACTATTTTGTCAGAACAAAATTAAATTGGTAAAATTGCTGGAGAGTCATTCCAGGTACAAAATGAATGAATTCAGTGCAGTTTTCAATCTCATATTAGTATCTGGCTATATAAAGATGAAGTGTTAAAAAAAGTGTCCTGCCACTTTTAAAACACAAGTGCACAGTTTAAAGACCCAAGTTACCATCTCTTGCATGTTGACTGCAAACATTGTAAATTATAATTGTCTCAGAGGCAAAAGCATATATTAGCATCCTGGGTTTTCACAAACATACTGTACATAACACTGTATTGTTTATGTGTTACAGGGAAAATGTTCTATGTATTACAAATAATAGAAATCAATGAAAAAGATTTTTGTCTGAAAAAATGCCTTACCTTGAGAAGTTGAGGAAATGAACATGTCTAGTGAATAAATAGGGCTGCTCAGCAGTGCTTATGTTTTTAATCAATTCCATCTAAAAAGAATTAACAAATCAAATTTTCTGTGTTATGTCAATGCATATTTTGAGACAAATATAAAAATTTAAAACAGCATATGATAATACAACTTTTAAGTCTGAATTACTCAGGACCTCCTTCCCTACTATCCTTCCAAAACACTGTCATCAAGATAGCACAAGTACATTTTTATGTCTAAGCAAGAAAGCAGAATGCTGTCTGCAGCTTAACTATCATGGAGCTTAGGTACTTCCAAAGGTGAGTATAAATTTAAGGAAAGCCATAAACTAAAGGAAAAATCTAAACTCTGCCTAAATCTGCACCAGAGCTTTGCAAGTGGCAGCTGCCCTCTTGAAAACCCTAGCTCTATTCACATTAATGCCAAAAATGTTAAATATCTGAAACTGTAACAGAAAGTGGGAGCTGAGCCAATGACCATTTTCATATAACAATAAAACCTGCCAACTTAGCCAAAACACCGACTGATTTGCCTGTTTAAATACAGAAATCAGCACTTGCTATTCTTTTTGCTATTACAGCAAACTAGGAGCACAAATTAAATGGGCACTTCCAGAAACATGTTGCTAAATTTTAGGTCAAGCACAGTCACATAATTTAAATTTTTTAAAAATAAATGAATAATTTAAATGTTCAGATCATTGACATGGAATAATGTAAACAGCACCATGGATATGAATATCTATGCAGATATGAATATCTAAGCAGAGCTCTAGCTATGATTTACAGGAAACTGAAACTGTCTAGTGAAGCATCATGCTAGAGAGTCAACGTTTCAGTTAATTTTGCTTCCTTCTTATTAATTTCCTAAGATTTATTTTTGGATTTTCTGTTCTGCGTTCAAATGCAGGCTATTTTATGGACACTGAACACAAATGCATTTGAAATGACAGGTTTATTGATTTTACAACCTGGGTAGTAGAAAGCAATTAATAAGCTGGGAAAAAAAAGAGATAAGACAGTGTGAACCAAATATTCTGGTTGGGATAATATTAATTTATGTACTAAATTTAAACACCATTAAGGAGACATTAATTAAAAAATGTATTTCTTAAAACTTGAATGCTATAGCTGACATAAACAAAATATGAAAAATATGGAGTCCAGCCTGTTATATGGTCGAGATAAAGTGACTGGCATGTAATGAGTTACTAGAATCAAAAAGAGCATAGTAAAAAATTACATCCATGCCATAACAAATATTAAATTACATTTAAGGACAACAATTTTCATTTTTTCCCCCTTTATTTCCCGGTTTCAATACGCTGATATTTTACACTGTGTGTCACATCTTACTGGTTCTCATTCATCTTTCATTCTCCACCTTTTCGTAGAACACATACCTGTCTTCTTTCAGACAACACAAGCTACAGCCATTTAACTTCTAGCATTAAATAAAATGTGCACACACTAATATGCTTTTCCCTATTTTTCCACTGCTTTCAACAGTTTTATACATATACGTGTATGATGAGCTCTGTACAAAACAGTTCAGCTTGCCCATCTTCTTATGATGGAGCTTTTCCTGTCAAAGTAGTTAGAGTACATCAAGGCATATTAGGTATAGATCTTGTACATCAAGGCGTATTAGGTCTGAGAAAGTATATCAAGGTATATTATATGTGAGAAAGGCTGTAAACCCAAAGAAATGGAACATAAAGAAGATAAGATGAAAACAAATAAAGACAATATAAAGGGAAAAGAGAAACAAGAGAATATGGAGAGAAGATGTACAACTAAAAAAAGAAGAGGCAGTGTGGTGGTGGGAAACAGTTTTCCCCCTGAAGTTATAAAATGGTAAAACCCCAGGGGGTGGTAACCCTTGAGGTTTTACCCAATGAGCGCTTCTGCAAAATATAAACATATCACAAGCAGACCAGAAGAGAAGGTAGTTGTAGTTGTTGTTGAAGAGGTGGCCGTGTTGTAGAGCCATGAGGAGAAAGGGCAGGAGCCCCCCTGGGGGGCTCTGGCCCGCCCCCCAGCCCCAGCTGGGGGGCTACAGGGACTTGAAACAGCATAAGGCTGGGCTAAGTGCCTGTAGCTAGAAAGCTAAGGAAGTTTCCTCCACCGTCAGCAGCAGCAGCGGCGGCAAAAACAACACTGGCCGGAGAAAGTGGCAGAGAACCAAGAGATAAAAGAGAAGCAGCAACAAGCATGCAGCCGAGCAGGAAGACACAGAGTTGTCTGAGAGAGCCGAGAGAGAGCCAGCAGCAGAGAGAGAACTAGGCTCTACACAGAGAGAGAGATAAAGTTGGGGTAAGAACTGAACAAAACTCCTCGGAGACCTCTCCTAGAGAGAGGAGGATGATGGACTCTTGAAAGAGTCTTGGAGTGCTACAGCACTGCAGAAAGGAGCTGAAAAGCTCAGAGAAAGAATGTGGAGGGGGTGACTTTGGCCCCCCTCGCCGTTGCTGCCAAGCTAAGCTAGCAGCCTGAGATCAGAGCACAGAAGCTCTGATAGAACTCTTGAGGCAAAGGCCTTCAACTGAAAGCTGCCCGAGATGTTCTGACTCAGGGGTGAATCCCCTGAGGAAGGGATCTTTATGGGGGTCTTACACCCCATGATATGACGTGGTGAAGCGAGTTTTGTCCCTGCTACGCATTCCATGGAAGAGAAGACCCTCGCTTGGAGACAACGGGCCGAGGGGCTTGGATACCCCCTCGTGTGTACTGGCAGAGATCCAGCTACAGCTGCTGCATGGAAGAGAGAGACAGAGAGACCTGGTGCCCTAGAGACATTGCTGCTCTGAGAGTGGAAAAGATCTTTTCCTTCTTCCCTCCTGGACTTTTATTTGGAGGGGAGAAGAGATTTGATCCATTGTAAATACTTTTATGTCATGGTACAGATAACTAAGATTGTATATAATGTATTGTAGTATTTGTTTGTACAGTCATTGTGATATATAATCCCTTCCCCCCATTCTGAGTCTCGTGTGGTGTCTGGAAAATCCATCTCACACTGGGTTGAGATGTGGGAGGGGGGCTTGGACTAGGGAATTGGATTATGGGGTTCTCAAACCATGACAGGCAGGGAAGGAATAGTGCCCCTGCTTTAGTTAGTCATTTATGGACTCTGGACTGTTTAAGTACAAACAGGTCTTTACACAGCTTCTTCAGTACAATATAAATGCTATGGGCAAGAAATTCATAAACCTGAAGAGCAAAGCTTGTCCAGATCAGAATTAGAAAGCTCAGGAAGCTTTGCAATAATTTGCACAAAGGAATCAAGTATTGTTTATTGATGCTCTGAAGAGACAAAGACTTTCCTAGCAAACCCAACATGCTTACATTTCTTTAAGACTGGTAACTCTGCCAAAAAATTTTATTTATTCATCTTGCAGAATCAAACATGAGGAGACTCTAGAGGTTGTGTATCAGATGCCTCAATCAGATTTTTAATTTTTTTTTTTCTCAGACAAGTTACAGGAGAAGTGAAATTCTCAGAACTGTATGAAGCTTTATGTTATATTTGTCATTTATCTGTGTTACTCTATCTGCATGAAGTAAGGAAGATGGCAGAAGGAAGTTACTGATATGGGATAAAAACTCTGTTCGTGCAACTATGGTTATCACTGTAATTCCATCTTGGAATAAATGAAAAAACATCATTAGAGTATAATTACGGAGATATAAAGATACTATACCCATACTAAGTAATCCCACTAAGTTTAAAAAGACAGGTAGCTTTAGTATAATACTGCTAAATGAATTAAAAGGAAGTATATGTGCATTATAAAGTACCACACAAGCCTCCCTTGGCCCTCAGCTTACGCCAGGCAGATTCACATTACATCACCACTATGTTTTGCACTGTATTTCATCTGATGTCAGTGCAATGCACACATCAACCTGCTGCTGGACAAGCACAGGCATTTCGGCCTCAGGAGCAAAGGGAGGCCGGAAAGATGCACAGAGAGCAGGACAGCATCTGGCTCCTGGCTTTTTTTTAATCTCCTGCTACCAAACTCAGTCTCTTGAACTATGATACTACTTTACTCCAAAGTAGATACAGATTTTTGTTTTGACTTAAAGTACCTTCATATTTAGATATTTAATGATCAACTGGACTTGTAAGCAGATGTGGATAAAGCTGCAATGTGCATAAGACCAAACAAGCAAAACTCGTTCTTTTAAAAACCCTGCCAAAAGGGTAAGTAAGGCTCAACTGAAACAACACACAAATGTCAGGAGGGAAAAATAAATAACTGTAATGGCTCATGGCCACATGCAAATTGTGGCCATATTTCCCATGGGCCTCTCTCACTCTCTGATCCCGCTGTGCTGAAATCGCTTCAGTCTAACAAACCAACTGTATTGCTCAGGAATACCTAGTGATCTTCCAATGTATCCCAGAAGAGTAAGGTCTCTAATGGTTTTGGTTGGTTGGTTGGTTTTGGTTGCTAGATTTTTTTTGTTTGGTTTGATATTTTTTTTTTTTTGGTGAGGGGGTGGGGCTTTTTTGTTTTGTCTTGTGGGATTTTTTTTTTAATTTATGAGTGCAGAAGACCCACAGAGAGGAACAGTGAGCAGAGGATGAGAGCTGAGGAAAACAAGTATTTTGGATGGAATGAGTGGTGAAGAAGAGTTATGTACAAGTAGGCATGATCTAGGGTCATCCTATGTTTGAAAAAAAATTAATAGGAACAAGCAGCACAAGATAAACGACCATGGCAAACACAGCTGGGGGAGAGATGAACTAGAACACATCCTTGAACACATGGCTTGAGGGAGAAGCTGTAGAAATATAAAGAGAAGTCTGAAAGGAGCACACACCTTCTAGGATAAGGGTCCTTAAAGAGCTATTTCTCTCTCACTGCTGCCTAGAGCTCTCCTGCAGGAGTCAGGCAGTTTCAGTGAAACAGCACTGAAAAATACACTAATTTGCTCTCAAAATTAACTAAATTGCACCACAGAGTTAATGCTGCTAAAGAAGGATTCAGGGAGAGGGAAATGACAGGACATGGAGAGCATGCGCGGAAGCGAAACAAAGTAGTGGATGCGCTGTGCTCCCCAAGGAAAGGGGAGCATGCACACTGCATGACTGGAGTTTGCAGAGATGTTAGGCCACAGCAAGCAGTTGCCAAGACCTCTGTGGTGTGGTCAACACATCTGCTGTCATTCCACTCACCCCCCTCAAACACCGACTAATTTTAAGGAACAGAGTCTTTCCTTATAATAACACCTTTCTACCACTGTGACTGCTTGCTTAATCTTTTATTCTAATATTTTTCTCCTTAATTTGTATTCTGCACTAACTTTTAACCAGGCCCTTTAAAGAAGACAAGATTCACAGAGGCAATCCTGTAAATCACAAGATAGTTTTGAATCTTAAAGCCCACCTGAGCAAGAACACCAAGAGGCAATACTCTAAGAGGAAAGGTTTTTCCTTAGTCTACTGTCCTACACTACCACTGTAGGATCTCAGTTGGCCATATAAAAGAAATCAAACTGTAATTGCTCAGCAACATCCGAGTACTTGTAATGGGCCGGTGCTGCATTGCAAGTAACACTCCAGTAGATGGCACCGTGAAGTGACTGCAAGAGGGCTGGAGGGGGCCCTCCCCAAGAGGGAAGAAACGTGGAGGATGGATTTTCTCGAGCCAAAGCATTGTTTCTGCACAAAAACTCAACTCCAGCCTTTGAGAGAGGACACTTTTCCCTCTTCTGGAAATGGCCAGCCCCTGCGCTGACTGCTCAGAGCAGTCTTGTTTAGTTTGAGATTTGCAGTAAGTAAATTCAACTAGGGACAAAAAGAAAATCAGATAATAATCCCACCCAGACAACAGCCAAAATGTTACTACATTTTTTTAAGATGTTGTATTTCACTGGGAGAATTCAAGGTCAAAATGGGATTTTCCAAGTGAGGTCTCCGGGATCACACTATAGTCCCCACTAATATTGACACAAAGAGGACAAAAACATTTCTCTATATCAGTCTTTCTTGGGAGTTCTTTACCCTCTTCCAATGCTTTCAGTCTCTACTGAAGGCATGTAGGACTCAGGAAGCACAAGTATCTACAGGAATTTTGGTATATCACTTTCATCGTACTCATTTCCACAAACAACTCACAACTCTCAGGAATGAGACTAGACCTTTATTTTCAGCTCTCAAAAGTTTGGAATGGTTTCAAGAATTTCTTCACCTCCCCAGGCTGGTATGACCAATTTTCTGTCTTGAAAAGCATATAAGAAAAATTAGTGATGAATTTTTAACGTGTTAAACTGGAATTACATACCATTTTGGCTGCATGGCCATAACATTGGGTGGTAGAAGGAAACAATACGAGGATAAACTACCAATTACTCCCATATGTGACTGGTATTTGTATATCTATAAGTATACTCATTCTTACTTCCCGAATGCAAGAAAATGGGAGTGGGAGACAAAGTCATGGAAGGGGAAGATTTCATTTTGCAGCAGTTCATGTGGAGTTTTAAAGCCACAACAATTAGATTAACTTTAATACTACATATTATTTTCTGTATTTAATTTACTTGGAAGTACTATAGCAAATGGTAAGGCACATACTAACTCATCTGTTTCCAGACCTCACTCCCTTATGCCCACAGATGTTCAAAGGCTGCATTTCTAATTGCTGGCAGACACACATAATTTGGGAAAATTTCTTAGTAGGAAGGAGACTGGAAAAGGCAATGAGAATATGGATTCCAGTTATGTGCAATCCCCACAGTCATTAAGAACACCTACATGCTTAACTTTATTTAACAACAGCGGACTGCATAAACTAAATATTTACAGAAAGGTCTTGGCTGGATCAGGGCTTTAATCAAACACAGGACAGACAAATGACAGAAGGAAGAGAGACATATCATCTCAAGCGAGAAGCCCATGCTCACGCTGGAAGCCTTCAGCCCAGCCCAGCTCTCTTTTTTCTTGTTCCAATGCCTGGAGCCGGAGATCATCCATTCTTTCAACTTCCTCTTGTGTACACCACATTAAAGGTGAAAAAAGTAATTTATTTTTTTTTATATTCTACTCTTAAAAATTGAGAAGACAACTAAAAATGCCTGAACAACAGATCCGTTACCATCTTCAGGCGTGTTTCCTGGTGATCAAAGGCACTTCTCAGCAAAAGTACTCATTAAATTATGAATCTATTGTAACTACATAAATAAACCATAAATGAAAATAAAGAGACTCAAGTTATAGTAGGGCAGTCTATAGAGTAAATCATCAGCTCTGTAGCAATACTTCCACCACATTTACTGTCTAGTAAGCTAAGAGCTCAGGGAGTGCAAAAGGTAATGCAGATAGTTATCCTTTGTCAGTGTATAGGTAAAAAGTAAGTCTGGGCCTCTCTGGAATCTCCACATGCTGGACCAAAGCACAGAAGACTGCTAAGATGTGATCTTGTGTCATGTTTTAACAAAGGACAGTATACCTACCAGAGAAAGACAGAGAACAGAACTGAAAGGAAGAAGCTGATAAGGGTGAAAGCTGGTGATTATTAATACCTGAAAGGTTTCTGAGTTTTATGATGTCTCCCAATTAGTAAAGGAAATTGGTGAAAGATATAGACAGACAAAACCCAAACAACCCAAAACACAAAAGCAGTCATACCCAACCAGACAGCCTCTATAGTACAGGATAGTTTGACTCCTTTCTGATGGAACCATTTTGCAAATGTGGCTCTGTGGCGCTGCTGGTAGGATACACAGAGGAAATCTGCAGCAGCCACAGCCCATGCCTTCCCTTGGCCACAAGCAGGGGCAGTGAGGGGACACTGTCCTCCCCTACATCCTTTCACTGGCATCTAACATGCAACTGTGTATAGAAGCCACCTTTGGGCTGGTGCGGCAGCCCTGGCCAGCTGGTCCCCACCTTGGGCTCAACTTGACTGTCATGTGGTGTTAGGTCAGCTGGCTACTGGTAGGACCCCAATGGACACCCTGAAAGGGAGGAAGGTGGGACCTGCAGGAGCAATATCAGCTCCTAAATTTTCATTTCCTAAACTGCTGCATCTAAAATAAAACATTTATGCTCATAAGCAGGCTACAAATAAATGAGCCCAAATCACAGCACAATGCCACTGGCAGGCCCACATCCGTATTTTGATCATCACACACATCCTTTGGTGGTTTGCAGGCTGCCATTCCTAGGAGTGACACAGGCATTTATTGCAGCTTTACCTGATCAGCAGCTCAAAATAGCAGCAGTGGCCAATGTGTGCGGCATCTGACCACACACATACACTTTGGAGTCTGTGGTTTTTTTGCATTACTTGTATCAATATCTGCTTATGGGAGTGATACTTACAGAAGGCATATGGTTACTCTGAATAGAAGAAAATTTAAATAACTGGATCTTTTATAGCATCAAAGCTGCAAAAAAAATGCTTTCTACAACTTTAAGGGAACATGAAAAACATGAAAAAGTGTGCCTGGATAAAGAGGAATAATGTGCTATTTTCACTTCCTGTAGTGAGGGTTGTGCGATAACATGAAAAAGGCAGATAAGCAAGAAGCTGAGATAGGATCAAGGGCATGTCAGATTATAGCAACATGGGTTAGCATGGCATGGGGAAATAATTTTTTGAAGCAACTGCTTACTAAAAGTGAGTTAAGAAAGTCATCAAAAAAGACCCTTTTGGCTATTATTTACTCCTGCTCTGCTTAAGGAGACCCAAGCTAGGTCTGAATAGGCTGGTCTGATTATATGATAAATGGCTGTGCCCTGCAGATACATTAACACGTATCCCAGATGCTGTTAGCACTTAACTTCACTGGTACTAACCTTTCTTGCCTTGTTGGTAGTCTAACTGCTGCGCTGACTAAATTCAAAGCTGGCTCATCGAAAGTTAGTTTTTCTGGTTAGCTTCCACATCATGTTGTTCTTGGCTCTACCATCCACTTCTCCTATTAAATGAAGTCACTTAGAGAATGATGAATTCTGGATAATCACTCAGGTCAAAGTAGCAATGCATCTTTTCAATAGGACTTCTGCTAGCATATGCCTTTGCTTCTCAGTTTCATAAACATAATAGGAAAAACTGATCTAAGAGGAGCAGGAGTAACTTACCTGTTCATTTTTGGTCAGTCTTGTTTTGTTATGAATGTCAGATGTAACCAGATTGAATCCATGTTTCTCTGATAAAATTCTCAAAAGCAAAACCACAGTTCGACTCCCACATTTTCCCACTCTGTTGTAGACCACCTGACTGGGGAAAGGAAGTACCTAAATAAAGATTGAAAAAAATGGAGTCAGTATATTGACATTTTTGTTTCCATGTACCTTGAGTAACACGATGTTTTGACCTGAAGTCAACAGACACATACAGGAGAATTCCTAGGGCCCTGTCCAGGTCAGAAGCATTCACTTCGTCTAACAAGCCAACAGCTCTTCAGAATAGAAACAACATGGCTCAGGAGATGGCAAGGTGAGATTTCCCCTTCATGATCCAGTTAAATGTAACAGATTGGCAGCTACTCCAGGAACACCATGCAACTGCTGACAATAGGCTTAAGCTTGCTGCTTGTAATATCAATGCAAATAGTCAGCTATAGTTGACTATCTCCCATAAAAAGAATGGAGTGAATCTGTGCCACAGTTTAGCAACTCAAAGTGAAGTTGACATAATGCAAGAGGAATGCCTGTATTGCAAAACTTCAGCTTAAAAAGAACCCCAAACAACCACCAGTTGTACAAAGCTAAAATGAATCAACTATTTCAATTTCAAATATAAACATGAATCTTCCATAGAGACTCAGAGAACAAATCATGCCACTGGCTAGGTATATACTTATGGAATGAAAAATGCCAGTGCCACAGGTGGCCTGAGGCCAACTGGCACAGTCTGATCACCTCCACACAGGTAAGGTACACTAAAACTCAAAACACAACAGTTACATCCAGCCTGGACACTGGGAATGTTCTCCTGCCCACATGAACTCTTGCACCATGCTCTCCTCCCTGGGAAAGCAGAACAAGCAAGTAGTAATTCACTGTCTCAAAATACATTGGATGCAGCCTTATTTTATTCCTGGATGATGACCATGGGCTGTTTTTTCACCAAAATGCATTCTGAAATGACACTATCACACTAGACAAGTATTTGATGTATAGCATATAGCAGCAGCATCTGATAGTATAGGCCAAGAGGAAACTGTTTTCAAGCTTCTTAAAGCCAGGAGCTCACAGTTTCATCCATAGCAGTGCATATATGGCACTTAAGAAAAAAGATCATTTTTCTATTAAGACAATGGCACAAAATGTTTCCTGACACAGGGCCTGCACCCGGGTTCCAGACAACTTGTGTTCAGTGCAAGGAACAGCCAAAGTGGTGGTGTGTCTCAATCTGTAGTTACTTCTGCTCTTGATGCAATCACATTCTCCCAGCAGAAGAATTTATGACATAAAACCAGTCAGATGAAAGCATACGGCACTTCTCAGGGTATTCAAACAGCTAATAGATCTTCATCAGGGAAGCAAAATGATTCCTCAGGGAACCCTTCAGACTACTTACAAAGAGTACAGCTAACTAGAAAGAAAAAAGAAAAGAACCTTGTATTCTGTTATTTTTAGTAGGACTTTACTGGCACTTTGCTGTCAATGTTGTATTTCATGACCAAATGAACATTGCTGTTGTTACTGGTTGGACTGTTTAGGATATCCTTCACTGCAAAATAAATGGAGAAGCCATCATTCTTCAAATTACTCAGGGAAGGGGTAGGTATTGAGTGATCATGGCCTCAGTTAATAGTCTTCCAAGCTGCAGGATATCACATCTGCTGATTCAGCAAGCAAAGGCTCTTAGGTCTCCTAAGGCTCATGCAAACCCAACATAAGGCATCAAGTCTGGCCACTTTGTAACATTTTTATGGTGTTTTCTAGGAGAAACCTAGCTGCCTTATTCCTTATCAATCTCCTTCAGAAGACTTGCTTCCTAAGAAATGCAAAATCTGAGCCTCCATTATTAGAGAACTCCAAAGGTGATGAATTTAACATCTCTGTGCTACAGCTGTAGCTAACCTTTTCCAAAACTACTGCTAATAATCCCTGAAAGGTTAACATCTGAATGCATTCTATTATGCTGATTACCACACCAGGGACACCATAATGAACAAGGAAACACAGCCCTATTCTGGATTATCCCCTTCACATAACAAACACTAGCATCACTATTTGTCATGGCCCTGCAGTACCATCCACACAACATCACTGTAACTTGTGGAAGTGGAATTTATCTTCTGCTCAGACATATACCTTTGGCATACTTGGCTGTGCAAGTATGTGAAAGCTTTCAAGGGAAATGATAAGTAGATGCTCAAAGTGCCAGTGAAGGAGCAAGACTCATACAAGCGTGTGTTTGCTTAGCATCCTAGAAATGAGATAAATGATGACAGTTTGTAGGGCTATGGACATATTTAAAAATGCTTCATAATTATAAACTGCTTTGATTTTCCTAACAGAGTTGCACTTTGTAATGTAGTGAGCAAAAGTTTTTCTTCATTGGTACTTCATTTAACTCCAGTTTTGCTGCACCCAGATTACACTCAAGTTCTAATTAAATCCCTGACTTGATTATCTAGTAACCTTGGGTGAATCTTATTAATATAACTCTTTTAAAAGGAAATAAAATTAAAGCAGGCCTTTGCAAACTCTATTCTAAGTGCAAACAACTTTATCAGCTTAGAAAACTGACAGTAGCTACAAAGTTTCGCCAGTTCTCACATTTGTTTCTGAAACTCATCTTTCTAGGTAGCACAATTCTGTTCTGCACAGAAACAACAACCGTGGCAACCCTCAAAGAGAAACTATAGCAGATAAAGAATCCTGAAATAAAGGGCTATTATTTTCAGACACCTATGTAGTTTAAAGGAGGCCAATATATCAATGCCTTGATTCAGTAACCAGCTGAATGTACTTAGTTCAAGATTCAAGATAAACGCTACAGCTCAAAGCTCACTCCAGAAGAACAATCACTAACGGAAATCAAAACTTCACGTGCAGCACTGCTGAACGTGGGAGCTTTAGAGGTGCGCTACTGAAGCTCTGCTCATGTTTCATCTGTTTACGTCACCAATCCACTTAACACACCTAAATGCCCCAAAGGGTGTGCCAAGTGCACAAAGCCATGCAGTACACAGGCTTTTGATATATAGGCAAGTATTTGTTTAATGTGATCAGTTCCCTCAGGATGCTGCAAATCTGCTTTCTGCATTTTAGAAAATATCTAAGTTATTTCTTAGAAGAAATACTTCTTCCAGAAACCTGAGTTTCTATTAAGCAGAAGTAAAAATGCAAGAAATGGAAAACTTCTTCAAAGAGGAACTTTCTTTCCCCCCTCACGATACTCACAAAAGACTGAAACAATACAAGAGACGGCAGTAGAGTAGGCTCTTGAAAAGGAGACTCCTATTATATTAGCAGAAACATGATGGAAAACAGCAGTTGGAAGTTTACAAAATGCTGACTGGATTACATTTTATTTTATAATAAGAGTATGTATCATGTAGACTGACTAACTGCTGAGGTGATGCTCTGGCAACATGATATTCATGTAACAATATACACAACTTCAAAATAATTACAGAGTGACTTTATTGAGCACTGCATCAAAGCCCAGAGGTAATATAAAAAATTCAAACATGTAATTCACTTTGTAGTCATATGAATTAGTACTTACAGCTATAAAAAAGTAAAACCCACAGTATAATTACAACAGCTCTCTCTAAGGGTTTGGAAAGTTATATAACAATTTACTTGTCAGTTCAAGGAGGCTTTTTTTTTTTTTGGTTCCACAGTTAAAGATCTCAAGAATCATTGTGAATGGAAGAGAGAAGAAAAAGTAAGTTTAACCCAAACCAAACTTGCATTACAGTGACTGTCAAGTAGCTCTGCAGAGTAGGTCTGCCAGTCTCAGGAAGGGAGCCATTTAACAGATAGCCTGACAAAAGCCCAGGCTTCCATCTTCACTGGTGGCTTTGTCTCCAGGTAAACCTTTGCATCATTAAAAAAAAATTAGGCTGGATAACATTACTTGCAGTGTCAACAATTTAGGGATCCACCCAAAGGCCTAAATTATTCCACCTTTACTGAGCCAAATCCAGTATAATTTTGCCCATTTGCCAAAAATTTCCCAGTCTACATACAGTTTGCTCAGATGAAGATGAGATGTGTTCCCAGAAAGCAATCCATTATCTTCACAGCTTCTGGAAGTAAGTGACCCCTGTCCTTACATATGAGAAGGACCAGAAGTGGATGCCAGAAATGGTTTCTCCTTTCTGAGCAGACACTAACCTGTAGTCAGATAGCACTCCATGTTTATCAGGTGAATGAGGCCAACCAACACATACAAAACTGGTAAGACTGCGTAAACAATTAAACATTTGCTGATGTCACACATCTTCATATAGCATCACACCTTCTCAGTGCAACCTCTTCATTTTTTTTCCTGTCCAACTGAGACAAAATCATAAGACTTTTAAAAAATGGCTTAATGGGTCAAAGCAATGGCACATTCTACTCATGAGGGGAGGATGATACTAATTAGGTACCTACAAATTTGAGAGCTGTAAGCAGTCATTTCTCTCCAGTATCTCTCCTCCTTCTCTAGTGTCCCCAAAGATTACATATGGCATGTTAGAAGTCACATTCTTGCTTGCTGCATGAAGAATTTCTTACATAACTTGCTGTACTAATAAATTCCAGAGTTTTGTTAACCACTATGCATTTCATTTTTAGCTCATCTTCTACCTTTTCCAGAGAATACCTGCTCTCATATTGTGGGTTTCATAAAGATAGGTCAGATAGTTCAGTCATCAGCTTTGAGATCTTAGACACACTGGATGCCTCTTTTTAACTGAGGTCCATCACACGCCTGCCATGGCCTACTTAAAGGCAAATTCAAAGTCCACTAAAAGATTACCTGTGTCAAACCCAAGGTCAGGAACTGCTGCACAAAATTTCATTCCAAACAAGTATCAACTTACTTTTAAAGCAATTACAGTGAAGACTTGCTAACACAAAAGTATGTCAGCAGAAAACATGACTGAACAATGAACAAGGGAGAAAACAAAATAAATTACTAGCTAGCCTCCTTCTTCCCCAGCTAAAGCACACAGATCCAGTTACATAAAGATTCACCTGCAGAGTGTAATGATGCTAGACAGAGACAAGCTTTTGGAATTAACCAACTCTAAAGCAGACCAGACAGCATGGTCTTCTCTATGGGTCACTGAAAATACACTAGAAACTGTAAGAAAAGGTAAGGGTGAAGTTGGTTTGTTTTCAAAATTTAAATGCAGCGGAGCATTGAAAATAAGGCAGAAGAAGAAACAGAAGATTATTCTGTTGCATTTTTATTAATCCACTAATTTAATTGAAAAAGGATGACTTCGCTCCCCCCTGCCACAAACAATGCATCTCATCTGTTGGACAGATGACACATTTGGAAGACTAAGTTAAAATGTGTTCTCTAACGATTCAACATCCCTAAGTACCAAAATAAATTGAAAACATAAGCATGGAGCACAAGCAGAAAAAGGCAACTTGGTTGCAGACAGTACTCAAATTTATTAAGACTAAAGAAAATCATTACTATGAAGTGTCTGCTAAAGCTTATGGTCCCTGACATGTCTTAAGAAACAGATCTGTAGAGCCAAAATCAAGACTTCCAGTAATTTTTCTGTGAAGAAGCCCTGTACACTTACAAATCTAAAAAGAGTTCAGTTCAAAGCATAGTAAAGTTTCTCCTCTAAGTGTCAGATCAGGTTCTATTACAAGATACTATGGCTATAGAAACTACAATAATATCAACAAGAACCTGGGGAATTTATAAAGAAAAGGTCAAAGATGCAGTTTTCAAAGCTTTGGCTGCATCCTATGAACACAATTGGGTTTGCTCCTTTTATACTTTACACCTGCATCACTTGCCTACAACAGCAGCTTGCAGCAGAACAAAACCTCTGCTCCTGCAATCTGCTGCACAAGACTCCCCACAACAGAGAGTGCAGAAACAAGTTTATTTCAGGTATGTGAAGTTTCAGCAACATTCAAAATCAGCATATATATACAAAGAGTCAAACAAGTTGGTAGAGAGCAGATGCTCTGTTTACTTAGCCGTTTCAGGTGCTCACTGATGTTAGGCAGCCTCTGGAGGTGTGAGTGGGACTCCTGGCTTTCATCACTCAGCAACACTTGCTTCACTTAACCAATGGCAGCTCAGCTCTGGCTCCTCTCAGGGATGAAGCAGGTGAGAGGGAATCACCCTACCAAATGGATAATTACTTGGGGATAGGGTACAACCATCACCTCTAGATTAATCAAATCTTTTCCTTTCACCCTTTCTTAAGATAGCGTGCTTTTCAACCCCTTCTTCATTCTTCCTGCTTTCCTCCGCAGTTTGCAACTTGTTCACTTCTTTTGGGACCAAAATTAGATATAGTGCTGTATCTTGTCTCCCTGGTGCCAATGAGAACTGAACAGTTATCGTTTGTGTCCTGCAGACATCTCTTTTTAATACATCTCAGGATGGAATTTAGAAGAATCAAAGTATATGGGACTATCACTAGTATAGACAGGCATGCATAACATAGAGCTATCACCCCTTTTCTTCTTTACCCTACATGAGTGCATGCAGATTACAGCAGAAAAAGAACTGGAAGGCCCTCATTAGTTTTTTTATGAAAAGCAGCATATTTATTTCTTACTTCTCAAGTTAATCAGATTGTAGAAGTTATCTTTCTGGTATGCACTTTACCTCATAAGAAGATAAAGGAGATAAATTATTTAAGGACGTGGTTCACTGATACTGGTATTAGTTGAGGGAACTAGCATGAGTTCAGGTAGGTTAAGAATTTTAGTGTCACATTAATTACTGCATTTTCCACTGGAAGGTTTTCCATGTAGTATCAGAAAACCTGTAAGCTGCAGAATTTGTGCAAGACTGATTTTAACTCCAAAGCAGCCTCATGCTATATGTAGCTTGGAACTGTAAAGTTTAAAACTGCTGTTTTTCCTCCAGAGCCCAGGGTTTTGTATGCTCTGATATGCTCAGAATACACTGGCACAGTTATTCTCTGTTTAAGTAGTAAATCCTATCACATCCAATGCACATCTTTATATTGGATACTTGCAAAATACTAAGCCTAGTTTTAAAACTTTTTATAATACTTCACAGCACTGGTGATCCCTTAAGTAACCTCAGTACCTTACAGCAGTCTCTATCCTTCCAATGCAATATTCATGAATTCACCCTGTGAGCCAATAATATTTGATTTGAATGTGGTGAGTGGTAGACTGAATAATGTATTTCTCTGTATGCACTTGTCTTTCTTCACATTAAGGTTTAACCCTTTTGTACGTATTGTGTTTGACTATTAGGCAACTCATTAGTGCAGCAACTCATGGTTTCACTATTGCCAAGGATCTGTCATGATGCATTTCAGTTTGCCCTCCTGCCCCTTACTTAAGGCCCTCTTCCTGTAGCTCCACATTTCATTTTAATGTCTGCAGCATGCTTGTCTTTTCCAATGCACTTTAAGCAGACACTTTGTAAGTCAACTGCAGTATGAAATAAAGGTTGTTTATAGCCATAACTGGACTTTAATTTCTAAAACAGGCCAGTTCTGCTGAACTGTAACCCACATGCTTGCTACAGATGAGCTAGCTCTGAGGTGCTCTCGCTCTGTATGCTCAGAGGAACTCAAAGGGACTGAATTTCCATCACAGCTCCTGCAGGTAACAGATTCAAATCTAGTTCATGACAAGATGTCACCACCTGGAAGGACCAACACCAAGAAGTACCTACAAGAGGGACAATGTGCTGCTGGCCAGCTCTTCCAGCAGAACCAGAACAGAGCAGAAATCACTGTGTCATCCAAAATGACTCAAAGGCCCAGAATACCTATCCTGACAGACCACAATCCACATCTTGAGTCACAAGTGGATCCTGTGGTGTTGGAGATGACACCTCAGAGGCAATAATGGAGGAGACCTAGTGTCAAGTGCTCCCATTTCACTCTTCTGGCTGACTTGCTCAGGCAAACCAAACCTCATTCCTGATGACCAAGGCACAACTCCTTGCCATTCCAGTGGAAGGAGCTTCTCCCTGTATCCACTCAAAATTCCTAATAGTGCCAGCCACAAAGGCCTCCACACTCCCTCAGGACAACAGAGTCTGTGGGTGCTGTCCTGAGAATTACCTTTTCACATAACTGCACTGCCCTGCCCTTGCATTACTTGCCCAAATTCCTCTTTCACTTGAATTACCATCACTCTCACACAGACCCCTTCAGCCCAGTCACAACACCCTGTCCTCTTTGCCTGATATTTTGGCTCTACTTTTGACCACATGTAGGCATGTCCACAATCACATTTCTGATTAAAGCTCATGGCCCTTATTAGAGCACTTCACTGCTATTCACTGTTTCCTGTACTAAATCTTATACTTTTGTAAAGCCTAAGTACAAAACTTCCAGAATCTACCAGTTCACCTTCAAAATCATGAGGCTTTCAAAATAATACCAGAATTCTTACTTGGTGGTTGGCGTTTTTTTTCAGTTTTGCAAGTCTCCACAGCATCCCAGGTTTCAGACTTTTTTTTCCCTTCAAACATCATATCTAGAAAAAAACCCCTTTCAATTCAGGATTTAAGAATGCCATCAACAAATAAAAGACTCCTGATAAAACCATGAGTGTTACTCAACTGAGTCACAAGGCTTAGCAAGATTAACCAAATCAATTGTCACTTTCAAAAGATACTCTGTTATGCTATCCCTATGCAGAATGGCAGATTTTTGTTTTTTCCACTGAAGGTCTAGGTCATCCAGACCCAGCTGTAATTGGACTTTAGTGTTATAATCCAGCACTTCCTAATAAAAAGATAATGAAGGTAGCCATGACCTCCTCCTATGTTATGCTTGTTTATAAATACCTTCCTGTCTTGGAAAGAATGGAAAGAAGATGGGAATGTATTGGAGAGCTGGAAATTTAAAACTGTAATCTAAGAGATATTCATATACTTTGAAATAATCTGCACAGATTATCTGCAGGTTAACAAAGATCAATTCAGAATGGATTGTGTTCTAAATTTCAGTGAAAGCACAGAGTTTTACTAGCTTCAGAAACAATTTAGGTAGATTTTAGCTATGGTATGTGACATAGGACAAAACCTACAGATTGCAAAATTGGTGATATTAGAATCTTTCTGTTTTGTGTAATAGTAGGTAGGGTGTTGTGTGAATGCCAGACTCAAGCAAAATTTACATTTATTATGCACACAGCCTGAAAATTAAAGTACCAACCAAAAGACAAAATACTTTCTAAGCATCTTTGAAATTAGATGAAAACTGCAGGCTACTGTTGTTCACAAAACCTGCATCCTTGTTGTGTCCCAAAGTCTTTCAAAATTGAGAGGCTTAATAAAAAGCTAGTTCACTACTGTTTAAATTTTTGCAGGACATCAGCATGCACAGCATCCCTCATAGATTTATCTTCTTGTGACAGGCAATCTGGCTGTAATTTCCCAAGTCTCTTTGTACTGTCCATTTACTTTCAGTCAGCCTCCCCATTTCAACACATTTCTGATATACTATAAACTGAAGAAGTATTAAAAAGTAAGAAATCATCTTCTCTATTTTGGTAAATCACAGAATAAAGTGATTTTTTGTCCTTAAGATTCTTGAGCAATAAATTAATATTAACAAAACAAACAAAGTAGTGCTCCTGTACTATTCAAATATTTTTGACCCAATTCACACTTAATAGCACAGATTCAATTCTACCTTTTGGACAGATCTCCATAATACTAGTCTGCTATATCATTCTCCCCCTGTAGCTTGAGCAGGATTACAAACAATTATGAACAACAATGGCAAAATCTTCTGGAAAAATCAGAGTTTTCTTTCATTGAGATACTGCCATTTAGAAGAAAGGAGAACACAATTTTAAAAGAACACAAAATAATTATTCCCAATATTTCTACAACTATTTTGCATTGTGTGCTGGTTTTGACTGGTGTAGAGTTAATTTTCTTCACAGTGGCTAGTATGGGGCTGTGTTTTGGATTTGTGCTGAGCCCATTGTTGATAATATAGTGATGGTTTTGTTATTGCTGAGCAGTGCTTACACAGAGCAAAGGCCTTTTCTACTTTCCAAGAGGACTGGGGGTGTATGGGAAGTTGGGAAAAGACACAGCCAGGACAGCTGACCCCAACTGACACATGCCATATGACATCATGCTCAGTATATAAAGCAGGGGAGGAGGAGGAGGAGGAAGGAGGGCACATTTGGAGTGATGGCATCTGTCTTCCCAAGTCACTGTTACATGTGATGGGGCACGAGTGGGCCACTGTGTTGCTACACACTTGCTTGATGGCTGGGTTTAAATCATGGCCCACTGCTTCTAATAAACTGAGGGAAGTGGAGAAATATTTTATGGGGTTTTTTTAAATCATAGTATTTTATTGAGTGTACTAGGCTCAAAAGCTGAGTTATACTGTAAAACAGTGCTTCAAACCGTAAGGGGATCTTTGTGGTTAAGGCACTTAGTGAATTCTCTCAATATTTTATCAGCCAGATAGTGAGTCTGGTAAACATAGGAAGTTACTTACTCTATTTTAGCACTACTAAATTCTGACTATTTTTAATAGCTGAAAATTTGCACACTGGATGATCATCTCAACTCATCATTTTCTAAGTAGGATAGATTTTTTTAAATCACTGAAATCTTTCCCACCCTGTCCTGGATGGACTACTTCAAAGATTATCCATCAATTTTTTAAGAAAAGCTAAACAGAGAATTTTAACTGTATAAAAAACACATACACTACTATTCATGCCTTAAAATCCCTGGTAGGCATGTACTTAAAAGGAAACAAATCTTGCTTGCTTTTCAGTGTTTTGGGTGGGGTTTTTTTTGATTGTTTTTTGTTTGTTTTAAACCAAGCACTTCATCCCTAACAAATCAATCATTTAAGACTGTAGGGGGCTAAAGGGTTAAAATCATGGTCTCAAAAAGGCTGGCTAGAACTAAAAACATGAGTCCAAATGAAAAAGGAAATATCCACTAAAAACACCTTTCTGATAACATACTTAAGAAAGAAAAAAAAGTTATTGTGCAGAAGTAATTGCAGCCAGAGAAAAGAGAGGTAAGAATATGTGAGAGGAACAGCTCTGCAGGCACTCAGTGAAGGCTCAACTGGCTTTCAAGGGAGAACCAGAACCACATCAGCAATATTCATGTACAGAAGTGAGCAAAGCTTTCGTTCTCTGCTTGCACTGAGAAAATTGCTGTTGCCACCTTTTGTAGGAGGCGTGTCCAGGGTGCAGGGGAGGCACCCAGGGCAGGGAAGCCCAGGGGACATGCGCAGGAATCCATAATCTCATTGGTTACCAGGTCACATGGTTTTAAGGGATAAAAAGAGCACTGAGTTTGAAATAAACTCTCTCTGATCACCACCTCAGTGGGGAGCAGACTCCATTTTTTTATTACATAAAGGCCCAATGCAACAACCTTTATTTGAAAAAACCAGACCAGTACCCTGATCTCCTGAAACGTGATGATGCTAATTCCTTATTCTGTTATTTTCAGTTCTTACACTAGGAAAACCCCCACATGTTATTAAAAAAAATCCTAAGCTTTGGCACCTAGCCATGACAAAAAGCCAAAACTAATATGATTTCTAACAAACCACTGGAATGTACTCTGCAAAACAGCTATGGTCCAGTGTGTATCAACTGTTGCTGGCCTTCCACTGCAGTTAACTATGCACTGCCGATATTAGCTACCAGTCATTTCAACACCAGGCAATGAATTGTTGTTCATTATCTGCACTTCTATTTTTTAAGCATTTTGTCATAAAATATTTTAAATGCTGGATTCAGGATTAATTTCTTCTGACATGTTTTTATATGTTGAGTTAAAGCATGCATAGACCTATAACCATCTATTAGTTTAAATGTAGATAGTTATCTAGTCATAAGAGTAGAGGGTACTTGAAAGACAATGACAATTACAGTGAATTTACTATTAGTTTCACTCACACCTGCAGAATTCACAGTTCAGGGATGAAGCTGTTAGAGGGTAATAACTGCAATATGCAATGCATGATATTTACAAAGCAAGAGCATCTTTGTTCAAAACATGACCTTAAGCAAATACCAGGAATTATCGGCCCTTTTTACCAATCCCCATCCATGTTTTGATTAGAAGAATGAAAAACAAAACATAAAAACCACCCACTCAGGAATAAGCGAGCTTGTCCGAGGGATGATTAAAATGATCCATCTTTTATCAATGTTTTTAAAACACAAGCAAATACTTCAAAAAGCAAAATACTTGTAACTTACACAATGCTATAGCCTGTTACTCCACCGAGCTTTTCACCAAGCTTTCAGGAGTGAGGATGAATACAGAGGAAGCCCACAAACTTTCCTGACTGTAAGCAGCTAATCAAAGAGTACCTACAAAACCAATCAATCGTGTAGGTATCTAATCAGCTGGCCTTTCTACAGAGAGCTGAGCTGCAGTTGGATGAGGCTGTGTGATCACAGCACAAAATTACATGTTTAGATAGGCAAAAGATGTTTTCATAACGCAAACAGAAAAGTTTCTGGCTTAGATAAATCTGTCCAACTGGTACTGCCCATTGGACTATGGATGTCATCCACCATTAATTGGTAAAACAAAATTCCCAAAGTATCAAAATTTGACTGCAGTTTTCAAGGTTGAAAGCTCTTATCTAGATGACAGCATTTTCTTTACTGGAACAGCTTGGCATTTCTGAACGCTAATTCAAGCATGAAAAATATACATCTGGAATAAGCATTGCTTTACTTTTCCAAGCTGAGTGTTAATCGTGGAGACCTGACAAACATAACGCTTCACTCCCTGCAGGCTGCTGTATGCTTGGACAAGAGAAGCAGTTGGTACACAAAAGCCAGAGGTGCTATTGCTTAAAATAGATTTTAAGTGTGAAACATTTGTTTAGCCTTACAATTCCCACATCCCATCTCAGTAACGATAAATATAGCAGGTTGACTTTGTTACTTCTGTCTACATCCGTTTTTGTAACAGTGTAGACAAAAAAAATGAGTAATTTGCACTGAGAGGAAAAAAATCAGATGTACATCATCCCTCTAAGTGAGCTGTCTGAACTTTAAAAGTGTAAGAAATACCCATATACCAGCTGAAAATTACAGATTTCATTTGCACACAGACTTCACAGAAAAAGGTGAAGAAACCCAGACTACTGCTTGTTTTCACTGATGACTAAGCTAAGTTGAATTGCTTTCCACATTACCCTCCTTCTGCTGACCAAAACCCAACTGTTTCACCATACTGATGTACACATGTGGTTGAGCATTTCAACTCAAGGCCTGGTGGCTCAGATAGTGATTTCATGGTTAATTGGACAGAGCTGAGTGAGGACTACCACCAGAGATAGTGGCTATTCGCATTCACCCCATCTTTAACTAGTCACTTCCACCTGCTGCACTAGCATCCACAGTAGGCTGCATCAATGAAATAAATAATCTGTTCTCATGTATAGTGCATTTCTGTACTATACAAAAGGATTTAAAATAGCCTTATCTGGAAAGACAGGCACAATATAGTATCAAGTAGTCTTTTAGAAAATAAATCAGGGGAAAAGAAAAGAAAACAAACCAAGAGACCTTACATACCTGTTTCCACTCTTTTCCTATTGAAGAAATCATCATGATGCTCTTCCTAACCAAAAATGTCATGAGGTGCCATGATGATGGGAGGGAAAAGTTTATGCTGCACAATCACACGTGATGGGAACAGTGAACTCTATCCCTATAAAAGGGCTCATTACTCACATTCATTAAATTTATCCTACGGACCTGCTTCAAAGCATTGCACCTGCAGCAGAGCCCATGTTCACTTGTTTAGAAGCTGCCTTGTTAGATCCAGATGCAGTGCCTCGTATAAATGTGCTGACAGACAAAACCACTAAAATCCTACCTCCCCTTGACTCAATGACAAAAATTCCATTAGTTTAATCACACTGAGATTTAACCCATGTTATTTATAAATGCCCGAAAACACTTGAGGAAAAATATTGAACAGGGTAAATGCTGTTGATGTAAACTCAGCAATGTTGCTTGGCACACAAGTAAACATACAATGAGTTAAAAACAAAAGCCAAAAAAGCAGGGAGAAAGCAAACACAAAATAACAGCAGCTTACCTTTTGAGGGGGTGGTCCGTGGTCATCCAAATAAGTGGAATTTCCTACAAAAAGAAGAAGGATGGAGATAAACAAAAGCCATCCAATTCAAAACTTGTCAATTCATGGAACCAGTGTACCTCTATCCCATTGGTTTTGTGGTGTAAAATAATTAAAGGAAAATATATTCACTCTGCTTTAATTTTTGATTGACAAAATAAAAACAAAATTAATTTGTTTTGACTAAATTTGTAATAATAGATTAGATGCACATTGTCATTTTAGCAAAAAAAATTGCTCAAGGCAGCTTTAGTTAATCAATCACAACTTTCAACTGTTTGCATGACAAACACTGTCAGCTGCATCCTTGCACATTTTAAGCAAGTGAGCACAGCTAACCTCAAAAAGATTTCTTAAATAATAAAGTATCAAAGGCCTTTATCAAATTTTGGTCTGATGGAGTTGACAAGCATTCACTTATCTCTCTTCTAACATGTATTTTTCCCAACCTCCAAGCTACTCATTTGTTCCCAAACAGTATATTGATTGAATGGGAGTTGCATTCTGATGTAATGACACTTGCCTTTTCAAGATGTTCTTTTTATTCAGATAAAAAGCTTCAGAAAAAAAAAAAAGCAGCTTCTAAACAAGTGAGTTGTCAGCTACAATAAAAAAGGCAAGAATTTCAGACTTTTTACCCATTCCTTGCAAACACACACTAATATATAAAATACAGTCTCCCACACACACATAGTCTGTCTTCTCTGCAACTGTTCTTCCTGAACCCTTCTCCCAAAGGATTAATCAGGAGCTTTCCCAACACGCCCCAGCAGATGATGGAACCTTGCAGCAAGGCTTAAAGCTCCCCTTAAGCCACATGTGCCTCTCCTCTCAGACATCTTCCTACCAAAAAAAGCAAAAATACCTCTGCCCTAACCTTATATCAGTATGGGGTATGACAATAATTTTTACAGGTGCCTAATAGACATCCAAATGTCACATGTGAGTATCTCCACTCCTGAAGTGTTGGATGGTGCAGCAGAAATTGCCTCTGGGGTAACACAGGCTAGTGAGAATAAAATATAACTCAGTACACAAGAGCTCTTCTTTTGTGAATTTAGCCAAAAAAGACGCTGTGTCACACTGTTTTTCAGAATGTCAGAAAAAAACCCTGAGATTTCTGGATCCAGAAAGCAGGAAGGAGACACTTATGTGCGAGTATGACAGATTTTAATGTACAACAAAAAGGTGGGACTGCGTTCCAGAAGTATTTTGCATTCTATTTTTTCTCTGGTTTTCCAGCATATGTTATAAAACCATGAAAACTTCAGTCAAAAGGCTTTCAACTCATCTAAATATAAGTCTGAACACCCCAAACTTCTTCTTTTACAGATGTATATACCTTGATCTTGGAAGAGTTTGTACTGCTATAAAAGCCTGAACAGTAACTTTTTGATAATCTGAAATTATGAATCATTTTCTGAAGCACAAGAAACTCATCTTTCTATACATTTTACACAAATACCCATCCTTTGAATAACACAGTTGCTTAATTTGATGCCATAGATAATATGGCTGATTCTCTACATTTAGGATAAATTCTTTATCCATTCCTCTGATACGATTCTAATTGCCAGGGAAGTAATTCAATTCCCAGACTGCTAACAGAGTAGCGTATGGCTTTCTGTTACAGTAGCTATTCCACAGGCAGGGAGATGGACTTGAAAATAAGCACTTCAGGAAAACCCACAGTTACATCTGGGAGGAGAGCAAGGAAACTTCCCGTTCAGCATTTACCTTTTACTGTAGAATCAGGCTGTTACTAGTTCCTAGCAACTTTGTCCTCTTTGTAATTAGGCAAGTGGAAAGACTGACACTGCTGTCAATAAAAGCATTTCTTACAGTTTGTGTCAGAAAAATTGCTTTATTTTGACTGATGATAAAACAAGTGATAGTGTTGTCTAAACAAGTTAAGACATTACAAATGTCATAAACATTATATGAAAACTACTAACTTGTTAGAAAGAGTAGCAAAACTTTGAGTTTTCTAATTGATATTAAGCAGTATATGGTAATAATAATATATTTTTTCTTGTCTCCCCCAAAAATATACAGTTTATGCTTACTTAAATAAAAAGGAATATTACTGCATATGTATTAACTATCTTTAGCAATCACCTATTACAGCCAATTTTGCTGTAGAGAAGGATTTGAATTACCAGTCATAGTTTAGACAGCATCTTATAGAGCAGCATCGAATGTCAGAGTTATACTACACAAACATTTTTGAGGTACTTTAAAGAGCAAACAACTTAACCAATTTCACCATTCTGTATCCGTAATCTATGTTCTTAGTATGCAGACTGCATTTTCCTTTTTTAAAATTACATCAAAATGTCCCTGTGGGTTTGATTTCTGGTTTTACAATGGTTTTTTTTTCACAGCACATTTTAGTTACTGCTGTATCTACTGTATCAGTTTGACGAGAGTGGAATGTTTTGCTAAAGAGGCTGAGTTATGAGATAGACCAAACTCCTTTCTCTCAGCAATTGTAAATCCAAAATTAAGGGGCTCCAATCGAGGAAGTGTGGAAAAAAGGAAGAAATAACAACCCTTTATTAAAAGATATATATATATATGTTGGCAAGAACAGTAACAGAACACAAAAACAGCTAGACAATAGTCCTGTACCCAAAAGTCCCCTTCAAACAAAAGGTCTGAATACTTCTCTGTCCTTTACCGCAGTTCTAATCACAGTTGGCAGGGGCGCTGTTGGATCACTGGAGGTGCAGAGCCTGCAGTGCTCTGTGTTGGCCTGCAGGGAGTGCTGTTGGATTCTGTCGGTCACCACGCGGGAGGGGGGTCTGGGGGGTGGACTCGGATCACGGGAGAAGCCGAAAAGAAAATGGAGACCCTTCCCCCAATGGAAGAAGGGAGAAAGGAAAGCAGTCCACCCTCATGGAACTCACTGTTGTTCTCAGATGAGGGTGTTTCAAGGCTCCTCCTTTTTTCTCCCAGTGAGCGAAAAACTCTCCGATGAAAACACAGCAGGTACGGGCTGGAGACAAAGACAGCTTGCAAACAAGGTGAGGCCAGTGGTCAGGGCTGACCAAGATGAGAAAGCCAGAAGGCTGGCCTCTAGGCTTTTTCTCCAAATGCAGGCACGCAAACCCCGTCTCCGTCTCCGTTCCAGAGAGAAAACACAGCAATCTGTCCTCTCCCTTTTGAGGAGGGCCAGCAATTCTCCCAAAACTCCCCCCCACCCAGTCTCCAATGGGCCATTTGGTAGAAATGCAGCTTGGCCAGCTAGGTCCTTTGTAACGCTAATCGCCCCCCTTTCCATTCAAACTCCATCTTTCCTAGAGTGGAGGCAGGGGGAAGAAAAATTCCCTCCCCTTGGATTTCTATAACATCTACTTAAAAGACAATAGTAAAACTATGGGGCATTATATAAAGGTCATTTTCATGGTAGTTGCTTGCTCAAATTCAGAAGCAACTAACTGACAGAAACTAATTGCCAGACAAACACAAGGAAATAAAAAGTATTGACTTGAAACCTAGAAAGAACTTACAAACAAAGAGCAGAGGAGGGAAAGCTTCAGACAGTCCCCACGCCCTTACACTGCCCCAAACTCCATGTGCAAAGCTAGCTCCTGTCTCCTGCCAGATCTCCTCCTTCTGCTCTTCAGGCATATGAACCAGAGTCAATCTCTGAGCCAACAGCACGCCACATCAATTCAATAGACTGAAATCTTTTGGGTTCAAGTTTTAAATGAGAATTCGTTTTCAGTAATAAAAGCGAAACCTTTTGCTGTATGATTCATATCATACCCTAAGTAATACATTAAAATAAATCGACAAATCCAGCTGCAGTGGTGTAGAGCAGCAGCCTGTGAGGTACACCGGCCAGTTCCTTAACCTCACGAAGTTCAACATGTGCTCTCACTGTGCTTGCTTCCACTCTGCCTGCAAAACAGGGGCCACACTACAGCAGACTTAATGCATGCAGAAATATCATGCAAAACATGCATATATGTGAGAATATTTCTGAAAAAAATCTGTAGGAAAGATGATGACTCCTGAGCTGGGTATTTACAAGTTTTATGAACTTAAGACAGGGTGTTGCTTTCACACATGGGGCCATTCTTCAGAAAATACATATCAGATTATGTTAGTTTAAAAACAAAAGAAAAATTCAGCATTCTAAATATTGTAACAATGGAAAAATACCAAAGTAAAGCCAATCTGTGAACTACTAACAGCTGACACAGTAGGAGGGGTTGCACAGTAAAAATCAGGGACTTGGGAATAGATGCCATAAGCACCAAAGCCAGTGGCCATAAGCTCAAGTGTTTATTCTAACTATATTAACACAACAAGCTTATCTAAGATAGAGAACATTATCATGCGGTTTTTATATGCTCTGGCACACGCAGCGTGTGTTTGACATCACTTAAGTGCACAAGACAAAAAGAGGCTTTCTGTGGTGGAAATGATAAAGTGATAGAAGAGGAGGTCATCTTTCCTCATTAGTAATCTTGCCCATTGCTTTGAAGCAACCTATGGCATTAAATCATCAGGATGACTTCTCTCAAGTCCTTTAATAAAGCTTTAATAAAGACATCATTGCTCTTGTCTGCTAATCTCAAGAAGATGATTCTAGATTTTTTTTTCCTGGACAGGAGTATTTAGTGCTGCCTTCCTGTAATAGCATGAAAGTCTAAGGCATTAGAAAGAAGTCAGACAGAATAATCAAATCTCAAAACAAGTGGGATTATGCATTCCACAAACATGCTCAACAGCACACTTGAGCTGACTGAACACAGTCTTCTCCAGACTCTGTCAGAGATAAAAACAAGTTGGCTTTATTACAGAAAATGGTGAATACATGGAAGCAGTCCAATTTTTTCCATAATTTATTATCTTTGAGGTTAAGTGAATCAGCTGTATGCAAAATCTTTGGGGAAACCTTGTGGTTATGTTCCTTTTTTCTTGGAACCACTGAAGTGTGGGGGTTTTGCTGAAGCAAGCCAAGTTTAAACAGAGAAAGACGGTCAGTCACCAGGATTAAGGACAAACATTTCTGTGCCCAGTTCAGAACCACAGATAAGAAAAATAACTACAATTCTGGAAATTACCTTTCCAAAAAATTACTGGGGAGTACAGAAAGAGGAGGTAAGTGGGCTTATGTATGAACTAAAGACCCCTTGATAGCAACCGAAACAGGGTAACTCCACTTGAATAATTCAGACATCACGTGGAAAGAACTGTATAGAGACAAAGACAGAAAGCCAACATGGAAAATGTGGAGTTTTGACTATTTTCCTGGATAAGGGTTTTCCCTTGTTGGGAATCACAAGCAGCAGTCTAAGGGAGCTGGGATCCAGCTACTGCCAAATTTAATTTGTCTTGTGAAAATCCTTCTTCATTCTCTTCACTTGGTCACCATCTCAAACTTCCAGGCGCCAGTACAACCTTTACTAGCAAATCACCCCTTACATCATCTAATGCTTAAAGGAAAGAAACAGTTTAATAGTCTTCTGATGAGTCTTTGGTCATAAAATTGGGCTTTGGAGAACAATTTCCCCACTAAACACCTCTAAACATTTACAACTGCACCTTCAAAATAAATGAAAGTGTGAGTGAGTAATCAGAAGAGAATAAGTTCTGCTCTGCTTCCTTCTTTACTTTTTTCCCTTCCAGATAAGCAGTGGACATCCTTAGAAATTTCATAGATATTTACACATCTGAAACAATAAGATGTTCTTAGTCATCAGGTCTTGGAGCCCTTTGTGGTCCAAAGGCAGGAAGGGGGCTAGGGACTACAACTTGAAAACCAGCAGCTTAGCAGCATGATGTTGCCCACAGCTCAAATCCAACCTAAACGGAAAACCCTGCTACTGCTGAGGTCAGCACAGCCATACCAGATTTTGCAGAGGAAAGTTTTTCCAGAGGTGCACAGAGAAGATTAACAAAACATAGCAAAACCCCATTGACCAGTCTGCACTGGAATACAAAATGACTAACTGCCATTTCTTACATCATATGTAAAAAGCTGTGCACCTACAATTGATTTCCTCTGTGCAAGACTAACATCCTACCAAAATTTTCATTTCTGGCCATGAAAAAATGTAGAGTAGACATTATTTTTTAAGAACACTCCGCAATGGATTTTTCTTCTTCCTTTCTTGCCTTTCAAAACATTTTGGTTATACTTAATCTTTAAAATCATAAGTAAAAAAACCCCCCCAGCACCAAACCCGTACATTTAATTCATTCTACATAGCTGAACACAATGAAGGAAAGAAGCTGGAATATGATAAAAATACCTATTTTGCTTTATTACCCAGTGAACTGAACCCTAGAAACTTCATTATGATATAAGTAATATTTATTTACCTACAAGTTTCATAGTTCTAGCACAATTAGGAGAGAAACTGGCACATATAAGTGCACATACAAGTTTTTGAAAACTTACTAGAAATTCTGCATATGCAATATATAGAAAAGTACCATAGGAATACAGATACGAAGGGTTTGAATAACTGAAGGTTCTAAACCAGTGTAGAGTATAACATACATGCTTTTGCATCTACCCTCTAATGACAGACTTCCCAGCCTATAATTCTACAAGGTGAAAGGCCCATTTTAACAAATGTTTAGAAACATTGGCTAGATGAAATTGAACCCGAATATTTGACAATTTTAACTCTTGGCTAAAACTGCTCTGAAATTAGGAGAAAAATCCCCACATCTCACAAAGTCACTAGGACAGACCTAGGTAGTCTGACATGAGAAAGTTCATAATCTTTCTACAACACGTACCCACATTCTGTATTTGTCCTATACACGTATCAAGCAGTTTAATATTTTCCTTCAAGGCTCTTGCTAGGAGACTTTTCCTAATCCCTCAGTGTTAGACACTCGCATCTCATCTTCACTTTGAAAATCTTCCACGACCAGTTCACACCAACTTTTTCTTGTACTGGCCTTTAGCACATGGAAGTCTTCATAGCCTGGTACATACTGGTCTCATCCCACTATACCTACAACACAGCAGTTTTATCCCCTGCATTGGTAGCTCTCAGCCCCTTTCTACTCTTTTGAGATCCTTTTCGACCTTCTCTTTGAGATCTTTGCAGCTTCAGTCACCCTTTCTGCACCAAACAGCAGCACACCACCTGCCCAGCCACCCCTGGTGAAAGGCTGACTGCTGTCCTACTGGTTTCAACACATGCAGCAGAGAAGTGTGGGCAGGACAGGGGAAGGAGTACACTAGGCATGGCCCTCCTCTTGCAAAAAAGAGGAGACTCCAGAAAGCAAAATTACTATGAAATCACAGACCCTCTCTGAATTGTATTTCAAAATGTACAGACAGATGTTTTATTTAAATGCTTTGTCAATAAACTGCTTTATTACTACTGGGGAAAGGGAGAGGGAGAAAAACAAAATTAACATCAAATCAAGAAATAAACTCAGCCCCAGCAGGTACTTTTCTGCACTCAAAAGAAAAGTAGACATGCACCTCTATCAAGACACTGCACAGAAAATCTAATGACCATAAAAAATAAGGTGCCATTAACCCAAAATATGGCAATTTTATTTTAATTCATTTTGCTGGAGAACAAAGACTGTGATCTATCTCTGTGGCCAGGCAGCTCTTTACTAAATACTCTTCAAAGCCCCATTAACCCATTTTCAGGAAGATCATTCAATTCCAGCTGAATATAGAGGGATAGTTTCACTAGCTTGGCAAGAAGTCCGTTTTAATCGATTGTCATATGAAGAAACCTTTTAAGACTTAGGGTTATTCCATTTCCCCCTTTTTCTCCTGAGTGAGAGACAGGTGCAAGACTATTTGCAAGCCACTTGCCTTCTTCAGAGAAAACCTTTTTTCCCCTCCACCCCACAGAATACATGACACAGAGGAAGAAACTCTGTGGGACAGAAGATGGTGACAGGGCCATGACACTTTCGCTTTCAATGCACACACACTCATATCCAGAGAACAGTACAACCAACACAGGAGACCTCCCTCTGCACAACTTAAGTATAAGACTGCAACTCTGCAGATAAGCCTTCTCTTTACAAGGTTCTCCTTACCAAAGTGACAGGGACATAATGATGAAGCTTCAGTGAAGACCTTGTCATGTGCGAGGCCTCTTAGTCTCACGTCACTCTGCCATTCAGGCTATGAACTCCAGGGAATCCATATCTGACCAGACACTTCTCAGATGATACCAGTCTCCTATTACATCAATGCCACACATCAGCTCTGTTCTTTCTCAAGATGTTTTTCCAAAGAGAAGGGTTTTATTATTTAAACTTAACCCAGCTTGTGAGCTTTATTACTCTCCACTGCATTTATGCAGATATATTTCTCTCTTTTACCCCTGCACAGGCAATCTTGACAAACAGCAAGTCAATGAATTTTGAAAAATATCCAGCTGGCAAGTCACCAGTTGTTCAAGGAAGACTTTTATTACTCTTATTAGTATTATTAAGTACTATGCTGCAAATGCTATCTAGAACGAGTTGTTTGTTGGGCGTTTGGTTTGAAGTTCCTGTCCCTGAAGGCACATTTCCAAGAAGCTGCCTAGGTTTGTGGTCTGACCCCAGCAGCACCTTCCTAGCAGAGAAGAAATGAACATGCTTCACAGAAAATTAGTCATATACAGCTCTAAAGAACAATTCACATTTTTATTGTGCTGAAGCCAAATGACTTTTCCTTGCATGTGATTTTCACAACATTTGAGTCATATGGTTGCTATGATTTTATCACACTTCTTTACGCAGGCAGCTGCATTTAGGATAATGGACCCCATATATGAGGTAGCCTACAGGATCAAGCTGTATGTCTGTTTTTCACTTTCTTCATAGTTCAGGTTCTCTTAGTATCTGATCTCAAAAAGTACAAATGCAAATAAAAAAAGAGCCTTTTTACAAGTCTGCCTTCTTTTCCTCCTCTCTACCAGTCTTTTGTGCCACAGGGAGTCACTGCAAAACTCTTCCCTATACTTATACTTGAAAAGCAATAGCATTCTATATAAGAAGTGGCTATCTTTTATTGCTTTCTTCTCTAAAGATTAAATTAAAAAAAAGAATTACAAATTGTTTAACCATTATTAGCTTCCCATCCTCCAAAGGCTTAACAGACACAAAGTTGGAAATAGCATTTCTTGCCAAGTCTGTTAGAAGCCTATAAGTGCAAAATAGAGCATTTAAGTAGGTCAGATAAGGAACATACTGTACCCAAATGAGCTATTTCTTCTTTATGACACATTAGCATAAAATTTTATTAATCTCTATTACAAAAAATACTGAAGCTTCAGATGGCTTTCTAGACTTCAACATGATTTAATAGAAATATTTTCCATTACTATAAAGGCTTTGGCCAAACTGCTCATTTTTCACACTATCCAGCTATCCCCTTCTACTCATGATGACATTTTAACTCCTTTCTACCCCTGTCTTAAACATATGCATTTGAGTGACAAAAAGACTTCTCAGTGCAACAGTTCTGTATTTTAGGAACTTCTGTATAGAAACTGCATGTTCAAAAACAAGAGGCAACATTTAGCAATCATAGAGCACTATGCTTGACTTAAATCTGCTTTTCTATTTCTGCATCCTTTCAGCTCCTGCAACTGTAAAAGGACAGGATTAACCCCATTCCTGTCATTCCAACCCCTTGCAACACATACCTTCTACTTCAGACTTCAGCTTTTACTGAGAAAGTAGTCATTTTGGTACATGGAATAGATAACTTAAAACCCAGCGCTTCTGAAAGAATTTTCTTCCTCTATAAAGCATTGCAAATGTCCAGCACAAACATTATGATTTTTAGAAAGACAACTTTTCCTGCTTTCTGCCTCATTTCTCATGATCTTAAACAAGATTCGTACCCAATTTTGTATGAGTGCATAATTTGTTAGATTGATTAATAAACATTCTGTAGAATGCCCTATAAAAAAATGGAATGTGGTGTTATAAAAACTTAGATCTTCAAAATCTAATGCTGTTCTTATTACTGAAGCCTAAGACCCACAATACAACCTTCATGAGTTTCATCAATAAACATGTCCTGATTGTTTTTCCCAGATTTGAAAGAGCAAAGATCTGGCTATTAATTATCAAGCGTTTTGTACGCTTTCAATTTTCAAAAGTTTGAGTGAAAACATTTGGAAGACAAGTTTTCAGATGTATTGATTATTTCTTGCTGCCTTAAGCTCTCCAATTACTAAAACAGCATTCCAAAAGTGTCAGCAATGACAGCTTCTGCATTAACACCTTTATGTTAAAAAGGTAACTACACTGTATGCAGTGTCATACAATCACAGAAGCAGTCCAAGTGTCATCAGCCTCAGCAGAAGTCTTCAGATTAGCATTATTTCTCTCATGCTCTCTACCTGTCCCAGAAAGATTTGCACTTTCTGTATCTACTACTAACCTAACTGGTGAGGAGCTCAAACTCGACAAAGGTACTAAGACCATCTAAAACGCATTTTGACTCACTGGGATAAGTGTTTATTTAGGACTGCTCTTGGGTGCTTTGACCGCACTCGTGAACTCTGAGTTGCAAACAGTCACTCCTGGTAACAATTACCTAGGCGTGCTCTTTCTTTTTATATCATTTTCCTGTGGTTTTTTTTTAGCTTGGAGAACCACATCAGGATGTCACCACTAAGATGTGGCAGTTTAATAGATCTCTAACTGCCACTCACCAGCCCTCCTGCAGACCGTGCTTCTTACAAGGGACATCTTAAAATATACGAAAAACATCTGTGCCATGTAGACTATGACAATATAGTAGCCATTATCTAAATTCAGCTTCTCAGCATACATATGCATTAAGAGAATTTTTTTACTATAACTACACATAACTAGATAAATATATATCAGCAAAAACCTCTGCTTTGCTTGAGTGGTTGGGAAAATTAGTCGTTTAAAAAGTTATAAGAAAGGTATTCACAAACAATATAACAGAGATAGGCACATGCTGCAGACCAGTATAACTTAGATGTATTATTGCACAATATTATGTATGTGGTGTAAAATTTTTAGGACATGCTTGTCAGCCTTCTTTTTAAGAGTAACAATGATTTTTTTAATGCCAGAGCTTTATGGCAATGCTTTTAAACTTTTGCTGAAAGGTGAGAACAGGCTTCTTGTTCTAATCATATAGCAGGCACAGTGGCGTAATTCTACATTTCACAGGGTCCTTTCAGCAACAGTATTTCACTTCTACAAATTCCCATTGAGTCTGGTTGAAATAGAGAGCAAAGAATTTGCAGCATACTGAAATCAACACTCAGATACATGAAAAATGCAATTGTTTGTCCTTTATTCTGTATTAGAGTCTACATTTCTCAGAAAGATGACATAATCAATAATGATAGAGAAATCTACCAAGAGAAATCTAATCTAGAGAATTATTTATTGGTTTACATTAAAAAAAAGGCTTGAAGACCCTCTAGAGCCAAGCTCAGAATACAAAAACATTACCTTATTAACCCATTAGAAGTATCCTCTCCCCTATTACAAAGCTGGAGTTGTGATTTTCTTGCATTAGAAACTTAAATACTAACTTACATACAATTATAGCTCAGTTTACTCTTACAAGCCATGTATTTCCTTAAGTAAAAACATTTTTACATGGCAAGATTATCCAGATCACACTCATAAATTTTCTTATGGCTTTATCTTTCTTCACATGGGATTTCTGTCCCTGTACAGCTGAGGTTCTCAAAGTACAGTAATTCTGAAATTAAATTATTGAGTTCCCCAGTCAACAACATGTCGCAAAACTCACTTCTCCTAAGTGAGCCCCATTTAGGATGGCTTGCAGTCTTCACTCAGGAGATGTGTTCACAGAAGCACTACAGAAACCAAATCAAATCTCATTCCATGTATTGAAGTGTTCACTGCTCACAGGTTTTGTTTGGCTGGGTTTTTTGGTTGTTTGTTGGGTTTTTTGTTGTTTTGGGTTTTTTAATGCTTGTGTTTTAAAGCCAGGCACTTAAAAATAAAGGAACCTAGCACCTTCAGACATAGAAACAATGGTCTGAAGTGTAAAAATCATCAGGACATACAGACAACCATGAGGATGGTGCCTGCAGCAGTTACATTAGTTACTCATGGAGAATTTAACACTTCCATGAATTGTCCTGACCTCTATCCAAAGACAGAGGGTATTTTCTAAGTTACTGAACTCTCCCCTTTGAATGGACTCTTGTGAGAAAGAGATTCTTTTCCAAAAAACATCCAAAAATCAGTATGCCAACACCAAATTTGTTTCAATCTGCTCATAATCTTCACACTTTAAAGGAGCGCATTCAACTGGACAGCACTGCCACAGCAGCAGGCATGCTCAATTTGCTACCTTGCTATGAACATGAAATAACCTTTCAGCAACAGTTGCAGCAGTTTGCTCTGGGCTTCGGTACCTTTGGCCTGACAGCTCTCTAGGCTTTGGGACAAGTGTCTGGGCTTTTGTGGCATCATTTTCCTCTCTAGATCTCAAAAATTCATCTCAGACTTCCTACCACAAGTTATTTTGTTCTAAGTCTTGACACCCTTATGGATCTGCTATCAGCAGCTCTCATGCTATGGTCAGCCAGAGTGTCAGCTCCTCAGCTCCCTTAACTCCAAACAAAATACAGCTGTGAAAATACCTCCTCTTTGCTGCCACTGCAGCTTCACACACACTGTTTAAGAGGTCTCCACTGTTTTCTTCTTGCTTCCCACAGCAGTTTCCACTGTATTACATTATTTACCAATTAATAGTGCTCCAGAACTTATTTTTGTCAAATACTAAGAAACAATGTAATTCCCCTAACTGCCTTCTCAAAACGAATACATTATTTTTTAATCAAATTGTAACAAAGAGTTACCAAAAGAAAAAATCAGCCCTAGACAGATTTCTGGCACTGAAAATACACCAGCCCAAACTGCTGAAAATTAGGAAGCTAGAAATGGTTCCTTAAGGAGGTAAAACTGGGGTAGAAATCTTGACAAAACGCCATGGTACTGGGATTACCAATACTCATATTTCAGAAGACACCAGTGTATGTACTCAGGCTGAAATGGGAGTTTGCAGCCAAAGCACAAGCAATAAAGTACTTCAAATGACTCGACTGGGCCCAGAGCTCTTACTCCCATGCCAGGCAGCTTTCCTCCATCCTTACAATCCTTCCTTAAAGTAAGAAAAAAAACAGTGTCACCTCAAACATCTCTAACAGCAATTTTTTCTTCAAAGTCATCTTTAAATCCAAATCATTGCGTGACATATTTTGTAAGAGCCATTATAAAAGTGAACCATTATAAAAGCCCTGCAATGGGTTACTTTAGTATAATATTTATTGGAAAGCCATGAGAGGAACTGATATTTCAAAATAAGTTTTACACCAGCAACTCTTGCAGGATTGAGCCTTCAGATTAGCACCTCTTCGAAAAGAGGATACAGCCTTCTGACACATTCATGTATGGCCCAGAATTCACTGATTTCCCAATTAACTAAAACACGTTAAGTTTCCATCATCCCTAAAAGTTTACTATTAATTTATTTAAGCCCAGGACTTACATACTCTTACACTTTTGACTCCTTCAATTGGCATGTAAACAAGCATGGCACTTAGGTCCTAAGAACCCTGTAGCATGCTATCATTTTAGATCATGGAAACTTAAAGGAAGAGGCATAAATACAGTGCTGTCAGCTGGAACATGAAGCAAGTGAGCACAAACAGGATTTTGCATAGGCAGCTATATGACGTTTATATAAAACCTACTCAACTTTACAGCAAGACAGAGAATCCCCCATACCACCCCAAGTGAATACCAGGGTGGTTGGGTTGCTTTTGTTTTCTTTTTAAAGCAAATGGCCTGGTGTATGAATCACAGCATGAAACCAATGCACACACACCATTCTCCCTTCCCCCCCACTCCCTCTCAAATAAAACCAAAAGGCCTAAATCTTGACAGCAGAATCAAGAAGGTCAGTTTTGCACTCATATATCCTTCCTGGTTTTGATTTTTCAGTTGTTTCTCTCCTACTATCTCACCTGCTATTTTAGAAGTGTGCCTTTATTGTAATGGAATGATATCCTACACATAATCTCCAAGGGAAGAAAAGCAACTTTGTACTTGATTCATCATGTCATATTAAGCTACTACATTTCTGCTTGGCCTGGGAAGGATGCCAGCAGGCTCAGCATACCCTCTCCTGCCACCTTCAGTTAAGGAAAAGATTTCAGGGCCTTCTGCTTCTTTCTGCACTCAATAAACCATAGCTTTGATATTCTCCCTTTTTATACTGCAGCTGAAAGACAGGATACATTTTCACCATGTACTCTCATGGCACTTGCTGAATGTTTAGTCAAATTTTAAGTACCCTGCATGAAATCTAATAACTAGTAGTCTCTTATGAATTCCCCAAGAGAGGAAAAAACAAATAAACAGAAATACAGATATCAGCACCTCATCACTGACAGCGCAAAGTCTCAGTTCTCTGCTGCATCCTCCTAGGCTACTCCTCTGGCAGTTGGGCTGCTGCAGGTACACAAACCTAAGGAAAAGACCCAGACCCCATGCAAAATCCCAGCCTTGCTTCAAGGGGTTGGGCCATGTCCTCAACCTCTTCCACCATCACTGATGAATCCGGCAGTGCTACCAGCAACAGCAGGACCGATTCCTTTAAGTTAAACATCTACCGAGTCTGAGAGATAGTGTTGACAGCTGCAATGTCCACAGCTCCCAGGAGTTTAGACTGCAGAATCATAGAATCAGTTCAGCTAGAAAAGACCTCTAAGATCATCAAATCCAGCCATTAACTCAGCACTGCTCAGTACACCACTACACCATGTCCCTAAGCACCACATCTACACATCTAAATATCTCCAGAGACGGAAACTCAACCACTTCCCTGGGCAGCCTGTTCTAATGCTTGACTCCCTTTCGGTGGAGAAATTTTTTCTAATACCCAATCTAAACCTCTCCTGGCAAGACTGGAGACCATTTCCTCTTGTCCTATTGCTTGTTACTTAGAAGAGATGTACCCTAGCTTGTTATAATCTCCTTTCAGGTAGTTGTAGAGGCTGATAGGGTCTCCTCTGCATCTCTTTTTCCCCAGGCTAAACAATACCAGTCTCCTCAGACACTTCTCATAGGAATTTTTCTCTAGACCCTTCACTGGCTTCGTTGATCTCCTTTGGACACTTTTAAACATAAACACATTCAGAGTTACTGTGGTAACTAACACAGAAAAAGGGCAGCACACATCAGTGCCAAGAAACATGGAGTGAAGCATTACAGCATCAGGTGGATCCCTCTCTTCTTTTAGCACAAATGAACAGGGAAACAAATATTAAAATGAACAGTCATTAAGGAGCTTTTGGACTTCCACAGTTGTTTCTCCAAGTTGTGGATTAAACGGAGACAACCCAATACATTGGCAAACACTGGCACCATTGTTGGGTCTAATGCATCAGAAGCAGATAGGTTATATCCTCACATCAGATAATGGTACTCTAGACACAAACCACAAAAAAACCCCAAGAACCAAATAAAGAGAAAACAAATGAAAACCATTATTTACCTAGGTACTCCTGATGTTAATTTCTCAGCCATTCTGCAGAACAGATACTCAAGTCATCAAAACCCAAATGAACATTCAAAATAATTTCTGCTGGAAGCCAGTGCTGAAATCATTGGAAACTTTCAGCTACTTAAGTTTTGATTACACAGAATAGTTTCTCCTCTGAAAGAAAGAGGGATTTCCTGCCGTTTCCTGCTGGGATTTCCAAGCTGTTATAAGGTGAACGTTTCTGACACTTTACTTTCCATGCAATATTCTGACAATATTAACAAAAAAATACCAGGCAGTCAATGCACTCTTTCCAAAGCATGCATGTGTCCATAACTGCACAACACACAAATAAAAAACAACTCTGAATCTTCAAGAACTTTAACGTGTTTATATTACTCTACACAACATTGCTACTCAGCAATGGCTTCACGCAGACAGAATACAACATCAATGTATGTCAGCAGTAGTTAGAAAAGGTTGGGAAATGTGATTTCATAGTACAGCTAAGATTAGGAATAATTTAGTCACTCCAAGATCACAAAGGGGAGAGCAGTTTTACTCCTCCCAGCTGCTGAGCAATATCCTGGAGGAACTACGATTTCTGTTAAAACAATCAGAGAAACAGGCATTCTACAGTTTCAAAAATTGTTTTCAGTACAGAAGTAAGTGAAGGAAGTTCACACTTTTCAGGAAACTCATAAAAGCAGCACAGAATATCAGAAACCCAGTTATGACGTCTTCAGTGATTAGAATTTTTTTTGCCATTAGAAATGGAAAAGTATCTTCACATCTAACATAATACTGGTTTCACATGACTAAAATGACAGTCTTTTTTATTTCCTTGCAATCTGGCTTGCAACCTGTTTTTTACTTGACTTCCATTCTTAGTATGCCATTTAGTACTCAGAACATTATGCAATTTTGGCATTTTAACTATTTTTCTGCAATTATAACAGTTCTATATTTTTTCCACTACTGACCTGTTATTTACTATCAACCTACTATTTCTACATCATTTTGAAATGTATCTCAGCCCTCAGTGGTATCCTTACAGTATCTTTACTTCAGAATCATCTGCAACTACAATCAAAATGTTAAATCTCCCCTTTCTAAGCATTAAAGCAGACATGGCACAAAACCAGAACACTGATCCTTAACTGACACCTTCCTTAACATGTACATACATCATAATAGCTGTAGCACTGTAGTATATGAAAAATATTATAGTCATTACTAGTATTCTCATCAATAAAGAATATCTCTTAAAGCAAAACTGAAAGTTAAACGAAATAATGTAGATTTACTTCTATAAAACACTACCAGCTTTCTGATTATAATTACAGCATTGCACTCTAGCACATCCTGAATGACACACAACCACATCCAGCAACCAGACCCTCTTCCAAACCATCATCACCCTCAGTATATCACCAGGGACCATCACAACCAGCACATGGCCATCCCTTTGCCTTCTCCAAATTCGCCCTGAGCTACATCTGGGTGCAAAAGTGGCACCTGCTTCTCTGAGCTGCTGGTGCCACCCTGCAGCCCTGGGCGACAGCCTGGCAGCAGCCTCCAGCCACAATTACCAGACCCAAGATGCACCTCTGTGGTGCCACTTCCCCTTCTTGAGCAGGACCGGGAAGTGTCGTGTCTCCCACTTCACAAGTGGTGAACCACTGCACCAACACCATTGTTCCCAGCATGCAGCAGTTGCCCTCCACCTTCTCCACACAGTGTAAAGCACTTGAACAGTAACATTTTTACGGCTGATAGTAAACTCTATGACACTATACACAATGGTGTTTCTAGACTTGAATTAGTTAATGACTGAATCAGTAAGCGCAGCTTTGAATGGTCCAAAACTACAATGGGACATATATGAAATCATTCACTGAGATACAGTTCTTTACTGTATTTTCATTTCTAGCAGCCCTAAATTGAAACAATGCATTTTGCAAGTAAAACTCCTGATAAGCTGGTCATTTCAGAGACTTCAGTTGAAAGCGTTCAAGTGTGAAAGGAGACAGAGGAATTACAAACTGCTTTGAGATATTCTTTTTTTTCTTTGTTTCTATACAAACTGAAGCTGGTTTGCTTTTTCTTCCTACTGCTGTGTTTAGAAAAACTTAAATTCACACTTTTATTAAAACTCCTACTTTTACTTTAGCAGAAACCCCTACTCTGCAAAATACTTAAAAAATAATACTTCTTGTCCGATGAGAGCATCCTGTGCTGATCTGTGGGAGAGCTGTGCTACTGCTGCTGATTTGCTTCTTCCTAGACATCTCTTGATTCTATCAACAACAACAAGGGAAAACAATACAGGGAGAGAAAATACTCAAAGTCACAGCTGAATAACCCACTACCACTCAATGGCATTTGAGATTTTGCCAAATTAAACAGAAGGCCTGCTAAATTGATCTCAGTATACTCCATCATATGGTTATGTTTCCTGTGAACACTTTAACCATGACAATTCTGCACCTTCTTCAACTGTTAGGAATACTGTTTTAATGAAATAACAACAAACAAAAGCCCCAAACCACAACCACAATCATACAATATCTAAGACTGATACGTTTTGGTCAAGTGCTACAAATACATTTCACATGCAATACAAATCAAACTTAAACCTCCAAACAGCCTGTTGCCACAAGTCATAGCAAGTGTACAATGCATGGCAGGCAGGCATCAATTCATCCTTACAGTTCCATCAGCACTTCAACTGCCTCCCTACTCCACACAAAAACAGGAGTCCCCATTGCAGCTGAGCCATCACACTCTCCTTCAAAGGGCCTGTTATAGCTTCCCCACTAGCTCCTGTGCGAACCATACCCCAGGAGGCCATGGCTGGCAGTCCCACAGTAGTGTTTTGCAAGCCTGGCCACAGGGCACCCTTGTGCCAGGCCACCATGAAAAATAATGTTCCTCATGCACACAGGCACCCTTCAGGAATTTCTGTCTCACACAAAGGACACTGTAACTCTCAGACCTGTGGCCACCGTGAGTTTACAGCAGCCCCATAGGCAACCACAGTAGTAATTAATCTGAGGAAGATTTTTCAGGGCAAGCCAAGGTACACATGCCACTGAAGAGCATCAAGAAGCATGCAATACATGCACACCTACATGCTGCTGAAGTTATGGAGCAGTCAATAAAACAATCTTCCTGCGCACAGGGCAGACAAGCATCCTGCCTGAACTACAGCTGGGGTCATTTGCACATCTAAAGCTTCCAGAAAACTGACATAAACCTTTTCCTTTTGGTGTCCAGAAGACAGGGAATACTCAGTTTGCAATCATTGCAAACATGCTGACATAACCAAGCCACCCACTAGAGCATCCGCTGCAGAGGCAATAACTAATGCCAGCCTCCAGTGGGGCACTGGTGCTGCCAGCAGGAGGCTTTCCTCTCCAACCCTGCTACTCTCTGCCTTATTTGGGCATCATCATCTGATGAAGCTGAGGGCAGCCTGGCCCCTCGCATCACTGATGCAACACAGAATCCTGCACCTGTTCTCCAGCTTCTCTATTTATCAGAGAATCACAGAATATGCTGAGTTGGAAGGGACCCACAAAGACAATCGAGTTCAACCCTTAGCCTTGCACAGGACCATCCCTAAGAGTAACACCATGTACCCAAGAGCATTGTCCAAATCCTTCTTGAACTCTGTCAGGCTTGGTGCTGTGACCACTTCCCTGAGGGGCCTGTTCCAGTGCCCAACCACTCTCTGGGTGAAGAATCTTTTTCTAATATCCAACCTAAACCTCCCCTGACACAGCTTCAGGCCATTCCTTCAGGTCCTGTCACTGGTCACCATAGAAAAAAGATCAATGCCTGACCCTCCTCTTCCCCTCATGAGGAAGTTGTAGACTGCAATGAGGTCTCCCCTCAGTCTCCTGTTCTCCAGCCTGAACAGACTAAGTGACCTCAGACACTCCTTATACAGCTTCCCCTCAAGGCCCTTCACCATCTTTGTTGCCTTCCACTGGACACTCTCTAATGGTTTAATATCTTTCTTATACTGTGGTGCCCAAAACTGCACGCAATATTCAAGGTGACGTCACATCAGTGCAGAGCAGAGCGGGACAATCCCCTTCCTCGACCAGCTGGTGATGCTTTGCCTGATGCCCCCAGGACACAGTTGGCCCTCCTGGCTGCCAGGGCACTGCTGACTCATTCAACTTGCCATCGACCAGGACCCCCAGGTCCCTTTCTGTGGCACTTCTTTCCAGCATCTCATTCCCAGTCTGTATGAACATTCAGGGTTGTCCCGTCCCAGGTGCATAATCCCGCACTTTCCCTTCTTGAACTTCATATGGTTGGTGATTGCCCAGCCCTCTAATTTGTTGAGGTCTCTCTGCAGGGCCTTCCTGCCTTTAAAAGAGTCAACAGCTCCTCCCAGTTTTGTATCATCTGCAAACTTGTTTAGTATCCTTTCCAGTCCTGCGTCCAAGTCATTTATGAAGATGTTGAAGAGCATAGGGCCCAAGACGGAGCCCTGTGCTCCACCTGTGAGCCAATTGCTCACCCACCATGTGATGTGTTTATCCAGCTGTGTGTTGGACATTTTGTCCAGAAGAATCCTGTGAGAGATTGTATTGAAAGTATTGAAAGCTTTACTGAAATCCAAAAAGATGACATCAATTGGCTTCCTTGATCAACTAGGTGGGTTACCTTGTTATAGAAGGAAATCAGGTTTGATAAGCAGGAATTTCTTCTCACAAAGCTGTGTTGGCTGTGACCAATGACTGCTTTGTATTTCAGCCGTTTTTCAATACGTCCCAGAATAATCTTCTCCATAACTTTACCTGGCACTGAAGTGAGACTGATATGCCTGTAGTTTCCAGGGTCCTATCTCTTGCTTTTCTTGAAAATCGGGACAATGTTCACCAGCTTCCAGCCCACTGGGACCTCTCCAGATTCCCAAGACCTCACATCAAGAGAGGTTTTGCAGTGACATCAGCCAGCTCTTTGAGGGTTCTGGGATGAATCCCATCAGGCCCCATACATTTGTAGGCATTCAGCTGGAGCAGCAGATCCTGCACAATTTCAGGTTGACTGGGAGTTGATCATTCTCACAGTCATGGTCCTCCATTTCAGGGCACTGAGAGCCCCTTGGTTCCTCATCTATGTTGAAGACAGAGGCAAAGAAAGTGTTCAACACCTCTGCCTTGTCTCTGCCCCTGTCTGTGAGGTGACCATCATCCTGTAACAGGCCAACGGTATTTCTATACTGCCTATGTTCCTTAGCATCTATCACCAACACCTTCAAAATATGCTGTCTCCCAGTTTTCATTCCTTGTTCCTTGGCAGTAGTCCTGACAGTGTATCATGCTGCCGAGTGACTGCCTTGGTGGTCACAGGAGATCTCCTGCTCTCATTGAACTTCTGAGGTTGACAACAGAACAACTAATTAAAAAGAGTGGCTACTTTCATGAAAATGGTGAGGGAAACATCACCAATATTTTAAATATCGGGTGTCTGCAGCTTCACATGGCACTCACTTTTACTGACCTCCAGCCAAACCATTATTTTCATAATGTGGTACCATTTCTGGCATCATGTTAAAAACAAGGTTGAAGTGAATTTTTATATATGACATTATTTTTTGCAACAACTTGGAATATTTTCCTTCTAAAATCTTACAATTTATGAAGACTTGTAACAACAGCAAACATTAATTTTGAAACAGACTCTGAAGCTAGACATAGAAATTAGAGTTGAAAACACAACCTGTTTTTTTAACTGAGCAGAAAAAAAAGAAAGAAAGACAATACAGACAGACAAAAGCTTGATACTGTGCTATCCAGACAGCTTTCGGTACCTAAGAAACACAATTATACAACAAGAAATAAAGAAATTAAAACTAAAAAACTTACCATTTCGCTGAACCAAAAAGTATCCTATTTTTGTGTTTAACTGAATGTTCTCAAGACAAGACATCTGAATTCAATTAACAGAAGTTCTGGTCTGGGGTGTTGGTTTTTAATTTTTATTTTAGTGGGTTTGTTTTGTTATTTTAAGTACTGAAAATTTAACTATGTGAACTCGTCATTGGTGAATGTCAAAATCACGGGACAGTAAAAGCATAATCCAAGTTTTGAATAAATCCTTAGGAAAAGTTATGTGCGAAATAAATGTGGAATGTGATCACATTGATATACTGCAGTAAGATGTAAAACAGTCATACTGTTACTAATTCATATATTCTGAGTTCAGGTAGTTGTTTATCCTCAAAGCATTGAGCATAAAGATCATGTGCTAATTTGTTCCCGACCTAACGACTTTTCTTCAAAAGATTAAAATCTATCTTGTAATATAATAATAAATAATCTAAATCCATAAGTTTGAAAAATATGTGCAATTAAGAGTTCTTCTTTGCCTAAATTTCCAGATATTGTTTTGCACCTGACATGAGGAGACTGATAAACAGAAAGTTCTGATGCAATAACACAGAAATAGTCAGTAGTTTTGGGCTTCTCTGTAAGCACAGCTCTGGTGTCAACTTCCCAATTTTTATTTTAAATATGTCTCATAGGCAACTTATAGGTTGGAGTTGACCTACAAGAGGCTTCCTTTAAGAAGTGTGAAGGACCACGCCAACTTACAGAACTCCCTTTCCAAAGCCTGCCATGATTATTATGGATCATAGTCGCACCTGGGACACAAGACACTAAGGAGCACAGTAGTCTATAAGGTCTGGAAAAACATGCATTGAAAGCCATGAAATTCTGAACACCAACAAAACCCCACAGCACTATTAGACACAGCACATGGTGGAAGATAGAACAGTCTTGCTAAAATATATTAAAAATATAGGCAGGCTGCTACTATCAATGAGCAAGAGAAGCAGTTTGGGGAGAGCGAGTGAATTTTAGTTGCTGGTACAGTCAAGACATTCAGTACAGATCACAGAATCATCAAGGCTGGAAGAGACCTTCAAGATCGACTTGTCCAACAGTGATAGAATATCCATTTCAGACATTTTCAGACACTGATTCCTTTGGCAACAGATCACAACATACTGTTCTCACAGCTGACGTATGCTCTGTAATATTCTGCATCATGATATCCTTCCTCTTCCAGAGGCTGTACATACAGTCATGCTCCTTGCACAGGAGCAATGACTATTCTTTTCTTATAAAAAGAAAAAAAAAATCCCCATTCTCCTTTCTGAGAAAAATACACCATAAGAGCTGTTTACAGCAGATACACATTTGTTTCCTGAAGTATTTGTTCACAAGCAAGGGCTGAGAGAGAAGTACAGATCTCAGCAAGCAGAGGGTGAAAGCAGGAAGCCTTCCAGCACTGTCCACGTGAGTACTTTCCTTTGCACAGCTTGAGCCCATTAGCTTCTTTTGTTGTCCCTACACTGTCCAATAAAAATAACTAAATCCAGCCTAATTTGTAGTATCCCATTACTTAAATGCAGGAATTTTTGCCTCTCTTTCCTCCAGCTTTAACTTTTTAAGTTTTCTTGGATTAATAAACTGGTCATCCTATTAGATCTTCAGCTTTAGAGGAATCAAGGGCTAGGTTACTACACAGGATGTGCATCTTGTGATCTGTGATTCCTCTGTAAATACATCACAATGTCCACAACAAAATACTCAAACCACACAACAATATCACAATACCTAACAGCTGAGGTAAACCCAACCCTACTTTTAAGGCATTATTTTTTCTCCAAAGAAGTAAATGTCAGTTTCAAAATAAACAGATTCAAAATTTGAGAAATTAATTTATGCTCTCTGTAACCAAAGCACACACATTCAAATGAGATGATCAAGCATTACAGAAGCTGGGAAGAGACACTATACCATTTCCTTTGGGGTGTATATGTGAGAAACAACTATCATCTCTAAGTCTGGGAAAATAATTTCTCTGCCTTGGAACACACAGTTTCAAAATGACAGAACATTTCTTTCTGAATTGTTACCTATCACATCTGACTAAACAGCACATTCACATGACCAAGGACATTTGTTTTTCTAAAACCATTTTCTCTCTATAAAATTAGCTTGTTTAAGCAAAAGCAATACAGTCTATCTTCAGGCAGATTAACAGCTAACACTGGTAATGTTAGGCATACACACATTACTCCTGAAGCACAAAAGCCTAGAACTAACTGCAGTACTGAGGAAGAGGAGCTGGGATTATTCAGTTGTGAAAGGGGGCTACTCTCTTGCGTTTGCTGATATCTTACACTAAGGAATATAGGTGGGAAGAATCCTAACTCAATAATTTTAGTCCTGCTGTTCAAAACATTAAGAACAGAAGTATAGAAGACTGACTGCCATCCATCTGAAGAGTATTGTAAAGCCAATTCAGACACAGGACACTAACCTTGATGTTGGTATCTGCCATTGGTTTAGATTTGTATGGAAATATGTAGTGCTTTGGGGAGGTATATAATATTAAACTGGACATGTGCTCTTAAACCACAAGAATTCATATGTTTTGCTTTTTGATTTCCAACTCTACTTTTTCAGCAGGTCAAATTCCCAATTCGATGTGATGCTAACCCTCTTGCTGTTTTCTATGAAAAGCTCAAGACAGAGATCCAAGAAAAGCACAAGCAAAGCTTGCCCCTGGCATGTACAAAAATTTCCCAGGAGCAGCTGTGATTGTTTCACTGGTTGCTTGGCTCCACTACTGGGACAGTCCGGCTCCACTACTGGGACAGTCCCGCTCCACTGCTGCTGTCAGCTGCAAGACCTGGCTGGCTGGTGCGACTGAAGGCAGCCCTCGGTTGCTGGCCATGCTCTGCAGCACCTCTGTCAGCCTTCCTGGCTCTCACTGCCTCTTCCATGGCCCTCTTCCTTTCTCTGCCTGTACCTGCAAAATCCGACTTTGCTCCATCAGTTTTGGGCTCAGTAAAGCACCATCCCTGTTCTTTTCATGACATGTTGTGCCTGCAATAATTCGTTCTCCCTTGCAGTCTAAAGGGATGATAATCTTGAAGGATTAATCTTGTGAGAGAAAAAATAGGAAACTGTTCTCAGTGCAAAACTTGCTCAGTGAAAACTTACACAGCTTCTTCAGAGAGCTCACACGCAACTCTTCCATGACAACTTTGTAGGTCTGATGGTGACAATGTCTGCTACAGCCCAGGAGCTCTCTTCTCTCTGACTCCCAAGCAAGTTACTTCTTCAAGGCCCTGTTATGAAAGCTATTATCCACAATTCTTTATAATACCAAGTCTTGCAGCACCCTTATTTTTGTAAAGGGACAAGTATCCAGCTCAAGCACACAGAGTATAACCCTTAGGCAAAATACACAGAGTGACAAAGCAAGACCAAAAATATTTCATAAAGATCAGATTGTTTCCTGAAATCAGGCTACTCTCCCCTCTCAAAGGCAAGAAGAGTTTATTCTCTTACCACAGTCCTGTACAACAGGTTAGGAAATCTTACCCCTCAATTACTGTCCATTTCTCCCATCTGTAGAATATTTCAAAGCATTTACAGAGTTTGCTTTCTTTCAGTTAGAGCTGCCATTTTTGAAGGCATAAGCAAAGCAGTTGATCCTGCTCAAAACAGCTTAAGACCATTTTAAGCAGGATTTTTACAGTCAGCTTTATTTCAAAACTAAAGTGTCCCAATGAGGTTGTAATAAACTGACTTATTTTTGGAGTGTTAAGTACTACAACTATAGCATTTGCCAAAGAAATCAGCAGAACGTCTGCATTTTATTTTTCAGAAAAGATGTATCTTTGAGCCCTTGCCACAAGAAATGTTTTTGTCCTGCATTTTTTATAACCTCCCAGGACATTTTTCTCCTCCCTTAATTAAAAAATGTGGATTTTTTCCATAGCTTCTACACAAACAGCATAGGAAAGCCAGAATGTTTCTTGTCATATAACTTTTTACTAAGAACACATTACTGACAATGACCTTGTTACAGACAGATCCTCCACAACAGATTTTTCTCTTCACATATCTTATGTTTGTCCCCAGTTTTCCACATAATTGCATTATCACTGCTATTTCCAATTCAAATTTATCTGACTGCAGCTTCCAGCTATTGCTTCCTGTTATGACTTTCTCACATACTGTAATTTTCTTGGTATTTTCTCCCTGCAAAGGTACTTGACCGCTGTGATCAAGTTAAGCCCCAATCTTTATGCCAGATCAATACTGAGTTTCACATTACAAGATTTTTTTTTCCCAGCCTTCAAATCACTTTTGTGCTTTTTTCCACCACCTCCTCAAATTTGTTTTTTCCACCTAAAAGTGTGGCTTTCAAAACTGTACTATGCACAGAGATAAATGCCATCTCACATGTATCAGAAGAAGAGCATTCCTTTTATTACCCCAGCATCAGTCTGAAGAGCATGTTGATATTTAGGAAAACAACAATTACGTATATCAGAAGCTTAAACTTGAATATCCACCTACACAGTTGAATAATTTTATGTATTTAAGTATTTGCAAGTATTCTAAATCTGAATGACACAAATATTATACTAGTGATGTAGCGACTGCTGCTTCGGCCAAAATTATCAGATCCTTAAACATATAAAATACTAATATATCTCTGCAAGACAGAGAGGATTTTTTAGATTTTAACAACTAAATCAAGTCTTACTCCTTAAATGGCTATACTTCATACCAGCAACATTAACAGCCAAGAAAAGCTGAACAGGAGCACGCTGTTTATTAAATAGTTTACAAGTATTACTTATCCAACTAATTTTCAGGATTAGTCTCTAAAGATTCTGCCTCTGACCTATGGATTGGGACTAATTTCCATTTGGTCACAGACACATAGCAGGTACTTACTGATTCCAACTAGACAAAAACAACATATCTCCGTACCAAGTTAATAATAATAGCTATAAATTTAAAACTGCTATTTTGTCAATGGCTATACTGACATGTCAGTCACTGTTATAAAGCATTTATGAAGTGAAATAGCATTCAAAAAATTAAGTCTATAGTGGCATAACTCAAAGTGTGACTTCTACTGAAATTTTATCATCTTTGGTCATCATAAAGGCATCATGTTTTGTATGAAAAAAAAAGAGCATCATTAGAGCTGACCATAAAGCTATTGGAAAGCAGAAAGCACTTAAGCATATTAATTTCTAGATTTTGCCAAATACACACTGATGACAACACAAAAGCATGAAATTGTGGACACTTTTGTGACCCACAGTGGGTGGTGCAGATAGCAAAGCCACATCTGGATACAAAAAGAGTAAATCACCTTGGTGGTGGGCTGGCACTCAGACTAAAATGCTGTAGAGCCAGAGTGCACCAGGGTGTGCCAATGTGATGGCCTTGTCCAGTGACACACTCCTCATTGCCCTGGTTCCACATGCAGGGAATGCCCGTCCCCGCCATGCACAGATGTTTCTGTACACTTAGTGGTGTCCCAGCACTGCAGGTGTGGTGTTGTACCATCCCCTTAGACCTGACCAGAGGAGGCTGCCATGGGGCCTTCAGCTGGTCTCCCTCAGCCTTGCAGCAAGGGCAGCTGTGGACAGATGTTAGCTGTGCCTGACCAATGGCAGCACTCATCTCCTGTCAAAAGGTCCTATTTCCACTTCCTTAGAAACTAACAGAACGTTTTGACTTGTAATTTACATATCAAACCTTTGTCTTGTGCTGTAGGCTCGCACAAAGTAAAACCTCTACATGCAAAAAGGAAGCCTCTTCTCTTATCAAATATGCAAGCAATAGCAGTTAATGACTACTTGAGAGAGAAAGTACTTGTCTGCCTTATCATGAAGAATTGCCAGTGGCAGACAGCATAAATCTTACTGAGGCATGCACACACTTCATGAGAGCAAGCCAGGAAATACTGTTCTCTGTAGTACCCTACTGACCCTATGAATTAAATAAGTCGGTTATGGACAAGCTGAAGAGCAAAGAAGACAGGATCTCTGAGATACTGGAGAAGAGAAATACTGAGTACACCTGCAGAGCTAATAAGAAATCCTGCTTTCACAAACTAGTCATCTCAACTAGTCATAACCGCTACCTAATAAAAACAACTCCTAGCCCTCTTCCATAATACTCAGCTTCATTAATCCTGTGGCAGAAATAGAACATTTTTTCATCTCTTGAAGGCATAACAATTCCAGTACTTCTGTCAATGATGTGCAAACACAGGGCTTCTATCTGATATCAATACTCAGTAACAGCACTAGGGATTTCAACACTTCAATTTTCAGGGCAACTCTTCCCAATTCAGTATCCACAGTTAAGCCAGTACAAGATATCAAACACAATAACTTTCAGATTTGCAAAAAAAAATCTCTTCAATACTTACGTATTTGCATTTTTAATGGAAGCATTCTTGTCTCCGAACTCTAACAAGAATGCGTGTACACATGAAACATCCATCAGAGAAAGCAAAACTTAAAACCAAACACTATCTAAACCTGTAGAATGACATTAAGCACCCATTTTCTAACAGTTACAGACATGCTTGCCTTTTAAGAGATACTGCAAAGAAACTGTACCTATAACAAGACAAGTGACTCAAAGGCAATAACCAGAAGCCAGTGCCAAAACAGTACATAGTTCCTACCTGTCACAGCATTTTCCAGCTGCCATCAAGGGGCTCTCCCTGCCTCCAGAGCTGAGAAGACTCTCAGCACCCTCTAGACAGGGCACTTGAAATATCTGTGGTGAAAGCATCACAATCATCAACTTGTCTTCACTTACAAACCTATCAATCACTTTTCTAAGACTTTTTTTATGAAGAAGGCTAAACAGTAAAGTTCAAAAGGTCATTTCTTTCTCAAATTCAATTGATCATTTCTCTCTCTCATCTTTTGGCTTATACAAGAAAGAATGGCACAACTGTGAAGTCTTCCCTTTTCTCTCTGGTTCTCAGGTCATTATCTACCAACTCCTTTTCCATCCCTTCAAACAGAAGGTGTCTACTATTCCTAACCATTTCCAATGGCTAAAGACACACATTCCTCCCCACAGCCTGTACCTTTAAGTCATGGTTTAACCCCAGTCAGCAACTAAGTAACACGCTTGCTCATACCCTCTGGCACCCAAGTAGGAAAATCAGAATCAGACAAAGGTAAAACCTGTGGAACAAGATAAGAACAGCTTGATAACTGAAATAAAATATAATAATAAGAGTAATAAAAATAATAATGATGGTGATGATAAAAAGGGAGGTAAAAAAAAAGAGATTAACAAGAGAAACATGTGATGCACAATACAATTGCTCACCACCCACTGACTGATGTCCAGTCCATCCCTGAGCAGCGACTGGCCCCTCCCAGCCAATTCCCCCCAGTTCATATACTGAGAATGATGTTCTGTGGTATGGAATATCCCTTTGGCCAGTTCATGTCAGTTGTCCTGGCCATGCTCCCTTCTGGCTTTTTGTGCACCTCCTCTCTGGCAGAGCATGGGAAACTGAAAAGTCCTTGACTTGGGGTAAGCACTACTAAAACAACATGTTCGTTATCAACATTATTCCCATACTAAATCTAAACACACAGCACTGTGCCAGATACTAGGAAGAAAATTAACTCTACCCCAGCTGAAACCAGGACAGTATCCACTCCTTATTCTATACCATTTACATCACCCCCAGGACCCAGTCTTTCTAATACACCCCACTTAAACACTGTCGTCTTTCCTGTCTTTTAATATATATATACAGATATCATTCCCATATCATAGCCCATATAGTCTGTGGGCTATCCCTATAAAATGTCCATTTTGATTTTAGTCCATGACTTTGGTCTCCATCTGCTATAACAGTCTTTCAGGACAGTAAAGACAGTGTATAGTGTTGGACTTGCATACTGAAGCCAAGTCTGATTCCATCACCTCTGTACTCATCTGATTTTCTTTACATTCAATTTTCTTAATCTGTGTGATTTTTACTGCAATATTCTTGAAAGAGTGTTAAGTTCAGATCCCTGAATCCGAAGTGGCAGAGACAGGCACCATGATGGGCGAAGTGCAATGATGGGCATACGGTCACCATAGAAGTGATGATACACAGTGTTATACAGAAATTAACATCATAAATTTTAATTCATTGGCTATTCTCACTCAAAATCAAATCCCCTCAAGGCACACATCAGAATTCCCCATCCTTGCATGTTACCCACCAAGTGCACCCACCCTTGAGCAAAAGTAATCCCACTGATGGGCTTGCCTTTGCCTGAGGCAAGAATAATCCAGACTGTTTTCCCTATCATATTTTAATGTGCTCTACAGGTACTTTATCCCCTTCTAAAGTACATAGAAGTTTTGATTGAGCAGGGCCAGCCCTATTGGTAGATCCTCTAGCGTTGACTAACCAGGTGGCTTTTGCTAAATGCATATCCAGATCATACAAACACAGAATATTCTGAGTTGGAAGAGGGTTTGAAGGTCCCATCATCCATTGGTGTCAGTGTAGTCTTTAACAGTCCATCGGTCAATTTTTTGGGAGGCTGGTGCATGATAGGGGATGTAATATAACCATTCAGTGCCATGCTCCTTGGCCCTGGCAAGGAGCTGTTGTCTGACTCAGTTCTTTCCGGGTACTGTGTTTCCCTAAGACTTGCTTTTCAAGGCTCCAGTTAGCGTTCTGGGCAGTGGTGCAGGGCACAGGGTATGTTTTCGGCCATACGGTAGTTGCTTCCACCCTTGTAAGCGTACGGTACTTGCTTTGGCAGATTTGTGAAGGTACAATACAGTCAGTCTGCCTTCCCATATTTATATTTCAGCCATCATTGACCATTGCAAAGAAACTGAAAGGTCCTTGACTTAGAATAAGCACTACTTAGCAATAATTTAAACAGTGTACTATCAACATTATTTGCATACTACATCCAATCCCACAGCATTGTATCAGCTACTAGGAAGAAAATTAACTCTATCCCAGCTAAAATCAGGACACTCTAGAATAGTAGTAGTCATGAGACAAACACCCCCACAGTCCTCAGGGTAAGTCTGTCCCTGTGAGTAAAATTACTTGTGTAAACAAAGACTGTAAGCAGGAGACAGGGGAAAGGAAAGAAGGTATTATACCTCCTGATAGGACCTGCCAAAATGGCACATGTCACATTCTCTGTAGCTTGGTCTCCTCACATCTCCTTCCGCATCTGTGTGAGCTCTTTCCTGCAACAGCCAATTCAACCACCTCTTCCCCTCCCTCCCAAGAACAAGAGTTTGACAGCATTACTACTGATATAGGTATTCCCTAAATAAAGGATTCAAATTTTCCTTCCTGTTGGGAAACGTTAAGTGAAGTAGTATCTTTCATTATCATACAGTCCCTATGCTGTAGGCAAATTTTTTGAATCTACAATAAGACCTTTAGGCACATGCATGAAATCCCACAGCCTAGGGATTCCAGCAAGCGGCACAGTTTATTGCCTCTTTCTTGCTATTGTAGCTCTCTTACCTAATCGCCTAACTATGAAAAATCCAACATGTGTGTCTCATATTTTTGTATATCTTCAAAACCCTTTGACCTACTTCGTGAACAACTGCAACCAGCACACTAATAGCAGAAAAGCCTTCTGCTGACTTCACACAGTAGTAATTTCCAGAGAAACAGCAGTAAAGGTAACTGCACTCAAAAGTTCCGCTATTTTCTGGAATAAACATGGCAATCAAAACAAGAAAAACTAATTGCAAAGAAATAACTTTCAAAGAGTAAAATCTTGTTTCAAGGGAGGACAGAAGTATCACTTCTGATGCAGATTCACTGTTATTTAAATCCTCCTCACTGCATACAGGAAGGCAAGAGAAGCAAGCACATAAGTATGCAAAAGCTGGAGTTGTATATGCTCACACAGTTCAAGGATTGCTACAAGGACTAAATCTCTACTGTACTCTCTGCCTACCAGAATTCAAAATATCTCTGCATCAGATAAGACACTACCAGCTGGTCTAACTCCGTGTTCAGAATGAAAGCAAGAGCACCTGATGGGACAAACCTGCAACTCATTTTCAGCAGTCCTGAGCAGATTGCTTAAGTCCTTCAAAACATTTCATGCACTTCTCAGCATCTAGACAGCCTTTTTGTCATTCAGCAGATAGAAAAAATTGCTGTAAGAAGACAAACCCAGTAAGGCATTTTAGAAAGTTTTCAAACAGCAGATGCTACTTTCCAAGTAATTCATTTCCACGTTATTATTGCTTAATTCAACAGGGAGAACTTGAGCTGATACAGCCACTCCAGGGGTACATCCCAATTAGGGCAATTTAGGCCAATCTCACACAAAACATATTTGCGAGTCTTTTTAGCAGCGGTTTCTTGCCCCAGAATGAAACTCATCCTAGTTCTCCCTCTACCTCCAAATTCAAGGACAAACGCTTCCAATTTCCAGCACAAGAAAACATCAGAAAGCTTTTCTTACAATAAAACACTCAGGTACTTTGGCAACTTTGGAAAATTCCAAGAGGGAAAACAGACCACCCACATGTTAAAGCTCTACACAAAGTTTCTCCTACAGATGAGTAGTCCTTCTCTTCCTTCATAGAACAGATCTCATGGGTTTTATGAGGTAGAAACATCGATCCTCTTTGTGCACAGTTCATTTTCTTCAGCAGACATAGAAAAATAGGAGGAAACAGAGGTCAGTGATTAGAAGTATGTCACATTTTTAAATGATGGAAGGAAAGATACTTTGACGACTCACATAAATGACTTCATATGTTTGTCTGAAAAGAAAGTTTTCTGAAGGCAGCCAATAATATCCAGAGTTAGATGCATTATATTTGGTACATGGAAAGGCAAAGATAAACAGCTTACACTCTTCTCTGAGCTTAATAATTTCTATCTGAGAAAGAGAGAAAAGAATTTTGTAATTGTATAAGAACCATAAGATGCACAAACTTACTTTGGACATGCTGCAGTCTATAATCAAAATGGCATCATTTTGGTAATTATTTGGAACAAAGGTTAGGACAGCTATAATGATGCTCCCTGATGACACAAAGCTGGAAGGAACTGTCAGCAGAGAAGGATTACAACTTGGTCTATGGAGAACTGTGGTAATGCTGAGGATTAGAATAACAGAAATGAAATGAAACTAAATACTACAAACCCCCACACTGAGAGACCCTCCTAATAGAGTTTTCAACTAGGAAAAATGGATCAATTAACATGTCCATATCTAGATGATAATGAATGTTAAAGGAAAACAGGAGCATAGTGTTCCTCAGGAAAGTTAGTGTCCAGTGGAGGAAGTAAGTAGTAACACGACTTTCTGGAACAAAGTCTTGCATGAGACTACATATAAAATACTGTGTACCATTCTTGTCCATTTTGTTCCAGAAACAGGTGCAAAAAGTGCTAACAGTACCATCAGAGGAAAGGAGCAAGTCCTGCCAGAAACTAGAAGTGCTGGTTTCCTTTAGAGAAAAGGACTACATTAGCTTTTACAGGCTCAGAGAAACAAGAGCTATTTAAACTACAAAAAGACTGTGGCACAACCTCAAAGATAAATAAAGATGCCAGAGCAAGAAGTTTCAGCTGGAAATGAAAGGAATTTTCTAAACAACAGAGCAGTGTTGTTTGGTGGCAAGTTTTCAGAAAGAATGCAAAAGTAAACAAACCTACCTAGTTTTAAAATGGTTTTTAAATGGATTATAGGAGCTAACTGCTTACAGTAGTAGGGGATTGGATTGTACGGGCATAGCCTCCTGTATTCATAGCTTCGATTTCTGTATTACACCCCTTATAGCTCTCTAGCTCTACTCAAGAGAAAGAAAAGAGCACTTAAGATTTCTTTAGGTAGCATTCTGCAATTTTCTCCTTGCAGTTTGGCAGCTGGACAACCTACCTGGCATTAGTGGTTATTTTTTTCCCCAGTAAGCTGGTCTCCATAAAAGCATCCTTGAACACAGCATTTAGGGACAAACCTGTAGTCTTTATTTATTTATGGATTTATGCATATTCTTGGAAGAAAACACAAGGACAGGGATTTCTGCTGCTGGGCAACACCCACCCCTTCCAACTCCTTCCATAATCTCATGCTGTTACCAGAATATGAAAGTTGGAATCAAGAACTCTCCAAAAAGAGGCAAGCTTTCAAAGCACCCCTGGAGGCAAAAAGAACATGAAGGAGAAAGCAGGTTGCCCAAGAAGGGTGCTCAGCCCTTGGCTCATATTCCTAGAGCTGGATCTTTAAGGATGTCTCAGTACACTAACTGAAAAACATCCCTCCACAGTTTCACACCACCCATCTAAAAAATTAGTGATCCATAATCAGAAAAAAATATTAGCTAAGAAGGAAGGGAGAATTCTCATCTCATCCAACACCAGGAGTTAAAAGACTTGCACCCAAAAGTTTCAATATTATTACTGTTGCCACTTGTTTTCGCAGCTTATTGCTCCACCAATATAAGAGACAGAGCAGAGAGAGCAGGAATTCAGCACAAGATCACTTCCCCCACAAATCCAGTCCTTCACCTTTTAGCTCAATCAACACAGAGGCATCAATTGGTATAAAATGCACCACAGATCCACAGCTACCCCAGAGCTACAGACTTCAATCTCCATTTCAATAAAACCTACTTCAAATACTTCCAAAGCATTTACCACCAAATTTTTCTCTTTAACTTGTTCTCCCTCCTTCATTCTTTTCCATGTGCAAAAAATGTATGGTAATCTGCAATAAAAAAAGGTAAAAGAAAATCATCACTTGTAACAAGAAAACATTACAAGGTTGTGGACTTCTGTCAAACAGCAGCTTGTGCACTTCCTGATGGCCACCATCCCCACGAAAGGAATGTCTCTTCAAACAAGACACCTCATTTATGCCATTGCAAATAAAAATCATATTTGGCATTAGTTCAGCATCAGATTGTTTTTGTTTTTTTTGCTTATTTGTAACTTTCCAGTCTTGACAACACAGCACAAGCTAACAGACAGGAAAAAAAACCCAACAAAACCCACCAACAGAAACTCCCCTCTTATGTTATCAACAAATTATGCTACATCATCTTGAAGCTTCAGTTGAGTTTTAAAATTCAAGTGTAAGAGATAAAGTCAACATACTTCAGAGCAGGCAGGTTTGCTGATATGTGCTATTAAAAGCTGCATATTTTAGTCCAATTCAGACAATGCTAAAAGAGTAGGTTTGATTATACTCAAGAGTCCTTCCCGTAATTACAGATCCAGCACCACCACAGTGTGGCTTACTATTCGAAAACAAACAGCTTAGCCCATATGCTTATCGAAAGGGAAAATAAGGTAAGCTATTTTATACAACATACCAAATATATCCAGTAGAAGAGGTATATATAGAAGGTGGGTTGTCTTCCCCATCTCAAACCTCTAATCAAGTTTTCCTCCACTGAATTGTTGTCACAAAAAATCCTAAAATGTCAACAGCTCTAACATACAGGAAAAAAATTGAAACAAAACATCTTAACCACAGTATTGCAAAGGTTTCCAGCATCTTGGGAGAGGCACATGACAAAACAGTGTTTTCACTCAGCTTTATGCCACTAATGATTCCATAAAACTACTGTTTGATGCACATATTCTCAACGCTTCCATAGAATGCAAAAAGAAACATCTGACATCTGCAAAGTTCAAAAGAGAAAGACAGCACTCCAAGGGAATTTGGCAGTAGTCAAATCAAGAAGTTTGCTGCAATCAGGTTTCAAGAGACTAAAAAGTATGTACAAAATCTAATCCAGTTTACAATCTCCAGCTTTTGTAAATGACATTCTCCAAGTTCTGCAGAATGGGCTCAGTTATTCAATGTAACAGATTTCTTGAATTTTAAATTCCCAGTTTTAGTATCATCACAAAAAACAAAGTAGCAAAAATTTACTTTTGCATTTAAGTGTTAACACAACTTGAAGCAGTAGCATGAAACCAGCTAGGACACATGGTATCTGGTATCATAATCAAGGCCAGAGGTCTCTTTTGACAGGGAGGAGATAAATTGTTTAGAAAATTCACCAGTGCAGGCTCCCAACGTTTGCATTGAAATCCAAAGACAAAGTTAAGGATAAACGTAAGTAAATATAGTTTATATATTCTTCATTTAGCCAACACATGTTTTATTCCAACATCTCACAAAGTAAACCCATGAATCTCTTCAGTCTGTGTATCAGTTTGCCACTGGTAACTCCATGACTTAGGATGCAAAAAGAGGACACACGCCTGGTGTGTTTCAGGACTGATGCAGGCTTCCAGGTGTTGCATGTCACAGCACTCCAGCCTCCACACCCCAATGACCTTATCAACAGCTTCTAGACTCACTGCAGTACACGACAACTTATTGCCACACATCCCAAAATAAAAGCTAATGTAGAGCTATAGGGTACTGGTCCAAATGCAATCTGCGCAATTGTGATAGGTATTGGCTGGCCATCTGGCCCTTCAGTCAGAGCCCAGGACAGACTGGGAACCTCACAGAAGAAGTTCATGGTTTTTGGAGGGAGGCCAGGATTTTGGATGTAGCTTAGGTTCACTGTTGGCAAGATGAACAAACACATTCTGGTCAATAACCAACAAAGTCATTTGTGTTTCCTCCTATAGCCTTCAAGATATTTTCAATGTTCATGGGAACATTCAACAGTGGAAGAACTACACACAGCCTACGATGGCATCTCCTGTCCTTCTGCAGTCGTCAGCAAAAATTATTCAGCATCCATCCAACAAGTAGTACTTAGCTACTATAATTCAGTAATTTAACAGATAATACTGATTACATTATTCCTAACTAAGTCACTGGTACCATCAGAAAAATCACAGCTCTGGCAGGTGACCCCTTCAGCCCAACACACACCACTGGTACACCCCAAGGGAAGCTGGCTTTCTCCTGCACCCCTCACTCCACTTTCAGCTCTAAAGAAGATGTTCACTAGCCACCATGACCAGGAAATGGCCTGCAATTACCAGAAGACATGGCATGGCACGGCAAAAACAATATTCTGCTCTGATTATTTTGGTTTTAAAACATTTGTAATTTTTTCCAGCTGTTCAGTATTACTAGAAGCTTTAATACAAAAATCTGTATTACATTCTTGATATCATTTCACAAAACTAAAGAGCTTTCTAATTTGTCAAAGATGTGCCTATTCCAGGAACCATCAGATTTCCAGAATGTCAGAACAACTGAGTTCATGCTAAAACCCAAGTACTGACAACATGCACAAGTCACTACAGTTTCAGAATTCTAAAGCAACAGAAAAGAAATCTGAACTAAAATATGAATTAAGCTAAAATGTTATAATTTCTGAAAAAACTTCAAAGCTTTATCTTGCTACTGCCAACCTTCTTTTCTTTTCTTCAACTTTGCTTGAGTGCGACTGTTACCACCAGATCTGCCTTTATAGAAGGCTTTCCACAGAAAACTAAAAGTGGACAGTAAGTCAGGTTCTTTTTTCTTTCCATGTGACTATAATAAAAAGAAAACAAATTACTCATTTTCTTTCTTCAGAGAAGCATCTTCGGTATTTATGGAGTAAATCTCATATGAGCCATAATACTAAAACCAAATTACTAGTTTTGAATCTTCCATAATTGTTTTCCCTCTCTTTCTAAGCTGTGAGATATTGAAAAACAATGTTACTGCAACCACAAAAGATGGTGTTAATTAAAAATAAGTTTACCTTGAGTATTCATTTTGTCACAAACTAAATGAATTGTAATCTCACAAGAATCATTTAGGACACTAGCAATTGAAATACAGTTTCTATTAAGTTTACTAATGTATCACAACGTTCACAGAAGCCATTACTAAACCCAGATGCCTATTTTTCCAAGTCCTTGAAAAGATTTGTTACCAAGGGCCATGTCAACACTATTGGTCCATCTACTGTGGAACTTTTATGTTGTTAGGTCAGACAAACTGGGTTTAAAACCGCACTCAGTGGATGAGATCCTCTATTCTGACCAGAGGGTACCCCACAACCAGATGAGGTGAAGGACCCCAGCGCAAGGCCAGGGAGAGACTCTGCCTGCCACCTTCCCAGTGACGAAAGACTTTCTAGGAGCAAGATGTCAGTGAAGGAGCAGACAGACAGATTCTGACTCCTAGTTAGTGTCCCTGTCAAAAACCAATGTAAAACATTAGTTTGCATGCTTGGCAACAGCAACACCCAACTTTCTAAAAACAGCATACAAGTTGCAATTGTCTTGCCCTTGAAAATTACCAGGTTTTATACAGAAAACAACATGCCATATGCTCCCTGGGAAGAGTAAAGCCTGCTCCCTCAGTAAATCAGAACTTTGTAATATGAACCCAGAAACAAGTTACTTCTTCGGAAATTACCATAATACACACTTCTTTTTCCCTGGGTGACAAACTATATTCATACTTCCTGGAAAATACCAGTGTTACACCCTTTCCAAAATACAGTTCGTTTGCTAAAACATAACAAACAGGAAATAAATGCTCTTTTGGCTTGAAGCAAAGAAAGTGTTAAGCTTATTTTTGTGGAATTCAAAAATAAGTTACTGTTCCTGTGGCATCTGGAGCAAAACACACAACAGCGACAGAGATAAAATGCTGGCAGTTGTCAGGAGTAACTAAGGACATAATGCTATGTAAAAACTTGGAGTCACTTAAAGCAGTCATCGGAGTCAGATTTTAGGGCAGTATTGAATTCACATTCACTGGAGGTCAAAAGTTCCTAGTTTGTAACAAATTTATTTCTGCATAACAAGTTCTACCTGCATTTCAGTGGGAAAGAGAATTGTATTTGGCACACCACGATGCACACAAAAGACACACGAATGCACATCTTCATACTTATCACTCTTCATACTCACCGCTTTAATTTTTTTCTGTTAGTGTAATTTACCCAACTTTAGCCACCACTTACTATCTTGTTTTATATCTGCCACATGCAGATTCAGCTCCAGTTCCACCAGAAACATGACACACATTTGCTCCTTAATGAGGGGGTCCCACTTGCCACAACATAGAAGCCTGTCAAGTAGAAACAGTAACTGCCACCTGGTACTAGATGGTACTCCTCAAAATTCAGGTGAACCAGGCATAGGACCTGTTCAGCCAACATGCATTCATCAAGTAGGTTCAAAGATGCTGACTGTAGAATACTGGACCTACAAACTATATGCAACAAAGACTGACTGTCACAGAAACTTTTAAGAAATGCTAGAAGCACAAAGGTAAGACAAAACAGGATGAAGTTACTCTTAAAAATCAACATATTGTTACTTTTTCTTCTTCTTTGTGAGAATCATTAATTCTGCAGATCATCTAGAAAAGCTTACTTACATATGTAAAAGTGCCCCAAAATATATAATTCTAGCCTGAAAGCAAACACCAGAGGAGCCGAGGCGGGCGTTGATGCCTCTGAGCTATGCTATTTTTCAGAGCGCAGCTGTTCCCTCTCTCGGTTCTGTTTGTACATTAGCTGGCAGCTACAGTCAGCTGCATTTTTCTAGGAGAGAGAGAGAAGGATTTTGATGCAAGTCCAACAGTAAGCAGTGGTTATTTGTTCTCTTTAGATCATGGGGTTTTCTTAACTGTTAATAGCAAATGTCAACTACGTGATGACAATTCCAATATATTTCAAAATTAATAGACCATATTGATATTCACTTTCAGAAAGCCAGATTCAAATGAAGATCCAAGATCCAAACTATTTCTTTAACAGAACAGCAAAAGAGATATTCAGAAATTCCTACAATTTCAAACATTCCTCCTTGGAGCTTAAAACACCACTAACATTCTGGAATAGCATTTGATTCATGGTTTTTTCTAGATACTTGTTCATGTGGTGCAGAGAATAGCACACTGAGAGAAATAAGCTTGAAATGAGTAATTTCTCATTCCTCCTTACAGCTATAAAAGAGACCTTCTTCGTAAATTCTTGTCTATTTAAAATGAAAGTTTGCATTTCAAGAAGTTAACTTTGTATTTAATAATTATGAAGATTGTCTCCTAGACTGTTTCCTCTTTCTGGTCTCAAACAGTCTTTTTAGGATATCTGTGCTGGGTTTTTAGTGTTAGTTTCTGACAGGCACTGTTTCTGCAACATTGCTCTGATTAATTAGATTTTTAACTTCAAAACTCATCCTTCAGTTTGTAAGGAAACTACAATCCAACTGTGGACAATTCATAAAAATTATAAAAAAAATAATCTCCTACATGTAAGAACAAGAAATCACATCAGCATTTTTTTGAAACAGTAAAACTAAGTAACAGTGTAAGGTACTGTATGTATATTATGTAGACAAATTTTAATTTCCAATGCAACTTCAGAAGAAATTCTTAGTGCTATTGCTTACACTCCTGCCTTCCCAAGAAAGGGCAGAATAGAAAAGCAAACACAGTGGATACGGGAATGCTCATTGCCAGTATATCGTAAAGTTGTCACCTAACAAAGTGCTGAGAAACCACTCTTACCCAAAGGTTACTAGAGGGAAATTTCCTACTCCTTGCAACAGCATACACAGGTCCACAGAGCAACAAAGCATAGCCTTGTAAAAACAGTGTACAAGTCTACAATATAAAGCAGGATTGAAAATTCACTTTACAGTATTAATTTTTATCTGTATTCCCAACTCTCTTCACTGCTACTGTTTATTTCTCAGTGTAGAATCAGAAGCTTTAAATGGCTTTAAATGACAGTGGCGGAGTACCACAGTCCCTCCTCCTTCTCAAGAAGACTGTTGGTCTGACTTGTGCTTGCAGTCTGAGTGCTGGCATCCACTAATGCAATTGAGTCCAGTTTATATCAAGGAATCAGTCAAAGGGACAGTGAAAGAGCAGAAAAACTTCTAGTTTCCTTCTTAAGCAGGACAATGCACCTCACTAAAGGAAATATATCTTTTGCATGGGCTAAAACTCATAGGCCATGTCCCTGTTCCCAGAGTGACAAAGCATTTGCCAGGTTTAAGGGCATATTACCTAGGCCTGTTACTTGGGAATTCCCACCCTCTTGTTTAATCGAATTGATTAAAATTTTACTAGACTAAGACCAGACCAGATCCTTCCACTAAGGTCATAAGACATCTTTTCAGTATCAATCCTTTTCATTTTCCTTTGTTTCCTAGTTTTGGGGTGTTGTGTTTTTTCAGAAGTGTCCTTCACCTCCCATTCAAAGGTGATTCAGCATCAAATTCCATATTAAAGGCTGAGAAGTCACTGGTTTATTCTTTTCCTGCTATTTATTTGTTCAGAGGTTTAGCCAATCAGTAGGCAATCCAGTGGGGAGAGCTACAGAGAATAGAGAGAAAGCAAAGTCTTTAAAAAGGTAAAAGTACTTGGTGTCTGTTTAAACGGAGAACATCATAAGAAAGATTTCGATAATCTACTAAGACATTTGAGGAAAAGAAAGTGGGCAAAATTAAGAAAAATCAACTAAATGCAATTATACACCTCAATTCTATATTTTGAATTATTCAAATGAACTGTGTCTCAAGTTACAACTGCATCCATTGAAGTTCTGCAAAGATATCAGAGCCTGCCCTGATGAAATAGCACCAATACTTTCAGGCTTGAACCTTTAAAGATTTCATTTAAAACTTCTTTGGAATCTCTCAGCCAGTTAATCAGACCTAGTTTACACACACAATTACAGGGGGACTGATGCAAAAGTATTCAAATTTCTCTTCCTTCACTTCAGGAAACAGAAAAAGTAAAAAAAAAAAAAAATCAGAAAATTTCCTTCAGATAGGAATGCTTACCAGTGCCAAATAGAAATGTCATACATGTGAAGGAAAATCTCAGAATATTACTGCTCATCTTAGTAAATATATAAACACAACAGCAATTCTGATCTCAATCCACACATAATTTTAAGCTAAGTTTGCTATATTTTTTTTTGAAGTTCCACTCCCCTTGAAAAAGTTCTTTGCTTTCTTTTGTCTCCTTAAGCTTCACGACTTCCATCCTTGGCACAGTCATCTGAATCAGATCCAACTTGCCAGAGGTATCAATTTCATCTTAACAAATCTGCTTCAACATTTTTCACTTGAAAGAATTAGACTATGCCTTTGCAAGATAGAATCACGCTGGAGTCAGAGAAAAAAAAACAACAAACAAGCAGGCTAGATTCTGTCTGACTTTCACTAGGAGACTGAAGCATCATATCTTTTGAAGTTAATATGTCCTAGAGGCACAATGGATTTACTGTACTACTTCTCTGTTCTAAGAAACTGCTCTCCTACTGACCCAAAAGGGAAAACATAAGAAGGGGGGAAAAAGCAATTGTGCTAAAAGTGGTAAACGATAACTGGAATTGCCAAGGAACATTCCCTTCCCAACATGACCATATACATCCTTTCTTGGATTACCTATTCTCTTTTTTTCTCCCTCACACTCAGACACATTATCTAAAACTCTTTTTGGAAAAACTTAATTTTGTAGAATACATACAGAAGCTAATCAAACAGTACTTCTAGACATTTTCAGTTACAGTATAAATTATCTTGATTCCTAGACTGAAGTCTAACTGGATATTTACCTGTGTATAATACAAATTCATGTTTTTTACCAAAGTCACTACTTATTTTTCTCTTTAATCACTCACCATATCCTTTGAGAATGACACGATGCAAGACAATGGGTAGATTTTATATACCCACTAAAAGAAACCTATGCAAGGAACACTATGATCAAGAAAAGTTTGCAGCAGCATATTCCACCTTCTAGCTTAAAAGAATGAGCAACTAAGATTCCAAGTGCCTAAAGTTATATAATTAGCAGTCAAGTAGTCTCTCTTTCCATTTGCAACACAAAAATCACGTTCTTCCATACTCAATTAATCAACTTCCAGAAAATAATTTTCCAGAGTCCTGGGAAAAAAATTAAAGTCTTAGAAGTAGTTTGTAAATGTGACATGCAATTCTGACTTATCAATCTGCTTTACACAGAGACTGATACTAGGACCCAACCTTGGTTTCTAGAACAGGCACTAATCAGCAGCACGTCTGACATGTCCATCTTCCTTAATGTACAGATATGCAGGAGTCTAAACAGCTTCACATAAAGTACAGTACCACAAATACTGAAAACTGGCTACATGGAGTGGACTCTCTTCTCAGTGTTCAAAGTCTTAATTTTATAAAATCTTATCTACAGTGAGAAATAGAGAATAGTATGATGAATGCTTTTTCTATGCCTTTTCATTTCGTAGCACCAGTGAAGATGGATTTTTTTCCACACTACACTAGAGCTGACTTTTCACTCCTACTCCTAATCAAGTTTCTGAAAGGACAGCACACACCATGATATCCCAGGAGCACAGCCCCATGGCACGGTGGTGTGGGAAGGCACCTCAACAGAGCCTCTAGTCCATTCAGATTCCCTGCTTGGAGTGGGGCCAGCTGGACCAGAGTGCTCAGGAATGGGTTTTGAGTATCTTGGGGAAACCTGTGCCAGCATTCAATCACCCCCATATGAAAAGGGTTTTCTGGAATTTCCTGTATTTCAGTCTGTAACTACTGTCTCTTGTCCTTTCACTGAGTGTTACTGAGAACAACGTGACCCTGGCAGTGAGTCTTCCTTGCCTGAGATTCCAGAAGCCAAATCTCACCAGTATAGGCTGAGTCGAAGGTGGCTTTAAGCACCTCAGCCTCTTCTGTCCCCATTCAGCAGCAGGTCCTCATTCTTCTTGCTCTTGCTGTTGATAAGCTTGTAGGAGCCCTTTTGGTTTCCCTTTGCATCCTTTGCTAGATTCAATTGCAGTGGACTTTGGCTGTCCTGACCCAATCCCTGCATGCTCGAACAATGTCTCTATACTTCTCCTAGGGAGAATTCAATGCAGATCTTACCAGAAAGTCATCAGTGAGTTCACATATAGTAACTTATGAAAATATTTAAGCATTTTGAAGTACACAGCACATTCACTGCTGTCTAAGCTCCAAAATACCAAGAGAAAAGCACCCAGAGAAACCAAAGTTACTTTCAACAGCACCTCATACCAATTTCTTCCTAGGCACATTGGTATATACATTCACAGACAACCTGGTCATTTTCACCTTGATAAAAATTTGCATAAAACACACAGAAAATATTTTGGATCAATCTACTGGGTTATTTAACTCTTCTTATACACAGAACTTGTTAACTACGCCAATCTCTGCTCAGTACCAGCTATCTATTACCACAGATGCAGGAGAAACATCATCAAAAAATTCTCATTTGAACCTCATGGATAAAGGAGATCAATGGTACGTGTTATATCCATTCCTTACTCATTTTTACCTCAACAGGAGGACACAAATACTGACAAGTAGCAAGGAAAAGAAAAAAGTATAGGTTTAAACAATTTATTATACATGCTTCAGCTTTATGTTATGCTTGAACAGCGGCATCCTCATCACATTGATAAAACTGAGTGCAACCTAGAATATTTTTTCTATTTTCATACATATATTCACACACATGTATTATTGATCTTGTTTTCTCCAGAAGGAGGCTATCTCTTATTCCTATTACAGAAAAAGTCCTGTAATGCAGCATCTAAGCTCTGCACCACCTCTATAGTAAAAAACATGCAGGCAAAAAATTACTATTCAAGAAATAAATCTAGCATGCCTTCCTTCTGAAAAAGAAAATATGGCACTACAGACTCAACTCCAAATAAAACAAACAGATGATAGAGTTGCATAAATAAAATAATATTAAATAATGAAATGCAAATTCTTAGAAATTTCAATATATGCCAGTATAATAACCCTACTTTGGTCACACACTCTATGTTATTTCTAGTTAAAGAAAATAAATATCAGGCTCTACCGAACTGTAAGTCTCAGCAGGAACCTAACTTTTGTGTCACAGAAAGACTGAAGCTGGTAAGACTAACAAAAGAACCATCAATGCAAACTCTGACTCCAGTGGCTTACTGCTTTCCCAACTCTAAACTATTTTTATCTCCAGGATTTTTAAGGTAGTAAAGCAATTCTTTTTCTTTCTCAAAGAAATTGCAATGCATTCAAGAGCACATAAAAGAACATTTCACAAGTTTATACTTCCTATAAACTGCTGTTTGAGGTTTACTAGTAAGTACAGCTTCAAGAGTCTGAACACCTTAAGTCTCACATTAGTGCTACCATCACTTTATTCTAAGTGTCCAAAAACACAGTGAAGGAAGGAAAGTGAAAGAATGCTTATAATTTTCCTCTTCCTCGTTCTTCTCTTCAAACTCCTTTCCCAGTTGAGCCAGAGCATTGGCCAAACTATATCTATGACCAGCACAGTACTGCAAGCCTCTGTGCAACAGGACCAAATACAACATACACGTTTTTACTAAGAAATCTAAGTCATGCAATATCAGGAACAAAAATTTCTCAGTTCTGCAATCCATGAACCATTCCCTACACGGGTATGCCACTAAAGCAAATAAAAGATTTACTGAAAATAGGAGAGATGCCTTGCCAGTGAGCAGATCCCACGCAGTCAGAAATCAGGAGTGCAAACAGTCTAGAACAGGACTGAAGAATGGGTGTTTGGAGAAACTATAAACCATACTTACAATGTTATTTATAGAGTAGGAGAAAGGAAATATTTTTAACCAGGACCACATTACATATTACATTTAGCTGAATAGCTAGACCCATCATTTTTAACTCAGACTTAACCATATATTTAATCACTGTAGGTTTCTTACTTTCTTTGATGTTGACCATATTCACAAAGGAATAGCCTGAGACCACCACATTTATTTCTAACAACAATTAGATTTCAAGCTTGGATGCATATCCAGAGTAGTCTGTATGAAAATTTTCTGTTTTCAGGCTTTGCAAGCCAAAACACAATCATGCTGCAAGAGCAAAGAGCTAGAGCATCCCATTTAGCCAATCTGCCTGAAAATTTCATAATTATTTTCTGCTCGTGACATGGTAATGATTCTGTTACAGTGCGAGAACAAGTTCTCTGGTAATTTTTCTCATATAATTCAACAACTGTTACCACAAAATTAAGGAAAACTGTGGATGTAAAATTTTAGGCAAAAATTACCAGAGGGCCTAGCAGATGGGTAAAATTTACATGAACAAATCAACTCACTTCCATTATGAGGTCCTTTGTATTAAAAATATTTCTGTTTTCAGAATAAGTAAGTTAAGGAAACATTTCTGAAGCTGACTATATGGCTTTTAAGCTGTGTTGGCTATATAAAGCAGCTGTTTTAACATTTACCCATGCCACAAATACAACTTTTTCCACTCACAGTACAGGCTTGGGTGAGCAAATTCCACAGAGGTGTTGAAGACAGCTGTAGAAAGCAGCAAGAAATGCTTTTCAGTAGGAATAGGCTCCTTAACATGCACTTATCACTTATCTGCTCCCCCAGTACTATTCCTGTCTCTTGCAAGCTCCTTTTAAGCAGAATACATTAAAAGATATTCTGTTCTAGCATAAATCAGGAAATTTTTACCCAGCAACCTGTCCTTCTCTTACCCCACTTTTTTTTTTCCCACCTATCACTCCCACATGGTTCCCTCTCATTTTCAGAGTCTCAAGCTCAACAAACAGTTCTGCAGTAGCAGGCCTCCCTAGCAATGGGCATAGGGCAAGGAAAGACTCTAAAAATTGCTGCTCACAGACAGGAAAATACGAGTTTCCTTACCTGGGCTGAATGGAGGCTTTGCTGGGCAAATGCTGCTCCACATTTTGGCAGACCTGGTTTCACACATCCCTGAACCATCTTGTGCTTCAGAAGCCTCACCAGAAAAACAACTTCATTACTTTTCAGGAATGTTGTGCAGATATGAACCCAAACCACCCCAGCCAGGAGAGGCAGGTAAGCACTGAGGTAAAGGTAAGTAAAGACTTTCCATGTTGCTGAGCATCAGTGTTTTGTTGTACATGCTGAAAAGATTTCTGGGAAAACCCTCACCCTTCTAAGAGTGCAGGGAATCTTCGCCCTATTCTTGATACTGCTGTTGATCAGCCAAATAACACCAAGAAAGCACACCCTCTCTCTATACCCTTTAAATAAAAAATAAAAAAAGTGTTAATAAATACCTTCCTCTTTGACATGCTAGATGAAAACTGCTGTATGAGGATAAAAAAACAGAGCTGTACTCTGAGGTCAGGAGTGACAGAGGGAAGAGGAAGCGAGAAGGACACTTAGCAGCTTCTTTTGCAGAAGATGGAAAGACTTCTTTTTCTATGACACTTCAGCAGGAAATTTCAAGCCTGCCCTTTTTTTTTTATTGTAAGGAAGAGTTTTATCAATTTATACAATAGCTCCAAACACACACTCTATCTATGCAGCAGGGTAGTATAAAGAAATTCACTATACACATCCATTATCTTGGGGACAGTTGGGTCCATTCCCCTCACAAACTTTATAACCCTCAGTAACATCTTTCTGAATCTCAAGTCCCTCTTGCACTTAACATGAGCACCGTATACACCATCACCAAGCCCAGAACCACAGCACACAGATACAGGGACGAAAGTGCACCAGCCCACTGAGATCCCCACCAGATAAAACCCATTGGATCCTCCACTGCTGCTATACACTCTCACTGGCATGACATGCAGTATCCTTGAGCCAGCAGAGTGAAGAGGGGAGTGGCAGTGCCAACAATGGTATCACAACCACCTAAACAAACTTAATGCACCCAGCTAACTGAACACCTCGGGATGGTAATAAGATCCAGTTACTGTCAATCTCAGCTGTATTTGAAGGTGAAAGATACAATATGCTATTTAAAACTCTTTTAGCTTATAACATTCATAACCAAAGAGTTCCAGAGGAAAAAAAAAATGAAGCTGTCAGCTGTTTCCATGTAGCATAGTGCAAAATACAGACAACTGCTGAGCTGTAAAGAATCCTAGAGCTTTGCCAAATTTTGCTTCATTGATTAGATAAGACAAGAATGAGATTCGAAGCTGGACAGAGGAAAATGCAACAGGTTTAATAGAGTAAGGCTGTTTATCAGAAGATTAAATAACTCTGAATTTGACTGACTCTCCAGAAAAATATTATTGAATGGATGAAAATAAGTGATAGGTTTTGCTCATTATTACTGAGGCAAGGCAGAGAGCTTGCAGTTAGAGAAAAAAGCATTTACTACTTCAGCTTTCATTTAATCACACTTCTGAGAATGGCTCCTTCACATGCAAAACACAGGCAATATTATCCAGTTTTCAATATGAACTTTCATCAGTTAAAAAGCAATTTAAGAAACAAATCTTCAACAGAAAGACCATATGCAAGTACATGGTATTTATTCAGATTCCTCTCTGCCTCACATATGAGCTGAAAAAGACCTAAGAATCTCCTGCTTTGCAAAGGACTTCCCTCGCACATTCTCGGATCAGGTTCCCTTGTCCAGAAGGTGAGGCCACACCTGGAGTACTCTGTATCCAGTTCTGGGCCCCTCGGTACAAGAGACATGAGTGTACTGGAGAGAGGCCAGCAAAGGGCCATGAAGATGATGAAGGGATTGAAGCATTTCACATATGAGGAAAGGCTGAGAAAGCTGGGACTGCTTAGCCTAGAGATGAGAAGACTCAGGGGGATCTTATCAAGGTACAGAAATACCTGAAAGAAGAAGAAGGCAGAGCCAGATCCTTTTCAGTGGTGCCCAGTAACAAAAGCAAAGGCAGTGGGCACAAACTCAAACACAGGACATTCCCTTTGAACATCAGGAAACACTTTTTTACTGTGAGGGTGACCAAGCACTAGCACAAGTTGTCCACAGAGGTTGTGGTGTCTTTATCCTCAAAGATACTCAAAAGCCATCTGGAGATTGTCCACCAGCTCTAGGTGGCCCCGCTTGAGCACAGGGGATTGGATCAGATGACCTCCAAGCTCAACCATTCTGTGAGGGTGGCTGAAAAATCATTTAGTTCTGTCAGAGAATTAAATTGCTTTGAAAATACTCAGCAATCAGGGGATGTGTATCTACAGCAGGTACTCTTTGATTTTATAAAAGATCAAAACTTCTCTTTCCTCCAAAATTGCTTCTGGTTTTAACATTTCCTCAGACAGTGTGTGGCAATGCATTCTCAGATTGCAGCCAGCTCTCACTCTTTCCTGTCTCCATGCCTCTTCCTAATGGTAGCCAACATTCGTTACCATTCGCTTTTACATATATATATAAAAATGTGTATATACATATATATCTGTGTGTGTGTATGTGTGTGTATGATGCAATGATGACCAAAATGAAATTATGGGAAAAAAAACACCAAAAAAACAAAACAAAACAACAAATAATCTTCCCTCACCCTCCACTCCCCCTCCAAAAAAACCCAAACCCAAAACAAACCACCACACAAAAAATCCCCTCCAAAAACTCAAATAAACACAGGTGGTAGAGCTTGGGCCCCACTACTTTGTTTTTCGTCCCAATTTACTTATTGTGCTATGTCCCAACTGGCAACACAAAAAGAAATCTGCACATTTGTATGGGGAGTTCTGCTAGGAGAAGGACAATCAGCTGCAGATATGAAAGGAACTGAAGAGTCAGCAATTTCACAGCCTTTGCCTTACAATATCTGCTGCAACTTTTCAGATTATATCAAAGCTGTCATCACACACCCTTTTCATAGAACTGCAAGACTTAGGGAGAAACAAACATAGCACCAAGTCCACCCATCAAGCAGGAAGAGATACCTCCTGCAGTGCTATTTTTCCAGTGCATTATCTGGTTGTTATTTTTATGCATCCTAAGAACTCAGGTTTCAATGACCCACTGACATGAAGTGATGACCTATCTATTTAAACATCTAGCTAATGTAACTTCCAGGCTCCTCTCCACACTCCCCATCCTTCTCCTTCTCCTCTTTGGAAGCCTCCCACTGGTTGTCAACCAATGTTTCTGAGAACAAGTACCATGACAACCCAGATTCTTCCCACCAAACTTCAAGCATTTCACTGTGCGCAAGTCAGGGGCTCTGTCATTGTAAAGACATAAGTAGCCTCAGTCTGTGGAGATACCACTGTCTTTCCATGCTGACTTCAGAGGGAACCGCCAAAAGGAGTCAGGTCCTTACAGACAAGCCATACACAGTTTAAATCTTGTGTAACTTTTCTGATCAAGACACCTGTCTGTCCCCACTTCTCCCTACTAGTTCTCTCCTATTTCAAAAACTCTTCTTGGCACTGTATTGCCCAATTTGAATGCAATTTCTACCTATAATCTCATCAAACAATGTCTACCAACATTGGACCTCCAAGATCTTTCTGTGCATTTCAAAATACCTCATTAGTTTTTCCTTACCCTTTGAGAATGCAAAGGCATGGGCTGCTTCTGGGACACATCTTCTAAGATCCCACTTACTTCTGATTTTCAACACACAGATTCAGATGGCTCTTCTCTAAATGCAGACCAGGCAAAAGAGGCAAGAGTATTTGCTCTATAATGCAAGTCACTGAGGAAAGAAAACCTGGATGAAGGAAGCAGGATCACCAGCATACATGACTGGGAATTCACCAGCTACTAAACATGGTTTGGTATTGTAGAGGAACAGATTAACAAAAGGACTGGGCAACTACCTGTAAATACAAGAGTAGCAGAAGGAAAAGAATGTTCTTACATCTTAGAAGGCAACAAGAAAAGACATCAGAAAGACTGAATAAAGAGAGCACATTGATGCTGGTCATACTTAATGCTCTCTCCTACTAATTGCTATGAGATAAACACAGGCATAATAACACTAATCAATTACTATAGATATTCACAGTTATTCATCTGAAATCTACCCCAAAACTTGAATATTGTGAGATAATTCTGAAACACTTTCTGAAACAACATCATAAGGTTTGGTTTCTTCTCATATCTCCCCACCTGCCCCAATCCCTTCCGGACTCATGTCCATTTCAACACAACTCACTGCCATGAAGCAAAAGTGTACAGCTTCATATTCTGGATAGACAAAAAAAACCTGTTCGGAGAAATAGTGCAAACTCTAATCTACACAAGAATTCCCAAAGTTTAGGATATCTTACGAGGTAAAAAGACACATAGCTGGAATTTAGATTTCAAAAGCAAGCTTTGAAATCTGGCTGAAACATCATATAAAGATCTTTGAGAAAATCACTTTTCTTCAAAGAAACCTGCCTTTCCATTCAAAATCCAAGCAACAACAGAGGCTTCATAATAGTCTCTAGTAGAAATTAGGCAAAAGCTAAGAAACAGTCACTTATTCTAACAACTTCATTGTACGTATTTCGGAAACACTTATTATGAAACTATAAGGACAGTTGTAACAAACCAGCTCCTTCCCCAAAAATGTCCAGGATGTTCCTCATTAGGGAAAAAAAAAAAAAAAGTAGAAATAACAAATCAAATCCTCTTGACTAGCAGTTTTTAATCCAAACACTGGCAGTTCATCTCACAGAATTGTCACTTGCTAGCACTTAGTAACCTTGTAAGAGTACAATGTTATATTGGCATCCTCTCTCGGGGCAGATACATTAAACTTAACCAACCAACCACTTGATCCGTAGAGGTTTTTAAAATAAACATTCTCAGGGGTGCTAAAACATACTATTTACACATGGCAGAGGTGCACTGCTTCTTTACTCAAATTGCCATGGGCACCATGATTTCCATTCCAGTCTCCTGATGATTTCTACTCTGAATCATTAAGTATGATAAGTAGGAAGCCTTGGCAAGCATCCAAATGTCTATTTCTAAAGCATTAGCACTCAGAAACCGTAACACAAACCTAATCATTGTGCTTCCACAGTTACAAACAAAGCCAAACATCTATTTTCAACAAAACAGGGTCTGCTTCCCTCAGTGCAGCTCTAAAGGGCAAGAGAATAAAATAAATTTCAGTCAAATAATTGCTCTCTGCTTCCTATCCACCCCTCCAGTCTCCAAACATCCTCTAACCCAGATTCTAAAACAAAAAAAAACAAATGCCTCATTATATAAACATAAGTTATGTTTGAAAACCTATTTGCCTGCTCACCAATAACGATGGGGAAAACATTCCTTGGTGAAAAAAAAAATCATCTGTCATCACTTTCCACAGCTTTCACTTGAAAGTTAAAAAAAGTAATAATAATAATAAAAAAAAACCAAAACAAAACACACACACAAAAAAAACCAAACCAAAAGCATTAGCTAAAAGCAGTGGAGCCACTGCTGCACCAGTCAGATTCGTTCTTACAGTCAAGCATCTCTGCTGCCCAGGGAAAGGCAGTAGTGACTAAGGCAGTGGCAGCTTGGTGTTCCCCTCCAAGTTAATGTCAACAGGCTACAGGCAACTGACATCTCCAAAAAGGGCCAATCCTACTTGCATCATATGTCTATAATAAACTGTAATGACCTGGAAATGGCTCTCTCCCCTCAATGATAAGACAGGAAATGCAGAAAAATAGCTGAGAAGGCTATGAATCTTATAGCAAGATCTGAAGAGGAACCTCATTGTCACCAAAGGATTCTTATCCTCTTCTTGCCCCCATGGTATGAACAAGCAGCCCCTAGACCCTTGCTAGCCCTAGCTTCAAAACTTACTGGTCCAAAAATACAACAGCACATAAAGGGGACGGGCACCTCCCCTTACCACCCAGTTCTTCAGGAAAGACAATCCAATTAAAAAGGGCTGCAAACATCCTCAGAAGTTATCTGCCCTGAATAACAATGCAGTAGCTTATTTTGGTAAGTGTGTTCACACACACTCACACCAGCACACAGACTGGCTATTCACTCCCCTTGGCTGTACTTGTAACAGCGGAAACACAGGACTTTCTTTCACATTGCTGCAATTCAGAACAGTGCTCACAAGGGGTAAGCAGCAGGTGCAAAGTCACAACTTCAAAAAAACCCCCTACAACAGACTTGTTTGTCCAGTCCAAGATGAAAATGCAAACTCTTACATCTTACCTGAAAACTGGTCCTTGCAAAGAGAGACAGCTATGAAAACAAAATAACCAGCAGTGCTCTTCTTGAATAGGTTACAGGAACCAGAAGCTAACAATATGCAAGTACTTTCACATGAAGCAAACAACCCAGAAAGAAGTGCTTTCTTAAGTGCTCGAAATTAAAGTCCAAAAAATTGCGGTGATTATCCTACAAAACACACTCAGATAATTTCAGTAATTCCAGATTTTTGCTAGGCACAAAAGACAGCAGAAATTATCTTGTTAAAAATGCCTGAATTTAAATGATGGGATCAGAAGAAGAGGTGGGGGAGAAAGAACCAATCATCACCTGGAAACGGGGGGGGGGGGGGGGGGCAGAAAAGGATACTGAAAAAATATGTTGTTCTTTTTCTTTTTAACCCATTAATACATATTGTTTCAAGCTTTTGTGTCAGAACAGTCCTAGGTTCTTATTCGACCTATTCAACCATTTTACAGAGTGTTCCCACCAAAAATCATGTCAAAACCAAGTCCCTCTTTATACCTTCATCATATGTTCTGCAAATTTTGATAATAGAGACCTGTACTTAAATAACAAATGAAGAACTTCCACTTACTGTCACAGTTGATTTTGACATGCGCTACTGCATTCAAAACAGTTTTATCAGGAATCAGTGCAGTAGAGTTAATTAATCTCAGATTCTTTACTAGAGTTAAGGGGGGAAAAAAATTAGACAGCCTTTATTTTCCCCACAGAGCATTAAGTGTTGAACTTTACGAGTGTTGAAGTGTATGAGTTACTTTTGCTATAGAGTCTCTCTTTCTGGCAGCCTTCAGTGCTTATCATTCTTTGTAAAACACTAAGCAAAAGCAATTTTCCTCCTCCCTAATTTTGTATGAAAATATGAGAACCAGTGCAACAACCACTTTTTTCCTCCTGGCAGACACAATTCCTTTTGACCAAGCACCCTCTGACAGAGAACAAAATGCTCCCCATTCATTTTGGGTGAACAAAGCTTCAACAAACCGTATTTTTACTTTCATTTTTGCAGATGAAGCCTAAGCAGCATCACTGGAAACAAGAAATAAGTGATTTGGTTATATTCTCCTGGACATGAAGCCTTCTATATGGGGACGCATCTAAAAATTGAGGCCCTTTGATAAGACACTGGAAACCAATTATAGCAGTAACTCCTAAAGTAAAACTGCACAGACACTGTGATAGTGAACAGTGGTGACACCCTTGAAAGAAAAGCAACTGGACCACTGCCTTTGCCTCAGTCTATATAGAAGCTCCCTTCTAACACTGTCTGCCTTATCTCTTTGACACAGCCAAAAACACTCCATGACAAAAGGATTTATCAAAAGCATCTTTTCCCCTTCAGCGTTTCTGTGGCTATGACCACTACAATAGCTGAGAATATCATATTCTGTTACACATTTATCTAGGGGATTAAACACAGACAGAATTAACACACAATTTGTTCAATGTCACATGAAGTCTGCCAGGGCAGGGAACTGAAGCCTCCCTCATCTTCTCAAGCCCAAGTGGAGCGTCCCATTTAACCACCATACTTACTCTCTTAGAGGTCTATATACCACACTGCCATATAACCTAGAAGTAAACCAAACCAAAATAAACAAATTTATGAAAAAGCTGTAGTAATATTCCCTGGCAGCACAAACTGAACTAATCCTTTAAATCCCTTGCCAAATTACAAAGTTGACAATATGAAAAAGAAATATGTACAAATCTGCATATATGCAATTCCCAATTCCCAGACTGGAGTCTGATTTGAAAGCAGAAAATACATCCCTGAATAAATGCTGTCCACTTTTCCAAATATATTTAGAATATTATCACAACATATTCACACAATCTTAAGTATTTTTTCTATGACTTCACTGTACAGAGTGTTTTTGGCCAGCCAGCAGAATGTAGTTCAGAGACTACTTAATCTTTTTGAAAGGAAAAGGCTTGAGTTTTATGATCTTGGTCATAAAACGAGGTGCCTTCTGGTTCTCCATAGAGTATTCCTTGACAGCACCACGTGTTAGGCAAAGCTTTGTTAATCTTACAATCAGACAAGCTGTGAGTGATGAGCAGTCTTTTAACAAAAGCTTCTTGGAGATGAGGCACCTCTTTTGTCTTCCTAAAAAGCTCACTTATAACTTGAGAGTTTAGCAACCTAAATGGAAGTCCAAACATATTTTATCTAAAAGATAATATGTACAGCTTTCACAATAGCAAAATGAGGATGTCCAAAGAGGACAGAAAAGCTAATTAAGGAAGATATAGCAACAGACTTTCCATTTTGGTTCAGGTCATCTCTTTCCAAAGCTTTTAGAAAGCAGCTTCTAAACTGACTTTTCAGTTTCTTACAGTGTTAATGAATTTTAAAATTTAATAAATTCCAAGTGTAATGCAACTACACAATCCATTGAAAAGTGAGAGAAAAATCAAAATGCTTTAGACTACAGAAAAGCTCTTTTGAGAACTAGACATTCCTGAGAACAATCAGAAAAAATCTGTCAATAAGAACATAACCAGGGCCTTGTTAAAACATATTCATCTCAAAATGGGTATTGTGTCACCACATAGCAGATCTCCCCCACAGACCTGTCCTTCCTTGACTGTGTGTCTCCTAGTCACACACCTGAAGAGCCTTCAAAACTGTAAAGGATTCATGATCCATGTGCAAAGCAAAACTGGATGAGACATCCCTTTTTGGCCACAAAAAAGCACCATGCTGACTATCTGCGATAATAAAGTATGCTAGGTGCTTCTATTGTTTAGAAAAAACCCAAACCAATTCCCCTCCAAAAAAACCTCCAACTTTTTTCCCCCCTTCTACAGCTTATAAATAAAATTTGTATATAAAACACTCAGTCACTTTGATTGTTTGCTTTGGCTAGTCAGTTTTTCTTTTTTTTCCTCTCTTAACATGTTAATGAGAAAAAGTCAGACAGGTCAAGAAAAAAGAAAACAAAAACAAACAAACAAAAAAGCCCAAACACAACACCCTATTAAAATAAAGCCAATTCATACTACCTTTATTTAAATAAAAAGTTTCACTTGCTGTTTAGTTTTAAATATTTTTGAGATTATTGTCACAGCCTTCTCAAATACTCAGATTTCTTTCTGCTTCTATTATGGTTATATTCCCTTATGTGTCTAAAATAAACGCAACTGTTGTTGTGACAACTTTAAGCCTACCAAGCCCATCTGGCCAAAATACCCGAGAGCTTCCAGTGCCATGAAGAGTGAGAGCAGGGAGCAATATAGCAACTGTTTGAGGAACACAACTGGTCACTTAAGTCTTTTGTCTTGCATAGGAAATCACAGCACAGGCAACTTTTCACATGCCCTCAAACCAGTGTACTTGCTGGCAGGCTCCTGGGGAGTTCAACAGGGGAAATGTTTTAATTGACATGAACAATGAGTTTGCACAGCAAATACTGAAGATCAAAAGATTTTATTTTTTTATTGGCTATTAAAGGGCTACTACCAGCCCTTGAAAATTCTCATTTCTGTAATTTGAAGCACATATATATCATAAGTCAAAGCAGAGAATAAAGCAATGCAAAACCACCACAGTTGCATGGGAATGGAGCCTCTAGTGCATTCCCCAAAAGCCACTGGGCTGTCCAAGATTTATGGTTTCTGTCTTACTCATCTAAGGGAAGACTCTTCTCACTTCCTCTCACTGTTGGAGTTGGTTTTCAATCAGCGAGCCAGGATTACCTTGGCAGAATCAAAAAGCAAGACCTCATTTGTACAAATCCCAATACTGCAGTTTATTACTGGAAAGAAAGCCTGGCAGTTTTTAAACTTTCTTGGTTTTTGGAGCTCACAGATGGTCCAGGACTGGTATGCACCCCCATACAGCAAATTTAAGCCTACTGACAACAGATGTACTTTTAAGTATCTTCCACAGATTCTTTAGAAATAATCCACTAATGTCCATGCCCTCACCAATTTCATGCTGAAAAGCAGGGCTCTAGATCCCTCCTGATGGGATGACTACAGTGTGAAACTTGAGCTGTGTAGTTGTGAATCACATCCAGAACAGATAGCAGAAACCATTAGCTTTCCACAGACCTTTCTGTACTCTGAACTACTATAAGCTTGAAGTCAAAACAGGATAAACAACAAAGCACAGCCTTGTATCTACTACTCCATTCTCATTTGCTCCAGATGACTCTGGAATAAAAGAGATGGCAACGCCAAGTGGAAATATTGAATACAGCTACTGTCTCCCCTACAAACTGCCATAATGTTTCCTCAAGATTATCCCCAATCAGTACGGCAATCAAACAAAAAGGGAGACACATATTGATAAGATGCCAGAGAAGCTGGCCTGGGAGAAAAAAAATTTACTAATAGTCTGAATATTCTGAAAACACACTGATCTTCCCACCCTCCAAAGGGAAGTTCATAGAACTAGAAAACTTTCACACTTCACTCCTTTTCAAATAAACTTATACCTCCTCCACAGCATATGATGCAGCCCTAAGAAAAAAATGAAAGTTTCTCAAGCGCAGTGTTTTCACACTGTCTTGATTCTCTTTTATGCACACACCTGCCTAATGCAGGTGTGATTTCTATCCTGACCACTACTGAAGTTTTGTGTTGTTACTTAGGAATTTCTTTCAAGTTCTGAGGTAAAAAAATTCCAATCATTGCCTCCACAGTAACATAACTAACCATGAGCAATGCACTGAAACTTGCAAATAAAAACCCCAGAGTCAGACAAGAGGACCCCTCCCCGTGCTATGGAGGCTACAAAGTAGTTAAACAGAGAAATCAATATTCCCTTTAGGCTATTCCTTCTTGGTTCTTGTAGATTTAAATACAATGAGGGCAACTGCGAAATTTCCACACTGCAAACATGGTTTGCAAACTAACTGCTCATTTTTTGTTTGGAGATTTAAGTTATAACTGCAGAAACTGTGGGTTGGAAGAACTTCAGTGGAAGAATTGCTTGTACACTGGATCTGTGGCTTGAAGGGAAAAAAAAGAAGTTTAATTTTTTTTAATGTCATGAAACTTGACTAGTCCAACTGCTGTATAAAACACACATGCACATGTAGGGCTTTGGTAGTCAGCAGGACTGGATGTCCAATACCTATCCCTCCAAGCAGTTCTGTTAGGTCCCTGGAAGACAACGAGCCTATTGATTGCAAAAAAATTGTTCAGAATTTGCAAGCCTTCCCAACTGGATACCTTGAGGAGTATGCACCACTCTTGTAAGACTTCCACTCAGTTAAAAAACAAAAAAATAAAATGTTCAGCAGTGTCACCCACATGGATCAACTCTGACAACCCAAGTAAAACTGCAGACCAAGGAAGTGTAAAGTAAGTTTATTTAGAAAGGTGCATGCAAGCAGGCACCTTACTACCCAGAGTATGTTCCACTTGTCTGCAGAGGCAGCAGCCCAGCTTGCTTAGCAGGTACTGAGACTCCAACCACAAGGACTCTGCTTCCCTCTCAGCCATTGTCCTGGTGAGGGATGTTAGGCAAGTCCCTGTCTTCTTAACATCCCAGGTCACCAAGGCACAGAAAGGAAATTCCTACACTAATTGATATAACAAGTACAGAAATTCATTAAGAGAGATTAATAGATCTGTCTCCTTTCTCCTGAGAAAATCCTACACTTCAAAAGAACCCCAAACCATTTTCAAATAAGACTGCACTCCTTTCCCAGAGGCTCATCACGTTCAGGCATACACAACAAAGGCTTTTCTGCACTTGCTGAGCACCTCACAAAAATTATCATGACCCATTCTCCAAGATACAGTGGTTTCCAAGCCTTTCATCTGCAGGCCTCAGAAGATTTTCCAGCAAACATGCAACTACTGCCTAGGAGGGATTAAGGTAGTAGATCCTAGTTTTACTTCCTGGATCCCTCAAAAGCAGTCAAAAGGCCACAAAGTGAGAAGCTGAATAACCCTGTGTTTCTTGCAGTCTATTACAACCCAAGCTAAGCAAAATTTATCCTTGATGAAAACTAAAATTTTAAAAATTGAGGAAAACTTTCCTCTGAAAACCAGAAGTCTGTGTTTAATCCCATTAAAAACTCAATCAATTGTAAGCAAAATCTTCTTCTGCCTTGGCAGAAGCATGAGCTGGGCTTGTTCAGTCTAGAGAAAACTGAGAGGGGATCTCATGAATGCATATAAGTATCTCAAGGGCAGGTGTCAAGAGGATGATGCCAGACTTTCCAGTGGTGCCCAGCAACAGGATGGGGAGCAATGGCCATAAACTAAAACACAAGGAGTTCCACCTCAACATGAGGAAGAACTTCTTTACATCAAGGTTTGCAGAGCACTGCAACAGGCTGCCCAGGGAGATCGTGGAGTCTCCCTCTGGAAACATTCAAAATCCACCTGGAGAAGTCCCTCTGGCACCTGCTTTAGGTGACCCTGCCTTGGGGGGGAGGGTGGACTAGATGATCTCCAGAAGTCTCTTCCAACCCTAGCAATTTTGTGATTCTGTGGTGGAAAATTTGTCAGTTTCCTCTTTGGTGCAGGAATTTCTTCCTAATTGTAACATTAAAGGAAGAAAATAAAGTTGTTAAAACTCAACCCAAAATTGTTGCTGTGTTTGTGAAGTAATATTCAAAGCATTTCTTCTTCTCATGTTTTCACTTGAATTTTCACTGACTTTTTACAGCAGAATCACAGAATAACATGATCTGGAAGTGACCTCTGTTCTCCTGGTCCTATTCTCCCAACAAAACAGTCACAAATTGACTTGGGTTGCTCAGGGCTTGTAAAGCTGAGTTCTGAGTATCTACAAGGATATTACAACCTCCCTGGGTAGCCTGTTACAATGTTTGGCTACTTTCACGTTGAAATTTTTTTTCCTAATATCTTATTGGATTCTCCCTTGTGGCAACTTGTATCTGTTGCCTCTTGTCCTACTGCCTCTCCATACCTCTCAACAGTTAACTGAAGACATGGGATAGTTTTCCCATAAAGAAAAGCAACACATGCACACAGAGCTGCATTTTTAAGCTGTTCATAGAATATGTACACATAGGAAAGGATTTTCAGCTTATTTTTTGCAATACAAGAACTGTACTTTTGTTTGCAATCTAACACAGTTTCTTACGGCTTGGCCTTCTGCAGCATATACCACCAAAGACTTGTTCACAGACAAGTAAAACAGAGTAACTAATGTGTGAAGGGACCCTAAAGACCATCTAGTTCTAATCGCTCTGTGATGGGCAGGGAACACCTTCCACCAGACCAGGTTGCTCAAAGCTCCATCCAACCTGCCCTTGAACCTTGCCAGGGATGGGGCATCCCCAGCTTTTCTAGGTAACCTGTTCCAGTGCCTCACCACTCTCATAGTGAAGAATTTCTCCTTAATAGCTAAACTAAATCTACCTTCTTTCAGTCTAAAGTCGTTCCCCCTTGTACTAACTACCACCATCTGCAACAGCTGTGGCAGACTGAGGTACTTACATGACTTCACGATACACTCTGTTTCACCCAACTTCTCTCTTCCATGCTAAGCATGGAAGCAACATTTAGCGACGTAGAAATTCGAAACAAAGAAAAACCACGGGAAAACTTGTGGTCAGTATGAAGATGAGATCTACAGGCCACAGTGCGGGCTTGTACCTGCTCCACCAGGGCACCTCCTTCGGGGTTGCGCAGGCTGTGGCAAAGCACCAGAGCGAGCTCGAGTGTTCTAGCGCTGCTGCGCTGACCCTGCTAGCACACCCTTCTCTCCAGAGGCAAACCTGCTGCACAAGGATGGATGCAAAGTGTATGTTTCGGTTTTAGGATTTTTTTTTTATTTGTTTGTTGGTTGGATTTCTACAACAGCATCTTCTGCTATGGGCCACCCGTACCCCCTTCCTCCTCTCCGGGACACAGCGCCGGGCGGGGAGGCGCTGACAGCTCCGGGCGGCTGCGCCCGAGCTGCCCCAGTGCGCTGCCCTCCGCTCCGCCGCCGCCACCTCGGACCGACCCGATGGCGAGGGGCAGAGCGCTCTGCAACCGGGACCGGGCAGACAAAGAGCCGCCCCGGGGCGCAGAGCAGTCTCGGGTCTGAGAAAGTTCCGAGGGGACTCTGCTCTCGCCAGCATGAACTTCTGGGAGGGCACGCCCCCACGCTCGGCTCTCGGGGCGCAGCCGACCAGTCCCGCTCCAGTGTCAGACCCCACCGCCCCGCTAGGGAAGCCCCGGCCTCCCGCCGCTCCAGCCCCCGGCTGCCCCCGGCCGCATCCCCGGCGCGGGGGGAGGCCCCGGCACAGCCACCACGGGGGGTGAGGAAGAGCCGCAACAAGTCCCCGCCGCCGGCTGCCCTTACCCAGATAGTGCCGCAGGTCCAGCAGAAAGTGCGGGGGGCCTCCGTTGAGCTGGTAGAAGAGGGAACCCAAACAGAAGAGCAGCAGGGCGGCCATGCAGAAGCCGTAGTCGCGCAGCGAGAGGAAGGGCAGCAGCGAGAGGGGCCGCCGCCTCTTCAAGCCCCCGCCCTGGCCCGGGCCCCCTCCCGTCGCCGCCGCCGCCGCGGGGGGCCGGGGCACCGGGCAGTCCCCGCCGCCGCCGTGCTGCTGCTTCTTCTTCATCCTCCCCTTCGCCCCCTCCGGCTCACGCAGCCCGCCGGGGGAAGCGCATCTTCCATCCGCCTGCCCGGCTCCGGCTGCCCGCGGCGGGGAAAGTTCCCGACACCTCAGGGGACCCGTCCCGTCCCCATCGCCGGCTCCGCGGCAGGCGAGAGTCCCCGGCGCTGCGGCGGCTGCTGCTGCTGCTGGTGCGGAGCGCCGCTAAGGGGAGGGGAAGGAGGTGGTCACCATCCCGCTCCCTGGGGCTCCTCTCCTCCTCCGCCGCCGCTCTCGCTCCCTCTCTCCGCTCGGCCTCTCGCCCCGGTGTCAAGTTACAGCCAACACTCCGCCGCCGGCCGCCTCCAACTCGCGGCCGACTTGTGCGCGCCGCCCGGCCCCACCGCCTCCCGCCCGCCCCGGCCCCGCCGCCCGCCCACCGCGGTCCCGCCCCGGCCCCGGTCCCGCCATGCGCCCGTGGCCTCCGCGCGAGCGACCCCTGCGGGTGTCGCCGCCGCCCCGGCCTCACACACCTCCCTCGGCCCGCCGGGGTCTGACATCAGAGTGATGGAGACAAGACTAATGCAGCGTTAAGATCCGCTGCCTTTGCAGTCGTGTGATATCGTTCGTGAGGGAAGAGCGGGACCTCTCTTTTCCTTGCAGCTCTGCTGGGGTGATTGAAGCGGAACTGTTGTCTATTGGGGACAAGGCTTTAGACGAGTACAGAAATTACAAAAGATTGCTCATGCAGCCTTAATTTGACCCCCTAGCACATATGGCTTATGATACAGCCTCTAATTACTGAATCATACTATTTTTTCTAGACAGGTTCTTCCAGCCCTGTGACTGGTGGGTGAATGGCATTCACTCAGCACTGAGCTGTTTAATAGCTTCATCCTCTTTATACAACATATGTCCCTGGTATGTCCTGATGGCTTATTTGGAGCTGTTCTTGTTCTTGGGCATTGTCTGAAGTAGAAATACATTTCATTCCTCCATGCAGCTGCATTGCCAGTGCAGCAGTGGAGGGAGAAGATCTTGGAGTGGTAATGCTAGTTCACCGTTTTGTTTATGGACCTGGCTGAAAGTAGGGGGTCTTTCTCAAGAACTTGCTTATGGGGTCACACGAGACTCTTCATTTCTAAGCAACAGCAACATCCACTGTGTTTTGGGAGAAAAGTAGGAAATCATGACCCAAGTGCAACCCAGGTCAGAAATTAAAAAACAATCAGGCTTTTCCTTTTTAGGCTTAAAAAATGTATTCTGATCTAGGGGGCCTGACTCATAATCTTTGTACACTTGCAGCTGGAAATTTTGCTCAGGAGACTGCATTCAAATGTTTTTGCCACTTGCCCTGAAAGGCTTGGGTAAATGCCTGGATCTTACCTACACTACTGGCTTCAGTTTTTTATCAGCAACCAGCAGCAAAGGGCATGTGCTGAAATATGGAAATTAATCTTGCTGGTGTGGATAAGAGCACAAAGACAGAATCTATCAATAAATAACCATTCCCATAGTATTCCTTTTTAAAAAATACCCACCCACATTTGGCCTGAAAGAGCAGATCTTAGTTTGGAGAGAAATCTCCAGATTAGTTACAGAGTTCTACAACATCAATCCACAGATACTTCACAATCGTACACAAAACCTGTAGCAAAGGCAAAGCTAGTTATGACACTTCATTTCTGAAAAAGAGGAAAGTAACAGAATACAAAAAATAAGTCCACTTTGGGCTAAATCTTTAGGACTACAGTTCATTTAAAACAGAAGCAGCCAACACCTTTCACCAGATAAAGTCATAACTCTAACTGCATGGTTTAACTACCCCTTCTTAATTCTCCTGAATGTGGCTTTGAAACACGTAGGAAGTATTAGAGGCTTACTTAATGTGCACTGCTTCCATATCTACTGTCTAGTTTGGATGACAACACTGCAGATTTTGTTAATAGTGCTAATTGCTGTTGCAGATGAGAAATAGGTAAGCGCTTACACTGAATGTTTGAGAAAAATGGGTGCTTTGAGGAGAAGACTGATAACACCTGTGAGGTGAATCAATAAATCTTTATTCTTCTTGTTGCAAAGAATGTCTTTGATCTCTAGGAAGAGATTAAAAAAAAAGACAGAAAAAGAGATCAATCAATGAAGTAAAATAAAAGTGGGAAGACTATACTGTTGAGAGTTTTTGCCATATTTCTAAGCATCAACGGATATAAAAAATCTCTTGGGAGGAAGAATACAAATTTTTTTTTGAAACATATACTTAAATGTATAAATTAGGTGTAAAATTATTTACTTTCACGTATATGGACTACCACACCTATGTGTGATGTGTTAGAATGCCTAGCTAGGGCAATGCACAGGAAAATAAATACTATTTACTTTGTGCTACAGCTTGATAAAGTGCAACTGTTTTCTTATTTTTAATTCCCCTCTTACTCATCTGCTTTAACAAAAACAGTATGATTGCACACACAAAGCATAAAGCAATTAAAACATATATACATCCTTAACTTATTACATTCCCATTCACACAAATAAACTCAAAGAATCCAAAACACAAGGCCGCCTTAAAGCAATATTATTGCATAAAAGTCAAATATTGACACTTCAGGATAAGCCAAAGGTAAGAGTTTTCAGACAAACTTGTTTTGACTTGTAGAGGGTATGACTTACAATTTAGCCTTTAATTGTGTGATGATATTGTTTTGCTCAAGGGACCACTGTCTTGTACAGTGCATGGGACAGATACTGTTCACTGAATGTGCAGCCTTTCAGTTTATGTTTAATCTCTTTGTTCAGCATATGTTCTCAGGCTTTGTTTAAAGCTATTTAAATCCTGCTTGTAATGTGGAATTATTAACATCGTAGCAGGCTTTTCTACAGCATTCACTGTTACAGTACCTTGAACACACGATAAATGCTTATAAATTACGTTCATGAGATGCAGCAAAGATCACCATTTTACTTATTTGGAAATGAGACACAGAGAGATTAAGGTTAAATACGTCAATTAGTTTTCGTTGCCAGCCTTGAGATGACTGGGGTTCGCCTTGGTGAAATAGTTATCATGACGCAGTACTTTGTATGTTTGAAGCATAGCTCCCTTTGACTTCAGATGCAGCTGTGAATGCTAACTACTTCCACAAATCAGACCCCAGGCTCTCAAACCGAACACCAAGCATAAAAAGAGCACTCGGTGGCCACCTGTAGTTCAAGTAATCTGCCTGACATCATGTAGGAGTGCTCTGGTGCTAGCAGACGCAGAATCAATCATTTTCAGAGTGGTATTCACTGCAGCAGTCTTCATCCTCTGCTTGCCTTGACCTTGTCCCACTTTTTCACCTCCTCTCCTAGAGCTCCAGGATCCTTGTCCAAATCTGTTTTCTTCCACGACCTCATCCAGAGGAGGTCCAGCTCTTGCTCAGATTGAATCCCCCTCGTGGCTGCAATGGTTCCAGCAAGAAGGACATTTTGAGCATAGAGGCACTGTCCCCGGGGCTGGAAGAGGATGCTCCTCTGTATAAAAGAGAGAGTATAGCTGCCAAAAATTTCAAAGTGAGTCCACATTGGTACTGCGCTAGATATTCCTGCACTGAATCATAATTCCAAATGCATGGATTCGGAAACAAGTTCAAGAAGCGAGATAAAGAGCGCAAGGAGGTGGTGTGTTGGCAGTTCTTGGCAGAAAGACTCAGTTGGCCAGATCAGCATGGGTTATCCACCAGCTCAGCCAGCCTGAACGTAATGTCTTGCCAACTGGGCTGTGCACTCAGAATTCTGAGCCTAAGTCACTAGTATCTTGTTTGGGAATGTTTGCACCAGACTGCTGGAGTGCTGCAGCTCTCATTTACTGAGCACATGTAATCCGAGGCTGTAGGGAAATCTCTAGTCTTCCAAAGAAATAGCAAACCCCTCACTCCTAAAATACAAAGACCAGTGCTCCAAGGAACAGATGCACTATGATTTCCTATTTTTGCAGTGGTAGGATTTTGTTTCTAACATAGACAATACGTATTTCTCCTATTGTTAGAAAGATCTGAACATTGTTTTTTCCAATTTTCTAAGTAAATTCACTAAATATATTCTTATTAAAGCAAATTTCTCAGCTGTGATATTTTAGAATTGACAGTTCGCAGAGGTATAAGTAACTAGAAGGGGATAAGATACAGGCTTGGCCCTAGTTTCCACAAGACAGAAAGGATAGAGGAAATTGAGATGCAAGGCCTCACCGAGTGAGGCTCTCTAGCATAACAGAATGACATAATGTAATGTCATCTGAGAAGCACCCATGAAAGATCACAGCTTTCAATTCCTCCAGCACTCTCTGCAAATCAGAAAGGGTTCAGAGTATAACAGGGTGATTGATGACAACTATGTAGGCTTTATTTTGCTTTATTCAGCAACAGTTGATAATTCGAAGAAGATGAAATAAGAGTGCACCATACTCTTTCATTTCATACATATAGACCCTTTACAAGTTTCTTCTGCCTTGACTGAACTGGAATTGCAGTGGTATTCATGACTGAACTATGCTTGCTGGTGGTATTTGTTTCTGTCCTTTGTGGAGCATTCAGGAATATATGCTGTAGGGGGTTGGCCTGGGCTAAAAACAAGGTCTCTCTTTCTCACAAGTGAGGGCTCCAACCAGTGTGAGACAACTCTACACCTTATTTGGTTTTAGAGGTAGGGGCAGGGAGTGAAGGGAGAAAGAAAGTGAAAGTCAAAGTGAAATTAAAAAAAACAAGTGGGAAGCAAGTTCTTATGAGAGACTGGAAAAGAGCGGTGCACCAAAGGCGAAAAGAGAGAACCTACACCCAGTGTGGTGTGTAAGGTGGAGGGATGATTTGTATTTACAGGGCAGAAGAAGGAAATCCCTTCCTAGTGGGGTGGGAAAACAGCAGCTGATGTGGTGCCTTTAGTGCTTAGTAGTCTCAGACTTCAGGTAAGATTTTCACAGGCAGCTGTCTTAACAACAGGAGGTAAATCCTTCAGTGAATTTGGCCCTATGCTTTTTTAGCCTGTCTCAGATCTTATATATGAAAAAATTCACAAGCTGAAAGTTATTTTACTGAATGATTCATAGACAGATTACATGTAATCAAAGTATTTCAGAAAAACTGTGTGTTCACATATCAAAAAGCTATCAAATGTCAAGCTCTATAGCATGGAACCCTTGCTTGGGAAAGTGGTAGTAACCAAAAATAGAGTTATGCATTAGCTGCTTTTCTATCATCTGCCACAGGGATGTCATTATATTTATGTCAAATTCAGGAAAAAACAATGTACAAAAAACGGACTGACCCACAAGACAAAGTTTACTGTAAATCTGTAAATCAGGTTACTTCATCTTCTAAAACCCTACATAAGCAGTGGCTGTACAGTGCATATGTTGCATTAAACTGCCTTTGCTCCTCCTTAAGCTACCAATGTCCTTCTGCTTCCAACCCCAAAACAGAAGTACACGGTATTTCCATTGATACAAGCTTTCCTTCTGAGCGACAGCCCACAGGATGTCCCTCAGAGCTGCTTGCCTTTGCTGCACAGGTGACTCGGTCTTTTAGGCACTCGGTTTTATCAACAAGCTTTTAACTGCAGAGTGGTGATACATCAGTGGGAAATGAAATGGAAGGTCAAAATTTAAAAATACCAAGCCCACAGAGTAATATACAAATTGCTAGAACAATATCTGATAATTCTCCCCTCACATGAAGGACTGGTAAAGAGTGGTGTACCAAAGGTGAAAACACTGTCCTGTGTACCAGTGGGTACATACACATACATGATGCACCTATAGGTGCAAAATGCTGACTGAGACTGATTCAGGCAGCTTATTGCAACAGCCCAATGAGTTCTTTTTCTAACTTAGTTTTGACTCAGTTCCCAGACAGTTACATATAGAGTCTTGTGTTCTTATCCCTTCCTTAACACATGCACATATAAACCTGAACATTTTGAAGTATTATGTAAAATTTCATTTTGATTCTATACAATAAGATTAGGAGTTTTATTCAGTATCAGCTTGCAAAATAACTGTGGGAAATACGGAATCTTTTAAATTTTTAATTGAGTAAGAATAGCTGTCATTTAAGTAGTTTATTCTTGTTACTCTTGCAGTTTCATGTTGTTGTTAAAATGTGAAATATGCAAAGCAGCAAGAAAATCTACATATCATAAAGTATTTCCCTCCACTTTTAAATTAGATTCTTTGCTAACAGAATTTCTGGAATACAGTATGCATTTCTTTTAAAACTATACAAAATACATCTGGAAGATAATGCTTATTAAAATGCCTGTTGAAAAAATATACTATATAAATCAATTATTTAGGACCTCTAAAGTAGAGAAACAAAATCTATAAAATGAATATAAAAAGATACAATGCAATTAACATAGTCATGAATGTTTACACAAAATTAGCAGCCAAGCATTTGCAAGAGGAGAAAGAATGTAATTCATTTATAATGAATCAAGGCAAATAAATCAAAGTCTCCTTGCTCAATTTATTGAGTTTTACTCAACATCAAGGCTTCCTCTGAAGCAATTTTTCTGCAGTCTTTGTCCAGAGCCACATGACTGGAGCAAAACTATGAATTGCTTTAAGCACTCCCAGATGCTGAGGTTGTCAGTCTTAGGTTGTACTACTTCCAATTCTTGTGGAAAAAGAAAGAATATATCTTCATTATACTGGGCCTTCAGCTGAGTAATGTCCTGATTGAGAGTCTTGGGTTAAAAACAGCAGAGCAAAAAATATAATAAACTGGTCTGATTTCTGTTGCTTAATGAAATAAAAAAATTACCCCGTCATTGCTTCTGATATTATTTTGCTGCCACTGTATTTTACTTCCCACCTCTTGCTGCAGTGACCTTAGCTGTTTCAGTGGGACTGCACATGTGCTGCTGATTGAGCTAAACCAGATTTTAAGATCACACCTTGTAAAAGCAGCTCCTATTGCCTTTATGGGAAGCTCTTTCAAAAGGTGTCACCTTTTTTTTCCTTTCTTTTTATCTCCAATTAACACAAGCAAGCTCAACCATATGTCATTTGCATTTACAAGAACAGTACACAATGTCTTTTGAAGATCTGCTTAATCTGTTTTTACTTTTTCATATTCAAGCAACATAAAGCAAAAAGACCATGTTTGTAACTTTATGAAAATTGTTGATTTACTGTAAAACAAAGGTCATATTACCTTCTCCTCAGCCTTGCCATTTTTATTTCATGGCATTTATCCATGGACAGCAGACTGTTTCAAGGACTGTGTGTGACAGTCCCTGCTTATATCCTAAGATGAGTTACAGACCTCTTATAATTTTAGTCTTATGTTGGCCAAAGGATGGGAGATCACAGATGGGCGTCTGGGTAGGAAATCTCACCCTGAATTGCATAATGGAAACCCCCAAATACATACAGAGATCACGTGGTGTGTAAATCACCCTTTCCTTCAGGACAGATAACCAGAAAAGGGTGGCAGGACAAGGCTACTACTCCGAAATCTGCACATTGCACCATCTCCACTCTTCTGGACTTTAGCCTGTGTTCCTTGTGCCAAAAACAATGTGATGGGGAATTATTCTTGCTGTGATCATCTGTGTCTGATCCCAGGTCAGGAAAAAACTACATCACTGTTCTGCATACGTATGAAATGCAAGTGCTGTGGAAGAAATTATGATACAGGGTCAAAAGTGTGATTCTCCCATTGAATTCAAAGATTTGATTGGCTTGTTTGTCTCTGCAAGAGTAGAATTTCTCCTCAAAATGATATTTTAATAATTACTTTAATTGTTATTAGCTTAAGAGTTCTGTCATAAGCATCAATACAGTTATGGATCATAGGAATTAGAGGATAAACTACGCCTTTCATCCTCATTCAAGCTCCCCTTCCAAATGACAGCCTTGTACCTCTAACTGTTCTCAGGATGAAGAGCTAAAATTTTCCCAATCTTCATTACTACAAATATTGCTAACAAAAGTAACCAAAATATCTGTATCTTCTATAATGTAAATGTGGTATGTTTGTTTAAGCCAGGGGAAGTAGGTGCAAAACTGAACACGATGTCTTGAAATTTCTTATCCTTTTATCCAGAAGCATAAATATTAGGTGGAAATAAATCATGAATAGACCAAGCCCTCAGACAAAACCAAAAAAGAATGTTTGTTGTAGGGATGAGATTAGAGAAACATAGGCAGTCAAAAGCTGGGTTGGTTTGGGTTTGTTTTGGTTCTTGAATTTCTAATGCTTTAAATGTAAACTTCAGAAATATGGAAATGGCTTTTTTAGCCTTTGGACTTCCCGCAGACATGATCCTGACAAGGACAAGTGACTATGTATTGTATATGTATACAGTGGACTAATTGTTAGACAAATGGGGGGCTGCAGGAGGTTTCCGTGGCCCCTTCATTAAACTAATGACAAACATTCATCTCTTATTACAGAGGATACATTCTCTTCTATATCCATTTTATAACTCAGTGTATTTTCTCTTTTTGCAGAGGCTTTTCACTTGTGTTCTCTGAATTCTTAAGGGAATATATGATGAAAAAAAAGACTTTTAGTGCCTATAAATTACCAGTCAAATTTTCTAATACTAATAGGCAGCTGAAGTTCATGTAACTGCAACCCATCCTATATTATAGCTGAGACATTTCAACTTCTCCAGGCTTGTGGGCATGGAAATCTAAAACTATTTTCCATACTGTTTGCTGTTGGGGCAGAGCCACAACTCACCTGAAGACAGTCCCACATATTTACTGTCTCAGTCAGACGGATGCTCCCTCCACTGAGATGCCTTTACTTCTCATCCCCTGACTCTGCTTGAAAGGTCTTTTCCATTGAATAGATGAAATATAAATAAGCAACCAAAAGTAGGAGGGGGCTATGATAGTAATTTTACAGGAACTTCATGGCTGAGAAAATTCTGAGCTGCAAAAAAATCAATATAATTTCAGAAGATTTGGTATAACATTACTTAATGGTAGAAGTTTTTAAATGGGGAACAGTGGAGGCACATGAGTACCCCACGTGCTGTTTTTCTACATAGCTCAAGACTTTTGTAAATTAAAGCAGGGCTGGAAGATCCCAAAGAAGTTTGGCAGGGCGACTGTGAAACATTTTATAACATTTACATCATTGTCTTATGTTTTTCAAGGGAAATTACTCATAGCGTGATTTCTACAGTGAGTAGAAATCTACTCCTTCAGCTCTGCACACTAAGTCAGAGATTGTCTGATGGTAGCAAGGTGATAATTCTCTAAGTTGGTCCAGTGTCTCCAATTTTAAACTCTAACTGTCCTTTACTGAGTGAATATGAAAACATGTTAATGCTTTGGAGATGTTTGTGGTGAGAAGTTGAGATGAGACACTGAACATACCATGTACAACTCAGCTCTTTGCTTGAGAGAGGCTGACAGATGTTTGCACTCTCATAGGCTCCATCTTAAAACAAATAGTCACATACTCACTTTGCAGTGCATTCAACTAGAAGGAAATTTTAAAGAAGTTGCTTCAGGGACTGCACTGCTCCAAAGAAAAGTTTTTGAGAAAGTTAAGATTCAAAAAATATCAGAAGTCTTGAAGTGTGCAGAACATAACCATAACAACAGCAAAACAGGACAAGCTGTATTCTTGCCAGCAAATACAGTGCAAATTGAATGAAAACAAAATGTAAGAAGGAGATGCTAAACAGGAGAACAATGCCAAAAAAAGTTAGAGTAGGAAGATTTCCAAATTCAGAGCCCCAAAAATTTTCCATCGCTACTTTCTTCCAGTGTTCTACATTTTGGTAAATATGAAATACACATAATGTCACTTTATCTTTTAAAGAAGACATTGTCTATCAAATACTGCCACTGTAGAGTTCAGTTTAGAGCTGTCACCACTGGGTGATGCAACATGTTCCTTTCACACTTAAAAATAGCAATACTAGACTTATTAGGAAGAAGCGACTGGATCTTATATTGAAAGCAAGTGGTACATTAAGAGGTAAGGGAAAGCCTACAGGAATTCTACTGTGGTTTATATTATGCCATAGAAAGCGGGAAGAAACTGCCGTCATTGAAAGTGTCAATTCCTGTTGGGATTTGGCTGGCTGGAAATCGAAGAATGCAAATAACTGAGAATATGAGAGTATTTTAAGAAATTGCAACTGCATCCTGTTCAGAACATGTGCAATTTTTGCAAAAGCCAGACACAGACAATCTGACACTGTCCCCAAACACAGGTCCTCTGGCTGGCAGGGTGGTAAATGTGCTGCAAAGGCAGCTGTAGAGTATGTTCTGATTAAAAAAAGGCCCCATATGGAGACCACCCTGCTCTAACTTAGTGCTTCTTTTTTTAATTTTCAGTTTAAATCACTCTTTAAAATAATTTGAAATTTGTATTTGTTATTATATGGACTTTCCAAGCATGCAATTATTATATTCTGCTATTAGAATGGTAGAATATGTATCAGTTCCTCCTGCTGACATTTTAATCACTAGTACTTACTGCTGAAAAACTTCTCACATGCAGAACTGATTTGTAAAATCAAATCTTACATCCTTTACAGGGTTTGACATCTTACATAATTAACTAATTTACTGTACATCATAGGTCATTGATTTTGCCATGGAAAAAAACAAATTAGGCTGAAATGTTCATCTATTATTTTTTTCCAATGAATCATTCTGCCCAGTATAAATGTTCCTCTTTTTTTTAATCCCTTGTCTTTTCCATGAGAGAAATTTTATTACCGAGGTAAATGTATTATGGTCTTGCAGTTTGGTTATCGATATACTTTTCTTTTTAGAAGTGCAATTGTTTCTGAATGTGGTTGAAGTACTTAGCCCCCAAAACCTATGTGAGAAAAGGATGCTCTACATCCTCTCATTTGAGCCTTTTCATAAAAATCAATTCTCTTTCTATAGGAATTATGACTAACTTACTGAATAATTTACTTTGCATAACAAGTTTTTCTTACTTCCATTATTCTTAATAGAAACAAAAAGAGAAGGAAAAATAAAATAGTGGTTTATGTCATCTTTTCGTTGTATCATATTAATGCAGCTGAATGACTGGATGGATTTTTCTAGCTGAAGTTGCAGGGTTAGTGTTTTGGAAGCAAAGCAGTTTTATACAGGTAGGACATACAAATATTATGCACTGCTTTTTAATTCCCTTTACATTACAAAATGGCAGCTTGTTTATCATCTTTTAGTATATAATATATATATAGTTCTTCCATTAATATAATGCATATTTAGTTGAATATAATCTGGCTTATTAAAGAAATAACAGCTTATGGGATTACAATTCCTCTGGTGTTTTGATGTTACAGATATGCCTATCATGACAGTGGTTTCTGAGCATAGGAAGAGTGAATAAATTAATAAGTGATAAGCAAAACTTGTCTTGTACAGTAGGGATGCAGATTAAACTGTAATATTCAGCTTTGACATAGGGCCTTTCCTGTGAGAGTTAGAAGTGATTTAGAAACACTAAATATTTCTTTAAAAGTTTAGAAAACCTAGGTTCTTGCTTACAGAGCAGATAGGCTGCTGTTGTCAATATTTCAGGTGCCCATTTCCTTAATCTGATGCTGGGTGCAAAACTTCTTCCTCAGTGACCAGCCAGGTTCTGTGAACACTGCTGACTGTGCCTAGGGTGTATTCAAGTTTTGCCACTACACTTCCCAGCTCCATAATTATGAACCAGCAAGTCTAATGGGATTGCAGCAAGGCTCATGCCTGAGTATGTTAAGGTATCAAGAACGAAATGGATTCCAAAAGACATGTGTACACATGTTGTTGAATAGATAATCATCTTATTACTTTAAAAACTTCTTTCCTATGGACTTTAACATGAAAAGCCAAGAGGCTTTAATTACAGAGTTAGGACAAGTGTTCATCACTTCGAATAAACTTGAAGGTGGTGTAGACTGACTCCAGGAACAATCCCAACCAATTATGGAATCTGAAGGATATAACAGAAAAGGGCTCTGCTGTAGTTGTAGCTTCTGCATTACCTTCAGTGACAAAAAACCCCTATATGCAATGGGCACAACTACATGTCATTAACTCTTGGCCTCTGCAGCCAAGATCATATACATAAAAATCACTTTCCAAAAAGGAGTGTGTGTTTTTGATCATGTAAAACACCTCTCTTTCCGATTACTGTGGTGAGGATGGAGCGTCAAGGGATTTTTTCTTTCTCCTCAAATGTAAAACAATTTTCTATGACTATGCAGAGGATGGGAAGACATGGAAATTATGCATCCAGACAACAATGATCAGAAGCCTGAGAATCCCTACGTTATTTGCAACCCCGGGGGAGAACAGCATTAGAAAACAAAAGAGGGTTTGGTTTTTTTTACAAATATAATACTATGTAGAAGCAAATGAATGATTTTTTTCTTTGTTCTTTTTTTAAGAGTAGTAGAACAATGGAAGTAGATCCACCAGGAATCTTAGTAGGTCATTTAGCACATCCACCTCTCACAAAGTAGAACTGCCTACTACTCGCAAAGTAGTAGGAGTTGGGTATGCCTAGACTCCTCAACAGGTGTTTCTACTTAAACATCTGAAGAGTTATTCTTAAAACCTCTGATAACAAAGAGTGTACCACCTCACCACACACACAATTCCAGTCCTTTGCTATTCTGACTAGTGTTGTCTCATCTACATCTCACTTGATGAAGTTTGAGATCATTACTTTTTGTCCTATCTGCAGAGGTGACAGAAAAGGGATTTAATCTTTTTCTTGTTTGTTTGTTTTTGTTTTTCTGGTGGCCTGTAGCATTTCTGGGGATTGCTAATACCATATTTCTAAATCATCTTTTCTCTACGCTAAACAAACCAAATTTCCGTGACTTTTGTCACTGGTCACATGCTTCCTCCAGTTCTGCTCCCTGCTGTTGTTGCCCATGATTCTTTAGTTGTTTAAGATCCTTTTTATATGAATCCTGTCTATACTGTTTAATGATCTTTTACCAAGGCAGGCAGTTTTACCTTTCACCATTCAAGTCTGCTCTCTGGGACTCAAACTTCTAATTTTCACAGGCGACGGGTATGGCAAAGTGATGAAGCAAGAGTCCTAATTAAGAGAATTATTTTTGAAAGTTGGACACCAACCAATAATCTTCCAGCTAGCACTTTCTCTGAAATGTAGCAAAAGAAATCTAAATTATTTTCTCGTACAGATACAGGGATATTAATCATGGTTCTGACTTCTTAGGAACCTTTCTTTTTCCCTACAACAAGTGATAAACTATGCAAAACTTTAATGTAAGCTGTTCTTTTCTAAGATGGTTGGTTATTTAATTAGAAGATGGGGGGAAAGGGGGAAATATTACTTTCTGTAACATATGAGAGATTTAGGAGCCTAATTATCTATGAAAGGTTATTAGATTAGTTTTTTTAAATCTGCTTTTGAAGATATGGCCCAGGCCTGAATGACAATGTGAAAACTGAAACAAAATGTTTATTTTTAATGTATGTGTACATTATTTTAATGCAGGTTTACATATTTTAATGCATGTTCCCATTAACCCTTCCTGTATGTCCTGCTCCAGCCTTAATTTTTGTTTTTATTCACTGATTTTTTATTTGAAACAGCTATTCACCAGATTTGTTTTATTCCACTTGACCATTAAAAAAGCCGTAGTAAAAATACATGTTTTTAAAAAATTGCAAATCATTCATTGTTTCTCTTTTCCGAAGCCAATAGTATCCTATGGCTCAGATAAACAACCCTTGCATAAGCTGAGAAGCAAAATTCCTCCTGCAGTTTGTTTTCCCTCATTGCAGTCTTCATCTGCAGCAGTAGAAATTGTAGCTCCTGGTCTCTATTGAGACTTATTGGACACACCCTGATGTTAAATTAAAAAAGAAAATGGCCATGCTGCACGCACTAGCACTGCAGCTCACATAAAGTCTATTCCTCAGCTGCTAATGAGTTCCCTGTTGTGGGCTACACCTGACAACCTTTCCCAGGAGGTGAGTGGGTGCAGTTCTGAAAATATTTCACATCATGCATTTGCTTCCAAAGGGCAATGTGGTCACGGCTGCCTCAAATTTGGTTTCCTCTACCTTGCACAGTTTTCTGGCATTATTCTAGCAGGTTTTGTACTACAAAATGATCCCCACATAACACCACCACATGTAACAATACCCTCAGTTTCATGCTGTAAACTCATCAATATTGAGGGCTTTAATGCAGCCCAGATTGCTTCAGATGCTCTGAAATGGCAAAAAAGCCCAGATTCAAAACTCCCCCAAACCTACCTGTCACCTCCTAGAGCCTGAGTGCAGCAAACAAGGCCCCGAGGACGTGCAGGACAGAACACTGCAGAACGTTCTGCTCAGGGGGAAACCGGACACCAGGAAGACTGACAGGATGCATCGTGCACCACTTGGCCATGTATTGCTTCCTGCCACAGTTATTAAGCAGTACAGACATACCCAATGAGGCTTGTTCAGAAGAAGCTCAGAAGAGTTATTTATTTGTAAATACAATTCTACACATATAATCCTCTCAGTACTTCTAAGGGAAAAGTGTGTCACAGGATGCACAGTTTGTGAATGTAGTTTGCATTGTACTAAATATCCATTTTCTTGCCACAAAACTGGAGTGACAATAACTTCCTTAGAGCTCTCAGGTGCCAGACAGACATGCAAAGAGATTTGGTTTCCACTGATGATTCCTATCAGGCTGTTCATTCCCGGGTGACATTCCCACCCTGACCTTTTTTAAAGGTGCTCCACTTTGCATAAAGACTTGAAGATCCCTGGGCCCAGGGGCAGGGACCAGCAGGCTCTGAAGGAGGGAGCTTTACAGAAAAGTGGTAGATTCAAGTTCAAATCATTTGAGGCAAGAGGAAGGCTCACCACTTGTCCCCTAGACATGGGAGGGACATGCTCACCTGCAAATCAAGTATTGCAGTGTTACTGCAATACTACATCCTTTCGTAATTTTAACAACAAATGACAAATTGTTTGACAGCAAATTTAAGGACAAGCAAACAGATTTTAATCTGGCAAAGCCTCTGCCAAGTGACTAATTTGTATCTATCCATTGCTGTAGGGAATTGTACAGAATTGTGAGTCACATCAAGAGTAAAAGGTGCAAAATGCATTCATTACTGCAGGGAAATAAACTAATCATCTGGGTGAATGGTCCCAAAATTACACATTCTCTCTTGTTATGTATTGTAAAACACTTTCTGTTCTACCAGAAACATAGATTTTTGCTTACAAAACACCAGCAGCTGTAATTAATACCTGAGAAGCCCAAGAAGGAGCATGCCTATGTAAGGCTTATGCAAACACATCCTCCTACTTAATTCTGTTAAGATGTAAACAAAAGCCATACCCTTCAGGATATAAGAGTATAAGAAACAACAATAAGTGTTTCAAAGAGATGGAAATAAACAGGTAAGAGGAGTTGAGAGATGATAGCTGGAGTTAGCTTGCTGCAAGCTAAGTGAACAAATACCAACCTGACCAAGTATCACAGGGAGAAAGCAAGAATGTGGAAGAAGAAGGGCATGTTCAGTCAAATTCTTCTCAAATTTCTTGTGCTGCATTCACACAACGCTTTATGTCACTATTAAATTCGGTATCAAGCCGGTGCTCTGAAGTCTCATATCCCATTTAAAATAAAATTGTATTCCTCAGTCAATGGCTGTGAAGAGATCCTTGAAGACATGAATCAAACAGAACTGATGTAGTCTTATGTTCAAGAGACCAAAGACAATCAAAAGAGTAATTTTCAATTGGTATGACCTGTTCATCTCTATACAATACTGACTCTGAAACCTGAAGATGACAGATAGAATGTTAACATTTTTAACTGCTTTACTGCTGATCATTTTAGCTGAAAGTTAGCTAATACAGAAAATACACATAAAGACAAGAATATGTTCCATTTAGAGCACTGAATCAGCCTGATTGTACAATCAAGCAGATTGCTCCCCCACAGCTAGGTTGGGCCTCTCATTCCCAAATTATGGTGGTATGAACAGAAGATAGGTAGTGGACTTTGTCCATAAGAACAGCAGCAAAACCCCACCAAACCAAAACCCATACCCAGAGTACTTCAGTCTTCACATCGATAGTCTAGGCAGAGTGCAAGCATAACATCTTGTTGTTATTGACCCAGAACTACATATGTGGAATTCTAGGTAAATCTTTGGGCTTTATGTGAAGAAAAAACACTGATAAAAAGAGGACCAGATGGGAGATTTAGGAGAGAATGCAAAAGGGAAAAGTCTCCACCTTGAATTTTAAACCAGCAGCCACAGTTGGAGTGGTCGAAATCAGTACCTAAAGACCCAGTAATGCAGTCATAAGAGCTGTACTTAGACCTTTGCTTCTTAAGGTAGGAAAGCTTTAGCTAGCTAGAATTTTGTGGTCAGCAATCCTTTACTGCCAGAGGCTCCCAATGCTTTATCCTTCAGCAGTGACAGAACCACATGAGGTTTTCTCCAGAGGGCATCCAGAACCTCAAGGAGTTGGAGCCAGGACTTCTGAACTAGCTCTGTTGTCCTCTCCAACTCAGAGACTTCAGTGCCAACACTTACATCTGTATTATTGTTTTCAAAACTTCTAAGACATTCTGTCCTTCTGGAAATGTAAGAGTGATAAAAAAAAAAAAAGAAAAAGGCTGAGTGGAAATCAGAACTTTTAGTTATGCAAAACTGGCAGTAATCACCCTCGAATGGCTGTGGAGGTCAGCAGCTCAGTTTTACTGTTTCACTCCAAAAATGGGACCTTTCAGCACTGAGCAGTGGAAAATGACATCTAGTGACTGAGAGGAATGCAGTATTTAACATGTTTTACTGATGCCTTCTGTCCCACTACTGCTGGCATCTACAGTTCCTTGGCTGATGAGGCTTGACATCACCACTTTTAAAAGGCTGGCAATCTCCACCTGCTGAAGAGAGTTTTTCACGGTGTGATTTTGACCATCTGGATACAGCATCCTTACATTCCTTCTTTTTTTGAAATACCTCTTTTCCTGAATTCCCGGGAAATGGGGTTTCACTCTTCTGCTTGATTCAAGCTGTAAAATCATCTGTTGTTTTCTTCCAACTGGTTTTTTCCTTCAAAATCTTTTGGCTTTAGGATGGATCATTTATCCCAGATTTTACTGTCTCTCCTCAATAATCTACAGCCTGCCTTTGAAATAAGTTTTCAACACCTTTTCTGCAGGTTGCCTCCTTCTCCTATATAAGGTTTGATAAAATTGAGTGCAAAAGTGATTTTTATTTACCTAAGTTGTCTCATACTTTCTGAACAGAATGTACAGCACTACTGCTTACAATGCCAAAAGTAACTATAAATTAGTTTAGCATTAGCACTTGAACCTTAAAACCCCAATTTTATCACTAAAAACAGAACAATGAACACTATTTCTATTGGCAATGGATGTTTTAGCATACTGTGAAATTCAGTGATGAAGAAACTGTAAAGACATACCAAAAACCAGTAAGGCATGAGGGAGAGGTAGACTTAAATAAGTTGCCTAGGTCACTAATAGAAAATTATCCAAACTTAAAGTGCCAAACTACATATAGGAATGTATTCATACAGTATTCATATAGTATATTTGTATTCTATATTGGACTATGCCACCTCCTTTCTAATAAAAAAAATTGCTAGTTACAAAAATGTGCTAGACTCCCGTATCACCTTTTAATTTACATGCCACTGATATGTGTTCTTACCTCAGCTGGGAGTCTGTTTCTGTACCCCTTATTTCACATTCACTCAGGTAAGGGGAAGTGGCCACCAGCTAATGCTCTATCATGTGGGAACCCTGAGGGAATTCTTGCAGCATTTACAATGTAGAACTGGTAATCAAGAAAGGTAAAGATGGACACTTGCAAACCTCTATCTGAAAATATCACGGTTAGCATTTCAATCTCTACATATGGACTCAAGTGCTCAGGGACACCATGTGGTAAAGGTCATGATTAAATCACTTGTTCAGTTTGCTATATTGTATGGTATCTTGCATATGTCACTAATTTGTGAAAATGGTTCCTCAAGCTCTATCATATTCAGCACACAATTATAAGCATTACAGAAACGATGTATTAGATGTGCAAATCAAGTCATGTGCAGACATTTCAGAGCTGAGTTCTACCCTGTGAAATCTGGCCAACAGGTTTTGACAACACCGTTTAGTCTAGAGGTATGTTGGTCTATATATTAGAAAATTCATAAATTCCCAGAGGGCTTGAGTCTGGTATCAAGATGAAAAGTTGGTATGTTCATGACAGACAGTTCAGTAGTTCTAGAATTGTAGCAGTCAACACCCTAAAGACCAAATTCCTATGGTTTTCCATATCTAAGTCATGGATGGGGTCATTCCCTCCAACTGCCCCACTAACACGGTGCCACTCAGCTTTGGGGAGGGTCTAGGCAAGAGTCCTGGGCAAAAAAGTTACCAGCACAACCACAGACTTGGGAATGTGACACAGAGATAACCCAGTAGCTCAGGTCAGAACTCAGCCAGGAGCTGTTACGCCCACTGCAAAGCCAGAACAAAGCCAAAAAGCTGGCTCAGTGACCGGACACCTTTGCTGTGCTTTGCTCAGCTGTCCAGCTCTGGGGAGGCTCCTGCTGCGGTGCAGAGCATGTTGTGACTCTCTGGAGCCTGTCTCAGGGTAGGATGCTGAGTGCCACAGCAGGAGAGGCCTCCAAGGATGTTGCAGCAGCACAGCATAGAGCAACCTGAGCAGCTCTGCACCTCAGTCATGGAGCCAGGCTAAGCTCCAGTGTGCTCACTTGTATGGCTCATCACCTCCAGTTCAGTGCCAGCCATCCTCCAAACAGACTTCTGTGTGCCTGCCTGCAAAAAATGCTCTCACTACTGTTTGTGCTTTTGCATCACACCAGTCATTCTTTGGGTAGGGTAGAGGCAGTTGTGTTCCAAAATCACTTAGACATAGCACATGTAACATAATGGGTGGCACAAATATGGCATCCTGCATACTTCTGTCAGGCTGTGGTGGAAGGGGAGGGCCATGAAGCACACTGGAAACAAACTAGGTGTTGAATAACACCTAGTTATTCAAATGGATACTCACTAGCTTCCAGATATTACCAGTATACACTCCCTGGTGTTAGGCCCTTTGTTTCTTATGTGTCCACTTAAAAAAAACAACAGAAAACACACCCACCCCCAAAGCCCTGCCAAGCATGAGTCCTGTGGTAAGATTCAACAAACTCCAAGCCATGATACATGTTTCATATCTTAATACTAGAAGAATGTTGTATGCCTTCCATATTTTTATGGAAGTATTTTTTTCACGGTACAGAAAATTAATAAAATCTTCTTTCATAGAAATAACTGAACAAAAGCTGTTGTTGTATTGGCTTATTGTAGGTATGTCTGAAATCTTCAGTGAGTGATTCAGAAAATTCACTTTGTCTGTTCTGCATTCCGTAAAAAGAGGTGCTTGAAATATCCTTAAGTCCATGATGATAAGTAAAAGATGAATGATCTTGTTGGTTTGCAGCGGAAGATTGTACTTTTTTGAGGTAGGAAAGAAACCTTTGGTACTTCTGGATTTTTTTGACCAGATTGAATTCTGAAGATGTCTGTTAGAGTTGAAGGCGAAGGGAGAAGAGATCATCGTTTTTACACAGTTCTTTACTCAACATGCTCATATGGGAGAGAGAGATTTAAAAAAAAAAAGAAGACATCTGTTTTCATTCTATTTTTAAAGAATATCTTCTTAAAACATGTTAAGTATGTTCCCAGCATTGAAGCTGTTGAGCACAATCTGAAGAAGGCTGGCGGGCAGGATGTCGTGCATGGTACTGTGTGAAGGGGGTATTGCTGGAGCAGCTGAAGTGCTGTGTAGCCAGGTAGCGGGCAGCACTTGCACGGATTGTCTGTTGGTGGGGATAGCATCTATGAGTGCCGGCAGAAGTTGAAACTGGATGCAGCTCCACCCCTAGAAACCAGTACCCATCTCCAGATAGTGGCCTGGCTCTATCAGACCGATCCTTTGATATCCTAGACTTACAAGCAGCATATTCTGGTCTTAATCAGACCTTGATAGATGTTTTTGTGACAAAGTAAATGTAGATGGCATTGGAGGAGTGAATGTACTGAAAACCTTTGGAGATACAATCAGTATTGCAGAAGGGAATAGGGTGATTGTGTGGCGCTAATATTTCTCTGTAGCTACAGTTCTCCCCCTTTTCTTCCCCTTCTTATGCCCCAGTCTCTTGTTTCAGCAAATGTGGTGTTTAAGCATATCACTGAATGGGCAATGCAAACAGCATGTTTTTATGCTAGACCCAAAGTTGTCCATCAAAAGCCAAATTGTTGCAGGGCAAGAAGAGTGGGATGAAGGTTAGTTTCTTTAGTCCTTCTGCTCTTGCTGGATTCCTGCAGCCACCTGCTACCAGGCAATTACCCTCCAACAGCACTATATGTAGGAGAAATCCCACAGGTAATTCATCATCATCTGTTTACAAGTGCTGTCGCTTCTGTGCAGTGACTTAAAGCAATGATACTCTGATAAATCTTCCTAAAATAAGGGATGGTAGAAATTACAGCCACCAATAGCTCAGGTTAAGCTGAAGTCTTGTGCTCCCCAGAGCTATGACAGTTATAAAACAAAACCAACAAGGAGTGTAGTCTTCATCCATCTTGTGACATTCATTTCCCCACTCTCCTTTGAAAAAGCCCTCCCTCTAATTTCCACAGTGCATAGTGCCAGCATCAGCTGGTGGGAACTAAACCTCTTCTCTCTTTGTGCCATTGGTGAGGTTAAATGAGGGATTGGTCCCACACGCCTCACAGCTGCATGTTTTATGCTAATTAAAAGGAAATCCTAATTTCCTTAGTGGTGTAAACTATCCTAGTCTCTCCTGCCTTCTGCTATATCTTCCAAAATTATTTTTATTGTTGTATCCATAACCCTGTTTACTGAGACACAAGTGAATTGGAAACAATAAACACCTGTGTGTATTCCTAGGATGCATGATAAAGGTTCATTTGCCTCTTAACCTCAATATAAAAATGGAATAACTCCCTCCTGGTTCAGCATTGTGCAAAGTGTGCTTACATCACCAGACACCATCTGGAACTCTTACACCCTGAAGATGTAGCAGTTGATAAATGGTACCTTCCTTCCTTAAGGGGGAGGGAATAGTTTAGTTTTTACAGCTTAAAGATGACAGTGCATCTATCAGTCACGAAATAATTTTTACATTGGCTTTGTCACTTGAAAACAATTTGTGACAACACTCTGATGGCCTTTAGTGGGGTTACTATATATGTTACCCCTATATTAGAGGATTTGGCTCACTCCAGTAGAAGACCTCACGCATTTAAAAGCATAAATGATTTAATAAATTAAACAGCTGCCAACTTTTTTCCTCTTCAAAGTGGACTGCTTGAAAATGGGCAGTTACTCAGTAAAATAGGTTCTTATCATTCTGCTAAGTGAGGGCACAGATCAAAATGGTTCAGAATCAGAATATGACATTTATGCATGTTTCTAATACAAGGAAAATGACCTCGTGTTGCAAAGCACCGAATCCTATTATTAGTTATAGGCAGAGTCACATGTCTATAGATGAGAGAGTAAAACTACCACTTTCCTGAAAGGGAAAAGCAGATCTGGAAGGTGAAACCTTGTAGGAGAGAGCACAGACAAGAAGAAGAGGTAATTCAAAGAATTACAAAGGAGAAATACAACAAGTTGCAAAGGTAGAGGGAAATAGGCTAAGATACCTCCACCACTGCTTGAGCAACCAGGAATTAAATTGCAATGAAAGTTTATAGCTAGAGCTAAAAGCCTATAAGGCCTGCTCACCCTTCCTCAGAGCAGAGACCCCACTGCACAGTCTCAGTGCTTGTCTGAGCAGATTTAAATAGCAGCACAAAGCTTACCTTGGCAGAACCAGTTCAGAGCTCCCTCTCTATTTCTGACGGAGCCTTCAAAGTCCCTGCAAACAGGATCTAATTAGCAATTAGCAGATGAGCCACCCTGCCCCACTTTGGCTTTTTCCTTTCTTCTCTCTCTTTTTTTTTCTGTGAGCCTAGCGCAGTCCAGCCACAGGTGCAGCTGTGTTTGTGGTCTCAGTTTGCCTCCTGGAACTTGCTTCAGCCTTTGTCCTCGCTCCTCTGTACTCCCATCTCTGCATCCAGCATGGGCTTGGCATTTCCCATGGATTTTTTAGCGTCTCTCTAGCCCCAGCATCTCCAGCAGCAGAGCTGAGGATTTCCTGCAGATAGGTCTGGTGGTTGGCAGCATTAGGGTTGGACTGGTGGCACCCTCGATAGCACATTCTTCCCATGGCTGCGGCCACATACTCAGCTGCTTTCCTGGGAGCCATGCTGCCCTGCAGGGTCCTCACCTTTTCCTAGTGCACTAGAAAGCTATGAGGAATTTGTCCTCTGAGATGACTTTCTATTATAAGTTTATGAAACCACATTTAAAAAAAAATAAATAGAGTCACTTAAATTACCCATTGAGCTCATTTCTTCCCTCCGGTAGGATTTTGCAGTTTATGTAACATAACTGCACTGTCTCTGCTGAGAGGCACATTGGAGAAAAAGCCAGAAGTGTTGCGAGGAAGGTGGCCCAGCTCATTAAAGGGGAAATAGTGACCTTTTCCATTAACTACCTCATGAACATGCACCACCTCTCACCTCTGCTTTTGGGGTATTTGGCACCACCTCAGGTGAATTCCAGAATGTTTCAGCTGACCAGCGGATTGAATGCATTCAGCTTATGAATAAAAAAAGCTGTTTTATAAGGCTGCCAGCCCTGCAGACCCTCTCAGGGCTGTGAAAGACAGGTTGTGTTCCTCCTGGCACTGACTGCCTCATCCATAATCCCATCCCAGTGAGATGCCTCTCAGGCACAGTTAAGGTGCAGCTGAAGTCTGTGAGAGATGATTTGTGAGCCAGGTGCAGTTTAAGCACTGGCAGCTAGAAAAAACATCTTTTTTTTATTTTTAAACGAGCAGATCTGAGGTTTGAATGACTGAGAACCAATAAATACGGATATGGTTTTTTTTACAGAGTAACTTTTCAGAGAGGAGCTGGAGTTGGAGCTCTTAACCTTAGAAGCTGGGACAGAGCCATACCATATATTTTTATGTGGCAGAACAGGAAGAAAGGTTATCATGTTTTAGTTAGCTAAAAGAAGTTTAATCTAAAAAGTTAACTTTCTGCTACGACCAAACCTCGGCTCCTTCCCCTCCCCTTAGATTGTAAAGCAATTTCACACCATAAAAGTGTGAATTTTGAAAACACAGCTGCTTGCTCTGACTCCTTGGTCAGTAAAACTGAGCAAAAGCAAGCTTGGAGGAATTTAAATGTTATCGTCCTTTCTATTAAAATTTTCATTGGGTAGTCTACCAGAGAACTAACTGACCTCCAGAACCAGGATCTGCATGTGACCGTCTGTCTCTCACTCCCTGTATTACCGGAGGCATCATTTTCAAAATAATCTCCTTTGGCTCACAAGGATCTCTTAGTGATGCTGCTCTGGGAACTGCATGTCTCCGACAGCAAATCCACAACTGTCTTTTATCTGAACACAGATGTTTTCCTCCCCAGCTATTTACAGAATCCCAAGAAGTGTTAATCAAGGGGTTTCAAACAGTAAAGTATTTACAGCTAAAAGCAGCCTTACCCCTAGGAGTAACTATTCCTACTTTGGAAGCAACAGCCTGCCAGCCCATTGTTGGAGTAAGAACAAATATCCCATTAGCACATTTAGATCATCTTTGTCATCCTCAAAACTCAGTGGTGTGGGATCTTTTAAAAATAATCAACTGTCAAAATTTACCAAGATCTTATGAGATACGGATTATTAGAACAGAGGTCTGATTCTTGTAGTGGGTTGTTAGAATTTGACTGTTTTGGGCTATCAAAGTTATGGGTTTTCTGGTGGTCTTTCAAACTCCATAGGGCATGGATTTTCCTAATATCAGGTATAATATAACAAATTTTATCTATTTCATCCCTATTTTTATATGACTTTTCTGTTAGTATCACAGTTTTACAGATCACCTGGTGTAAATTCCTTGTAACTTTTCTCTACTTTTTGAACCTGCCACACAGGAGTAATCCAGTTGGTGAGAGGAGTCAAAGACAAGCTGTGTTATGGCTCCTCATGTACAAATTCTTTTGTCAGCTCAGCTTCGACAAGTGCTCTCCTGAAAGCTGAGGAGTACAGGATTCCAAGTCAAGTGTGTTGTTCAGACATCAGTGAGTGAGATACCACTGCTATGGAGCAAATTTTGTCTGGCATCTATCCTGACACTGGCAGTTTGAGCAATAATTTCCTCCCCAGATGCTGTGCAGTTTGAGAGAGTTTGGCTCAAGAGATTAAAAAAATAATGGTCTGGCAGTAAACAGCTTTGTAGAAGTATTATTTGCAGACTTAAACTTGTGCAATGCTTTGTCCATGGTATTAGGAACTGTAGCAAGTAATGGCATTAAGTACACAATATGTATCTTTGAATGATCTCCCTGAAAGAGAAAGCACTGCTGGACTTAGAAAACTTTCTCCTAGGATATAACTTTTTCAGCTTCTTTTTTTTCATCCTGCTTGAACCAGTGGATGACATGAACTGAACACCCACAGACTTCGGGATAACTTGAATCTGGGTCTGAATGTCAGGTTTTTGTTTTGTTCTACAGATCTGCAAATTTATTTGCCTATAAGGAAATCTCACAGTTAAAATAAAATAAAGAAATGTTTAGTGATCCTCAGAGCAATAAACATTACCCAGCTCCACTTCCTTCTTTTCCATCAAATTTAGTCACTATTTGAAAACTGGTTTCTTTAAAATCAATCAGTAAGAGGCAAACTTTTCCCCTGTGAAGATGAACCATTACTCAGCCTGTGCATCCTGATATTTAGCCTAACACTTGGCCCTATCTGCTCTGCGTTTCAGAGGCAACAGCGGGGGATGAAGCATTCTTCAGCTCCTCGAGGGGTCTGGACCACTGAAAAGGTCAAACAAACAAAGTTAAAATAACCATGAGACTTGCTGGCCAGCCAGTGCTCTGGGTCCAAGATCAGTGATACTGCTGCTTGGTGACTAATGCAATTAAATCAGCTCTTGGTCCTGTACAGCAGAAACAAATCTTACAGCGTTGCGTACTGCTGCCAGATGGATTGCTCAAGCTTGGAAAACTCCCTCGTGCGCAAATACTTAATCATGACAGGCCCTTTTCATGGAAAAACATGGCACCGACGGAGGGATTTTTAGCCATTTTCCTGTAAGAAACAACAGCAGGGAGCAGACTCCAATGTGCAGGCTGTGAGTGGTGAGTGTGGGCTTTGTGGGTTGCAAAGAGCTGTTTATTTGTTGGGAATGGCATTAAAGCAGAGCCCAGACAAATGTGTACCATAAGGACTTGCTGGAGAAGGGGCCAGTGAGCACTGAGGGCTGGCCACTGGTGCTGAAGATGCTCCACCAGGCTCCCTCCAAGCTGTGACAGCCCCCAGCCTCTGCCAGAGAGAAGTGCTGGAGGTCTGGCCATGTCTGCCATGGTCACTCTGACCCTGAAAAATTAGTAATTGGAATAACAGTGAGAAAGTAGATGTCTGGAATTGTCTGGACTAAATGGGATGGATAGTTTCTCTGGTTCCGACTTTGTGAGGTGTTAGTGGAAAGCTGGAAGGAAGAAATGAGAGGTCAAAGATAGCATCTGAGCCCCCTTTATGTCACTCACTGTGAAGGTGTTTAATTCACCAAAATCTCCCTGTGATGAGGTAACCCTTACAATGAAACACTTCTGCTGCCTTTCCTACTCATCAGGTACCCCTGACTTTGTCACAACTTCATTATCACATGCAAGGAGGAGAGCAGCATCTATTTGAGGTCATACATTAGTACTAAGCTCCATAAATTGTGTATGAAAATGAAGCAGCAGCCAGGAGACATCATTTTTCAGCTGCTGCTGTTGGCATCAGTTGAAGCTTGAAAAGTCCTATAGAGTGACACAGTAGTGAACTACTCAGTTTTTAATGGAAAGGCCGTTTCCTAATCCGTTTGAATCCTTACAGGATTTTGGGCAATTAAACTGGGAATTGAGGTACTGTAGATTGCTCTTAGCCAAAAGAAAAGCAATCTTATATTTGACCACTGTGGCTAAATCCATGATGTTACCACTGGTCTGGACCATGGAAAAAATGAGATACAAGGAAGACAGCACAAGCTGCACCTTCCAGTCTACCAGTAGGTCTCCCAAATGCATTAACTTCAGAACAGTTGTGTTAGGTCAGACTAAGGTTTATTCATCCTGGTATCTTTCTTTCAGATGGATCTTAATTATGTGAAAAGAGTATGCAACCTCTTCCCTTGTACAATCTTCCAGCTCTCTGCAGCTTAAGTATGTCCTGATCTAAAACCTGCACGCACACTGTAATCAGCCATAAACAAAGCTATATTCCACAATCTCTCCAATTCATTAATTCTTGTAGCCTCTGAAGCAGCTTGCTGTAAGAAATGCCACAATTTTACTACACAGTCATGAACAATTATTTCCTTTTGCTACTTTAATATCAGTTATTCACTGCATTTTGAAAACCCTGAGCAAAATATTCTCCATTCACACTTTCCCTGGCCATCATGATTTCACTGGTTTTCATTCCATCTAGTCTTAGTATCTCCATTCAGACCTCAGAGCTATTTAGTCTCTCTTCATAGGAAAGCTGCCCATCCCTGTCCTCATCCTGTGCTGCATCTAATTCTGACACATTGTTTTCTGAGATAGCAATGACTTTAATGACATTCAGTAGACGAGACATAGATAAACATGCAAACCTCACAACTATTAAATTAGGAAGGAATTTATTCAATTATGTATTTCTAACTCAGATAATTGTGCCGAAAGAACAGTGTCCCCATTGCTTTGCTGGGACCCTTCTACATTTGCCTTACAGCAAGTCCAGAAATGTCCTCTTGGACTCTTCCAGTTGTGCCAAGGCACTCCTAGTGCAGAGTGAAGTTTGCCCAAAACACAGGCCACCCTAAAAAGGTGCCCCTCCAAAGGCATAAGGAAGGAAGGAGCAGTCTGCGTGGTAGGTCTAGTGCTATGGCTGGGGAAGAGGGGCACATATCAGGGGTAGGAACTTCATGTGGTTAATTTTTAAGACAATTGAGGCTAAAATAGGGCTAATATTGTGAAGGGAAAGTACTGAGAGCAGGAGATGAAAAGACAGTGGCTAGGGTTATTAGAGTCCCTGGAAGAACTAGAGGAGGATAGCTACAGAATACGAGTACTGTTTGTGCATAACGAAGGCTGAATGTGCACATTTTAAGTGGAAAAAGTCTGTCTTCTTGTCCTCAAGACACACTACCAAAAGCAAAGGATGCACAGAATAAATAAACAAACAAACAAATAAATACACAAACCCATGCTTGGGTAATTATATCAAGCTATGTGGTAGGCTTCATTATGACACCAGGGCCAGCAATAGGTTGTTTTGTGATTTTGATGGATTAGGATGGACAAAATAAGTGCCTTAGTTCAGGGCAGCCCATGGAAGTATACTGAAGAATATCAGTATGTTTTACTGTTGTAAAGAGAAAGTAACAAAATTTACAGAAATTATATGTAAGCTTGGCTGTAATCTCTGAATAAGACTATTAAAAAGTTTTGCAAAAAGTGGTTCACAGACTTCTCATTCTCTTGCTCCCTCTGCAAGAGGCATGGCTGGTTATCCAGGGTGAATTGCTTTGCTATCTATGCCACAGAGGGAGGTATGAGTTGATTCAAGATGAGGCAATGAACACTCATTTTCAGACAAACATGAAGTAGCCCCTGTCAGCAAGACACAAAATCAAGACAGTGATGATTTACTGTTAAGCTCAAATTCTAGATCTGAGGACAGGGAAGTGCTCTAACAGACATGGAACTTTCCCCAGTTTGGCGCCTTCATGTCAAACCTGGTGTCTAATGGGGCTCTGATGGGCTGCTGCTGTGGCACAGCCCTTGCCCGCACCCCTGGGCTGGAGGGACCCATGTGAAATGTTATTGAATGGCAATGAATTGCAGAGCTTTTTTTTACTTTAATGACCCTCAGAAAATTTACTGGAAAAAAAGCAATATACTCTTATTTATGAAATTTCTGTCTCTTTCACACTGTCTCTTAGAGCTTCTTGGAAACTTCCCCAGCTCCCCACCCTGTTTGGCTTTTTGTCTCTGTTTTCAAGAAATACAGTATCATCAAAATGGAAAAATATCCAAACTGCTGCACAGAAAATTGAACCAATAAGCTGATCACCTAACTTGGAGTCTGGAGGACAAATGTACTAACAGCAAAGTGTTACACTTTTATTTTTAACTTCCAGTCATACATTGCTCAACACTGAGATTTGTCCCTCTCTTAAGGGTTGCTGTAAAGTGGAATATGACCAAAGTCAGATAGTGTGACATATTTTCTTCAGAAAGAACACAGCATACCCTGCATTAGAGGCAGAGAATAAAACCAATATGTGCTTTGTTTTCAAGGAAAGGAGATTAGCAGAGATGTACTTACTCCTGAAAAGGAAATCCCCAAATAAATGGAATAAACACTATTCTAATACATATTAGCGTCCAGACCTGGGAGGCTGGACTCCCCTGGTTAAGCTGCAGACTGATCTGTTTTCTCCTTTAAGAAAAATCATTCGACCATTTAAGAAAATGATGTAATAGCAACAACAACAATAATCCTTCAACTGCACTTATTCCCCTATTTTCACTGAGCACTTGCTGCCTCATTGCTTTAGTATCACAACTACTGGCAAGGCCTGGGTCTCATCACTTCTGTGATCTTTTACTTGCTAAAATGTAACGTTTAACTGATGAGAAGATTTTATTTGTTTTTCACTGAAAATGATCCAGCTTAAAGTGAATCTTGATGCTGGCTGCAGCCACTGGGCACCATGTGAATCTGTTCAACAGATTTGCCATAATGCTGCAGGATGTGGATGGGATGTTCCCCAAAATGTGTTTCTCCTGCTGCACCTGCTGAGCCTTAGCAGCGATGAGCAAATAAGTTATCTTGAGTGAAACATTCATGGCTGTGGTATTTAGCAGAGAGGAATAGACTGGAAGAAGTGCCTCAATAGATGACCTAATGACAAAGTAAGCAAGGAGAGGTCATGAGGAGAAAGGGGGAGTGAAAACATGGGATCATAAAGGACAGACATAAGGAAAGATGAGGATGAGGTGCTGGTGGGCAGAAGGACTCAAGAAGAGCTGTGGTGGCTGTAGCATATTTTTCTTGAAATACAGCCAACCTTTCAATAATCTTTGTATTTTTAAATAAAGTATGGATTTTTATTTCATATTTTCTATGACTCAAACCAGTTTCAACTGACATAGCCATGAAACCATTCTTTCTGTTACTGCACATATCTGCCTCCTTTGACATCTGCCCCAAGTTTCCTCAGTAATGCAGTCCACAGTCCTATAGATTTATTTTTTCCCCCTTCTTTTAAATCTACCACCTGGACAACCTCTTTCTTAATGCAGGGTCAGGTTCTGCAGTTAATGAAAGGAGCATCCTACAGGAAACACATTCAGCTCATCAAGGCAGTTATAGCACACTTTGTAGGGTGAGCTGAGGCTGTACCACCAGTTTTAATTGTTGTTCTCTCTATCTTCTAAGAACATTTGACTTTATGGTCTTTAAAAAAAATAAATGGAAGGCAGCAAGAGATTACTGTATATTAATAGGCTTAACTACACAGATTGATTTCACAGGCAGAAGAAGATCAACAGAGGGAGAAAGTTTTAGATATTTCACTTTAATTTGCCTTTGGCATAAATTCTGCTAGCAGTAGTAATTTATCTCTCAGTAGTAATACTATTTAGCTATCCAGTAGCCATTCTTAGAACTGCAAGACCACAAAGGTCACGCAAATACAGTAGCTCAAAACTAAGAAAGTTTTAATCTTTAGCAGCATTTTTACTTGCTGCTTATCTAGTAATTCCAGCTTGAAATGGACCATATATGCTTATTTTGAAGAAACTTTTTAGAAAAATTTTTAAGTGCCTAGTTATAAAAGTAGTATTTATGTGGTCTAACTTTGAAGATAGCGAAGACTAGAAGTTGTTTACCATAACAGAGAAACAATTTATAGGCCATCACAGACTTGCATTAATCGTACAGAAGCAGGGAAAGTTAAAGCAAAAAAAGCACAGGCAACATAGTTCCCTCACTATGAAGTAGCTCTTTATTGGATTTTATTTCTTTACTCTCCAGTAGATGGCAATCAAGCACTTGGCCAATAAAAGAGTCATGTGGAGACACTTCTCTGTATACAGGTCTGTGGGAGCTTTAGTTATATATTTTGAGTCCAACTTTGGACTGCAAACTTTATCCAAGTGAATAATTCGAGTAGTGTTTTATTATATTGCTGGTCAGCATGAGAACATCAGAACAAGTAAGACTTGAGAAGTGAATGTGGAAATGGCAGTGCCTTTCAGAGAAGGGCAAGATTTTAAAGTCTTTAGTTATGTCTCTTACACGGATTTTTTTTGAAGACTTGGGAGGTAAAAATGTAAATTTTGGCATCTTCTCATTCAGGATTACACTTGCTCTTGAAGTGTTGTATTTCTTGTGTTTAAAAAAAAATAGCACAGAACTTGCTGAATCCTGTCCCTTCTGTTTGACCTTCTCTCCAGAAGGTAGCTGTGCAACAGTGTCTGTGCTTAGTCTGTTCTTACTGTGACAATCCCAGAAATGGCCCTGCAGCAATGTAAATGAGCAAACTCACAGAACATGTCAAATTTGGCATGGACCCTGCCTCAGCTGACAGCCTAGCTACTCACCTGTCCAACATGCCCAGGTCACCAGAGCCTTTCATGGGGTTTGGGGTGGGTGCAAGTGATGGTATTTTCCCTTCAGAGCAGGGAGCTAGGTGAGGTATGGATTTTGGGGCACCAGAAGGGAGATCAGGGAGTTGCCAGCAGTTGTGCATTGCATGACACAGAGGTGGCTGAAGCACTTCTCATCATCCCATGTCTGTGTCCCAGCTCAGGGTTACGCAGGCAGAGAGACCCGCAGTCCAGTGAGATTACCTGGAGGGAGGTAGGACACATCCTTCTGTGGAAAAGGGTAACAAGTCAGAGAGCAACAAAGTGAAGGGATGGCAGTGAATCAATAGATATTCAAATATATTTTGCTAATAAGTCCTTATAGGTTTTCTTCATCATTTCATTTATACATTGGTTTTGAAGGTTTATGATTTCAAAAAAGTATGGATTGATAGAGGCAGAAATGGCCTTTTGTAAAATATTTGACTTTTATGTAACAGAGATGGAAGCAGCAACCCTTCAGAACAGTTTATCTCTTCAGAGCCTTGTAGCAGACATCAATTACTATTTGCATTCCACCTTGGATCAAAGAGGAGTTTGAAGGAAACTGAGGATTTGCATGGGATGCAGATAACAGCATGAAGTGGCAGAGTTTCTGTGCAAATATGGTTCAGACATGCTCACACTGGCTTTTTGGTAACTGGTTTGCTAGCAGTGTGGTTACTGATTCTGTCTACTGTTATTGTTTGGATTTTGTTCAGTTGTTTTTTAAAAAGCCCTTGGGTTCTAGAGGTAGTTAATGTAAAGGTGATGACAAACCTTGTAGCTGCTATTTTCTTTACAGGTTAAGCCAGTAAGAAGAAACTATATGTCTGGGAAAACTAATAATCTATTTTATATTCCCACTCCTATGTGTGAGGAAGGATGAATTGGATGTTGTGATTTGGAGCTAGCAACAGCCTGATGAGAACAACTCAGAAACATAGAACAGCGGTCCACAGTGAGAGCCTGATGTCTCACCTTGTCCAGTGGCAATTGTCCTTAGCCATGAGATGCCTGTTCTAGGGGATACCAGCACATAGTTCCCACACATGGAAAATAAGTGAGGACTTTCTTCTTTTCCTTAAATTCCTCATATATTTTTAGGTAGTTCCTCTTTGAAAAATATATGCATAAACTAACTTATTGAATGCATGGCACATTCTTGCCTAATTCACACCAAATACACATCCGAGAATGTGAGACCTCTGTGTTTGCAGAAGGTAAGAAATGCTGCTCTTATTTTTATGACATTCACCATCTTTCCACTAATTTCTTCATCCAGCCCTTTCTTCTTTCCCTCCAGTCTCTGCCAGTAAGCCTCACTACCACCTCAGCTGTTCCATGAGCTGGTTAATCCTTTTTCTTTCCCCCATCCTTAAAGCAGCCAGGGCAAACACATGCCAAGACTACTACATAGATGGATTTCCGCTTTGGCTGCTTGGAGGGACTGCTGTACTTGGGTGGCTCAGGCACACCTTGGGAGGGCACAAAGGAAGAAGACAGGCACAGCCTGTAAATGTTATTCCCACAGCACACACAGGACTAAACAGAGGTAAGGAACACTATTGGGGCTGATATTGAAAATAATGGAAAATAAATGTTTCCTACTCTGGCACTGTGCAAACCTTGCATGAGCCTCAGGGTGCAACCTGACAGATCTTTGCAGTTTGCTCTAAATAGGATTTATCTAGATTTACTTCACTTACATCAAGAAGACAGTGTCTGTGAGACTTCACTGTTAACTGCTGCAACTTGCTGCTCTCCTGGGCCTTCTATTGCTTGTGCCTCAGGACCCAATGCTCCTGGTAGCAGGAGCAACATTTCTCAGAATTGAGGAGCGCATCTGGGATGGATGCTCTCTCAATTACCTGATTAAACTGAATTTCTCGTCTCCATATTTCATCTTGACTTGACAGAACTTAACACAAGTTCTCAGCAAAGTAGCTACACCTGGAAAAATGAGCAGAAATAGTTACCATCTTGAAAGGTTTCCAGCTGGTTGGTTTGTTTTCCCACCTTTATTTCCCAGTTGAATATGAGATCTTTGTGAGGCCCTGATGAGGTATTCACCAAATCAGTTGTCATGTTAGCTGCATTTTTACCATGCCACTTTACACCTCTGGTGCTGCTTACACAAGGGATCACAGAGCCACTTTTGTTTGTGAACGTGCTTAAGTGAGCACCAAACAACCACCAGAACTTGAACAAAACCTTGACTTTGGTCTTCTCACAGGCTGAACAACTAACACGACAGTAGAATGCAGTAGGATCCAGCCAACAAGGATGCAAGGAATGAGGCTGAACATTTGTCTACTGTGTATGCAGAAAAGCACAGAAAAATTTGTTTATGTGTTCCTGGCCTGAAAACATCTATGGCTCTGAAGCTTTGCCTGCAAGGTTAAACACTGTGTTGCAGACATCTGTCAGCTCCAGGGGAGGCATATCTACACACAGACAGGTATTGCATGGGAGCTTGAGCCATTGCTTTTGATGTGATTTGCATTTAACCTCGTAGACTCAGGTAAAAGCCTCCCATATTCCTGAAGCAAGACACAACTGATCAAATTGCTAAAATACACACAACCCCCCCCCCAAATTTTTTAATGCCTTCCAGAGGTTTTCCTATGTGCCCAAAGGCAAATTTCTGACTCACACTCCCATACATATCAGAAAGCAGCCTGAAATCCTTTCTTGCTTTGTCATGAGGTTGAGGAGAAGAAAACTGAGAAGGCAGCAATTGGTCTCAAGGCATGTTCTAAATCCAACCCTTGGGGGCTAAAAAAAGTGTCTCTCAAAAGAAAGTGGCTTAATGAATTGAGCCTCTTATCTCATTTCATTAGATGACTTTATTAAACACATAAGCACTTATTTGTGTAACTGAATTTGATCTAAGCCACTCTTCTGCTTTTCAGAAACTGCACTGCTCTGAATCCAAAGCACCTTCTGTGATGCTCATGCTTTGATGTTCATAAGCAAGTGCAGGCTGTGCCACTCCGTAACAGCAGTAGATCTGATTGTGGTGGGAGGTGGGAGTCGTGCTTGTCACTATCAGCAAACACAGTCTTCCTCATGTAGCAGCTCCTGTGAATAGTAGGTAATTCAGTTCTTCTAAAAGAAAACAAAAAGATGTGTAGTGTTTGCCTACAGTTTTAGTGGGCTCAGGAGCATCACTAATCTTGCTTTCAGATTACAGGTAGCCAGTGCTACCTGTAAAATCGCTCTCATCTCAGGGCATAGTAGGTGGTCTACAATACTGCCAATCTTTTGAGTTTTTGGCTTTGTAGAATTGCTAAGACCTGAACACACCTCCAAGTTGAACTAACCTCAGCCCTCACTACCAAGTCCACTGAGGACTCCGGCATATGGACATCAAAGTGAAAGACAAGTTATTGTAACACTGCTAGTACTGTACAGAAACAGCTCACCAGATGGTCGAGGTGGCATTGCATGTTTTTTTTTAATCATCACTTAACTTGCAAGAGAGACAATTCAGTTTCACTCTTTGAGGCAGAGAAATGGTGATGGTTTTTCTGTTTGGCGAACTGCAAATGAGCCACTTAAATCAGAACTTTAAAAGTGAATGCTCATATTAAATAACAGCTTACTTATACTTAATAAACATAAAAAAATTATAACTTTCATTTTTAGAACCTGCCGAGTATATGTTCATTACCATAGGAGTCAGTGGAGCCAAAGTGCAAAAAAATAGTAGTAGATTGATAGTCTAATTCACGAGGGTGTCCCCTTTAAGGCAGGATTAGTAGACATAAACACAGGTCTTGTTTTCACAAACTTGCACAGCTGTGTAAGCATTTTGTGGCTAAATGAAGAAATGCTACTTGCGAGAATTTCAGAATAGTACATGCCAATACAAGGAATGTAGAACTTGTCAGAGATGTGCAGGACTCTGCCTACCTGGAATGGGATCTGCCTTGGAAGAGCTAAGCCCAGAACCTCCAAGTCTATGGAGGACTCATTTCAGAGATGGTGAATTTAAATGACTGAATTCAATAAACAACAAAGCTGTTTGAAGAGTAGAATTGTAATTCCAACTCACCCTCCTCTCCTACTCAAACCTGTCTAGTCTTGGAAGCAGCTAATCCCACCAGCCATCTTTCTGTTTGACCTTAGGCACCTACAGTTTTCATGAACTCCACCTGCAGCAGGCCAAGCAACAAGGTCTCTTGAAATAAGATCTATGGCTTTGTTCTAGTCTGCCTTTTTTTGGAAGCATACTAATTCCATAAATGTCCTCAAAAGTTTTAAAGAGGGCTTGGTTTTTTTTTGGTGTTAAAATATTATAAGTTCATTTATGTGTGCAAAAATTCTTCCGTTTGGAGCCAGGCCCAAAAACAATGGAAATGATAGAATCTCAGTAATATCAGAGCTTTGGGGTCAGGGCTTGAACATTATCGGTACACTTACACCTGTAAGCACAGTCATGTGGGTGTAAGATCAGCAAAAGCCAATTGTGTTGCACAATAATGATGTCCATTCATGGAGTGAAAGACTGCAGTACCTGCAAAAGGGCAAGGTTAAGAATTAATACGACTTTTGCTTTGTATTACTTCCTGAATGTTAAATGATTAACCTTTAGTAGACTCATGAGGTAGCTTTAGTGGCATATGTAACATTATATTCATAGCTTTTAAGTCTCTGTGGGTTTACATGTGAAGCTTCTGCTCAGGGATAAAATTTCTTTTTCTAAGTATTAGCAGCAAGAATTTTAACGTTTCTCCCATATCTCTTTTTCTGGTGGAAACACTTGTGGAAAGAGAGCCTTTAGAATAAGGATAGGTATGTATGTGTCAGGGGGTGGTGGTGGTGGTTGGTTTTGGCAGGGGCTACTACGGTTAGCACACGTTTGGATCAAACACACCAGCAAAACAGTGCAATAGATGGGGGCTTTGTGTTTCAGCTGCTCCCAAGGCAATCCTGGACCACAGCAGTCTTGGACGGGAAGCAATACTTCTTCCAGCTGCAGAAATGGCAAGCGCCCTGGCTTTTCATGTTGTGCAGTGTTTGTTTTGTTTTTAGTTCTGTTTTGTTACTTGAGAGACTCTTGGAAACAGGCTGTCGGTGAGCCAGCTGCAGCGATTCCCGCGGGGCCGGCGGGCGCTCCCGCTGCCAGCGGCGCAGTGCCCTCTGGTGCGCGGCAACAGCAGCGGCCGGGGCCGCAGCCGAACCCAGGGGTATCCACAGAGGAGACCTAAAATTAAACGTTCACATCTGACACGCCACCTCATTCCCACGAACTGTTTGCCACGTTGTACAGTTCTAGTGGGAACGCTGCCTGAGAGGAACCGAAGATTCAGCTGTCTGGATCCAACCCAAAAGATTTTTTGTTTTTCTCTTTATGTCGTCTCCAGAGCTAAGCTTCCGGTTAACAGCTAATGCAGACACAGCCCACCCTTGTTACTTAGGGCTAAATCCACAAAGGATTAACTTCAAGCTGTTGCCATGTGGACCGGGCAGCACTCTGTCAGGCAGCTAAGCACACCCATTAATTACACAGCAAATTTAACCAGACCAACAAATGCAAAGCAGTAAGTAAGGAGTCACTCAAGTGAGCTGGGAGGGCCAAGAGTCATGTCCCAAGGCTCCTTTGCCCCAAAACCTGGACATTGGCATCTTATTACAGACTGTAGACATTACCTGACTGCTCAGCAGTTACACCTTCCCTTCTCCAGAATGAGGCACCTCACCAGCCCAGGGAAGCAGAGCTGCATTTGAAAACCAGGTTTGAAATCCCTTCTTTCAGGCAATCGCTTTAACTACAGTTCCAGAGCATTGTACTCATATACTCTTTCTCTGGTTCCACCCATTTTTAATTATTCCATTACAAATGGAAAAGCTCCCAAGGGGGAGTCTTAGGAGACCTCTTGCACGCATCTCCTTGAGCCCAGCAGCTGGACATTCACAGGATGTAACAAAGTTTGGACACTGATGATTCACATCATATCATATTTGGATGACTGCTTCTAGTCCTGGGCTTTCAATATTTTGTTTTTAAAACCTTTTTGTCCTGCTGTAGATACGTGTCGAGAGTGCTAACAAGGAGAAGAACTAGAAGCTTGATAAGCTAGAGGGAGAGGGCCGAAGGTATAAGCAAAAAAATTAAATCAGTGGGCACTGCTACCAGAGCAATAAATAGAAGATCTGTTAGCAAAATCAAAAACAACCAAAAAAAGAGAGAGATCAAGGAAATTTATTTACTTTTGATCTATGAACAGTATGACATATAATTATAGACAAGTTTTGATACACAGGAAAACCCTTTTGTCAACCATTTTTTTTGCTAAATGAAACAGCACAATAATCTTTACACATTCATAATTTGTTTTTTCTTTTTTTTTTCCTTTACAATACACAGCTTTCTTGGATTGAAGCAAACTGCAGGACATATTGAGTACTGGTATATTACAGCTACTTACATCATTTAAGAACAGCAAATGGAGAAAAATAAGTTATTTAAATATTGATTTCATATACAGAAAGTGCAACTTTGTTAGTTGTTACATAACTTGCTCGACAGTTTTGATTCCCCACAGGGTGTCAATTAATGATAAAAGTATCTTGGACTGAAAGTATTATTTATGCTAAAAATAATACAGTACAACTGCACAGCTGTGACTTGGTGAATCGACCACTATTGCTCTCTTAGAGATGATGACCTGTTTGCAGGTTTGCAACGTTTAAGGCTTCTAATCATGCTCCCAGTTTGCATCCAAAGCCAGGCTCATATGAGAGCATTGCCACCGGGGTAGCAACAGTGGGTTATTGATCAAAGCTTATGGTTATGGTGACATTTAGTAATATTTTGGGTTTGCTGCTTCTATTCTTAAATAGCTGTTTGAGTTACTAAGATACAATGGATAGATATTAAACATCATTAGCCTGAGCAGAGCAGAGAAGATTCCAGCAGCAGGTTTCTTCTGTGCTTCCCAACAGTTCATGAGTGAACTTTTGCTTAGAGCACTGAATGACTGCAAGAAGATGCAAGTGGTTATGGCTTTCATACCACACCACCTCACCTGCTTGGGGAATGCCACAGGTGAGTGAAACCACAGCAGGGAAGCTCAAACACTGAGAAGCTTAAGGCTTTTTTTAGATTAAAACATAAACTAAAATTGTAATTCAAATTAGACCACAAAGCACAGCCTTTAAAAGAAAACAAAACAATAACTAGAATTCAAAAATCTCAAACTGCTCACTCTAGTCCTGATGGGTGTGATTAGGTTTCCCTGGGTCACATAATCATTTAAAAAGTATGGATTTACCAAGAGTGTTTGGCACACAGCTTCAGGTTATTCCCATAATTCTCCTTCTGTTAATAAGAGTGGGGAAAGTAATTAATACGGGAGAGCTTTACTGTATGACTTGCCTTCCCTGCAACACAAGGAAATTTATTTTATTTCCTTTTTTTTTTTGTTGCCTATAGCCAGCTTGGACTTTTCCCTTGCTCCAATATAGCTGCTGTCTACTTAATTCTACTCTGTTCTCGTCCCTGCCAGCAATCCCAGGAAGTCTCAATACTCTTTCCATCTCCTGCTTGCTGATAGTTGCCATGTAAGCCTCAGAGACCAACAACAGAAAAATCATCATTATTTAAAAAACACTTAATTTCTTTTTTTTTTCTTTTTTTTTTCTTTAGAACCATAGAATATTGTGAGTTGGAAGGGACCCATCAGGACTCCAACTCCTGGCCCCGCGCTGGACACCACAAGAATCACACCATGTTCCTGAGATCGTTGTCCAAACACTTGAACTCTGTCAGGCTCGGTGCTGTGACCACTTCCTGGGGAGCCTGTTCAGTACTCAATCACCCCCCGGGTGAAAAATCTTTTCCTGATATCCAGCATAAACTTCCCCTGACTGAGCTTCACGTTGTTTTCTCGAGTCCTGTCACTGGTCATGAGAGTGAAGAGATTGGTAGCTGTCCCTTCACTTCCCCTTGTGAGGATACTGAAGACCACCAATGAGGTCTCCCCTCAGTCTCCTCCAGGCTGAACAGACCAAGTGAACTCAGTTGCTCCTCATAAGGCTTCCCCATCAGACCCTTCACCATCCTCGTGGCCCTCCTTTGGATGCTCTAATAGCTTAATGTCTTTTTTATACTGTGGTGCCCATAATTTCACACAGTACTCAAGGTGAGGCCACACCACATTTTCACCAGCTGTACAAAACACCTCTGCTGTATGTTCCCTGATGCTGTCATATTAGAACATGCTGATTATCCACACAACGAGGAGATCATTACAGAGATTAACTTGAGAGTAATTTCAAGTTACAACAGTGAATTAGTTGCCTTCATACGATGGTGTGCAGTAGACGGGGTGAAATTCAAAATGAGGAAAGTAAACCTAACACCTATCAATTCTACCAGGAGCCAAATCAGTTATCATCTGTAGTCAAATGCATATTCATGTGACTTAAAACATGACCATGAAAGGATCAGATATAGTAAAGAATCCTGGAATAAACATAATTTTTCGTGCATCAGTCTGGGAGCATTTTATGAGGAGGAGTCATTAGCTCAATATGAAGCTGGGATAACTGAGGCACCAAATAGCAAAGTGCCTTGTCTGATTTTATACAGTAAATTGACATCAGAACTGATATTGGAAATAGTCACACATGCTGCCCTGTGCCCAGGTTTCTACACTATCTCCCTTTACCTGCCAGAGTAAGCTTGCTCTGCCTTCCATGGAGTATTTGTACTACAAGAAGCTGAAGGATACCCTAAATATAGACCCCAAAGAATAAGCTGGCTATGTGCTATTCATGATAATCTGTATTTGGTATATAAAATGTATACCCAATATAGAAAAATAAAATTTGTCATTAGCCACATAGGCAACTGGAAAGTTTCACATGGATTTAGGCAGAAAAATATCATTACATCATGGAAAAATGGTGCACCACATTTCCCAGAACAATGCTCTCTTTTAGTGAGAAGTAACATTAATGCAGTCAGGATGGATTTCAACTGTTCTAAAAATCACAGTGTTATTCATGAGACTATAGTAGAATTTTTTTTGTCCATGCAATGGCATTACTGAATTTGATGATTTCTGTGGGATATAATTTGCTTTTTCGATGGAAGTGATTTTTCATTTGCAGAAACCCACTGTTTGGAATCAATATGGTCAGGATACCAAGTCAAAGCTGCAGCATAATGATTGACAATAAAACACAGTACACAGAATATGATTAAAATGAAAAGCAGTTACATATATACAAGGCAGTATATCTTGGAACAGTTTAGTAACAACAGTAAATGCAGACGGTAGTGAACAAGAAGTTAACCTGACAATCAAAACCTAGCATAACCCTGCATTTGTAAAAGCATCTCTACAACACAGAAAGTGTTATGATGAGGCATTTTATAGAAGCTACTTCAGCTGGAAATCACCCTAAGAGCAACTTAAGGGTGACGGGTTGAAACAAGGCTTGGGAAATGTGAATATGGGTAAGTGAACACTAGGTAACTGCTTAAAAGCTTATTTTAAGGCAAATAAAAAGCAGATTGCTAGAAAGCAGTTTTAAAAATGACCTCAGCTCTGTACAAATAAAAAGAAGCTTTCTGACTCTCCATGGGTTCGTTGCATTGGAGTGACAGAGATGGACTACACTGAAAACTAATTCCAGTCCATTAACTTTGGCCTAGCTAAAGGCTGTATGGTGTATTGGGACCTCTACCAAGCAACAGAAAGGATGACTGGGGAGGGCTTTGTGTTTAGTTCTAGACTAAAATAAACAAAAGGCATTTGCCAAACAGCCTCTAACGGAATTTGCTCCTTGGCTTGTACCTGGTCTTTAGGACTGATTTCAGGTACCTGGAACCTAGAGGTACAGAAGACCTCTTACTAGTATCACTATCACAAACATGAGGAAAATGTGCAAGGGTCCCTTAATTCTGCGAAGCTGTCTGGTTCTCAGGCCAACCCTGTACATTTTATGAAATAAGAATACTTTAGATGGGAGTGAGGGGGGAGCAAAGTACCACATCTATGTTACCTGGTGGTTGCTTCTCTTCTCCTTCAGTTGCCAAAGACTTTCATATCCTCTGAAGAAGATATCTGCCTGTCCTTGGGAGCCACTTCCTTGATCCCTTTAGCTATGTGAAGTAATTAGAGCAATACTGGTGCAAGAAGAAGCAGTGAACTCTCAACCAGGCAATGTCACACTACGGAGCATGTTAAATTGCTTCTGGATCAAGAGGTTTGAAGAGTCTTGCCGCTGCCAGGAGCTTGCTTATGTGCCTTTCCTCTGTGATGCCAGCTTTTTGAAGGCAAGTTTGTGACAGAGAAGGCACTTTGCTCAGTGTGTTGAATCCTGCTTCTGTAAGCAGGCTGGAATACATAGGCAGACCAATGGAAATCAGCCAGTCAGATACAGAGGTGATGAGTCCCGGAGATACAGGTTTACGGCAAATTTCAGTGAGTCCTCCACTTGGAATCTGGGGAGTGAAAAAAACAGAAAGAAAATAGAACCCTTAATGTCAAACATATCTGCCTTTACAGCAAGTCTTTTTTTTTTTTTTTTTCCCTCTTCCAAACTGGTATAGTTTCATAGCAGATGTTTCAACTTCTCTCATGTCAGATTTGTCAGTATGAGAGCAGTGTGGACTAAAAGGCTAAGATTACTTGGCACAGAAGCAATAATTTTGGCAATACAGACACAGTGGGCAGTATCCAGCTGCTTGGGTAACTGTCATGTGCCACTCTGAATTAGTTTGAGATCAGTAAAAAATATCCAGTAAAAAGACTTTTCAGAGTGATATGTTTAATTTCTCAGTAAGGCAAGAGAATACCAATTTTGTCTATTACCTCCTCAAACAGACCAAGTTTTCCTAGCAAAAGCCATGTTTTTGACTGTTTTCCCCTCCTGCTTTTGCTAAGGACGAGTGGACACTAGTATAGTTTAAGAAATAAAAAAGGAGTATAAACCCTTTCAGATTTCAATACAGAAGCATTTAATACATGTCACTCTTAGTGAGCAAGTATCTGTTACCACTGCTTGAAGTCTGCTTAGACTTCTAAGACTATTATTCAGTCAAGAGAGGGATATCTACTCTCCTTTCAACTACTAACTGTCCTCCTTTCAGACAGGAGGAGGTATATCCTGCCCCTACAGTACCTCTACCTATGTTGCATCTGCTGGATGAATATAGGGAGCACATTTGTACTAGGACTTCACAAGAATCTCCCTTTACTACTAGTCAGTCCTTTTAAAAGTCTGCTCATAAACAAGAAGATTTGGTTTACGGAAATACTCACTGCCATGCGATGCTGTTTCCTCAGCTGCTTTACCCGGATTTGGTCCAGGTTTGTGGCAACATCCTTTTCAGGCTGCTCTAAGTCTTCAGAGTACCTCTGTACCAAAGCCTCGGGAATGCCACAGCGACCGTGCTGAATGTTCCCAGCCAGACACAAAGGAGAGCAGACAAATTAAAGAAGTGTATCAATACAGACCAAAAAAGAAGTGTAGGATGGGAGCAAGAAGGAGCTTTCCTCGAGGTTCCATGAAAACTGAAAAAAGCAATCCCTTAGGGAGGGACTGGACCTTAAGACTCATTCCTTCCCCTCAAAAAAAAGATGTCTAATTGATGCTATCAATTTAGAGTTCCTTGGAAGCATAAAATTTAATCATTACTTTCTTTTTCAGCTCTACTTCCCCACATCAGCAGAGAAAGAGACATTTCCCACCAAGGCACCAGTGGCCTGAAAAGATGAAGGTTCAGAATAGGTCTGGGATTTCTCAGTCCCCCACAATGCAAGAGTTCCTTTAGGCATAAAGTCTGATAGTAAAGACAAACAGAGTTATAGAATGTCTAATGTCTCAATGATTTTTGATTTATCTAGGCTGGTTACTCACAGAAAAAAATTACAGACAATAAATGAAAGGCTATCCCTTGGAATGCTAGCAGAATGAAACCACTGAAATGGTTACCACTTACCTTGTCTGAGTACGGTTCTTCAGTAAGATCAATGTCTTCAGACTGCAACTTGCTTTCTATCACCATTTCCAGATCCATTCCCCTGCTACAAGACACTTTCCTTGCTGAAGCAGGACCTAGCTTTACCACGTGCTGCTGAACACTAGCAGTCTCTGGGAGCTCTGACAGCCAGGGTGGGAGTGGGCTAGGAGGGGTATTGGGCTCATGTTCAGAGGACGTCCTATGGACAGGTACTCCATGACAATCAATGGGACCGGATGAGCTGGTCTTTTTTACTGGCAAGCATGGTGCTTCTAGACTTGAGTGGTTCCCACTTGTGGTCATGGGAGGATGGTATAATCCATTAGAAAGGCGTTCTCGGCATTTTTTGGCAGGGACAGGTGGTGGTTGAGAAGGATTTTTTGGTTGCATTCTTGCCTCATTTGTGCCTTTTTGCTCAGCTTCTAGACCTCCCTTGAGGACTGGAGCATAATCAGCCCGCGCAAGGTCATGAAAGCCTTTACTTTGTATTTCCAGAGGCATCCTTGTATTTTCAGAGGCATGATGCATCACTAAGGCAGGCTGAGCTTCATAGTTTTTCAGGGGGAATGGAGCAGGCTTTTCACCTGCAGTTTCCATTACAGAGCAGTTCAATTCCTTAGCTCTTCCCTTCTGAGAACTAGCAGCTCCCTTACTCTGCTTAGCCATGAAGTCATCTACCATACAGCTGCCTCCATGAGCGTGAGGCGGCAGGGCAGAGCCAGTTGCCTTTTTTGCTACATCCAGTGAATCCTGAGGAAAAGAACCTACTTGCTTGCTAGTGTCCTGTAGGTTAGCACTGGATTCTCCCTGGAGATCATCCAGCGAGTGAGATCTTGGCCATGTATCTACATCCTGAGGTCCATCCAGAGTTTCATAGCTCCGACAGACGGCAACCGGTAAACTTCTGCGGTTCTTCTTCAGACCTGTGATGGCTGGAGGTTGGACAGAGCTCTTCAGAGCATGATGTGCACAACCCAACCCTTTTTCCCCATGCTGTAGAGTTTCTATTGACTTGGTCAATGGAAGCGTGGGATAATTTGATAGCTGGTTTCTGCTGAAATCCTTAAAGCTACGGTCACTTGCTGATTTTGAGGGCAGAAGACAGGTTCTTCGAGTTTTACCTAGAAACAAGTAAATTCACGATTAAAAAAAAACAACCCTGCAGCATAAATTAGAGATCACTTATAAATGGTTTTGAAAAAAAAAACAAAAAAAGATTTATTCTCTCTTTGTTAACTCTAAATGTACAAGAACTCAGTGCCATTTTAAGCATATGTATTTGTGAACTTCAGCTTTATTCGCGAAGAACTAGTAAATGTGACCACATAAGTAAAATATATTCATAATACTTAATATCCTTCCTATTCTCCAATTTGCAGAGTTTTGAGGTTTAGCTCATATAAACCTTTTTCATGTAGAAACATCCTATAGTTAGAACTGATACCCTATATCACTCCTCCTGCACAAGAAAGTACAGGAAGACTGGTTTAGCACCAGCCCCTTTGTTAAACTACTTTTAGAAACAGCAGAGTTTTATAGAAAAAGATCTTACGAGATGGAGAAATGTTTCAGAAGGGAGTTTCAAGTGTGACTAATATCAGTGTTAGTCTCATGTCACGTCTCATGTCTGGGGGGTTATCAAAGTGGAAGGTCTTAGAGATTTGGTGTTTTATTATAAGCACTTAAGATGTCTATATGAACCACAAGTTCTTTGTAAGCTTTATTTTATATTTTTATAAACACCACTGATTTTAAACAGTGAAGTCCACCAACTCTGCTTGACAGAAAAATCCCGATCAAAGGGACTGCGTCTACTAGAGTATTCATTACTTGAAATACAAGGTCTTTTATCAAATACGATACAGATGTTTTTTCTTTTGAACAAAACAGAAGTAAATTTGTCTCAAAGCCAATGACCTCTGAGAATAACAGCACATCCTGAACAGTTATTGTTTTCAGGCTGACAGGGATACTTTCCCCCATGTACAGTAAGCTTTCTAAAATCAGGATAGATAGATAGATAGATAGATAGATAGATAGATAGATAGATAGATAGATAGATAGATAGATAGATAGATGGATGGATAGACAGAGAAATAGAGAGAGAGATAAAGCTCAAAATTTCTTTTTCCAGTGGAAAGGAAAAATTCCAAACAGCCAAAACCTCAAACCAAAAGATTTGGCTAAATGCTATCAAAAGTCTGTAATAAAAGGTAATCAATAGCTGCCAATTAAAAGACCTGATCATTTTAGAAATCTGACAGGTTTTGCTTACTACATCAGAACTAAAGTAATCTGGTGTACTTTTAAGCAATAGATGTTTTCTTCTCATGCAGCTTGCCTTCAAAGCGTTATCCAGAAAGAAGTTCAGTGTTTGGGTTTTGAATAATATACACTGCTTGCTTTGCATATTAATGAAAGAACCTGTTTAACCTAAAAAATAAATAGCTTGCATTCTCTTGCATCTTACTCCGCTCAAAGAGTTTAAAAAACAAAGTATCCAGAAAACTAGAAAAAAAAATGGAGGTTACATTTAGGAAGAGATAAGGAAAACTCTCCCATCAAAAAAAGTTACTGTATCTAAAATCAAGGTGTGCCTACAAGGAGAGCACACAGGAACTCCTTTCTCAGAAGCTGTATGTTTCACAGTTCAACTCAAACTAAATATTACTATTTCCACAAAGTGCTAAAAGAGACACATCCCACATTAAAGTTGGCCCCCTCGCTACTACCTTGAGTTCAGGTAGCTCAGAGAAGTAGCAGAGAGACCTCTCTGTCTGCATCTTTCCAAGGAGCTTGGCCACTGCCTTCTGAAAATAACTTGAAATCACATTAAAGAGACATGTGTAAGAAATGTTATATTCATTTTTTAGTGCCTTCAGGCACTAATGTCAATATGTAATGAGAATGGAAAGAAGTGTTCTCTTTCCATTATTCATATTTGCCAGCACATGTCTGACTTGTGCAGTAATTCACCCTATTGTCCAGGGCTTGCTGTCAAAGCTCACATAACAAAATCCATGTACCTTTTCAATCTGAAATACTAACCAGGGGTTACACCGGTTTAAGGAAAATCCACTCAGGAACCTTGACATTGACATAAAAGTTGTGAGAAATGCTACTCCTGTGCAATACAAGCTCTTACTGAAGCCATAAGGATATCTAGTAAGCAGCATTGCATTTCATAAAAAATGGAGTATGTCTGTGTAAGGGCAGTAGCCCAGGAATGGAAAAAAGAAGAAATGGGGAACAGGAAAAGGAAGAAGAAAAAACCAAGAAAAATGAGAAAAGCAAAATTTTCTTAAAGAAAAATCAAATCTTTAGTTCATTCTACCCCTGTTATGCTTAAAAATACAAATGAGGTTAGAATTGAAGTTCAAAACATTTTGTCTATAACATATATAATCAAACACGCCATCTTTAAGCTCTCTGCTTCAGAATGGTTCAAAAGATACTGCTGGGTTCAATGCTACTGCTTTGTACAGAGGTCGTTGGTTGAGAATGTAATTTCTTTTATGTAGACCTAAGTCAAGAGCAGTATCAGGAGGGCAGCTGTGATTTCTCTTTTTCCATCTGTTCCTTCCCCCCTCCTGACTGCCAGGTATAACTTCATTATGCTTCTGTGAAACTAAGAAAGGAAGGCAGTATTTCCTGAAAACAGACTTTAAAACATATTTTTAAGTTGTTTTCACAAAGTGGAGAGTTATATAAATAATGTCCACAAATGTAACATTCCCTACCTTGGAAAAAAAGAAGAAAACAAACTACAAGAGTTAAAGTGTATAGCTAGTAAGGTTTAAAACACATTTTTAATGTTAGGATTTTTGATAATAGCTCAGTCTTATGAACCCCCAGTACAGTTAAGCAGTTTAATGCCTTTCATAGTGCTGTTAACCACGGTGGCATCTCTGATTTAAATGTGCGCAGAAGGACACAGGTGATTGGGTAAAAAATAAGATTACAAAGGTGGAACTTGCATAAAATGAATGAAAAGTTTATATTATTTCCAGGTTCAGTTCAAGCTATGGTGAATACTTTAACTCTTCTATTTAATGTTATGGTGCAGTTTTTGCTAGACAAAGCACTGTCCACCTCTCATGATACTTATTATTAGATTACAGACATGGAACTTTTAAATTCCTTGTCATCATCTGCCGCAGAAGAAAAGAGACTATCTTGGGGAATATTCTAGAGCCCTCAATTTCTAGAGGTAGCACAGCTATAGCAAAAAATTTTCAGTGTTTCCCTTAGTACTTCTTTTTCCGTATGGAAGACAGTCCTCAGAAATTTAAGTATGCAAAACCAGACACAGAATGCATTCAGTGGCTTGCCCAAATCCAGATTTTATTAACTTCATTTTGACATTACTTTCTGTGGCTGTATTTTGGGTGCATTTCAAACAGGTCTGTTGACACAACAAAGATGATGGCACATTAGACAATAGTAGCCTCATTGCTTTTTCTATTGATTACAATCTAGTAGAAATGCACATTACATTAGGCAATGTGGCCACCTGTTTTGTTGCTTCCTTTTCTGACTAATTAGGACTGAATGTTTAAGTGCTTAGGATGCTTGCCTGGCACTGTGGAAATCTGGGCCTCAGTTTCTGAACAAGTCAGAGAATGCCCTTATCCCACCTGATAAAGCTGTGGTTTGTCTGCTCATTCAGCTCTGTGCACTGCATGTGCAATTCTCATCTCTTCATGTCCCTTAAAAAAGTTATACAGCACAAGTAAAGCTTCAAAGAAGCCAGGCATGACCAGGGACATGAATGACCTATAGGGAATAATCAGTAGGCCTTCTCAGACTAGAAAAGAGATGACTTGGGAAGGAGTATGACAGAAGTCATACACAGACACTGTTAGGTATGGAGGTTCTACGGAAGACAAGGGATGTTCATAAAAAGTTTCAGAAAAATGGATGAATGCCAGGAAAAAGTACTCAAATTTTGAAGTTCTTAAATGATGAATTCCCCAAGAATGTCCTGGGAAGCATCAAATATGCTTGCTCTGTTCCTATTCTGTTCTGTAGCTATCTGCTTTTGTCTGGTCCTGTGAAAACCAGTTTTCCAATGTGGTTTCCAAATGAATCTGAGACTGTTGATGCCTGCATGCAAAACAAGCCCAATAACTGCACCACTGTCAGATGTTTAAAGGACAGCTTGCTCTCTCTGCCTTGTTTCTGTATGGACTAATTGTCCATAGATGGTTGCTTTCTGCTCTGAGGTTCTTCTTGTCTAAGACGGGATAGGTCACAAACTGTATGTTCCTTGCTCTCTGTGAATTGAAACAAAACCACAATGCTGCTGTAAGTACACTGTGGATACCTAAGAGAATACCCAAATTTTTCTGCAGTGGGACCCAGAGAAGTACTTACAAAACATACATGTGGACCACTGCTATAGTACATAGCAAACAATTTTCTAGCCAAAATATAAGAGTAGCTCTGAAATCTTGAATTGATACCAAAAGATCCAGTATCAGCCCCAAACCAGACACTACAGGAGTCATCAAAATATTATGTATACAAATTCCTCAGAAAATCTGAAGATCGGTTCCTTCTCAGAATGCATTTGCCCTTTATGAAGTGCTGATCTGCACAATATGATGTTTATACCAGACAAATGACTACCCTTATTTTAAAAGATGAGAACACAATGTATTTTGAAAACAACATGCATATGAACAACTATGGTCCATGAACCTTGCAAACAAGGTGGAGCAGATTTCAGATTAACTAGCCTTGACAAAATCTCTGAATGAATCCAATATCAAATGTTCTTTTCATAATGGTTTTCAAAACAAGCACTAAATGCATTTGTGAGCAAAAATGATGCAGAAATGCAGCAAGCCATTCATAAAAAGCAATATAAAAATCATCAGCATTTAACATTCTAGAAAACTCAGACAGGAATATTAGTTTAAATGTAAGTATCTAAGCAGACAGGCAATGCCAATTGCTTTCTAAAGCTTTTATTATATTGTTAAAATAAGGAAAATGTACAGGCAGCACTTTAACTTCAGTGTTACAGCTATCATTATGATGGCACTTAGAGACAAAAATGAAAGGAAATTGTCACATATGCCATATATTTAGCTATGATTCTATTCCAGCATGCCTACTGGATGTGGATTCGTATTCAAGGAAAAGAACTCCCTGCTTTCAGGAATTTAGTATATTGTTGATTTCAGGCATTCAGCTTCAAAGCAAATTCTGATTTTCTTCAATAAATTGTTATTCTTGAGTGGCAGACTGACAGAAGATGCACATACTAAGAGAAAGATCTTTAGCTCATATTTTAAATTGGAAAAATAGTCACATACAGTATCTATTTATTCTGTTCTTGGTTTCCTATTTATGTTGGATGTCAGTGATGAAACTAGGCAGTCTGAGGCCAAACCATGGCTCAAATGCTTGGAGCGATAATGCCAAACTCAAACCAGTATTTTCTCTTTTAATATTTCATCCCTAATGACAAATTTAGACCATCTCTCAAGTAAAGCATGCTCTGTTTTTTTAGAACAGAGAAAAAAATCTCTATTATCACCTGCCTTAGTAATTTTTCAATGCATCACCTTTTACTGATGCAGGATAAGGCAAAGGGAACTGATATCATTAGCAATTTTTTCTTTTAGTTTATTTCCCTGCCAACTTCTCAACTAATTAACTTTCTAGTGTTCATACACTAAGAAGTCCTAAATCTCTGCAGTTGGGTTCTGATCAGAGGAGAATGCAACATGCAACCTAAGCAAACACAAAAATATGGCCTAAAATAGAGAAAATTTTTTCTTAACAGAAAAAATCCTCATAATCTCTGCAGAGTTCAGAGACTTCTCCATCGGTGATCCCTTAGACAAGGGCTATTGGTGTGCAAGTAGTGTAAGTCTCAAGAAGCACAGTGGCATGAGAATATGACTGGGAGTGGAGAAGGCAGGGAATGTTAGTGAGAGTGCCTGTTGCCCTAAGATCATAAAAGAAAGACTATTTGTGAAATGTGATCTGTTTCCTTTATTTATGCAAATAAATAAATTAGAAACAGTAGCAATGAAAACCAATGGCTCAAGCCAAGAGGGAAAGAGGTAATCAGAGCAAAGGAGAAAGTCAAGTGTGAAGTAGCTTTTGTTAGCTAAGAACAGGAGGAGAAGTATATGAAGTTATCTACTGAAAAAAAAGACTGAAGAAATTTTAAGGCTCATTGCTGTCACCATTACCATTCTCCAGGTTTTCACTGCTTTCGTAGCAGCCAGAATCCCGAGGAGAGCATCCGGTTAGGCCTTGGCCTTCAATGAGAAGTTTCTCCTGAGATCCTGACTGGTCGCTGTTACCTAGAGGATGTGAGAATACAGTGAAAAACAGGCAAACAGGAAATGTGACTGAACTTCTCAACCTTCCATTTCAAACACCACTATTTTGTGTGTCCAGAGAAGGGCAATGGAGCTGGTGAAGGGTCTGGAGCACAAGTCTTATGAGGAGTGGTTGAGGGGGCTAAGGTTGTTTAGCCTGGAGAAAAGGAGGCTCAAGTGTGACCTTAATGCTCTCTATGACTACCTGAAAGAAGCCTGTAGCCAGGTGGAGGTTGGTCTCTTCTCCCAAGTAACAAGTGATAGGACAAGAGGAAACAGCTTCAAGTTGTATCAGGGGAAGTTTAGTTTGTGAACTAAGAAAAATTTCTTCACTGAAAAGGTAGTCAGGCACTAGAAAAGGTTGCCTAGGGCAGTGGTTGAGTCATCACCATTGGAGGTATTTAAACGGTGTGTAGATGTGGCACTTAGGGACATGGTTTAGCAGTGGACTAGGTTGGACTTGATGATCCTAAAGGTCTTTATCAACCTAAGTAATTCTATGATCTTTCCTGTTGTATTAATTGTATCAGACCACTGTTTTATAAAAGAGTGAGCATTAGGAAAAGCCATCACAAATGTTGGAAACATTCATCCTGTTTGGTAAATAAGCAACAGCTTCAGCAAGAGTGTGAGGGAGCAGCATGGTACATAAAAAAGCAGAATAGAATTCACGTGCGCAACTTAAAACCATGGAAATTTACTTAAAATGATGCTGTAGAAGTTTTTTCTAAGACTTAAAAAAAACCCCAACACTGAAAAAAAGAAGAAAAAAACACTGAAAAGAACCAACTCAAGTAAAAAAGAATAAAATTCGAATTCTGAATTACCTTTGAGAAGACCCAGAGGAAGGATCAGGAGTGGGTCTGGTACATTAGATACTGTCCCCTAACAAAGGACGAAGGGACATGGAAGAGACTAGTGGTATCAATTCCTTCCTTCCTTGGTCTATGCAAAAAGACAACACTCAAGTGTGGTCCACTCAGGCTGCATAGACTGGATTCCAGAAATTTACTCAGAATGTGTTGTCAGAAATCATATTTTGTAAAGAAGCTAAATCTAGAGCTAAAGATAAAGAAAACCAACCTCATGATGCAAGGATACAGTTTATGCTGTGGGTTTCTATACCAGCAATGAAATGTCAGAAATGATTATTCCAATTCCTACTCTCAGCACATGACAGGTAATTATGCAGTGGAACTATGTACTGTTGTCTCTCCCAGGTTAGAGCTGTCTGGTTCCCACTTCTCTTTCTCCTCATCACCCTGACTTGGAGCTGGAATTTGTACTTTCCAACCACCACATCTTCAAGTTTTCAAACCAAAATTGAAGGGCCTTGAAAAAATTATTTCTTCAGGGAAGTAAGCATTCTAAATAGGTCTGCAAATAATGAAGAGAAGCTCATGTTGGGTGACAAAAACCTACTCTGATATTAGTGAAAAGAACCTGATTTTGCAACTGTGGCTTAATTGTGGGGGTAGAGAAGGGCAAAGAAAGAGCAGATGACTCTCTGGGAAATGAACAAGAAAGCTACATGTCACTGGGAACTTGGGCCACACAGCACTGTCTAAAGATACTAATTACACATATCACTATAATTGAATTAAGCATTGCCCACTTAACAAGCAGCTGTTTAAATTGCTGCTATGGCAGTTTAAGATAAAACACAGGAATTTGCACAGAAGCAGCTGAGAAAGCCCTCACACAATCCATTCCGCTGATTCTGCTCAGTGGATACTAATATCCTGCTGACACTTGGGGATGAAGGGGAAATTCAGCACTGTCTTAGGTTGCTGTAACTAGGTCCCGCTTATTGCTATGCAGCAAAGACACCCTCGAATTCGACTGCTATGGCTTACTCCACTTTTCCTTATCTTTGCAACCACTTGCCTGAGAGCACATGTACAGTGGGCAAAATTGCACTGCAGCACATTAGATATGTGGGTCACTGTCTTTCACTCTTTGCACTTGATTGATATATTTGCTTCCTTTGAAAATCAGTTTTGTCATATATACAACCTAAAGCTATCTATACAATCCTGCAATTAACAGTCCCAAGAACCATATGTATGTGCAGCTAAAATTAATTCACATTACACTTCTCCACAACTCTCTGGGCTTTGAATTTTTTCCTATCCTTGATAATTTTAATCTCGTCCCTCTAGTCTGAAGATTTCTTCTTTCCTATTCTCTATATGTCAGACTCTTCTTTTGAGTAGGTTATCTCATGATTTGTTCTTGAACATCAGTATTCTAAAGCATTATGTATTGTACACTTGATATTAATTAAGTTGGGTGGCAGGGCTTACATGAACAGAAGAATTTTGGAAGAACTAAAGCAAATCTTAAGTCACTCCTCAAAAATCTAACATGTTACATGGGTTACTGTGGAAGTAACTACATTAGATAAAAAAAAAGGGATCAAAATCCTGGTACCAGTTTTCTGTTTTAAGGGGTTCACAAGGTTCTTGGTAGAGCTCTAGTAAAACAGAAAACCTCAAACATCCCACGTACTATCGTATTCCTGTAGAAGTTCCACTGCTGTGAGAAGAACAGCTCTGTGCTCAGGATCTCGGATGTTCAGTTCATCCAAATCTTCTTCTTCTAAAAGCTTAAAGGTATCCAGATCTTCATAACCATTGAATAGAAAAGTGGGCATGTGCTCCTACACAAATGGAAAATAAAGAGGAGAAAAAAAAAGATAAGAGCTGTAAGACAACAAATTTATTCAATTTATTTTGTCAATAAAGATACTAGATGAGATTTTTGCACCCAGCAAAAAGGCAGTAGTTAAGCAAATGCAAACCAGTGCACAGCACCAAAATTATAGTATTACAGCTTGTATAAACAGTGCTCAGAGTTCAGAAAAGTAGCTGTGGCAGAACTAGAATGCTGCACATATTTTTGTATTTGAAATGCACTATATTAGATGGTCTGGGTATCAATACTACCTGAACACACAGTATGGCATGGCTCTGCAAGAGGGGAGAAGTACGAAGGGTGAATGACAGCCACATCAATCTATCCCTAGCACTTCTGAACAGAAACGTAGAAAAAACCTGTCCTCTTTAAAGACGGGATAACCATTGTTATTTTACACATTTTGCTTGCCTCTGGAGTGTTAGCTAGCGGCCATACTATGCAACGATTTACAGTCTCTGAGTACATGACTTGCAGCCTGAGGCACTTCATCAAGCCTGACAGGCAGTTCTGCCTGGCCTCAGCTATTTTCACTGTGCAGCTAAGATCTGATTCTGCTAAGTGGTGTCACAAGCCTTGGGATTATGAGTCTGGTGTGCAGCTTTCTAAACTAACAACTCAGAAGGTGTGGCCCCCCTCCCCTAAGCAAAACTGAAGGGTAAATAGAGAGAGAGAGAATGTGGACCTTTAAGTTGATGCGATCCAAGAGATCCTCAACTGACTTGGGCTGGGGTGGTCTGCTTTTTCGACGTCTCCTGGTGGGCCGCTTTGGCTTCTCTTCCTCTTCATTTAACACATCCACATAGATAAATTTGAAAGTGCCGACTTTGTTGTTCAACAGGCCCATCCAAGTGCCCATGGGGGGTTTGCTGATTATATCAATGATGTCACCCTTCTACAGACCAAAGAAGCAAGAAAGCCTTTTAAGCATGCTTTCTGATAGGCATTTAAGCAAACACACCCACCCGGATTTCTGTGTACATGGAACGGACAACACTCTTTAGTTTTCAAAGCTCTTGCAAAAATGTCTGCTTATACTTGTTTTACAAGTGGAAGAAAAGGCAATTAAGTGACATGACTTCAACCACAGAACAAGTCAACAAAAGAACCCGGAATGGATCCCTACCGTCCACATTCTCCAACCTGCTGACACTTCTGTAGAGCACCACTGCTGTTTTGTACAAATGTCTCTAAGCTATGCAACTATCTGAAATTGGTGCAAATAAGAACATGCTCAGTGTATATGGGCATAACTTCACCTCAGATCTCCTGAGCAAAGGAGGCTTATGCAGAAGGAACTGTGCAACAATGTTGCTTTTCCTAATGTGCCCCAGATCATAACAAAGAAATGGACACAAAATCATTTTTGTATGCCTAAAGAGATTACCTTGGATACATCTGCTTTAATAGGAATTAGCTGCCATTGGAATTTTAAGTAATGAATGTAAGGAGTAAGATAGTTTGAACTGAATACAGCACCACTGAAAATAATCAAAGCTGATATCAAGAAAAAATTAAAGATAGATAACCACTCAGTTGGCAAAGTATTTCAAAATTAACTCAAAACAAGTTACATTAACTCAAATGCCTTTAAGAGACACTATGTGCAGGTGGCATGGACATTTCTTCCAAGGGTTTTAAAATTTTTCCATTGAGGACTATTTCACTGTGGCAGACAAAGTATTTTTCCAGTCTTTCAAGCAAAATCCTTGCAAAAGGGAAATGAATTCATGGCACATTTTTATTTTTCCCAAAACTAAAGACACAAGTGTCTTTCCCTAGACGTGGAAAAACACCAGTACTTATGTTCTATAACATTTTGCAATAATTCTGTAATTGCTATATAAGCAAGTCTTAAACATATAAGACATGTTAAAGGGATTCAAAAAACACATATAAACTTGTAACAAGATTAAGAATTCTATAGTACTTGCAAAGAGCTTTTAATTTAGAATTTTAGCAAAATAAATGTTTGACCCCTTAAAAACAGACATAGCTAGTACCTTGAGCTTCAGAGAATCTGTATCATAAGGACTTGGAGTAAAATCAGTGTGAACCCTGGCTCTTCCACAAAAAGGACCTCTGTAAGGAGGCTCTTCATCATCACCATCTTCTGATTTCACACTCTCCCTGTTGCTGGTTGAGGAATCTGTTGTGCTCACTGTCTGACCACCTGTGTGAGACACATAGTATCAGTTCACAAAAAAGCTTCTGAAGAAGCTTCAGAAACAGAAGTAAGATAGAAAACAGGTCTTCTTTCCAGAAAACATGATAATCAAAGTTAAAAGTCCTTAAATACTGCTATTTTTTATACACGCATGTGATGGGAGAGTTAGTTAATCTACTCTGCACTCCTGTTTTCCTGAATTCAGCTCCTCAATATTTAACTGAGAAGCTGTTTAACTAGTGTCTCATCTACGGTATGTCACAGGAATGTCATCTTTCTGGGAAGTTTTGCTTACAAAAAAAACATAGTGGTGTGAGGAAAACAAGCTCCTGCACGAGGGGGTTACAGAATCCCTCTCACATCCTGAAATTCGGTGAATACTGTAGCAAGTTTACATCATCTGTGTTCCATTTAAGCTCTGTTTCATGTAGAGATAATCTTAACCCGAGAGGTTTTAAATACTACTTACTCTTCCTTTAACTATTTAATGAGAGAACCTCAAGGTTTCTCTACAGGGAGGGTGGGAAGCCTGCCAGGAGTGCCCAGGAAATTTCTCACTTGAAGTGAGAAATACGATTCTTGGCCAGCAGTAAACAGGCATACTATTATATTACATTTATAATATTTATATGTTATAATATTTATATTATAACAGCAGGACACAGCAAACCCAGACAGAAAGTTGGATTTCACTTTTTCAGGGCTCTGCATAAACACAAAGCAAAAAAAATAGTCTCTGCACCAAAGATGTTACAGTTCTTTATAAACCCTTAATGACTAACCATCAGCCTTTCTACTTTTTAACCAGTTTCCGCTTTGACTTCCTGTGATTCTGCTTACTGTGGAGATCTCTGCTCCCTGAAGCCACAGATATGGAGCAATACAATTACAACTGAACTTACTCATTGAGCTCTGACCACTTAAGGAACTCCTCAGGCTTTCTACTGAGCCACCGGCTTTCAGCTTGGGTTTGTCCAGGGAGTCACTGTCTGGTGGTGGCGACTGCGGAGAACCTGGCATGACCCCAGGGCTGGACTCCTGAAAGAGATTGAACCATTTCAGTTTGGTAAATGAACATAGGCACTGATGGGAGCTTCTTGTTCATCTCCAACGAAAAAGATTCTGTTTTCCTGCTCTTTACCAGACAGGTTGAAACCCTCCATCTACTTATTTAGCAGTACTCAACTGTGGTAAAAACCCCACTTTATTAGGCAGAGCAGTGGTGATGGGAGCAAACAATTCAGTCTGGAAAAGCTAGCACTGTAAGAAGAAAGAAACACTACATAAAACTCCCAATTCAAAGATTTTCATGACACATGATATTTTTTTGCCAGCAGTAGTTGCAAAACAGCTAGTGCCAAATTCAGCTTTCAGAAACAGGATTTTGTACAAAGATGAACACAAACAAATCAGACAAGCAAGTGAGATGTGCAGCAATATTTCTTTTTGAAGTGAATTGTTGATAACACTGCTCATTTACCTACAAGAAAAAAAAAATTAGCCAGAAAATGCAGCCTATGCACGGTACAAATATTCATAAACATAAATGCATAAATATAAAATGATTTTGCTACATGTGCAATAGGTGAGGCAATTTCTGTTTTCATACAGTCAAGCGTTACAAAAAATCAAAAAGGGTATTTCCTAATTGAAATTCTGTCAGCCTCAATGAAGCACAGTTAAAACAAAGCAGCAGATATTTGTGGCCAGCATAATTTTGCTTGGTTCTTTTGAATGCAGAAAGAGATACCGGCACACAGTTTGAGTCATGATGCCTGAAAGTTACAAATACTCTAAAACGACTGTGCCATAAATTTTGAAAACAAAAGAACTGTAGCTTGCATACAAGAATTTTTGTGGAGACGTGTGGTCATAAAACTTTTAGATGAACGCTATTATTTGCATGCTGCAGAATCATTAAGAAAAAACTCACCCCAGCATATGACTTCAGAGGTCAAGTCAATCTTAGAGAGAGAGATAGAGCAGAAGTATTGCTAAATCACTGTAAAGCAATTTTTCAAAGGATCCCTTCTTTTTTGATAGACTTTGCAGAGGGGCACCGTAAGTTCAGTCAGACACCAAGCACCTTCTTATCAATATCAAATCACGTTAGACCTTAAAGTATTTTAATTGTAAGTTTAAATTAAATAACCACAACTGTAGCAGTGCCCCTGTTTATGAATAAGAATGGCTAACAGTTCTGCAGGAAATGGATTTTAATATTGCAAAGCATGGCACAAAACTGGCCATGTTTCTGCCTCTCTACACTGTCTTCAGATTCTTCAGTTTGGGGTTACTCTGAATGTTACAAACTTCTGTTTTTACAGGCGCTAAGGCTTTGTATTAAATACCAAAAGGTAGATCTGGCAGGGCTCGACTCCAACCTCCTTTCCATTCCCAATTCTCTATGACTGCAAGCACCCCCCGCGACCCAGCCGGCAGGAGCCCGCTTGGGGGCGATGTTAACCAGGAAGAGCTCTGCTTTCCCTGAGGCTTTCGAACCTATTCCTTACACATTGCAAGAGGCAAGACTAGTTTTAAACAAATGCTGAAGATATCTGACACTCCAGTAAAGCAAGGAACCCAAAGTATACCAAAAGGCAATTGTTTCTAGGCCAGTGAAATTCAAAGCCTAATTTAAAACTAATGTACTTCAGGTTTGCCTCTAAGAATAAGCTATAAAAATCTGTAATGAAAGAATAATAGGAAAATCTTCTGTGGGATGCCCCTTTCTGACTAGATTGTGTCTCTGTTTTAATAGGCTGCTGCAGAGGGCAAGCAATGATGGAGGAAAGATCTGTAATAGCAGAGAGGAGCTGCATATGTGAAGTTATGCTGGGAATTTAAACTGAAGTGTAAATTGCAGATTAAATGTATTACTGTGACCCTGTGTCACAGATGGGTTCCCTTAACAAAATACAATAGAAAAGAAATGGAAATAGTGAGATGTGCGATGTCATCAATGACAGACTTCTGCTGATGAGCTACTTAAATGAAAATCTGAAAATGCATTTTCCACGGTATTGGCATCTACAGGAAGCCATTTCACAGTGAGGGATTTTATAAGAACACAGGAATAAGCCACACCATATAGTCTTGTTAGAAATTTCTTCAGAGATGCCTTGATACATGGAAATCAATACTGATTATCACTTCTGCATTATTAAGTGGATTCTACTGCAGACTCTACATACCTGCTCAGACAGAGAGCTGCTGTATTTTTTAGACATCCTTTTCTTCATGGTTTCTTTTACAGACTTCACCTTTTTGCCCAGAGATATACGGGAAGCAGAGGGTGATTTGATCACTTCTTTATAAACAAAGTCTCCTTCTTTGCCCTGCAAAATAAAACATGTCTTAAGCCTATAAAATAGAAGAACCACTTTTTTCCTCAGTCACAGTTATTGCAGAGGTATCCCGGCAGACACAGGACGGCAGCATGGTGTCCTGTCAGCTGTTGAGACCTTGTGCAAACCACTGTAGCAGTCCACTGTAACTTACTCTTAAGGCCTGATTTGTAACCTTTTCGTGAAAGTACTGTGTGTAGATGTGTCAGGGTCTGTTAGGATGCCTTTATCCCTGAGTTTCAGGTAACTATTTGACCTGATAGAAAGCCACACCATCTCAGGCTAAGCCTGTCCTGACAGGACACACAACAGTAGTTGTGGCTCACGTTGATCAATACTTCAAAGGGCTTAACAAGACTAAAGGTACCTCTGAGATCCTAGCCAAATATATATCTGTATGTGTATATATATATACGGATACTTATATTTGGCTACCCAAATTTACTTTTTATTTTCAGACAGGCATTCCATTAACCTCTGTGGTTTTACTGCAGGCTTTTTATAAAAAAACTAAACCAAAATACCACCACAAAAAAGCTACTAAATCCATCAACCATGGTAGGTTATACTTGCACAGCTATTCTTAAGGTACACAACAGGGTACTGAAGAACTAAATTAGCTGGTCCATATATAGTGGATGACCAGCTGCTTTGAATGCATTTAACCTTTTTGAAACCAGCTTAAGATATTAAGCATTTACTTACGGCACAAGCACACACCTAGCTTGGATCAGAAGACATTTTGCCAAACTTACTTGTATGATTCAGCCCTTATTCAGATTATCCAGGCAGCATGTTAAAAATGATCTTTCATTCTACTCTGTTTCAGGAACCATAGCAAGGCAGCTCTCTTAGAGCTATCCCTAGAACCCTCCATTGGCAAAGATGCATAAAAAATCAGAGCACAAAAAAGGACCAAAATCCATCTGGCCAAAGAGATTTTCTACTGAATTTGGTCTCTGACTTGATTCAATTTAGATACATGAAGACAGAAACCCAGAAAACCCTAAAATAAATGGACATTATATTCCACATAACAGATTTCTCTCTTTTTCCCCCCCCTTAAATTTATGTATGTTTTCTATCTTACTAATATTCTCACAAAAAGTTTCTCTGAAATTCAACTGATACTTCGTTTCTGACAATGCAGTATTTTTCCCTTTACAAGTTGTTTGTGATTACAACTTCTTTGGGAATTTTGTCTTTTACCAGAAATTAAGAACAGCTCTTTGCCTTATCGTTTTGGAAAAAACCTTCCACTTAATAGACTTAAATGTTTTCAAGGAAAAAACCTCTTTGATCTGCATATATTATTCTGATGCACTGCATCTCACCCACTACTGATGCTCATAGGGAAAAATGTAACATCTAGACTTCACGCTTTCTTATGTTAAAAGCAATCTGAACAAAACAAGTATCTCTGTTTAAAGATAAATACAAAGATCAGAAGTTAACATTTTTACTGAGGTGAAAATTGATGAGTAAAATAACCACCCACAGATTTAGCCAAATTAGGTTATTTTTGATGTTAAAAAATTAATAAGAAAACAAAAAAACAAGCCCAAAAGACCCAGCTGACATAAAAAATAACATAATGCTGGCATACAAAATGTTTCACAATTTAATTTTGATTTAAGTGGACGGAGAAACTATCAGATCCAATGTTGAAACAGAAAAGAAAAACATATATGGGCAGAAGGAAAAAATATGTTGGCAATTTCATTTGAAATAATGTTCTGGCTCATTTCCGTTCTGTCACTTTTGGCTGCAGGCCGACCAACAGTAACACTGGGATCAACATGAGTAACATAAAATGGAATTAATTCTCAGGGGAGATGGTTTGGTTTTCTTTAAACACAAAAATGCTCTGAGATCAGTTGCGCAGCACCCAGCACAATGGGATCCTGGTCTACTCCAGAGCTCTTAGATACAATGAGAAAACAAATAATAGATCTCTTACATAATGACTTCCATGCAAATAACTTGTGGATCTTCAGTGAATGAAAGTTTGCCTCATCATCCCAAAGAGTAAATATTTTTACTGAGAAAGTATAGCAATCATATGTTTTGCCTTGGGTGATGCTCTGAGGAAGTCACAGCTTCCTTAAGAACAGCCCACAGATATACCCCCAGATCTGCACTTTGGTCACTTGTTTCTGCCTCTTTACACATATACTATATAAATACTTATATACACGTGGATATGGGTGGGTATGTTATTCTCAAAGCTAAGGAAGTTTGAGGTTAACAAAGATACTCTGTTTTCTTGGATCCCCAAACTATTATTACAGACCTAAATTACACTTCAGTCTATTATAACTCGACTGTGCATTTCATTTTATGCTATTTCAAATCTGCACCTTCTTAAACTCACCATTTGGTCAGAACTGTTTCCAATATGAAGGGAACGATTTGTCAAGTCAAATCCTCCAAAGCTACAGGTTCTCTGCAAAAAAACAAGTTTAGATACAGTTTTATCACAATGACTAGCTCACTCAGAACATCTGTGATTTGGAGAACACCAATTAAAACACAAATGTCTGCAAAAATGGAAACAAACAAACAAACAAAGGGATGAGAGATTATAAATCAAGAAATCCATTGTAAACCAGTTTGTGTTTTCCAGAGACAACTCCTTGGCCTAAGGTCTGCTGCTGTTGAGTCACCTATTGCCTACTCTTCAAAAAGAAAAAAAGACTTTTTGGTCTGAGGAAACTGTTGATTCAAGTTTTCCAAGGCGCTGGCAACTCCACTTCAGCACTCCCATCTGCCTTCATATGTATGCTCCACAGTAGCACTGAAACAGAGAACCACCAATCCTTTAAAGTGTTGAATAACCTACCTTCTGGGAATAGCTGCACAGGTTGCATCTGCACTGAAATACAGGGAATTGCTGGAAGCCTAGTGGGGCAAGCCCTTGGTAAGAGAAGAGAAAAACCAGCCCCGCTAACCATAAGCATTGTGTCCCCAGAGACTCAGCAAGTCCTGATTCCAGATTAGGTACTTCCAGCTTTTGCTTGACAATCCAAAAGATAACAAAACCTGAGTAATGAACAACTGGCTGCATAGTATTCAAGTAACTGGCCCTGTCAGAGGTCTCACAGGACAATCCAGGATGAAGGTATGGCGATCACAATTCACTTGCACAACTTCAACTCTAGGCTCTGAGAGTGGTTTTGAAGACAGGCAGATGTCTATTACAAGTATTCTCTTCAGAGTTAGAGTTGAGACAAACAGGAGGCAGAAGCTCAACACTTGTGAACTCTCTAAGTTCTTAGGGTCTGAACTGCCCAACACAATAACTTAACTTCAAAGGCACCTGAAGAATCAACTTAGCATCAGATCAGAACTACAAAGGACAGTGAGTCAGTGAAGACCCACCACCTGAGAACTACCAGCTTCCTCTCTGAGGAAGAAGCAAGCTCTATAAACTGTGCTACTTAATGGACAATTATAACAATTAATTCTAATAAAGTAAACATTCTTTCTGCCCTGTTCACCCCTGATCAACACACATATTAGAAGCTTTTAAAAAATTTTATTTTCTAGCTTCTATATTGGGTGCTGCTTACACCAAACATGCTTGGATGACAGTTTCTGCAACCACCACAACTCTATCACAACTCAAAGCCAGCTTTGTCTAGGCCTCCCACACATTAAAGACAGTGCTGTGATGTAGAATTTTTCTAAGTGTTTTTTTCCAGAAGGCAATGTGACTATGGCACAGGTTTTAAAAATTGTTTTCGGAAAACATTTGAGACCAACCACAAGCAATACGATCAGTTTCTAAAGCACAGCATGTTTAGCTAGTAGTAATTTGGTTCTTCTGTGAAGGACCGTTATAACTAATCCTACAGCACATGGTAATCCCAGCAACGAAAAGAGGACATCTGGAACTGCTCTGAGCAAACTTGTCTGTCAAACCAGCCAGAGCTCCTCCTAAAGAAGTCTTCTTGGAAAGCAAAATGACCGTTGGTTAAAAGCTTCTGAGTAAATGTACCATATTAAGGATGCTTATTGTTTCACTATGGACCTCCCCATACATTTAAAATTTAACTTTGGCTTTCAGATTCCAGTAGCGACCCTGGAAATACTGCACTAAACAAAAGGTCTGTGGATGAGGAGAGGGATATTCAATGGAATGGCCATGCAATCAAAAGTATTATCATTTTGGGAGAAAAGAAAAACTGATGCAATTTGAAAATTTCATGCATGTCCAGGTCACTGAAACAAATATAAATGACAAAAATGAATGGCAAGGAAAGACAGAGTGACCAATTCCACTGAATACATAGGCATTGCAATTTCCCTGAGGTTGCAGTAAACAAAAAATTAAGTGTTTTTAGGAAGGAGCATCATTAGTTGAAGTCTGCCAGCTATTTGAGGTTTCAGAAAGAAATCTATTGAAAAAGTTAGTAAGAGTAGCATGTCTCCAATATTTATCTGATTCAAACAAGGCTGGAGAAGCAGTTGACTGAGGAGTTCCTCCACAACAACAAAATGCTATCCATTTATTCTCCAACTGTATCTCCATGAATAAGTAAAGGTCACTCCAGTTGGTTTTCATAATGAAATTACTACAGCAAGATGAGACTAACTTATTAGAAGAACTGAAAAGCTTGTTTCTATCATCTGTATTTACAAAGGCAGTTTTAGAGGGTATTTTTATTTATGGGGCATCTCTAGAACATACAAGTATGCTCTTTTTTCCAAAATAACCCTATTATTCAATCCACAGAAGGACAAGTAAAGTTTCTCTTATCATCGTAATATCCTTATGGGAAAACAGTGTCTTCTGAGTACAATAAACAGCACCCTGTGAGGAGTGGGACAAGCAGTCAATGCAGAAAAAATAGTTAAGCTGCCAAGAGAGAATGTTCATGGTATTGGGTAGAACAAACATCTATATGTTTTGTGGCCAAAGAGCAAAAAGTGAACCATGAGGGCTTGCTCATCGCCCACAGGTTATTTAAGGAGACCAAAGCTGTGATTCTTGTACCTTATACCTGAAGAAATGATACAGAGGCCTCAAAAAAAAAAATCTGTTATTCTGCACAAAAAGCTGTTTCTACTATATTGTTCACTGGAATATCTTGCTTAACTTTACGGATGCAGTGGTGTTTCCACGCACTGAAGTAGGGATCATTATCAACTAGACAACAGACTAGCTGGCTTCGGAGATCTGGCTGGCACCAAAGGCAAGTTCCTAGGAAACTCAGAATCATGGTTAACGGAACAGTCAAAACTGGGTCATATAATCAGGAAGCAGCTTTGGGTCCCTCTGGAATGTTCAAATCACCTAATTTCCCATTTTAAGCACAATTTCCTACTTTGGTTACCCCTTGTTCCCTTTCCAAAGGCTCTGAAGGAAGGTACCACCTTCATCCCATGCTAGGAGCAGTAGCCACTGACAGAACAGAAGTGATACTTCTGGTGGTGGTGAACAGCAAGCAGGAAGGCAGTAACTACCTAATGTCAAACTCCCTGGCTTTCTGCAGCTGTTTGGTGTAAGGGAGAGTACGGAGAGGGTGGGTGGGTGAACTGATGAGATGCAATCTGAGCAGGGGAGGGCCAATATAAGACAATAACAGCAGAAGAGAAATAGAGCACAGTTGAACATCAATGCTCTAATACTCTGAACAGTTTGTTCATCTCTCAGAATCCCATTGAGTACCAACTCCAAAAGCATCACAAAAAACATATTTATAGCACCTCAAACCTCCTCTGTTCACCAGTGATCTTTATTTCTGTGTTAGGTGAACCTAAAAAGCAGCACTTTGTCATATTTGCTCTCTCTCATCGAATAATTCTGTACATGTAGAAACTGCAATTCAACAAAACTCTGACAAGATGATATCAAGCTCTTCCCTTTCAGCTGCATTACAGTGCTTAAGGGTTTCTAATGGCAAGGAAAGCAGAAATACTACATTGTAGTTAAAAGTATAAAGCAGAAAATGTTCACTGCAACCTCACAGAAATTGAAAGACCACCTTCACGGCAACTCTTTGACTCACAGACTTTTGGTGGATTCTCAAGAGAACCCTTTTAGTACAGCGATCCACTGTGGCAGCCCACTTCCTCTTGGCCTCCTCATCCTCCTCCAGCAGGCATCTCCTCAGGTCCTGCTTGTCGGCCTTGCTCAGGGTCCTGTCAGTAACGGGACGCACCAGCTGTGAGAGGTTGAGGTGACTGTACAGGCTTCTCTCCACCACATAGGTAATATTGAACTCGCTGACAGAAGTGCGCCCTCGTAGCCTTCTGTTTGGGAAGCCACAACTTCCACCCCCTTTCGTTTTGTGCCGCAGTAATTGCAGGTCGCAAGCTGTGGGGGATGCTCCTTTCCTAGCAGGGCGCTGGCAAAGAAAAGCTCTGGAACAGGAATAGTTAGTATCCATTTTCTTCAATCGGATCTGCTTCCTTACACTCTGAATCTCCTCCAGGGACACCAGAAGATGGTGCTTGTGCCTGTTGCTGTCATAAAAGCAAATGCTTTCTGTACTTACCCCATGGCTCAGCGAGCCAAGGCTCTTCTTCATTTCTCCATCTGTCAAGGAGCGGCAAACTTTCTGGGACTTCTCCTCTTCTGGGTAAGAGAAAAATGTCCCAAGTTTCTTGGGAGGCTTGATAAGGCCACGGCTATCAGTTTTGCTGAAGGTCTTCACCAGCTTCCGGTTAGCTCCCCACATATCAAGACTGCTGGATGAGGGAGAAGTAGTAAGTGAGTCAGAGTCGTCCTCTGGCTGCTTTTCACAGGAGCCGTCAAAGTAGAATTGCTTCTTGTGAACTCCAGAGTAAAGTGCTGATCTGTCATCCAGTATAGGAGAGTTGTCAAGTGAGTGCTCTTCCACACCTACATGGTAAAAAAGCAGCACAATGCACGTCATTGTTCGCAATTCTCTAAGATGTTTCCCTGTAGAGTCTTACTGTATTTATTTAGGATATCACCCACTTAAATTGTAAGAAAACTATTCTTGATATAAGTTGCTCAGAAGTTATTTGTGAGTGGATAAACCTGAAGCAGTTCCTTCCATTTGTGAAGTGAGAGTTCTGGGATGAGTTAACACAAGACAGACAACAACATCCTGTAAATACACTCATCATTATTTAAAGTTTCTCTCTTTTATCTGCAGCTAAGTAAGACCACTTAGATGCTCTCACTAAGAACCCCTTAAAAGCTGAACTGGGATCTGTTTCTCATGTTTTTCATCTGATATTTGCATATGATGCTTATCTACAATAGGTCGAAGTATACCCAGGCATTAAGAACCAAAAAAGTATCTCTCAGGTCCAGTTTTCCAATACCCAGTGCTGCTGTGGCTGCAGAAAGCAGAATTTTTTGCATGAAGTTATGGAGATGAGCTCCAGGATGAAATTAAAAATTCTGGGTTTTTGATGGGGTAAGAAGCACCAGTTTCAATCACACAGAATTTATTTAACAGATGCAAAGACAAAGAAGTAGGTCAAATGGCAAGTGTGCCAATTCCAGCAGTGTCCTGGTAATGACAGAAACACTTGATGTTCACCAAATTTTTCCAGAAAATATTTAACAGGAATATTTTGCAACACAAATACTGGAGATGGGCAGATAGCCAGGTTTCCTTTTTGGAGTGGAAAGGGGAGAATAAAAGACTTGAAACTGCAATTCCTTTTCACATTTATCATATAGGAAACTTTTCTCTGGTGTTTTCTTTTGAGCAAATTATAGTCTCAGGTATTAGATGCAGTAAAAAGGTAAGAGTCAAAAAAAAGTACACATCCTCCTCTGTCTCCCTGACAAATTTCACAGCATTCATAGGTATATATCAGAAATGCACATAGAAACGTGATTGTATTTATTTCTTTCCAAAATAAATTTCTTGTGTGACCTAACTTTGGCTTCATCTTTGATTGCTTCTACAGTCTTACAGCAGAGTTAAATTTGAACAATTATCAAAATACTTATGATTTACTAAACTCACTCATTCAATAACAGGGGACACCTTTTATGATGAAAGATTAGTTGCTCTGTACAGGATTACTGGCTCATCTTCAGTTCACTCTGTTGCCAAACATATTTGACATACATTTGTTGAAATCTAAGATGCTATTTTATCAAGCTTAAGATCACTGTGACATTGAAGGGACAGTGGATCACATCTGACATGAAACTTTTGCTCTTGAGAAATGTATTGGGGTAGGTCTGTAGATTGAAGTCTAGTTTTTACACCACTTTCCCTGGACTGTCCAGCTTGCTCTTTTCTCCCTCTAGTTCTCAATTTGAACGGAAAATAGACATTCTCCTGGGACCGAGTATGTGCTGATAAACAATTTTAGTCCACTAAGTAAATATGTTTTTAAACAGCTTGTAGAATATGCATTGTGTTTCAAAACTGTAACAGATGTTATTTGGAGTGAGTCCATGACACAAAGCCATAATGACACAGATGTAGATGTGATGTGTTTTTAAGTGCTACATAAGAATGGTGCCCAGGAATTAGGCAGCTTCAGTTATTTAGCTCACTAGGAGCAGACTAAGATGAAATACACAGGATTCAGATATCGACAAATTCTAGTAAGTATCAGATCAGCCAGATGTACATTTAGTGTGATAACAGAGTCAATAATAGAAATGTAAGAGAAGGATCTGAGACTAGTGTGCTTTTCTTTAAAAACTACAGGAACAGATAAGGGAAATTTTGTAAAGTTGTTCTTTCTGAAGAAATTTTTGAGGAGCATCGTGAAGAATCTTTCTTCTAGGAAACTGTATGCCAGTTTTCAAAACAAGTCTTACATTTTGCTAAAGGCTGTTGAACATTAATGACTTTATTTAAATTTTACTGATATTACTCAGTCAAATATTATAGCCAACTCCCCAAAACCTAGTCATCTAGAATTTCACATTACATCAGAATCATAACACAGATTCAGAGAACAGCAACAAACAGCTCAAGAACTGATCCAGTCAACTGCAGGTAACTTGGAAGGCCAGACAGCAATACCCAAATCTGACCACTGTATTTTTTGTGGTTGTGCAGAGCCCTCTGACATATCCAAATGGGAATACAGACCTATATTATGAGAGATTGTGATGAACATTTATGAAGCACTATTAATATGCTGTATGGAAACTTGTGTGTGGAATTTCCTGAAAAAAAAGTCATAGGTATCTACTGCTGATGTAGATGGCTACTTAAAGGGGCCTTCTACTTACACAGAAGTTATTCAGAAGTAATCCATGTTGTTATTTAGCAATAATTGTTTTTTCTACAGAGTTTCCCAAGAGCCAATCTACAAAGAAACTCCAGAGTGGTAGATAAAGTACAAACTTAGAGTTACAGATAATTTATTCAGAGAAGCCTAGAGTTAGAGAAGACAGGCAGGAGGTAGAGAAAGAAGGAAGAAGAGCAAACATTTTTTTGCATACAATTGTTAATTCAGTGATTTTTCTGCCGAAGGCAGGGGTGGAAAAACTCATTGGGAAAAAAAAAACAAACAAGCCCTGAAGGGAACTGGGACACTTAAGTGAAAGACTGAGGGAGAAGAGGAAATAAAGAGGTGAGGCGTTGTAAAAGAGGGTATGGAGAGCAAGACAGATAATATGCTGAAAAGAAAGTCTGGTCCAAGTGCAGGAAGGTGTCTGCATGCCCAGCTGCCTGTTTCTGCAGCTGCTGGTACCCCTGGAGCCTCCAGCTGATTGCTCCCTGCAGCTTTTCCCAGACTTCCAGAGAGAGAAGGAGGAGGTAGGACAGGCTTCTCGGGGGGCCTTCTTTACTCAGAGCAGGGGAAAAATAGTCCTGTTTTGTTTGTCCCATCTCAAACCCCATGTTTTTGCTTCCATGGTATCCCAGCTTTATGCTCACCCTATGAGGTGACAGAACCTTTTCAGATCACCACACCTGCCCATTCCAGAGCTCTAGACTGGCTGTGCCTTTCATGCCAGCCAGTAACTCCATCCATAATGTAGGAGAGATGCCGGCCAGATCATAAATCTGCCAGCAGCTTCCTGCCACATATGCAAGATGCACATGTTCTCCTTAAATGCACTAGGAAGGAATCATAATATGGCTCAGCTCACTGCTAAGATGAAGGGATTTGGCATACGATGCCATGCCAAGAAAGCCACCAGCATGGAAAGGTGCCCACAAGTCCAGTGAGGACTCAAGCAAGGCTGTGCAGAGAGGCTCCTCAGGATCAGGCTCCATTAATCTGAGTGCTCACACACAGGTCATCCAGAGTTAATTCTACAGCATGGTGTTCCCAGGGGCTGAACTCCACTTCCCTATTCCCACCCTTCTCCTCTTCCTCCCTTCTCTTCCCCTCTCTGTTGGAAGCAGGTCTCATTCAAAAGCCAAATTGCAGGCAGGCTCCCCCAGAAGTAGAATTTAGTATTACACAGGGCAGTTGCTATCCCACAAGAATGTCTGATAGAGTTTCTGTATTTTTGCCATAGGATGATGCCATGTGGTGCAACTGCTGCTACCCTCCCAAAACGAGCAAGGGCTTCACCTGTGTGCCATCCCAGGCCTCAGAGGAGGGAGCAGTGTGGTGGTGGCTCCACTTACGTCCTTGCTGAGCCTGTGGGGCAGCTGGCTGGCATTGCTCCTAGCATGGGGATTCCCTCCCCAGCATGCAGCATAAAACATAAACCAAGTTCTAATCTCTTAATGAGGGACTCTCAAGTGCTACTCTAAGAATACCAGATCAGCAGTAACCACATTCTAGGTTATCGCTTTCCTCCCTCCACAGTCTTAAAATTCAATTACTTAGGACATGCACAAGAGACAAGGTAGTCATTCCTACCATCCCTCCACTTGAGCAGGGATAAACACTCCACCCCTCCCTCCCCCAGCCCTCCACTTTCTGTCCCCTCTCAAAAGAAACATGCATTCACACATGCAGTTTTAACCATATGCACACTGCTTTTTACCTTCTGTGCTGGGTTTTTTCATTTCTTCAACTCTTATGAGTTTCTTCCTGACTCTGCGAGTAGAATTCACCAGCTTGTGCAACCTCTTAAACTTCACCGATTCCTCTGTTTCATCATCGGATTGTTCTCTTGACTGGCAAAGAAACAAAGGGAATATTAATAAAGTAGTAGTTCCACGGCTTGCTCCTTCAAGTTAGCTCATCTGCTGCGTTTGTCAAGGCAGCTCTGTAACTGATGTTATATTTTCAGCCCCAGTCAGACAGAAATATTTAAATTACTGAGGGTTTTCTTGTTTTTTCTTTTTTTTTCTTTTTCTTTTTCTGAAAGCATGACATACCATTTTGATTTCTAAATCTGTGCAACGTAAGATCCTAGGCATTGAAATGCATTCCTGCCCTTGTCTTTCTTCACATGCATTGTGTAATAACTACTTCCACGTCCTCTCTCAGTGCGTTTCAGGCAGGGCTCTTTCCCAGGGCTCTTCTTACCATACCAGTTATGCTCCTGTGGTTTAGGTCAGTCCCTGGTCTGTCTGGCACCTCAGAACTTGCTGTTTAAACCTGGTTATAAACAGCTTCTCCAAACCGAAGCTCTGTCATTGACGACTTCTCTTTTTTTCCCTCCAGTCTTCCCAGAAAATCAAAAACAGCAGCACAAGAAAGGGATGGGAAGGAAAGGAAGGAGGAGACCTCATCTGCCTCACTCACAAACTGCCACAACTACAAAATATTCCCTTCCTCCTCCCTGCTCCCTACACTCCTCCTGAAGACTCTTGAGGCTGGAATTAAGATGGACAGAGCATTCCTCCAGCACTGACCAAGGGAAAACTCTGACCTTTTCAGATATACAGTGCAGTCCATATTCCCCAGCATCCCGTTTCGTTTTGCATCTGATCCAGTATGCTCAGTTCCAGCTGTTTTCCCTCAAGTATCAAACATTACAGAGACAAAAAAAAATTCCCTTCTCTCCAGCAGCAGTGACACAACAAGCTGAAACAATCCATTCCTTGTGAACGAGAAGACGACTTCGATTTTCGAGCCAGATCCAATGTTCAACGTGCTACTTCCTCTGTTTTAATCAGTTCAGAATGTGGAAAGTGGTGGGGGGAAGGGCAGGGAAGGGGAGAGGAGAGGAGGCCAACAGGGCTCTCCGACTTGGCCAGGACGACCCTGGCACCATGCGCTGCTGCACATTCCTGCACACAGCACAAGCTCCAGCTGGAGTGCAATATGGATTGTATACCTAACTCTGTTTTCACCCACGGTCCCAGCCAATTTGCCGCATTCCTAATGGTCAGCTTTAAAAACCCTCATGCAACTTCCTGTCAGTGCAGCTATCTGGGTTTCCACAGTGCACTCATCCTTTTTTTCACCTTCTCCTTAATTAAACTTTTTAAAAAAAAAAATTCCCAACAGATGCAAGCCAAGAAAAAAAGAAAAAAAAAGCCACTCTCTTCCCAGCAAAAATGCTGTCTGCTTATCTGGAGGATGAATAAAACAGGCCAAATATAAAAATGCTTTCTACTTTTCTAGTGCACTGAAATATCAGGATGTGGTAAGAATGGTAGATGCCACGGGGCAAGACACCAATTAGCAGTTGCACAGGTACACTTTCAAAGCACAAACAGTGCCTAATGGAGCCAGGGCAGCTCTAAAAGTCTACCTCCCAGGCATGCACTGCACAAGGGCCCCAGAACCACACCACAGCAAACTTCAACAACTTTCTGCAAGGGCACTACCAATTACTGATTTCCCACAAACCTTGTGTTACTCCAAAAGAAGGAGGGATACCAAATGGATCACATATGGCACTAGAAATAGCCATTCTGTCATCCAAGAATTGCATGAATGCATTTATTATGGGTACGAACTGGCTAGGTAATTAATAATCCTCCTTTGGGAAAAATAGGGCTGTAAAGAACCAGGCTTGCTTATATCAAAGTAAATTAAGCAACAAGATGAGCATTAATTCAAGGATTATGCCTGGGACAACGTGGTGACACATCAAACAAGACAGACATTTAGATAAGATGATGAATGGATTATTGACCGTAATCAAGAAGTTCAGTCAAGACTTCTTGGGCTATTAAGTGCATCCTGGCAAGCGACCATCATGCATATTCTGCACTCAAGATATGTTTATTTTAAACGCAATTACTCTAAAGCATTGCTTTCCATCATTATTTTTCGTACACCCATGGTTTGCAGACTACTGCAAGTTTGTGAAACCGTGAGCTCCGTAAGACTTAGAGAACGGCTCATACCTGGTCCTCCCACCAAGGACTTCTAGTAGGACTAGAATAAACATCTAGTCCTACTTTTGCACCACTGATATCTGATAAAGAACTGTGCCCCCTCAGGATTATGAAAACTCAACAACAACAACAAAAACTTCTGCAATGTCTGACATTTGCATTCACAACTACTGCAGCAAAAGCAAGTGTCAAAATAGCCTCAGTGCAAGGTACTGACATCAGACCCCAGCAGGTAGTACAGAGAGTGCCCACCATACTTCAAAATACATAAAGTCCCATCATAATTAAGTGGCAGTTGGTTTTCCCTGATGCTTCTGGACTCCTGGTGTCCTTTAAGCTGGGGTCCTCCACCGGCAGCAACAGATCCTGCCTATCACCGGTGCTTGGCCCAGATAGGCAAGAACAGCTCATGTTTTATGGGTAGATGAAAATACAAGATCACTCTCTCTCTAGCAGCCTATTTCCTATCATATCAGGTAGTATGTGACAGACAAATTTTCTACAAAGAAAAAGGATGGCCAGTAAGTTTATGCAAAAAGGTCTAAAAATGTCAGTGACTACACCGGTGGTGCTGCTCAGGAAACTTTCTTGTCAAATAATGCTGACTCCTTGAAGATAAAAGCATTTTCAAAAAGGGTTACTTTTTACTTGCTTCCTGTTTTTGAAACATTTTTTTAAGAAAGGCCTTGAAATTATCAAAAGTTTCCACTTTGGCACATGGGAAACAGAGCTTAATTTTCCAGCTCAAGCAATGCTTTCTTTTATGGCTAATGTAAAGCATTCTGGCCATAACTGACATATTTGGAAATCATTGAACTTCGACGCTTTGACTTCCCTGACCCACACCACCCTCCCCTCTTTCATGGGACCGAATTGCTTTTTTTGGTAGCTGTCCCTGACTTTAGATGGGAAAATCACCCCAACGTCCCCAAAGCGTGGCAGACTGGGCAAATGGCTTCCTGGACAGCTTTAGCAGCCAGGCCTTGGCACAGAGCTTAGATGTAGCCAGCTGCCAGACCCCTCTTGCCCTCTTCTCCCTTCATGGGCACTTCGGTGTGCTGCAGCACTGCAGAAGGGTAGACATGGTAGAGGGGATGATGCGTCTGCAAAAGGCTCAGCCAGAGGCTCTCGGCACTGGAGGAGTCCATGCTGCACCCCCTCTGCCAGTGCCTCCCAGCCTCTGGCACAGAGCTGTCCCATCAGGCCAAGCCTTGGCATCATTAACGCGCTGGTAAAACAGCTAGAGCCCCTCCATCTCCCCATCCCCCTGCACACAGCCCAGACAGGTCTCTCCCCATGCCCTCAAGGGGAAAACAAACGAATTTGCAGTACTGCAAGCAGGAGCAACTTAACTTCCATCTCCTCTGCTCCAAATTTTTCCATCCGAAAGCCCATATGGCTCAACTTTTAATTACTTTGGCTAATGCTGTATGTAGTAATTCTGTGGTGAATGCTAACGTGTTTCATTTCTGGTTTCCAGGGCAACATTACATCAGATTGCAGACAGCTGGCTTCCCAGCCTTAAACCATAACAAACTGGCCAAAGCTGATGCACAAAAACCTCGCTGGTTGAAAGAGAGCGCAGGGCTCGGTCGGGCTGCTGGGGACCCGGCAAAGCCTGCAGGGCCCCCTTGGCGGGGCTGGCTGGGCGGAGCCGTCTTTCCTCGCGCTGCTTGGAGCAAGTGCATCCCTGCATCTGCAATGCTCTCACGGTGCGGAAACCCGCCAGCTTGGAGAGCTCGGCGGCACAAATGTGCGAAGGACTGCAGGGAAACAGGGACTAAATTAACAGCATCTGGAAATACCGAGAACTGCATGCAGAGGACTGTAGCCACCACATACCACATGGCTGGAAAACTACAGAGAGGCCAAGGCCCATCCCCACCGCCCAGCTCTTCGTTGTTAACTAATGCAGCCACAAACCTACGAAGATGCTCTCAAATCCAAGAGAAATCAATCCCCTCTGCTACCTCTAGCATCTCTTCACCTTGGAAAACTCCCTACTTGCGCACTTCCAAAGGCCACGCTTTGCATCATCTCATGTAAAAAGCCTTATGTTCAGGAATAAATAGGAAATTAGCACATGTACTTTGTCATTCAAGGAGCTCTCTACAGTTCTGCTCCTGGCTCCCTCTTTGCTTTTTCTCCCACTTTTCTCATGCAGCTCTTTGCTGCTGCCTGCTCTGGAGGCAGGGCACATGCCTTGCTCTGCTGCTTTCTAACATCCATCCCATTTCACGCACCACTGAAATAACAATCCTGACCTCCCTCTTTGAATTAGTGCTTCACAAACACACACACACACACAGAGAAAACCAACATTTATTAGAGTACTTTGAATTAATTGGCAAAATGTAAACCAGAAGTAAGTAGCTAGCTTTCGGCAGGACTATGTTTGGAAAGGCTTCAGGGTTATAGCAACAACCCTTAAAAAACACAAAATAGGCAAAGCCTTCTAGCCACGACCCAACAGAAATGTGTAAGAAATGCTAGGACAACATCCAGTTAAAGCTATTATAACTGATTAATTTGCTTCAGCTCCATAAAAAACCCCATACATGAGCTGTGGGAAGCCATTTGGAGAGATGTTAAAATTTTACAATTCACTTCATGCCCAGTAATATATTGTTCAGCCTCAAACTGAAATCTCTAGGAAACTTTCCATTTAAGAAACAAGGAAATCTCTTAGTATCTGATTAAGCTCAAACTGCAATTCTTTTTCATTATTAGACAATTCTTGTTCATCAAAGTGGGGCAAAAACCTCATTCAGACTCATGGGCTTAGCACATCACATTCCCCAGTCCTGGTTAGCTCACCTCAGAACTACAAACTATACAGCAAATGCAAAGAGACTTTACTGTTCCCTTCAGGAGACGTGGCTACACGTGTACTTTCTTTTTTCTAACAGGCTTTACATCTGCCAAAAAAACCAACTGTTCTAACCTATAATTTTTTTTTTATTTAAGATGCCTGGACAAAGTCAGAGACAGGAAAGTAGAACAGAAAAGAACTTAAAAACCCAAGGAAAGGAAAAAGAGAACTGAGAAAAGCTATGCATGCTGTGCTGTGCCTAAGAATAACCACAAAAGCCTTTTCTCTTTTTCCCTCTCTGAAACAGGAGACACATCCTCTCCACATCATGCCACATGCTCAGTGACTTACCAGCTTCGGCATTTACAGGCCTAAAGCTCAGTTTCGAGTATTTTCCCCTGAGTCCTCAACTGCTGTCAGCTTCGTAACCCTAAAATTTAGTAGCAGACACTTCTTCTTAAGTATTGTATTCGCTCTGAATCCTGCACACAAAATGCCTCTTCTCTGGAGTTACATTATCAGACACCAAACTGGCTCTGATTCCAGAGCTGAATATGTAAGGAAGAAAAAAGCGTGATGCTGGACTCAATTAGCTGTTTTCTGCTCACTGATTGATTCCCCCAGTTACTCGCTAGCTGCATAACTTGCAAGAAAGGCATAAGTCATCAGCTCTAAGCAAATCTTCTATTCACCACAAGGAAAAAAGGGAGTGTTGTACATGGCAAACAATCCCTGTTTTCACTGACGAAGGCTTGCTGACCTCTTGCTGGCCTCCAGTTCCTTAATTACTGTCTATGGAATTTCAGTGAAAGAAAAAAATACAGAGCATCTCTGCAAAGCCAGGATGAAGACTGACCCTCAAACACTACCACTAGAGTGGAGGCTGTGTCTATAGGAAATATAACTTAAGCCCTTTACCAGGCTTTTTTTATTTTCACTTTTTAATTATTTTGACAAAAAGCCCCCCTGAGAATTTCCCTTTATAAAGGGCTAATTTGACAGAAAAATAAACCTTGCTTAAATGTTTTTTAACTTAGTGAACTTAGATACATTTTCTGTCCTTTCCCCTTGGTTTCAGTGCTATAAAAAAGAACATCACTAAGAACTGGAAAGGCAAACACCGTTTAATTCAGAAACCCCAGCCTCATCTAGAATTAGCCACATTGTGGCTTTATGAAGCACTGTAGCATGACTTTCAACTTCTCTGCCTAAGCTGGGTTCAAATCTTCCTTCCTAAGAAACAGACTCTGAGATGCTCTAGTCTTCTCTTATAGTCAACCATATCTAATCCCAAATCTAGAGACAAATCCAAAATTTGGACATTTATTCTCAGAGCACAAGAAAACATGGATCAAACCCACCACTAATTAGAAGCACTGCTATCCAGTGGTGAAAAGCAGTAGCAAAGGCATATCACAACAGCACCCTCTTTAAGCCAAGAAAAGATTCTCCTTTCTCACGACCATGCTATCGATAGCCAGTTAATCTGAATTCACTCCAAATCAGTCATATCATGAAACCATAGTGCGACTAAACATCTATTTCTTTTGGTGACTGGTTGATTTTAATGAGCCATCCAGTCAAATATCCTTTTTCAATTTCTCCACCTTTGTACTAGTGACCATATACAGCTTTTATACTCCCTAGGGGTCATGTAAGCTAGATTTACTAGTGTGTTGTAGCTGGGTTCTTATCCTTGAATTACTTCAGCCCCAAAACTCTGATGTAAAGCTCTGTGGAAAATTCTAAGCTTCAGATAAAACCAGCTAGTGTTCTCCAGTTTCAATAACATACCAGCCAACATCAAGTGAAACATGACAGCAACTTCCTTGAAATGTGTCCCAGATTCCCTTAAAAGTTCATGGCCATGAGTGAAACTGATCTAAGTTTGGGGCTTTGCAACTTGAGTGTGTAGGTTTTGGGTTTCATTAAGAAAGTTTCACAGACATCTAAACCTTGCAGAGGGTGCTTATAGAAAACTGTGTGAAGCTCAGATGTGATAATCTGCATCATATCGTGATGTTGCAGATAACGCTCTTCAAATATTTTAAGAAAATTAACAGAGGTTATGTGTATTCTTTTGCAAGAGCATGAATTGCAAGGGCTGTGCAAGTCTAAAATGTGCAGTGTCAGCCCCTCCCAGGTAACCATGCCTGGGTTCAGTCTGTGATTACTTACAAGAAAATCAAAGGAACATCCAACAGCTACTTTGGTGAGAGATATATTACACATTAGCTGGTGACGACACTGCTTGCTGAAATTAGTGGGAAATATTTGTCATAAGTAACGAGAGCATGAAAGTTGAATTCTCCCAGGAGGTCTGTCTTCATACTAGAATAGCTGCTTAGGCAAATTCCTCTCTGTTAACTGTTTCCAGGTTTTAGTTTAATTTTGAGAAGTACATTGCTGATATTTGTATCTGCAAGCCAAACACACTTCCACATGGCGAAGCGCTTCTCTCACTAATTAATTTTAATGACATTACAACCATACTCATGTACCACTTGTCATAGGTATATGTGGCAGAATGAAGCTCTGCATTACATTATTTCATATCGGTTACAATATAGCATTCTTTTCTAATTCTCCTGCAGACTCCTCTACACATGGAAACAAAAGTCTTTAACAAGGCTCTTTCAACTGAATCTTGTGTTTTGGCAAGGCTAAGAAGGTCCAGGGAGAATCCCTATTCTTTGGCACAGGCTGTACTATTAATGAATGGAGTACACCACTGGTGCTGGAAACCCACCTCTGGACATCTTGGAAAACCAAGGGTGAAAGAGCAATACATGAAATACAGCAAAACTCATATGAGAGAAAAAAAGGAAAAGAATGAGAGCCCTTTAGTACAGGGTGTAGTAACTTAAATTACATTCTTACAGTATTTTCAAACAATCAAAGTGTTAATGTTACCCTCCTAAGTGTGAGGAAGGAAACTTCAGCATCAGGGAAGGGGAACAACTGGTAAATGACAGGAGCGCAATTAAAATTTTCTATTGTACCACAAGTAAAGATTATTCAGCCTGGGTCTGCCAAATAGGGCAGTGAAACACACAACTTTTGAGACTCCTAATTCTTGAACTGAGCAAGGCTTTGTTCCAACTTAATAGGTCTGGTCTCAGAAAAGATGGGGGCCACATTATGGATTATAGCATCTCCTGCTGGTTGATGCATGGAGAACAGGAAAAAGCTGGTACCACCACTCCCCACCCTCTAGGTAATAAGCAGAAAAATTAGGCAGCTCCCGAAAGGCAAAAATGGTATAAAAAAAGGTGAACTAGTATGTTGGAATGAATATTAAATTAATTTGCCTCCCCCACCTCCCATCCTCCTCAAATACATGGCCAAACATTTTGCAGCAAAGTAAGTCAATAGGGCTTGTCTGAATGCAATCAAAACAGAAGTGGTTATGAACATGCTTAATTACAGTCATTGCCTGAGCGTTACCATAAGCTCTCTGAGTCATGACAGAAGGAAGATTTTTTTCTCAGAGACCTTATGACAGACTAACCACAGGAGCAACTCCTGCTGGCAGCAAGCAGGAGGTTTACTTGGGCTACATTAATGCCAACTCCTCAGTACAGTCCTGTGGTGACAGTGTTTAGTCCCACTAGGGAAGCACACTTAGCTAAGTTGTACCTGTCAACAACATGGGCAGATGTTGAATGGTAAATAATACTTAAAGAAGTGATACAGTTTTATTCCTAAATAATTTGCAGCAGTTTCTTCTGCAAATTCTAAAGCGTTTTGGAAAATTTCAGACTAAATAGGTAAAAACACTTCTTGTGTTCTACAAAACCAAATACACATTGCTGGCCTCTTGCTTTGCTATCATCACTCCAGAGCACTGACCTGACTTTATGTTGTGTCCTGGGAACTGTAATGACAATTTGCATCTCTCTCATGGAGGTTTTTATGTTACTACATCCATGGGAAATCCCTTTCTTACGCAGGGATAGAAAGAGGGGAAAGACTGTAAAAAATATGCTGTAATTCTTCTGCTACCAGCTTTCATCAAGAGATGCTGGACACCATCCCTGTGATCAGTGGAGAAGGAGGCCAGCCAATGCGTCCCAGGACAGGTTCCCATGGTAGGCACACAGTGTGGGAATTTAGCACGAGCATTCTGAAGCCATGTCTTACTATAGGCTCTTTCTTCATCATAACTGTTACTAAGCACTGACAGTATTATAGGAATTTGTGCAGTAATAATAAATACACCATCCAATAAAATGAGGCACATCAGTGCCTTTCAGGAAGTCTTAGCAGAAATTGGGTCACTAGATTCTTTGGAGCAAAGATGAAAGCTCTGCATTCATTCACAGCCATGCTCAGCAGCAACTCCCCTCTGTTACTTGAAAGAATATGCAGGGCCTGGAGGCGGGAAACAAGCACTCCAAGAAGAGAGAAAACAGAAAACTATCCTCTTCCACTATTTAGCCTTTCATGGAAAATGGTAAGTCCTGGGATAACAGCAAAAACAGGGGTAACACTAGACTTTCAAAATGCCCCAAATATCCACATTGCTTCAAACTAAACACTACTGTTTCACGTAAAACAAACCTCATCATAGCCCAGTCTCCATTGATACCCAATGCTGATTCCCAATATGCATCAACTTTGAACTTAGTTCTAACAAATTTAACTGACTATACCAAAAGAAGGCGTTTTTCCTGTTTACATTAACAGTCCTGAATTACAAGCAGTAATAATGTTAACAAATGAACCACTAAACCACTGAAATACAGTATAAGCCTGAATAACGTGGATTTGCTGTAATTACACTTAGATTTACTCCTGAGGTAATGCATGCTATGGAAGTTATACTGCAATTATTTCTTTTCTTCTTATTCTTCACACTTACAAAACAGAACAGTAATGACTACTGTGAGTCAGAGATAATTCTATCAGACTTAGTATTTTGTCAGAGTCAGGATTGTACCACGGCTACAATCCTGGTTCAACAGCTTCAGCATCTCTTGGATTGAAAAGACTACAACTCAAAGTCCATTATCATCTGTTACTCTGTCTTTGACACTTGAGGAAGACGTAAACACAATTCTGCACACCCTTTCAACTTTTAGCCCCATTTAACCACTTGGTAAAAAAAAAAAAGTCTTCAGGAAATAATAGCAAGAACAGGAGCAACAAATGATCATCTCAGTCCAGCTAGAGGTGTTGCTGTGTGGACTTGCTGCACCATTATATGTTAAAAAATGGATCAATAGAAGATGGAAAAGAGAGGCGACATAAGGGGGAATTTTCCCCACCATCGGCCTCACGGCAGATAACAGATGTGCACAGCATGCTTCCAGGTCTGCATCACTGCTGCCACTCTGCCCAGAGAAAACAAATGAGGTGCCAGTTTCCTACTGGTAGTATAACAGTCCTGGGAAAAGAGGTGTTGGGACACTAAAACAGCACTGCCCATCTGCGGGCTGTATTGTTGGAGGGAGATGCTGGTTTTGTTCTCTGCACTCATAAATATTATGGCCTCTCTCCTGAGGCTGCTCATGGCACTGAGGTGGTGTCAGACAAGCATGGCACAGCTCACTGCAGCACCTTTCAGGTGAAGGCCAGCTATGCTACATGGAAACTCGCGTTAATGAGCTCTGGATGGCTGAGCATTATCTGCTGATCAAAACCAAAAACCAGAAGCCAGATGAGACCAACTAACCAGTCTAGTCCAGAGATAATTACAACTTCATTCAACTTGCTTCTACAGAAACTGTCAGTGAAGTTAATTAGTGGTTTGTGTCAGTGGCAGCACATGTATGATACACACTTCTATCACAACCTCCCTCCTGCTTCTCTCCTTTCCCCCACTCCCACATGAAATATAGCAATGGGTACAATTAGTCTTTTAGCAGAGGGCACAGGAAAGGATTTATACTGACTTCTCCTAATGTTGGTCCTTCAAGCTGGGCTGGAGCCATACCAGCAGGGTTCTGGGGATGAAGCAGCCCTATTTTAGATGAACTGAGAATTTCAGCCCCCAAAAGTCATCAAATGTGCTTCTATCTTTAAGAAGCATAAAAGGCACCTCAGTGTAAAGAAAGAATGTGATACAATTTTGAAATCCTCTCTTTCCCTGGACTTTCTGACTCCTGAGGACAAATAGGGCCTTATCTAAAATCCAGAAAGGGATCCATTTGTAATCTGCACCTGCTTTACATCCCAATGCTTGGCACGAGGCAATGAAAGCCTGTCTAGTTTTACTGTGAACAGCCTTCATTCCAACAGAGATGAAACATAAATATTCAGAAATAATTTTTAAGAAAATGATGAGGCATTTTAGACCTTTGATACTTCTGACTAAAAAGAAAAACAGTTTCAACTGCATTCCCACATTAGCAAATAAATAACACACATACTTTGTTGCGAAACAAGGGGACCACAGTCGTGAGACTGAAAGCTACAAACTGCTCTAAAGTGGCAAAGAACCAAGTCACCTACTGACTTGGCAAGACCTTTATTTGTTTGTTTGTTTCTTAAGAACAAACAAACACGACACACAATTAACAGCACAGCAATGACATGGGGCTGCCTCCCTTGGGATACTGAGATGATGACCCTTTTACTTTTGAACCCTTTGTGTTTCATCATTAGGGTTCAGTTTTGTTAAGGATATGAAACACAAGTTTCCATTTCCTGATACAGTAATTTAAAAGAGGAGAACCTGGAAAACAGAATCCTCAAATCAATCTTTAAAATGAAAATCTTTAAATCAACATGAGTTATGTTAGTTATAAACACATAATAGCTATAAAAGTTTTCTTTTAAAAGTGTTTTTTTCCTAAAAAGGAAAACTAGTGATATATACCCTTCAGATACTATTTTGTAGGGGGCTGTTCTTACGCTGTGGGCAGAGCTGACTTGAAAGCAAAGGAGTACTTAAAACCTTGAAACACTCCAGACAATCTGCTTTCATTTTTTGATTCTCTCATTGCTTAGATTCTAACTTGTTTTTGTTTTGTTTACAAAATGATCAACTATGATCACATTGTTCCATTAAAAACTGCCTAGTAACAATTTGGCCATGCGACAGAAAAGAAAATAAATTTAAAAAAAAAAAAAAGGCAAACAGAACCAGAAGACCCATTGCCCAAGAACTTTGAATTCAAACAAGAAATGTTCATTTCAGTGACTTGTATTTCCAATTGCCTTTTGAGGTTATAAGGCAGCAGGCTACCTAACAGTATGCTTTTAATATATGGAAAACCATCTTTGCTTCATTGCCTATATAAAATGAGTGGGGTAATTCTGAGATTCTGAATTCATGGAGTACAAATCACAAAAATGGCACTGAAACTCAAACCATTTGGCAAAGAAAGGGCTTGAAAACAGAATTAACTTTGCTTGTCTCTAAAGCTGGTAATTTCAGATTAATAGAGATGTCCTTAGGCAAAAAAGTCTGCGTGAACACACACCCTATTTCTAGACATATCTGATACTTTCGTTTGTTTTTCCCTCTTGTGTGTCAATTACAGCCCAAAGTCTTTCACTCCAGTTAACCCTACTTTCATTCTTGTCCACAAAAAAAGAAGTCAGGCTGAATTTTGCTCTAACATGAAGTCTCATTTCTGCAGATGATCTGCTTTTCTCTTGAAGGCAAGCAGTTTCACAGCTTCTGTTAAGGGCAACCATGACAAAAATCAGGAGCAAGGGCAAAAATCTTGAAAGGTATCTACAAAGACTGAATAGAGATTCCCCATTGAAGTTAACAGGAAGATGGTAAGATGGTCCAAATACTACCAGAAGAGCAGAGAGAGGCAAAAGACCTCTTGGTTCAAAGTGCAAAGATTCTCATTCCATTAAGGAGGACATACTGAATCATGTTTGGTCCTCAGAGATATACACAGCTTTCAGAAACTTCAACACAAGTATAAACCACTATCAGAAGATTTAAGAGGGAAATTCAGTATCCTTCTGAGATCTGACCATGGCAAATTAGAGTTTGAGGATTTTATGCTATAAGTACCTTGGGCAAGGGCCTCAAGAAGGGAAAGTTCAGGCTACAAATACTAATGAGGAAAAGATCAAGACATCTTTCAGCTGGCTAAACAATCAGTCCAGAAGAGCCAGGATCCTTCCTTCTCCATTCTTTGCAGATTTTTGATATATCAGAACACAGTATAAGGCAACATCAATTCCCCTCTGCTCCAATCTAACTAGAGATGGGTGTACTTTCTTGAATATAAACAAGAAAATCATTCTCTACCACCAAATATGTTAAACATCTCATAAAATGATATAGCATTCCTTTTTTCTTTTAGGGAGGAGAAGCCAACAGTCGGCTGCAGTAAGCAGGAAATTCCATTGACAATAAAATAAATAAATCAATCAATGGTCTCAAAAGCTTATGATTCAATTATATGGGTTACATGGAGCTTGAATTTGACAGCTGAATGTGTTCTCTAAGATTTATCTGTGAACTTTCAATTAGAGAAATGAAGTGGAATAAACTACTCGGTGAAAATGAAGATATCTGGAAGGAAAAATTAATTAATTCAGTATGGCATGACACAGAGACTGCCTGGTGCCCATAGAGAAGCTACACAGCTCAGAAGTAAAAAGAAAAGGGAGGAAAGCTGCCTTACTTCTTATGGGCCTGGCAAAAACTGCAAACTCTGGGCTGTGACTTTCCAAATGCAGAGATAGAAGTGCTTGAAGGCAGCAGGCAGCTAGGACTTAGTCAGACCCTCAAACAGAACGTATCAACAATGGCAAGAAAAGCCTGAGAAATTCTACTTGTGAATCAGCAAAGTGAAACTTTGCTCTAAACAACCTAAACCCCCTTCTCTGTGCATTTTGTAACAAGGGGATTTTTGTCTTGTGCTTCAAAAGCTCAGTGACAAAGAGCTAGATTAAAAAAAAAAAAAAAAAGAAAAGAGAGAGATTATACAATAAGACTGTTGAAGTCCATGACAACAGAGTTTGAAGATTTAAAATGCATGTTGAAGATTTTCTGCAGACAGAACATAGCATCACTAGATCAGTGATACATTTGCTATTAAGGAAATCACCAGGTAAATCAGGATATTTCTGTGCTTCAGTGAAAGAATTTAAATATTAAATGATACTGGGGAGCTATATCAGAATGACAGGTACTTACATTACAATTGGAAGAGCCATCAAATGTTGAGTAAGAACCATCAGGCCATTCTGTAGGATCTACATTACTTGATTGCCTGTGCTGGGCTTCATACTCCTTCAGCTGAAATTTGAAAAGACAGAGAGAACATTTTCCAGTGATAAGAAGATATCAATCCTCATTAAATAGCAAGAATTAATTTAATTTTATTTTTCCCCTGTATCACTGTGCAACTGGGAAAATCTGAACTTTTGTACTGCTGGTCTCACTTATTCAAAATAAATTGTCCTAGAATCAGAAGTTTTAAAAATCAGTGTTTTTTTTTTCTTAGAAGGAAAAGATCTGTGAATATTGAAATTTGATGAACTGTCATTGGTAAAACATAAATTACACATCCCCATCTCAGAGGCACAGTTTACAGTGAATAGACTAAATCACAATGATCTGCCAATTTCCTTCATAAAGAAAATTATCTGCAGTAAAGACTAGGAGCTATCCTTTATGATTTAAAAAAACCCCAACCTACCAACCAAAAAATCTCCTCATCTTCCCTGTTTCCCAATAAAAGACTTCAAACAAAACACCAATCCTACTGGAGTTAAAGTGTTGAAATGACCCTCAAGAACTGGTATTAAAAAAAAAAAAAGTTGTTGTTAGTAGCTCAGACCACTAGAGGGAAACAGTAACAGTCCACATACAAACTATCAGATTAAGTACAGCCCTCTCCCTCCAAAATTTTAAGAACAGAGAAGTAAAAGAATTTCCAATAATGCCACTCGATAATTTAAAAATTTTGCATTTTTTCATTATATAATTTCCAGCAAAGCAATACTTTCTTCAGCCAATAACATAATTTTATATTCTAGGTTAATCTATTTCAAGATGTAGTATGTCAGTAAAAATATTTATCTGACTGTCAACCGATCTAAATCACATTTTCTCTAATGGAAACCATAAGGAATACCCTGTGTTCCATCACAGTGTTTTACACAAGGGTACAAATTCAAAAGTTGCACTGAAACTCAGCAAACCCTGAAGCATTCCTATTAGTACTTAAACAAACCTATGAACGTACTTGATAAAGAAAGACTTCAAGTGAGATACCTCTCCCTTACTTTAGACAGCTGCAACGAAAATGTCTACACTTGAGCTTTTCTCTGATTAGCACCCTTTATTATCAATGGAGAGAATCAAATGCTTTTAGGACTCTATTAATATATCATACATTGGATATCTATTTTTTCCCAACAAACAAAGGAATTGCTATCTAATTTATATTACCTAGTACAATGGGGCAAATAGGCAGCCTTTCTTCACCTTCTCCTATGTTTTCTGAACAAAGTAAAACTACAAATTGATATATCCTACATCCTAAAGCAAGTTTCTCAAGGAGATTCAAGTATGTACATATCATACCCTAGCAAGTGCTTCCTCGATGGTGATCATCTTCTCTTTGACCATCATCATCAGCTGGATCCGTTCCTCATCACTCATTGTGATCTCACTGGCCACATACCCTACATCCTCTCCTGCAGGAAAAAGCACAAATATATTGAGCATGTGTAGGAGTTCATGTACAGAGCAGGGTACATTGAAACTGGATTTTACCCAGTGCTCTGAAATCTGGCTGCCATGTGGATCTGGCTGGCCAGAAACAGACCCTCATCAGAGCAGGCTCCTAGTATGATTTCAAAGAACGGAATGATTTCGACGTAACTGAGCAATAAAAGGAAGTAACTTGGGACAAAAAAAACTAAGTCTACTTTGACACTGAAAGCAAGTGAGCATGACAAAGAGAAATAAAATGTGACCGTCATCACATGGTTATTGACCCTCAAAGACAAGAATCAAAAGAGAAAGTGCTAATGTCAGAAAAGTCCTGCACTCAGCCCTGAGGAATACTGTAGTCAGCCGCCAGAGCAGATGGGAAGCCTTTTCAGGAATGGCATACTGGGCCCTTGCAGCTCTCTGCTGTGGACTGGCCATGTCTTCTGATCTATCCAGATTATCTAATTGGCCACTAAGCTGGTACATGGTATGGGATGTACTGGGGCTCCCAACTACAGGACCTCTCCTTTTGGTGTGTGCATGGCATGTCAGCACAGACAATTAGAACTTGCCTTCAGAGCCAGCAAGGACCCACGTTTAACTGAAAGTGTATCTCTTTTGGGCGTTTGCCATCTTTCACAATCCATCTGAACACAGACATAGAGATGTGGAGAAGCGCCTGTTTGCAACATAAGAATCTCACAGATAGACATTTTCTATGTGAACAGAAAATGTGCAATGCACAGCTGTGCAATGCACAGCTGCATCTTTTGGAGAAGAACTAGAGAAAGACACCTGACAGTTTAAGTAGAATCCTGTATTTGCACTAGTCACCAGAGGCGCTTTTACTACTCCTTCTTATAAGCGACTTGTCCAACAATGGCAGGCCAGATTCAAGCCTAAAACAAACAGCTCAAAGTAACCAAATGACAAAGAAAGAAGAAATACCTTTCTAATTAAAGAAGATCAGTATTTCTCTTATCAAGCCAGGACCAGAAAAGAAAAAAAAAAAAAAAGAACATCTTGTTTATTTACAAATATGACTTATAAGTAGATATTAACTGCATCGCTTTGTGTGTGTGCCATCACTGACAGTCAAGGCTAAAGGCATCCCAGCCTCATGTCTACAGTCTCAAGAATATGACTTGTCATTCTGAGCACTGTCATGATGAACCAATCTGTGACACTTCCAGAGCCACAGATCCCCAACCGCCACAATATTACAAATGCATTTTACTCCTTTGTGATGCTGGCTCTTTTTATTTTATATGGATAGGATGTGCGCCCTTGAAAAAGCTTTACCTTTTGAAGTCTGCCTCATTAGTCCTTTTTGGTTCTTTCGGAAATTCTGCCAAAAAAACTTATTTTTCTTTTTCCAGTCTGCTTTCCCTAAAGGGAAAGTGGGGAGGGAGGTTGAGGGGAAAGGGAAAAAGAATTTTAGAAAGAAACATTAGTTAGTAAAGGCTAGAGAAGCTTTCAAGCATTAAGTTGCATTTTTAAATCAGAAACAAGAATAAAAAAATCTCAGATTTTCTGGTTTTCTTGATTTATTCTGTGCTAGAACTATGCTGATATAGCCATTTCAGGGAAATACACGTTCTTTTATAATTGACAATGCTACAGAGGACTGAGATAAGCAAGTAACATACATATTTAGAATTATAAACAGAAAATATTTAACATTCATTTTGATGTCTTCTGAGTTACTAATGTCAAGTCTGGAAGTGTTTTTGAAGTATTTTGTTGGTCTATTCTCTTTAACTGAATCACAGTTATGCAGCCTAAGCCAGAACTTAAGATAAGCAGTTTTCTAGTACACACATTCTGCTACTTGGCATGAGAAATTTTATAAGACTATCAGCTACATCTGGCTCTTGCTTCTCTGTATGCCTGGACTGTACAGGGCTGGGTCTCCATGTCCACTAATATCAGATCTGCATATGGATTGATGACCCAGAAATAATCATTTGCTCTAAAAAGAAAAATGGCATCTTGCCCAAGGTAGGGCATATATAACTGTGTTCCATTGAATTAACCAGGGTGCATGCTATAAAGTTTATGCCACTTGCAAGTGAACATAGTGTGCCTGATCTGGCAGAAATGCTACTGATAAAGAGCATTTGAAAATTCAAAGGAACATATTTTGAAAAATTCAAAGGAATGTATTTTATACTGTGCCACTCAGTTTCAGCATGTGACTATCGTATTTAAGATTTCACCCTAGATGATCTAGAGCTTGGTTTGCTGACTCTGAAATTGTGGTTAAGTTTAGACTGTGTGGACATATCTCTAGAATATCATTAAAAAGAAACAAACAAGAAAAACCTCCCAGTTTAATTTTTCCTCTCCAATGAGCAAAATATTTCAGAAATAAAGGAAGAGACTCTGGCATGACATGAACAAAAATAACAAAAATCCCAGTTATTCACTGGTGGCGGTAGTTTTCAGAATACAAACAAACAGGCTAGCAGTGATCTAACAAGCAAACATTTGAAATTCAATATAACAAGTCAAAAGATGCATATTTATCACATGACAATGCTGGTTGGGCAATTTCAGTGATCACTGAGACACCCAGCATTTAACTTAAAGCTGCTGAGACTCGCTCTCCACACACACACACACACACACATGCTGCTGACTTCTGCCAGCATTGTGTTTACTCAGCTCTTCACATCCCAGCACAAGCAAAACTCAAAAGCTGTTTAAGAATTCCACAGGAGTATCAAATAAAATGAAATATACTGACCTACAGAGCCTTCTTCCGAGCTTGATTTATGAATCGAGAGCCTAGGACAAAAAAGAGAAATGGACTTATTGATGCAGGCTTCTCACATTTCATGGGAGCTGTCTGGTTACAGTAAATTATAGTTTCCAAACAATACATCATGAGCTGTTTTCTCTTCCCTTTTCTTCCCAGTGCAGCAAGTTGGAAACAAAACCTGAACGCACTGGTCTAACCACAGCAACTGAGTTCCCCTCTTAAGCATGACTTTTGTGACCCGCATAGAAAAATATATAGTGACAAAAATCTATGGTTAAGGCAAAAGAGTCCAGGGATCCCTAAGAAAAACAATTATTCACATAGCTTCCCCCTTCCATTTGCAAAACAGCAATTTTGCTGCCTTAGAAACTGTAGAACTGCAATGCTGCATTTGTTTAGCTGTGTAACAGTTTTCAGCCCACTTGTTTTTTCTCTGATAAAGCTTTATAAATATGTGTTCATTACACTTTCAGAAGCCACTGTGTGGAAAAAGTAGTAGAGATTTCAAGACAAGCTTAAGAAAGCTTGTCCAGACCCTATGAAGTGCAACCACAGATGACTGGAGACTACAGCTTCTTGCTCCTGAGTCCCTTTTGTGTGCTTTCCCATCAGTGTATGCTCCCTTCCTCAAAAGCTAGCTGGAGAGACTTATTTTAACAGAACATGGACTTTACAAACAACCCACTAAAATAGTAAATAAATCTTTTGTTCTAGGTCTTTATATTCATTGAACCAGTTTTCCATAATGGATTCCAACTCAGTGCCAACAATTCATTGTGGGATCTCTGATGAGACAGCATCACCCTGGTTCATTGGCTTTTTTTTCTGTCTGTATAAATGGAGCTAATAGAAATTACCAAACCTTGCGTTATTCTTTGAAGTCTTTCTATTTAACCATACAGCACCAAGCCAGTGAAATGACTTCTGCCCTGCCAGCATCAACGGCTTTGCTGGAGGCTCCAAGTGCAAAGCATTACTGCAGTGTTTTTGCTGAGAGCTTGGCCCTGCGATGTGACAATGCTCTACTGTGCGGTGGCTCTACTGTGGCCATGCAGAATGGAAACACGCATACCCCAGCGTACCAAGCAGACCTCAAGCCAAATTGTTCTTTGAACGAGCCATATAATAATACACACATGCCATGCGCTTGTTGCTGTCCACACACTCTGTCTGCATGGGCTCCTTTAGCTCTCTCAGATCCCCAGCAGAGGGCAATGAAGAGTTTCTGATCAATTCAGTAAACCACTAAAAGGAAAATTTTAGTTTAAGCCAGTTCAGGGTTTAGAAGGTGTAAGTAATTACTGGCCAACGTCTTATAAGCATGAAACACATACTCATCAATTTGCAAAGACATCATTAAAGGGGAAACAAGACAGTGTGAAGTTTCAGTTTGATTAGTAATTCATCTAGACAAGGAGGGTCTGGCACGATGAAGCTCTGAAATGCAATCTCTTTCGAACTCAGACTGATCAGAAATCTAATCCAGCACAAACTGCAAACTAATTGAGGCAAACAAACTTCAATTTTTTTATGTACCAGGAGGAGGGAGACATTCAGTGTTCTCCTTGTTGATGAAGTTTACCCTTGAAGGAGAAAAGTTAATAATATGCCATCAAATGGCTAGATTTTAAGAGGCCTGAATAAAAAATGCAGGAGAAAAATACAAACCCCATACTTTCTGGGTACAAATTTCCAGAAAAGCCTCTGAACAGGGTCAGGAATTCATTCAGACACTTCAAAGTAAAGTTGTTAGCAAGTGTTTTCCTACATAAAGATCAGATAAAAAGTACGTGGAATTGTATACAGAGACTTTTGTTTTTATGAAAGCAAAGTTCTGTTGGAACCGACAGAATTAATCCACTACATGTTTTGCACATGAGCATAGACCTCACCTATTTATCTTAAATGAATTTAGTATCCATGAAATATACCAAGTCTTCATCCTTAGAAAATGAAATCTGTTAATGATCGGAACTCTGCCTCACTAGTGAAAACAGCCTCAAAGTGGAGAGGCAGTCTCTTGTGCTCTGTGGCCTACAAATCCATTTTAATCCTTTTCTTCTCTTGCACAGTTGCCAACAATGATTCAAGTAAGTAGCAGGTGTAGCGGCACTGTTTGTGATGTGGACATCTGTTCGCTGGGAATTGGCCTGAGACCACCAACTCATCACACACTGGCCTCCAAAGAACGGGAAAGGCAGTAGGAGTAAAGTTCTAACGCCTGAACTAGAGTGGGTCAGGAGAAGAGTAGGATCCACAGAAAGTAGGATCCACCTTCTCATTTATAGCTGATTTGAGAACTATGCTGAACTATGCAAATTCCAATTATCATTTCATGCATTCTTTAAAGAGGAAATCTTCTGTGCTTGGGCTGACCTTGAAAATGCTAACAGCTGGTCTGAAGAGATGGAAATGCCAACAAAACTTACCACATAGTGTCTGATAGGGCACTGGCTTTAGTTCCACTAGACAGCTCTGATGCTTAAAAATCCTCAGTGAAATCAATCAAGCGTTTTACTTCCTAGATCTCTGGTGAAAAATTTCAGAGTACCTAGGAGTCGCTATATGTTTGATTTGCAAATTACACTCCCTTACTCTGTTAAATCTGCAGCGCTTCCTTGAACGTGCACTGAAAGAGATTTGTGTTCTTCCATTCATAGACTGATAACTTGTACTGAAAGTTAATGATGCAGTGACACTTGGCAGAAGTTTCAGCACTGTGTGTCTGAAAAGGAGCCAAATGCCATCACTCCACCATGGAGGCCTTCATTTTTGTTGTGGTCTGATGTACAACTTCATTAGCAAGCTTTCACATGAAATGTACTCTGTCACAGCATACAACAGAAGAAACGTATGGGTATACATTCACACAACAAGGAAGAAAAAAAGATTTATGGCCAGAGGGAAAGAAAATGGTGATTTTCTTATCAACACATAATCTCTGAATGTGGCCAGCAGAAGGGGTCAAAATTTTAATCCATTAAGTTCACAAATTCAAAACCTATCTATGCTGATACTTGGTGCCTCTTTGAGCCAAAATGCTGAAACAAATATATGTGAGAAAAAAAAAAACCCAAACCAAAAAAGCCCCTCCCAAACCACCACAAAACAGAAGGCACAATATATAATCTAAAAATGGAGCTACTTTTGAGAGTAAGCAAATATTACTGCCCTAGAGAGTTGATGAGTTTGAGCAGAGTTTAGTAAATTACATCAGGCCACTCAGAGGTCAGTGACATAAAATTAGTAGCAACAGCTGGAGTGGAAAACCTGGACCAGGAACTTCTTGATTAGAAAGTATGGCTTAACAGAAATGAGTTTACATTCACACTGAAATGTGCAAGTGCACAAAACAGAATGGACACAAAAGTCAGTCTTTCAAATGCTTGAGGTCTGCAAATGACAGAGTACCTGGGGATACCAGTGGGAAAAGGATGATTGAGAAAAAACCTACACATTAATCCCAAAAGGCATAAGGATGGGAAATTCCAATGGCAGTACAAAGAATGAATATATATGAGAATGATCATACAACCACCATTATTTATGCTTAAGAAAGATGAATTCAAAACAGAAGTTGTAAAGAGAAAACCTGTTAGAATGGCCAGGGGACTGGACAATTTTTCTTATAAGAGAAAGTTAGAAAAGTTTTGCCTGTCAAATTGGAAAGCTGCAAGAAGATTAACTTATTGCCTATTAATAAACTACGTACAGGAACAAACAGACATAAGCTGGAAAAAATTAGAAAAGAGGAGCTAGCATTTCCTATTTGGACAAACTTCCAACAGCAGGCAGAGAAAGGGAGGACAACTTTAAAAACTTAATTAACTGCTTTTATAAGAGGCTGCTTGAAAGATAAGAGGCCTGACCAGACATCCCAGATACAAAGATATCAGCCTGAGGATTGCCTCTGGAGGACACTTCTCGTTGTTCTTTTGAAGCCTGTGAGCTTTGTATGAACAACGTCAAAGCCCGGCATCCAAAAGGATCTTTGAATCTGTCTTTCCATAAAAGTGCTGCAGTGGTGATGACATTGTTGTACCTAAGGAATCCCCTTGAAACCTGAAGGCGGTCTCCAAAATTTGGAGTGAAAGGAAGAACGAATGCACACGTTTGCATCACAAGCCAACTGAGCCTATCTGATTATTAAGACAGGTTTTAACCAGGCTGCATTGAGCTGCTAGGCTAGAGCTTTCCCTGTTAACTCTGGACTAATTCTAGTCTCAGACAGAATAACACCAGGGCTTATTTTGCATAGAGAGCAGTTGATTTTACAAGAGACACAGCCACACGTACCCCAAGAATGTGCTGGTACTCCACAGAACTAGAAAGACAAACAAATGACACCATGTGCTGCTTTCATGAATGTGCCTGTTGATTTTTAAAAGCTCATCATTCTCGAAACAGAACAAACACGGGAACTGAGAATGATGGAGGTTTGTTTCAACAATAAGTATTTTAAATGTATATGTTCTTTAACAAATGGCCGCGTCTCATTTACGGACTTTAAAATCCACAGATGCACAGCACCATATGATAATGAAACCACTACTGTTATGATCTTCAATAAACTGATAGTGCCCCTCTCATTCCTTCCCAAGGACTATTTATAGCCCACTGAGGAAAATGGTTTAGATGGGATTTTCAGTATACAAATATTAGGCACATTCATAGTGGTGAATAAACCAGTGCAAAAGCCCATGCTGGCTCTGCTGCAAAGCCATTTGGTTATCCGCATGCATTAGAAATGGCCCAGTTACATAATTAGTATGAAAAACTGACACACTTGTAACTGCTCCTGACTGAATACAAGATAATTTATCTAACTGGAGCTGGCACAGGGAAGAAAATGGGCCTTTGGTATTTTTATCAAATTTGCATGAACCTGAAGAGAAAGGAGGCCTGCAAGGTTCTGACCTTGCTGGCATCAGTGTGAGAAAGGGATGGAAAGCAAAGACGTTTCATTCAATTATCTTCTCATTAGGTTTCCATAGCAATGGCACTTTAAGCAGGTCAAAACTTTCTCAGTGGAAACAAACACTGAGCTGCTTGTGGGCCCTGCATGTGTATGTGTATTTCACAGCATCACCAGCATGGAAGTCACCACGTTGGCCCCACAGGCTTGGTCCGGGGACTGGCAGCAGGCAGGTGGGGGTATGTCACGTATGTAATAACTGACTAGTTGGTCCCAGCCAGGAGGCAGATGATTGCCAGCTAAAAACTCTTTGACAGCAAAGAGCAGGGCCTGATGTACTGCAGGCAACGCATCCCTGTTCTCCGCGCATTGCTCATTGTGTGCCATCTCAACTAGCTGTGACAAGTCTGACTTTGGTGTGAAAGGCACCCTTCATACCTCCCCATACAAAATTAACAGGATTGAAATCTTCTTCCAGCTGCTGAAAGGCACACTGGTTTCCCTCCTCACGTGTCCCAGGCATCATTTGGCTGGCCTCTTGCTCCTATTGTGTGGGTTATTGTGGGAGTTTCCTGCCCTACTTCTCTTGAGGAGGCTGTTTAAAGGCAGCATGAATAATTTGGCTTTGACTAAATCAGGCCTCAAACAAGTGAAAACAGGGCCATACACATTCGCTGATTTTTTTCAATTCCTGCAAGCAAAGGGTGTATAAAAAAATGTATCTTAAATGCAAACATCTCAAGTACAGAAAGATCTTACTTCTTTTCCTTCCAATATTCTTTTCCATTTTTAAACTGTTTGAGAGGAACAATTCATTCTGTTAGCAATTAAGTGCAGCCTTTAGCATTCTCTCTTTAGGGGATTTGTTTGTTTTCTGCTTTGTTCTTCTCTGTTTCTACTCTCTCTGCCTCACATCCTCTGTCAGACTTGCACTCCTCTTTCTTTGCAGATGAGCTTACAAATACCTGCCAAAGGTAATCTGGGCACCTTGAGAAGTTGCCAAAATCTAAGTGATAGAATTTAAGCCCCCCCAGGGGCTTGATTTAACGGGATGATTTAATAACCTCCTGCATTCAAATCTTGACCTGCAGCTTGGATGCTGTAGGGAAAGAGGATTAGGGAATCAAGTGTTAAAAACTGATGGCAAAGGCCAGTAAATTAGTGTACCAAAGGGGGCACAATTGAGACTTGCATGAACCTTTTTGCAGCTTTCACTAAAAATCATTGTGGAAGATGGGAACACTGAAATGTAAGCACTCTCCCAGCCTTAGACTAATATAGAGTTCCAGTTTATACCACAGGACACTGAATGGCTGTACTATGGCACATTCTTTGCAGAAAATCTGTAAAAACAGATTCAGTCAATCATCTCTCCTGCAGTGACAACAGCATGCAGATAGCAGCCACTTGTGTTGTGGCCTTACTGCTTGCCTGCTCACAACCTCTGAGAAAGTCACAATGCCCGAGGAGCCTACTGTGTGACTCCTGCTGTGATATTCCCAACAAGCCATCAGAGATCTGGTCAGACTGTACAAATTCCATGGCGAGTGGCTCAATACATCCTGTACACATAGAGAGGATGACAAAGACATTCGCTCTCGGGAGCAGCTGAAGCAGAGAGTTGAGGACACAGCTGCCAGAGGCACAGCAGCTTCCACACACCAGGGGAATGCAAAGACCCTGAGCAATGTTGCCCTGTACTGCCTGTACCCCACATGTGCTTGCTTTTCTTCTTCTCCCCGACAAGTCTGTTTCTGGCCAGTTTCCTGCTCTGGCAGAGTCTTGGATTTAGGTCCTGAGTATCACAGGGTCAAGAACAATTGAACTGTACTGAGCCACAGGCTGAGTAGTATAGCAGGATGAATTGTGGCACTTGATGTGAAGTGTGACCATTTCTTTTACTTGGTCAGGAGTGTGCTTGAGTGGTACAGTTCAAGAAACAGGAGGTGATTCACATAGGAGGTGACAATTCATAACACCCACTGTCATGCAAAGGTAGTGGGAATGACTGTGAAACATCAGATACATGATACAGCTGTTACCTCATTCATTGTTTTCATCCTTCCTTTTTCTAGCAATTGCAAAGAAAAAAAATTAGTATACAGGAGTGTCAGTACCTCATCCTATCTCTATGCAGTGCTCTTGGGTCTCTCACCACTTCTTTCTCTTTCCTGGCAGTTCTCTGATACATTACATCTGAAACTGGCCCAGAGGCTGATGGAGCAAACAGTGATAGCAAACAGATCTATTTCCCAAGAGGGAAAACACACAACTTCCCCTCTGAAACATCCCCCCAGTTCTTCTAAAAACAGGATGAGAGTCAGGATGCAGAAGCCTGAGTTCAGGGGACTGGGTTTAACCTGGATTTCCTGGCAAACGTGCAGAGCTCATCAGTCTGTCATGTACACTTGAATACTCAAAAATGGGAACAGGCTAAAAGTTGGGTTACATTGTTTAAAAGCTCTGTTTACAATTATGAGAAAACCTTGCTCAGTCCCCTATCTGAGTAAACATCCTTGGGGTGTTGCCATCACTTGGAAATAATAGGGATTGTATATACAATACGTCCCCAGATCAACATGGTATGGGGTCAGAGAAGTAACAGTAACTGCTAAAGAACACATTTACTGTATATTTGCTACATTGATGATTCTTCTAGCAAAAGCAGAAGTCAATCTGTTTGTAGAGAAGCACCTGCAGTTCTGGGGAGATTTTTGTTTAAAATGAATAATATTGCTTAAAGATGCTGTTGCCAATTTACTGAAGGCATACTGAAAATCTGCAAAGTTACGCTAGCACCACAGCTTACAGCAAGGCTGCAGTTTAAAAGATGGAAATCTTGGAAAGGGCGAAGGGAAGTGAAATTTATTATTCAGAGAACAGAGCTACAACACCTCATTCCCTGCTTTGCATTATTTGCTGAATATGGCATGACTTAGAAACCTGACGAACTGTTTCAATTTATAGAAGGAACTCCAGTAAGGACAAAAAAACAGAGCAATTGTGAGGCAAAGCTTGAACAAATATGACTTTGCTTTCTATTGTTTATGGATAGCTTTTCAGGCCATATCAGTACCCGTGCTGTTATTCACATAAATCTCAGAGGCTTTTGCTACAGTGAAGATTTTTCTCTCTGTGTCAGAACCAATCAAACAAAAGCCATATATGGTAGGGCATATATAATGCTCAGAGCAGGTTCACATGTGCAGTCTTTTTTGTAGCTTTGTCCAATTAACAGGAACAGTGTTGTCAGCAACAGAGGAAGGTAGTATTGGCCCAAATACCTTCTGGAGGGACAATGACTCACAGTAACACACAATTCCGCCTCCAGGCCCATTTAATCTCTTCTGTCCCCCTCCAGGCCCTATGGCTGCTCATCTGTGTTACAGCACATCACCCACTAGATAAATATGTGTTAAACAACTTGCTGGACTGAGGGCAGTGACTAATTTTGCACTGACTTTGACCAGACTGGGCAGCAGGGTTAGTAAGACTCAAGGCAAGACTGAACATACATTGCTTGTCCACACAAACAGGATTCTTTCCTACCACAGACCACCAAGGTTAATCTGTTTTCAGTGTGGTGTACAGTGGAGCCTGCTGGGCTCTCTCTTCCAATTGGGTACCACAGAAAAGGGAAACCAAAACAGGTTAAAGCAAACATTGCTTCTCCCAGTCTGTCTGGAATCTCTAAACTCTGGCAAATTAAACAACCATCCAGATGTGTTATTTTTAAAACTTTAGACCCCGGTAGTGTTAAGCTGCAGGGTGTGCAGGCAGCAGTGCTGGGTGAGGGAGCTACTAAGAGTGGCCACAATCCAGCCAGCTCCTGAAAGTTTGGATGGCTAGTTTTGAACAAATCTTTCCTTTTGTTCCCCAAATCTCTTTGTGAATATGAGAAACCAATGCACATCTGTATCAAGTTTCGTGTTTTGCAAACTACTCTCACAATAAAAGAAGTTTTGTAAAAGGTTTACCCCACATCTTCCACACAGCATGAGAGGTACACAAAAACAGTGTCCCCAAAGGGATAAGCTTTCCTGTCTCATAGCATGCCCACACAGAAAATTCAGATCAAAGCCATATACTAAACACTGAACACCCCCCAAAAAACCCTAGGGCCAACATGACATCCTCCTCTGACAAACATCAAATTCAACATGTTAGTAGCAAGTACAGATGTGTCAAATGGGCTTGATGTGGTCATTTTCCTGTAGATCAATTTTATAAAATCTGCCTGCCAGGAAGAGGCAACTCATGTGAAAATTCAGCTCTCCAAGCTGAGGGAAATGAAGCCAGTACTGATGTGGCAGGCTGTCACTAATGAGCACAGGCCTTTATTATTTCAGGTTTGAATAATTTGTATGGTATTGAGTAGATATAATTGATTATTTTCAACATCTTGTCCAATTAGAATGCATCACATGGCCTGGTGTCTTATTGTGCAAGTATCTGGCACAACCTGTCCTGCACAGGTTTCATATGTATGATCAGGTTAATCACATACACTCCTCTGCAAATACTCAAATGGGACACTTCCACTCTTGAAAGGTCCACAAAAATCACATGTCCCTTTCATCTGAACTAAGATAAGGTGGTTAAATCCCTTTCAGTGAGGTAAATGGGCTATCTCAGAAGATGTTTGTGTAGCTACTGTCTTCTCACTCAGTTGTTTGTGGTACAACACCTACACAGAGACACAACTTAGAAAGCTGGCTAGAACTTGTAAGTGGAGTTTCTTCCCCAGTTGTGTGCTGTCCCGCTGTGAGATCCTTATCTCATTATTATCTGAGGTGAGATGATATTTACCCATGGATAAAGTGCTTTGAGGCTGAGAGAAAAGCATTAGGATTACAGGATAACCTTGGAGGTTTACTTCCCAGATTAGAGTTCTCATTATGTTTCCATCCACATGACACTTCTGGTTTCATTATAGTGTTAGACAGCCAGGTATCCTTCAAGAACACTTTTTCATGTTTCAGTATCTGAAGTATGATTATTAAAATATAAGACTTCTAGGCCTTCTCTTTTACCAGCATATAATATGGGGGCAGTGACAGTACCCAAGGTAAAATTCACCTCATCTGTCTTATGCTATTTTGAAAATGAGCATCTGCCTCAAGCAAACCATCTTTGCTTTCTCTTTGGGTGATGAAGTGAGATAAGGCACCTCTAAAAGACAATTTATTGCACTCTGAGACCTTTAACATGAACTAGCTTTCAGACAATCACAAAGGAAGCCCCTAAGCAGCTGTTCACTGCCACACAACCGACTTCTACATAGTCAGTGTGAGTCCCATACCCCATATCCACCACAGATCCCTCTAGGACTGACTGTCCTTCTACGGAACTAGCAAAAACAAGGGCAGAAATCTTCCTGTTACTGTCCAGTGTTGAATCACTGGAAGATATTCAAATGTGGGACTGTAAAACCTTACAAAAGCATGTCACATCACAACTGTATTCCACGTACTCCCTCTGAACCAGTCCAGCTGGCACTACCCCAGGAAGTGCAGGCAATTGGAAATACAGTGGCAGTTGTCTTCATGCACCACTGCACGTTACCCGCAGCAGTACGGATCCAAGATCTTGGGATCAAAGGAAGGAGGCACAGAAAACAAGCACACACATTGCAGCAGGAGGTGACAGTAAACAGAAACTCTCTCAGTCCTCACAGAGAGGTTTTTATTAAGGAATTCTAAACTTAAAGCTCCTTTTAACTTGGTTTTAAATACTTCACTCCCTTGGCACTTTTTTCAAAAGCACAGTTACAAGCTCAGGAGTGCACAGGAAAAGGAATGTGATTTAAGTTTGTAACTCTCCCTTCCCCTCACCTGTCTTTCTGGCTGCATTTAGGCCTAGTCACAGATAGTAATTTTTAAAGGAAGTTTACTTTGCAGAGAATGTGAAATCACCAGTGTTCCTCAAAAATGACTACCAGTTGTATGCACATCCCAAGAGGGGAGAAGCAACAACCCTCTTTTGATATAATAAACCCAAAGTAATAAAAGGTCAAAAGAGAACAAGAGAAAGAGCAGGTTCCAACACAGGTTTCATTAATAATGGCTGGATTTGAAATATAGAAATATCAATGTGATCTAAAGTGAATTTACTCCAATATCAATGTGATCTAAAGTGAATTTATTCCAAGGAAAAAGAAAACGCACAAAATTCCCTCTCCCTTATTTCTTTCCTGTGTCTTCACTTACTTTCTTTCAGTGTCGGGTGTTGATGCAGTGCTGCTGAGACCAAGTGACTCCTGCAAGAGAAGAAACGTAGCAGTGAGAGCAGACACAAGAGAAGCCTTTACCCAATTTATGCAGAATATCAAATTAAAGACCAAACAAACAAAAGTAGGTGATCAAAATCTACGTGCTTACCTCAATCTGGGATCGCAGCTGTAGAGATGTAGGACTCACATCAGGTTTCTCCTAAAACACAACAAATGTCAGGTTAATGAAATTATTCTAAAGACCAGACAGAATAAATCTGAAGGGGAGAAAAAGGGAAGAAGAAGCAGGGTAACATAAATTAGGACTACCTCAAAACAATTCTAATAGTAAACATTAACCTCTCCAGAGGGAATTACTTTCAGGATAAACTCTGAAATAATACAGAAAAACAGCTAATTCTATAAATCACTGAAGAATATAGAAGAAGGCAAAACTGCTAGACAGAAGTGATGCAAAACAAAATACAAAGAGGAATTCTTTATTTATTTTCACTAGATCATCACACAATTTGTTAGCTAAGTTCAAGTGCAATTTCCAAAAATTCACCTTCAGAGAAAATATACAGGGAAAATCTGGGATTATAAGAGCATGTCTGAGCTAAAAATTCCAGGAGGATTCGGAGACATTTCAGAAAGGCCAGTTTCTCACACAGAAACTTGTCAACAGTATGGAGTTGAAATCACCTTCCTTCAAACATCTAGGGTATAACCATCTACTCCAGGACTCTGCCATTCAGGCTCCCTTTGCAGTCAATAGAGACACACAGAAGCTCTTACAGAACAACTCACCCAACAGGTTTCAGCTCTAAGTTAGATGAGGGAGTCCCAGTGGTGGTGTCTAATTTAAGATTGTAAGCCAACTGCCTGAAAGGCACATACTATTAACATGTCTAGCTGAAATCAGTGGGAAAAGTCCAGTTAAAATAGAGGAAGATATTATAGCTTTCAGTATTGAGAAATACACTTTGTGTATGAAATCATAGGGGAACCCACTTATACCTACTTTATTCTCAGCCAGTCCTAGCCCTCGCGAAGTTATAGCAAAGTAAGTACTGTAACTTAGTCATCGTAACTGGGTAAGCAACCACAGTAATATGCATGCTTCAAAAAAATAAAAATGGATTTGTTTCTCAGTACTGGAGGGACTTCATGTTCACACATTCCTCAGCCTACATGTAAAACTCTTATCTCCGTGAAATTGTACTTCCTATGCCCTTTGTTTACAGAAAGGGTGACAAACTGTTCTTGGGATTTAATTAAAAAAAAAGAAAACCAGACACAATTTTCTGGAAAGGCAGTCTTTTAATATTAGACAGGAAATTACCACTGACTGCCATGAAGTGGTTTTAGATTAACCCACCCAGAAAGTCTACAAGATCTAGATTAGAGAGGATCCTACTCTTCTCTCTGATTCATACAACTGAATCAGCTTGCACTGTTGGCCATGGCAGCCAGGAGGGCACAGGATACCTCACAGCCCTGTGCTTGCCAGGACACAAGGCTGACACTGGGTCACTGTCCTACTGGAGGATTTTGCCTGGCCATATGTGGTCACTGTATCTGCTTTTCTAATTTTATAACATGAAAAGGGAAATGAAGTTCTTAAGCGGAAGTGGACACGGAAAGGCGATCATATTCACGTACTGACAGGTCCAAAGGACTCCTGTAGTCAAGCAGAAGCTGGACCAAGCCCAGGGAAATTCCACTGATGTTCACAGATCAGAAAAGTGAAATTATTATTTGGCACCCTCTCTTTTGCCATTAGCTCTGTCAAAATGGAATCCGATTAAGTTTTGCATCTGGAAAAGACTGCAGGCACATTGATGCAAATCCTCCTCAGGCACTCTCCAACCCCTGCCTAGCAGTTTGCAAAGAGGTAGGGAAAGACAAGCCCTACAGTCCAAACACTTCACATTCATGAGCACCTTGTTAGTCCACACACTGCTGCACTTTTGAAAAAGGAGCATTTTATCAGCTTTACGTTACAATTTCAGTATGCCAGTTAGGAGAATCCACAATGTCCCCCATGTGCTTTTAGATCTCTTGCTGCAAGGTTTTTTTGTTTGGTTGGTTTGTTTTTTTTTTTTTATATGCTAGGTTTTTTGTAAACTATCATTTATAAGATGCTGCCTGGCCTCCCAAGAGTACAGAAGTCTTTTGCTTGAGCAGCTGCTTGTGAAGTTGAAGCCTGAGACTGCAATTAGATGAAAAGTTACTATTTTCAGCCTAACGCTATTCAGATGAATGGTCAGCTGCACCCCATGTAACAAAATCCTAAGAAAATGTGACTGTATTTGCTTTCCTTTTTCTCATTTGCTGTCAAGCCCACCCTGTTAGAACAGGAGCAGTTTTGTAGGATCAAGATGACTGTGGAGGGCAGAAGCAAGGACAACTCTCCTCTCCCTCCTCTAGAGCTCCTCTTTGCAACGTTGGGATGCAAAACACCTGATAGTACTGCACGGTTGTGATTAATATTCCTACCTGCCTTTCCAGCAGAATGGTATTTCTTCCTATTGCTATTTACACAGGAAACCAAAGAAAATACTTAGGGAAATAGTACTCTCAACTGAACGTCTGGCTTAGATCTGTATCAGAGATCACAGAACTTTCATCAGCCTCAAGCAATTCTATTTATTTTGGTTAAAATCCATTAAACCTCATGTTAAACCTCACTTTAAAATCCACATGTTGTATTGACTTTTATTCATCAGGATCAGGGCCCTTTTTTACCAAAGGCTAATTCTAGAAAGTTGAGTAAATGTTGTACTGTTGGCATGCTCTCAAGCAGGCTATAGAATCTTTTCAGAAAATATTTTTAAAAGTTGGTTTCATGAAAGTACATCTTTTACCCTTCTGAACCAAATCTTAAAAATTAAACAGAGGACAGCTTGCACGTATAGAAACAGTGGCTGCAGTAAGAAACATTTCTAGCCTGCATTGCCAGGGTTCTGGTCTAGACAAAGCAGGTGTCAGAGTGACAGGTATTTTCTGTCCTAGCAGCCTGCTGCCTCAGATATCTGCCCTCCACATATGCCTGTAAAGCTTGTCGGAGGTGTACAAGACATTCACACCACCTACACACTATGCAGTGTTGGTGAACAAAACCCAATAATCTGAGAAAGTACCTGATCAAGTGCAGGCTCCTTAAGCTACGTAATTAAATCCAGTATTTCCCGAAAGTGACTGATTTACTTGCATTGTTTCTGGATTTAAAGGGCCCTAGGCAAGGCCCCTGTCCTGTGCTGAGACACTGTCAATGCATATTTAACTAGTCCAATACACTATTAAATCACAGCAACTGAGATCTGAAGATTCTGGAGAAACTGAGATATTCATCAATTGTATCCAATCCCCAGGGAACATATTAGAGGAAGGACAAACTGGCTTAGCACCAGCCTGTCCAGCTACCCTTGAGGTCCAAGGTCAGCACAGCACAGAATCTCAAATACCAATAATAAAGCCAGGGGGAGCTCTTAAAAATTAGTAATGCTAATATATTGCAGAGTGAAGTTCACCGAATTTAAACTAAGAATTCCTCCATCATCACCTACAGCTGATCTAAATCAATCTCAGCTTGCAGAAGAATTTTATTCTCCCATCTTTAAAGCCATTTCTTAGCAGTCCTATTTCCTTCCTGTCTCCTCCTTCATCCAAAGCCAATGCCATCAAGAGGATGGGTGCAGGACAAGTCCCTGAGGTCCTGGCTGAAGCTGTGATCCAGCAGCTAGAGGAAGGGATGGATGGCAGGCATTGAACTGCCCAGGTACTGCCTGGTATTGCCAACCCTTCTCCACTGTTGGCACTGAGGAAAATGCCTGTGGTGCCAGACTGGTAAGCTTGGGAGCTCTGGTGCAGAAGTGCAAATTGGTGAAATGCTTTTTACAAATCACTCCTTTTGGAAGAAAACATGTGTAGTAATCTTAACAAACAGGATTTGTGGCTTATGCTTCAAGCCTTTAGTTGTTTGCCTCAGGGCTCAAGAAAGAAGCTTACTTCACAGGTACCTTTTTTTGTCTACTTTGTACACTGATTTATGTGATCATTTGCATACATTTTCTTTTCAAATTATTGCAGGCTTCTAAATATTGTGATTTTGGTTTTATGCACTACCTTCCTTGTAAAAATCTTCAGAACAGTTTTGTGATGATTTATGAGCTAAGCCTGAAAAACACAATCAGGTAGAAAATATAAAGCAAAAAATACATGGGAAAAAAGCTGAAAACCTATTTCCTGACTGGAATGGCAGGTTTTGAATTCATGAGGGACTTTTCCTCCCATGACAACTTCAGTTCAGTTGTTCTGTATGTAACGTAACAGATAAGAGACAGACCATGGCCTATCAGAAGGTATTGCTGTTCTGCTCCTGAAATACACAAACATAGTAGAGAAGAGCATCTGAAAGGAAAACTGGTTACCCAGGGTATGCTTCACAAATTCTAGGGGGACTGTGTGTATTTTAATCACCTAAATATTATGCTTCATCTGTGCTCCACACCACAACTTAGTTTAGGAAATTATATTCATTGAATGAATCCCTTCTAATTAGAAATTCATGAACCTCTTCACAGTTTCTGCCACAGGAGCTGTGTCCATTTGAATCATAAATTTAAACAATCCTCTGCAGATCCCGAGACAGGATTAATCTCACTGTGCAGACAAGAACTATGCAAAATGAGACCCAGATGAATGCTGGGAAAATTCAGTGACATAACCAGTAATTTATAAATAATTTTATGAAACCATTTCAGCAGGTGTAATTAAAGCACCTACAGCTGAAAATTTCTGAGACAATTCTGCCAGCCTTTTTCCAAATGTTTTCTCTCTTTGCTCTGAACACGCATTACACGTTCTAGTGTAGCTTCTGAAATGATCAAACAAAGCCATATCTGAAAGACAGACAGAGCACTGAAGGCCTGTAAGTGTTTTGCTTTAAAAGCGATCGTTCTGCCCTGGCGTCCTCCACCGCACACTGTATTTCAGCTTCTGTGGAAGTCCTGGAGAAGACAAATGGAAGCCACTGTGCAGAGACAGTGTAGGTATGCAGGTGTGTAATGGAAATCACCTACATGTCACTAACTATGGGCTACAGGTCAGAATAAAGAAATAAAAAAGACCTATTCCTATGTCAACCACAACAGCAAGTGTTTGAGAGACATAAACAATTCAGTGAGCTTCCAATAGTACAGATTAATAAAGTCCCATTTTCAGTCTCAAACCATAACCTCTGGACCATCCCCTTAGCTGTTACACTGAACAGAGATTTTCTGCTCCATTACTCTCGCATGTTAGAGCCAGAGCCGACACACGCAAAATGATAACATCCTGCAGCAGAAGCAAAACTCTGATCAAGGAAATGAGCTATGCAGGAGGGATGGTATATAAAAAAAAAGGTATTTAAAAAAATAAATACTTCTACACATGAAACAACAATCCAAGTGTCTTAGTGCCACATAGAGAACTGCAGACATAGGTAAACACTTAGCTTAACTACTGATGAAATGCAGCTTCAGAGAGAACACACTGTTACAGCACTCACATATCTGCTTCTAGTGTTAGGGAGGGAAGAAAAATCATGCCTCTCAGCTTGACGCAAATGCTGGAATCTATTGAACTTAACACATCACTGGGGGAAGTGTTTGACGCTCTCCCCTTTGCCAACAGTGAAAACAGAAGGGTATTTTTTCATCCATCTCAAATACACTCCATTCAACACTAAGGCTAGGAGCCACAGGGGCTGAAAAACATTCTACAATGATTTTGAAAAACATAATTCATTAGCAATTACAGAGAAACTGCAGCTTTTGTAAAGCCTGTAACAATAACAAGTGAGGCAGTGCTAACTCATAAATCCACTTGTAACAAACAGAAGCAGAATCCAGCGAAATTACAGCACAAACACAAAAAAACCCCCAACAGCAATGGGCTTCAGAGAAAGAAAAGTCAATACGGAAACACAGCATTCTGCAGTAGGGAAATCAAATACCTTCTGATCAATTTTCCAAACAAGATGAAGCAAGCTCAGAACTATGGTAGCTGCCTTTGTACTGAAAACATATTAATATAAAGGCACATGAATGCAACTAGGACACAGCAGGTCTTTGATTGATGCATTTTACACCCGCTACTCAAATGGTAAAAGAGTGAAGTCCTCTTGTGCCTCTGTACTAGAACTCTTGCTGGTATTAACAGGATGAGCAAGACCTGCCATCTTTGCGTAAAAATCCTTACATCTGTCAGCATTGGCCAAAAAGAGCCAAAAAGAACTTTTGTGAAATAATGATGGAAGATACAGGTTTCCAGGGAGGACTTTAGGATAGCAAGGATGTTTTTTGCATCAGGAAGAGCTGGAATGTTTCAGAGGAATGAAAAAAACCCTAAACAAACCATATCAAGAAGGGTTATATGTGAAGACAAAGAGGGCTCAGGATGTGACACAGACAAGGGAGGCACAAGATGAAGCCCAACTAGACATTGTCCAAGTGGGGTCCTTCTTGTGCAGGAGCTGACAACAGACCTGGGGAAGAGTCACCACTTCCCCCAGAGAGATGGTTTTGTCCTATGTGAAAAGGACACAAGGAAGAGAGAAAATAAATGAATAAACAAACAAGCAAACAACAGTTTGTTTCAGGGTACTTTGCAGTAGGAACAGCCTGGCCAGCCAAGTACAGATTCCTTGCCCAGGTGCCGGCCCTTTGGCAAGGATGGCTATGGCAGCATGTTGATACCTTGGCCTCAGCTACTCCCGAACCAATACCCTTAAATAGTGAGGAAAGCAGCACCTCTGGGAGCCACATGGCCCCACCACCATCCTGCACCCTGCTTTTCTGTAATTGCAGGGGCAGGAATTTAGAGTGGGTTTGAAGTTTTGAAGCACTCAGTGATGCAGCTCCTTGCCTTGAAAGCCACGGCAGAATATGTCAAACCTCCTTCTGAATATCAGTGGTCCTGATTTGTTCCTATGTGCTCTTCAAGACACTTTTCAGATCTTACCAATTCTTCATTTTCATGTACACAAAGCTGTATTATATTTTTATTATTTGCCATTTTCTCAATTTCTCTTCAGCATTTTGAAGAACAACAAGAGATGTATTCTGTTTTTGAAAAGTGGCAAGGAAAGAGAAGGGGAAGCTCAGGTTAAGACCAATGCCTCCAAGAGAACATCTACAGGTGTGCTATAAATTCTTTCAGACGTACCATGGAAGTGTAGGCTAACACAGGTCTGCTGTCATATTTGTATACATACTATACATGTGCACCTACACACTGATATTTATGTCTCCAACACATGGAATTTCAGATGATCTGTACTGCAAATGAATGGAGGCTTTTGTGCTGACTTAATCAATACACTCAACGCTCAGGGATTCTTGTGAAATGAGTTGTTATTGTAATACTGATGACTTTTTCTGCAAGTACACCCCCTTTCACATCATCATTTACTGTGACAGCTAACAATTTAAAAACTATATGTTTTTTTCACTTTATGTTGTACCAAACAAGAAGTTACCAATGAATTATTCAGAAGACCTGTAGCAGAAAACAGAAACTACAGTTGACTTTGAGATACTAAGGCCTTAAAAACCCTGGTAAAATTAAGGAGGAGGTAAATGAAAAGAAAGCTCTACTCATTAAGAAATCCACAAAGGTTTTTTTGTATTCCACAGATGCATGGAGTACCAGCAATGAAGTCCCTCATTTCAGGGGGAAAAAAAAGACAAAATTTTGCTTTAATTTCATTCTGGGAAAGCAAGTGATTTGCTTGACTTCACTAAAAAGGAGACGGATCTAACAAAATTATAAAAGTTATCTAATGGGAAGCAATGGGTATTTTAGTTTAAAACTTCCCCCCACTTTTTAATTTTTTTTTCTAATTTGTGTTGATCGATAAGCTGAAGGGCATTTCGTGTCAGAAACTTTCATCATAGAGTCACTGTAATGCAGTAAAATTGGACAGTTCTTTTCCTTGAGACACCTCAAAGCAAAACTCAAAAACATATGAAAGAGATCCGACTCTTTCTGTTAGATTCTTTAGTTGTAGTGGGCAAAATCAAAATTCAGATCTCAAGAGCATCATGGGCAGTGGAAGAAACACAACAATTCATGAGAAATCTGGCACCGCCCTTTGTTTCTACAACTGTTACTCTCTAGGCTGCCTGTGGCTGCTGTCAGGCCATGCTCTACAGAGCTCCTGACTTCCTCTTGGCTTCACATGCCTCTGGGAAAACTTGCACCTACATCCAAGTTCCCAATTTTAAAAAGTCTGTATGTATAAAGGGTAATATACCTGCTCTGTGGGTTTTTTTAAACATTAAATCAAACCTTTCAGAACAGAACTAAATCTCTTATTTAATTCCAGAAAATGGAATTAAGACTTTCTCACATTCAGCACAGAATTTCTGAAAGTTTTAGTGCTACTGCTCAGAAAATGGATGTAACTTTCAACCTTTTAGGGAAGTGAAAGAATCCAGTAAAAAACCCCAACAAACAAACAAAACTAAAAACCTAAACAACACAAATAAAACCACACCAACCCCACCAGGAAAAAGAGGCAACAGAATCATGTAACAGAGAACTGAGCTGAGCCAGGACCTGAGCCACATTATCCCACATCCCTGGCAAGCAGTCTTATCATGAGGCTCTGCCCACACACAAGTTTACTGGTTTTCTCATCTTTCCATGAAGAAATTCAAACAGCCTACTGTTACATCCTTTTGTGCAATAATAATTATGTCAAAACTTTAAACATTCGGGCAAAATGGATTCTTGCTTTCCAATTCACAGTAACTGTACCTCTTTTTTCCTTTTTCAGAGGTTAAAAACATCAACAGCTGCCAGCTCAGAAAAAGCAGACATCCTGAACACAGGCCTTTGTTGGCAGTAAGCCTTACAGCCCAAGCTTTCAAGCCATCCATTCTCTGCGGTTTAGACTGGGTAGGCTCCTTCTGCTGATTTGCCCTGTCAGTTTACTGTTTTTAATTCAGCTTAGTTCCTGCTTAGTGACTTCTGTGTTCATTATTTCATGAGAATACTGCAGTCAAAAAGTTGTAACAACATTAGATATGCTGTATATTTCACAAGTTATAAATACGGAGGGCTGGTGGGGTCTGACCCCCATTTCAGCCACTCTGACACAGCAGGAATACAAACAAGGAAGGGTTTTGAAAAAAAAAATTTCTATCAGACAAACTTGTGTCAGCATACTGGGAACTGACTCTCTGATAACATTTTTCTATTACAATAAACTCATTCTGAAGAAACAGTTTATATGAGGATTCTTTTTAAGAAGGCTCTTGAAGCAGGAAAAAAACTGCTCATACTGGAGGAAGTTTTCATATAGATATATATTTCTAGACTATGACTTTTATAACAATTCAAAAAGCAGAATAAATGTTTAACTTGAAATCAAACTGGTTCTGTTTACTGTGTAGATATGTGAAACTGAACACCTGAAAATTAAGACTGATACTATGAATTCATTTCCTAGAGCTGGACACTGAACTGGTCACTCTCAACCTGCATAAATGCACTCCAGGAATGTGAGGGGGTGAGGGGAAAGACGCAAGGTTGATAGTTGGATGCTACCTTCAAAGTCTCCTAGAAAGTGAGAAATTAATTTCTTGAACAAGAGTACTGAAAACAAATTAATGCAAAAAAGGATTAGCCCACAAATTGCTAGTCTGTACTTACATATCCTTCCTGCTATAAAAACTGCCTTTGGCAAAAAAACCCCAAATTTTAAATTAGTTGTTCTTGCTTTACCTTTGAAATTGAAGCCTACATTTGATGGATACTTTGGGCCAGAACATTACTTAAGTCATCACTGGTCACCACATGATGATTATCATCAAACTGAATTTCAAATCAACTCCGATGCATTCTTTAGCCTCAAAGTCAACATGGAAGATTATTCCCATCATAGGGAGAAATTATTATTGAATGCCATTATACTATCTGGCACTGTTCTGTGTATTTACATAGATGATACACAGCACCCCTGTTTGAGAATATCAAAAAGTAATTATTGCCTACTACACATTCATGATAAAAATCTTTACCTATGCAAGTACTGATAGAAATATTCTTCATTTTCTATTTACATTAAAGTAAGACTGGGCTAGAAGCTCATATGCCATAGATGGAGTAGTTAACAGGAACAGCCCCAATGGGTGGTGCAGCAAATGGAAGCCTTGCTCTATGGGATTACTGCTGCAACCAGTTTTGCTTTGAAGGATAATGGTGCAACAGTGACATCTGACAGCTCCAATCAGCACAACTGCTGGTAAGGGGTTAAATTAAGGGCTTCAATCATGCCATTAACAGCTCCTGCTGTTGGGCCAGGCTCCAGCCCAGCTTTGGAGTTCCAGCCAATTTTTGCAAAGCTCAGTTGTTCTCCTGAGAAAGCACAAGTGGACTCCTGCCACATGACCAGCACTTGGGGTAGAAGGTAGATTTTGCCCTGGCACACAGGCGAGACAGAAGAAAAGTGCTTAATACAGGTTTCAGCGATTCTTAAATTTAAAGGGCAACAAATCCGAATTCTGAGGGTGTGTCAAGCAGCTCTAAGATGCTCATCCTTTTCTTTTTTCAAAGCAGAAGGCTTCTCCATAAGAGAAGCAGTGCGAGTAAGAACGCTCTCCCCAAGAGCCACAGCAGCCTCCTGGTGAGATCAGGCTTGTGCAGTCCCTGGGGGTGATTGCTGCTCTCTCCAGCCCAGGGGCATCACAGGATCGCACAGGATGGGGATGCACAGTTTTGCTTTGCTCAGTTGTGTTTTTATGCAACATGCGGTTATTCCATCACAGACTGAGCGAGGGTCTTTTCCAAACAAAAGACCAGTTGTGGAATGACGAACAAACTTAGTACCAAGAATGTCTGCAGAGAAAAAAATCATGATACTGTTATGTCCTGCTTACAGACAAAGCATTTGAACCTCAGCAAACATCCGTCCTTCAGTAATCACAGATAACTCAGACCCAAAAAATCTGCAAAGAAAGCTGCCATCACTACTCCAAGCAAATCATCTGCAATCATTATCCACAGCTGTTCAGTGGAGAATTAAGAGTGCTGCAGTAAAGCATTCTCTCGTGTAACATTTTCTCCTTACTTATTCCTGAAGCAGCAACTACAGTAGGTTTCTCCCCAAGTTCCACTTGAAACTTCAGCCTTTTTCTCCAAGAGACTATGGGTCACACTTGACTTTAAAATGGATACACAGAACTGGCCTTGCGAAAACGAAGCTCAAGTGCAGGGCAGACTTGCACTCCAGACTTGCACTCCACAGTTTTTCAGTGATGCAGTGTGTACAAGTAGCACATGCACTTCATTCCAGCAAAGTCTGTACAGCTTTGCACTCCCTCACGCACCTTCTTATTCCCCCTATCCACTAAGGGCCAAGTTTTACTATTAAAGGAGTATTGCAGTCAGAGGTAATCAAATTATGGCATTAAAAACACTGGCATGCACTGCTTTGAATTTTTGTAACTTGTCTTTCAAACACACATGAAGTGAAACAGAGGCCTCAGCAATCAATAATAACTTTTGTTTGGTGGTCCATTCAAAACCCAGCCCCTCTGTTAACAGCACTAAACAGCTTATGCAGGCGATCTGGGAGCACAAGTGTTGGCCATAACTTACAGGGATGTCCTGATAAACTAGGTAAAACTAGCATGTTAAGTGAGTATACCTCATCTGTACTGCTTCTGATTCTGTCCACCATCCCACTGTGGGAAAGTGAGCTAATGGCTATGTGAGGTCTAATTGTCAGCTGGGATTAAACCATAACAGTACTTTTTGGTGTCCAGCGTGGATCTTGCAGGGTTCAAGATAACAACAGATTTGACTGGAACGTGCTAGATTGAACTTATAGCTGTAATTGCTGATTAGCTATTAATTGGCAGGTGCTTGTAATGAGCCTTGCTTGCCTGACTGTATATTACTCTACGCTCATTAGTGGCTGGTTTTTGCTTCCTGTGCATGCTGTGCTGCTTATCACCTTATTGTGCTGTGCCTGGGCACATTCTGATAACAGCAGCGGCGATGCGCCTGGGCTGATGTGTCTGTGCTGCAGTCCAGTGTGAACTCAAAGGGACTGGCTGCAACTCCAGTGTGAACTCAAAGGGACTGTGACTTGTGGATGAGTCCATGTGGGAGCAGATAAATCTTGAAGCATCTGTAGCCATGGTTACATCTGTGCCCCAGTAGGAATACTTCTGAAGGGGTGGTGGCCCAAGGATAAGTCCCTGACAGAGCAGATAGATTTTGAAGCATTAGTGGGTGTGGCTAAATCCATTCTGGAGCATCTGAAAGTGTGTGGCCACGGATAAGCCCACAACAGAGCAGGTATTCCCCTGGAGGGACTCCAGCCATGGGTAAGATCATGATAGAGCAGGTTTATTTCTGAAGGGACCGTGGCTGTGGGTAAGGCCACACTGGAGCAGGGACACCTCAAAGCAGCTGTGGCTGTGGGTAAGACTGTGCCACAGCAGCAATACCCCTAAAGTGACTGTGGTTCATAGATAAAGGCTCCACTTTGAGAAGGTATAGGCGTAAGGGACTGCAGTCTGTGAATAAGTAGGAGCAAGGCAAGGAGTTCACGGCAATGTTCAATGCTATAGTCTGGCTCAAAGGGACAAGGGGCAGAGATTGTAATGGATATAGCTTTAAATCACTGTAAGCCATTATTTGAGTTGCATGTTAAAATAACGACTATAGCAGGAACCACATAAAGCAGTAGAGGACAAGTCTTACAAAAAGCAGTTCAAATGCAGCAGCAAACTGATCTGAACTGGCTTTGGTGCCCAGTAATTCCACACAACACACCACCTCTCCTGTCCTGAGCAAACTCAGTAAGACATTTATGGACACTGTACAGGGGAGGTTCCATAGGCTAGAAGAAAAATATCTGTGTATTGCATCGAAGGATAGAAAGGGGGGTGGCAGTTAATGAGGAAGTGTTGGATAGCGTGGCACTGAGTATGGCGCAGATGATATGGAATAAGGAGTGAAGAATGTGCTAGTTTTGGCTGGAGTAGAGTTAATTTTCGTCACAGTAGCTAGTATGAGGCTCTCTTTTCGATTTGTGCTTGAGACAGTGTTGATAATTAGGGATAGTTTTGGTATTGCTGAGCAGTGCTTACATAGAGTCAAGGTCTTTTCTGCCTCTCAGCCAACCCCTCCAGCAAGTAGACTTGGAATGCAAAAGAAACTGGAAGGGAACACAACCGGGATAGCTGACCCCAACTGATCCAAGGGATAGTCCATACCATGTGGCATTATGCTGAACACATACGGATGGGAGAAGGAGAAGGAAGGAAGGCAGGACACCTGGAGTGATGGCATTTGTCTTCCCAAGTCACGGTTACATATGATGGAGCCTTGCCTTCCTGGGCCACAGGAAGCAGTGAATGAATTCCTTGTTTTACTTTGCTTGTGCACACGGCTTATGCTCTACTCATTAAACTGTCTTCATCTCAACCAATGAGTTTTTTTACTTTTAGTTTTCTGGTTGTCTCCCCCATCTTACCAGGGGTAGGAGAGTGAGTGAGGAGATGTGTTCGGCTTAGTTGCCAGCAGGGGTTAAACCATACCTTGAAGGCCAGCCAGAGCAAGCAAGCTCCACATTAAGCCCAGATGATTTATGGACAATATAAAGGCCATCTCTTACTGTCATGCTACAGAAATTTTGGGCTTCTTCAGGACTCCTACTTCATATAACTAATTCTTCCTAATAATCTTCTAAAAAGCTGTGTACATTGAACAGAAACAGACCAAAACCGACCTACCAGAAAGATAAATGAAATATTACAGACAATGACATAGCAAGCACAAGACTAGAAGTGACAAAGAAAATGTTGGCAGTTGGGAAACATGTAGTAAGAGAAAGAGAGCAGTAGATGGTACTCAGTAATCCTCAAGAAGTGTTGAGCCAGACCTCATCTTGGAGAGAGATAAAATACCTGGAATAAAGTACTATCAGCAAAACCATTAAAAAGCCCAACCAATTGCACAAAACTCTCAAAGACAAAGGCATTAGCAAAGGTACAAAGAAACATAAAACTCATAAACATCTACTAAATTAGATCCACAAGTCCAGGAACCTTGATGCCTCTTAACATTGCCATATTGCTACAAGCGATAACAACTCTCAATTACGATCTAAACCAAATGGCAGTCAAAGCTTTAGACAGGAAAAAGCTATTGAAGTCAAACCATTTCAGTTAATAATTTGCTGCTAAGAACTTTCAGCTCTGCTTTGTCATTGCTGGCACTCCCGTGGAGTAAGCACACTGTGAGCTGCCTGTCTGCCTGCAACAAGCATAGTTTGCTGCAGGAAGAGAGCATGCTCAGTCTTGTCTCCTCTTCCCTCCAACGTATGTAAATTACTCATGCAAAACTCGATGAACAAATGACCAAACGCCCCGTCTTTGCAAATGTCTTTGTGTAAGCATTATGACTCAGTTTGCTGGTAGGTACTCCAACTAAATTAATTTACCATAGTAAGGAAAATCTGAGTGAAGTAAAACTTAAGCTGTACGAACATCTGCAAGAGTTTCTAAATGCCTGGGTTTTTGCAGCCAAGACCTGCTTGTTTGGGCAGGTGCTGCCACTGTTATGGGAGTGTCCATGGTACAAATTCCTCCGTTCAACTGTCTTCAGCAGGGAAAGCTGCTCAGGCTTCTTGGAAACAAATCTGCTCTAATCACGACAGCAACTAAATGTCTTGACTAGAAGTTTCATTTCTTTTTCTTCTCACACTCCCCTTGGTACCTTAGGGACTTTTTTCTAGGTTATGGCCCTAACAGGTTTTAGTTACAAAAAGGCTGATGTAGGCTCTCAACAGTGCATAAACCATATAATTTAAAGTTTTTATGGTTTCAGATCCAGTTCTAACACAAACTTCTCCTCAACAATATTGTCTCTTATTCAAGGTTATGTGCAGTCTGTGGATAAGTGCATGCCAATGCGTTTTCAATTACACAAGATTTTGTAAAAAACAAGTGAAATAATACATTAGTAAACGTAGCTGAAACTACAGAACAATACTTTCACATACATGAGCACATCCCTTTAAATCTAACAGGTATTAGATCAAGTGTATTGCAACATGCAATGTCTATAAATGTCTACTCATGTCTATAAAGAAAAGAGGGATTTATGCACTTCCACTGATTTTCAAATCAGAAAGAGACACACTGCAGTTCATCAGCATCAACTTTTATTCCCTGTCTTTCTCATCTGCTCTTCATTTAGCTTAATCTACAATCATTCTTATATATATTTTTAATATAATATTTCAGAGAAATTGAGGGGTTAGGATAGCAAAGTATTTAAGCACATGCCTGGCAACAGTACTAGTATTTTTAGGCTTTGGTGTGTTTTTGCATGCTTTACTGGATGGAGTCCTGATCACACAGGACAGAGTACAAGCTGTAGGAGAAGTTAGTAAATAATACAGGTACCTTCATTTTTCATTGTATGAGATTGCAGTTCACATTTCATAGTGTGTAAGCCGCAGTTTCCATACCCAAGCCTTTAGAGGACAGAAGTATCTTTTTAAATTTGGAAAAAGAGTAAATCACTTGCTGTCCAAGCATATCCAGAGGCCACTCTTCATCAGTGCAACAGATCATAGAAGTAAAGACAAGAGGGTGGAAACTGGTCAGTGAGGGCTCCAGCAATGACAGGGAGATTACCTGAAGCCTGCTTCATTATTCAATGTTCCTTATAAATGCCTGCAAATCCTCACACCCAGGTATACTCCTTACACATTGAAATTCTGTGAGGGTTCCTATGACTACAAAAGTGGATTTAACAGAATTGCTTAGATGTCAAAGATCTACTGGTACTTCGCATTTCTGAAATCAAGCTCCAAATCTTAACTAAATTGTAATGCCAAAGTCTGATTAATTTCTGATTTGAAACAATGCTTCTGCCTTGTGTTTTCCTGTCCTTGACATGTACACAATTCTAGATTCATGAAAACAACACATGGCAAACATACATGCTATCACAGAGCCTGTTTTCATATCACATGTAGCTCACTATAACTTTTAAAATGCCAAAATTTAAGCTTAAGTAAGGTGACAGCATTGATTTGATGTGATCTTTATACTGTTTAAAGAGTAACTAAACTGCCTCCCAGATGTCATCTTGAATTAGACACTATTAATTACATAAACTCAATTATTTGCCTCTTATATTAACAGTTTTGTTTCCTCACACCTTCACTACACTTCAGATCTAATTAAGAACCAACTTTTAACAGCACAACATTTCACACTGAATGGATTCTCACAACTCTTCTGCAGCTGTTCCCCCTTGACAAGGCCTTGAAATGCCTGCAAGGATTCAAAATGCTGCTGCTGTTGTTTAGGTATTAAAATGTGAGGTTATCTCAGTAGATCACTCCCGCTCCAGTCCCTTTGCTGGCTATGCAAGATATCTGCTGCAAAAACTGTTCTTCGTGGCCTCTGCCTGTTTGCCACTAACTTAATCTGTTTTCTTTGCACGTCCTTGGCTTCTCTAGTGCTGGCAAATGCTCATCTTTTACACCATTCCTTTCTATCACTTCAAGTCTCAGTGTTAGAGGACAAAACCACATTTTGAAATTTACTGAAAAAAGAAACGGATCAAAATGAAAAATGAATGAACTGTTTGCTTTAATATCTTGAAAATCGGTTTCTTGGTATCTATAAATATGATTGTAATCATTATTTTAAAAATAATGGAACTTTTTTGGCTAGTACTCCATGTAAAATAGGAAGAGTTACAAAAAGACCACTGCAGTTTTAGAGGCTGGCATGCAAGGCTAATTTGAGCCCATTTCCCTTTCCAGCAACATCTCCCATCTCTCTAATTCCAGGTACACTACAAGGCCATAAATTTTGATGTTCTGCATACCACAAAAAGGGAAAGTAAAAGCCTTCAAAGAGGAAAAAAGTTTCCTCCAGAGTTTTCTTTTGCATATTTTGCACCTTGTATTGCCTCAAGTGAAATACTTGCTTTTTAGAGCTGTTTTTAATATACACTGTCCTAGTCTCTGTGGGACCTGCTCCCAAAGGATTTTTCCACAGCTACACACTTAAGAGACATGATTTATGTGGTGACCATGAAACACACAATGCACTGCTATTCCCAGGAAGAGAAAAACAAACCCAAACCTACTCAGTCTTGAGACTATACCTCCCACCAATACAGCCACTGGGTTCAAATATAGCCACTGCTTTGAATTCTCTCAATAGTACTGCTGAAGATCAGATCAGCACCTCAACTGGCAAAACTGGAAAAAATCATGGTGTGATGGTCAGAAGAGAATGCAGCACAAAGCCCAAACACCTAGGAAACTGCTTCAGAAGATGGTGTTTCTTGGGAGGAAAATCAGCGCAGTGCTGATGTGTCTAAATTAGACTTGACATTACTCAGACTCCTGTGATCTTCCAATGGACAGCAAGGCTTTTGCCACTTCCGGCAATAAACTAGATCAATGCAGTGCTACGTGATTCAGAGTTCATCCAGTAAACCTATAAAGAAAAAAAATTATTCTTTGTTACTTTCCTATGCTCTGGCTGCGAACATTCTGAACAAGGCTCTCCAGGACTTAGAAGCCTGAATGACCCAGGATATCACATGACAAAAAGTGAAAAGCAACTATTACTAATGCCTGTTCTGCCCTGAATTGCCAAAAACATTCACAACATGCTTCCTACAATGCCCAAGAAGGAGAATTGTCTGCTACGAAGATAAAAACAGTGTGGAGAACCCAAACGAAAAACCCAAACCCATCACAAACACAGTATAGAAACTAAAGTTTTTCCCCTCTCATCTTCTATGAATGGCATTCCCAAAACAGCAAGAAGGATAACTAGTGAGGTGATCCTCTGAGAAAATAACACAAAACACTCTGTGATTGTCTCCCATTCAGTATTAGACAAACCTCTCTCCATATTCTTAGAGGGATGTGTATCCAGTGTTTCTGACTGCGTATTTTTATTAGACTGACTAGATAAAGATTAGACTTGATCACTAAAGGCAGGGGTAGCCATCTCTAGGGGTTCAAGAAAGAGACAACACAGACAGAAAGGAGCTATTTTACAGATAGTCTTTGTGAAAGCAAATTTGGCAAAGGCCCCAGCAAACAGATAAAGTCTAGTTGAGTAGGTTAAATAGTTCACGCTGCCTTATGTAATTGCATGGCTACTGTTAGGTGCTTAATTTTTAGAGTAAATAACCATTTTTAAATAATAAATGGAAGGAAGATTAGGAACAGAAGAGTATAACTGTTTTTTTAATGACAATCCATTTCCCTCAAAACTCATTTTTCTCAATTTGCCTTGCTTTATTAAAAGCGTGTGTGTGCCAAGTTGAGATAACATCTCTTACTGTTACAATTTTTAATCTATGCAGCAATTCATGTTTGCTCTTTGTGAACTCTAGCTCTGATTCTGGATACACACTCAGGAGCAGCCCTGCAGACTTCATGAACTGTGACTATACTTCAAGCACATAAAAAAGCCCAACTGCATTATCTAACTTAATTTTCATCCTTAAGCTTCCTTTGTTTTGAAAGAAACATTTAGTAATTTTGCTCTGAAAGCAGACTTTGAGGAGAAGGCGTCAGCAGTTAGCACTGTGCCCCTAATTAAACCGACGTATTTACAGTCTCCATAAATTCCCTCTGTAGCCATAATGTAACACTTCTATATGCCAGTTTCCCAGTATACGCAAATGTTTTCATATTATCACCACTGCCTTGCTGACTGCTTAAGATAAGGCCCTCATCTAGCATTGCAAAGGGGACTTAGGCTCTGTCATGCATTAATGAGAAATGGGAAATATCCACAGAGAGCCTTCAGCTCATCCAGAAAATCTCTCCTGACTGCACAAAAATATTACCATTTGTAGATTAATTAAAGGGACAGCATCATGAATATACTTTTTTTTTCCTTAGGACCCAGCATCTCTTAAACAAACATCCTTAATTTTTGCTGCAACTCATTCAAATGTGAATTTATGTTTCTTTGGTGCTTGCTGCTTTCTACACTTGGAGAGCCTTTCACATGTATCTGAATGAACGTCCCGAAATTTTCATCAAGTTCAGAGAATGAACGTTGCTATATTCAAACTTAATTTATTTTCTTGCAATTTTGAGAAAATTTATCTTGGCAAATGAAAATCTAGAAATGGTCCACAGCCAACTGTCAATAAAATGGGGAAACCACAAGCAGCAGAACATCCTGCATGCCAAACACCAGGAAAAACCCACTTGCTGTGTTTTTTCTTAGTGTCGCTAAAGAGGCATTTTTGTCGTTAGTCACAGGCTTGATCCACACACAGTTAAGAAAATGAACTCTGTCAATAGATGCCAGATCAAACTCAAATATTTCCAATAAATTAAAGTCTGTATACTTCTGTTTAACCATCTTAACATCTAAAAGGTGTATTTTAGCATACACCTTTGTGCAACACACAGATGCAAATCATATATAACAGTAATCTGTCTGCCTATGCAGCAATACCATGACACAAGGAAAGCGACCCCTATACAGTCTGTCTTCTTCAGAGCAGTCATAATCCAATACCTTAAAACGTGTTTTCAGAAAGAGATGTCATGATGATGATGAAGAACAGAAGGTAAGTTACACGACATGTCCTTACACTTCTAAAATGATTTTTTACAGGCAAATCAAACGAGCACCACAGAAGTCTCCCTTCCTGCATGGGTTTTAAACTTCTTCTGATGAAGAGTGGTATTTTCCATAGAAAAGGAAAGGGGGCGTTGGTGGGGAAACATGAAAGTAATTTCAGCAGGACTTTGTGAACAGGGTACTATTTCATATTAATAAAAAAAAATCATAAAATAGTCTTTGACTAAGAAAGTGGCAGACAATATAAAAAAAACTATATTAAATATATAAATATATAGAAACATATATATCATTTATATTCATATACAGAGATATATAAAACCATATTGAAACAATAGAGTCTTTCTCATCAGAAGAGATGTTCAGGATATTGGTTTTGAAACAATAAAAAATAAATCAGGATTTTAAAATGCAGTTCCGTAGAATAACAGAATGTCTGACAATGGGAAACAAGTTACACAAATAATTTTGTTTCACAAAGCAATTACAGAAACGTAAATCTGTGCAATGTAGTTTGTAATTTGATTTCAAAGTCATGAGGCACAGGAAGAATGAAACTGTGTTTAGTTTTCAAGCAGCTCAGGAAAATTTCAAAGTATATACAAAATAGCAGGTATTAATATTACATAAAATTGAGAAAAAACAATAAACACTTAATTTTACAGCTTGGTTCTATGGAAAAGAAGGTTGGATAGCAGTTGTGTTACAGCCTGAGTTGACTGCTTGATTTTCTTTACTGTACCAAGCAATAAATAAGGCCTTCTGGGTTCAAGATCAAGTAATTCATTACTAAATTTATGGAAGGCACCACTACAGAAATCAATAAACAGTGACTAAAGAAGGCATCACGAATAAAACAACTTCATAATACTGGTCACTCTTGAGAGGATGGCAAAATTTTCTACATAGTAAGTAAATACCAAATCAATCCATGGAATATAATTTCCATTGAATAAACTATTTAATATTTTGCACATGACCTCTGTGTTGAGACAGGCTAAGTTCTCTCTCATTTTTTTGCAAGGTCACATGTAAACACAGGGGGTTCTCTGGACCCTCCACTGTCACTCTTACTTACAGACTGACCCTGTTCTGCAAATATCTACAGTGGCATGTGCTTTTCAGAAGGAGCTGAACAAAAAAATATCTACATCAATTAAGACATAATGGGATTGCTCAATTAAAAAGACACCCCAGAACCTTGCCTAATTTATGCCAAATTTAGCGCAGTCTATATAAATATATATGTATTGGCTCATGTATACATATTAGATCAATAAATATATGCTTGATCTCTCCTGAAAGAGCAAAAAGGTGCAAAGACAAGACTGTTGTCTGCTTCTATTACCAAGCAGCACAGGGCTGGAAGGTGCTGTCATTACTCATTACAGAGACAAAGCTTGTTTTCATACAAGGCTCCATTCCAGAGGAACAAACATGTCAATTCACCTCCACTGCTAGGGAAATAACTGATGAAAAAGCAGGTTATTCTGGCCTAATGTTTGGAAATCAGATGCTATGCAACATGGAGATCTGAAAGGTGCTGCATTTAAACAGAATTACCCAAACAAATGGATCCAGGGTGGGGAACATCTGGAGAGCTAACAGGTTGATAGAAAAGAACGTAGGGATTACTGTGAATCATAAACTAAGCATGAGCCTTAGTGCCATGCTGTTGTGTAAAGAACCACCACTGTATTACAAATACTATGAACACTAAAATAGTTTGCCTAGGGAGACAGTGGAATTAACATGCTGGGACAGTTTTAAAGACAGGTCTGATCAACATCTGTCAAGCATGATAAGAACAGCTGAATCTGTCTTGGGGCAAAGGATGCACCAGGTGATTTCTCAAAATTACAAAATGAAGCCAAGGTAAATTCCATGAAACACAGTAGTATTTAAAAATAAAATAGGTTTGGTAACCCACCTTCAACCACAACAAAAAACCCCAGATATTGCTATACTTGTGTTTCACTTCTGGTTTATACATTTCACACACAACTACAAAAAGAATTTCCACTCCTCCTTTTGCAATAACTGGCAACTTTATCCCAGAGCAGGTGTTGCAACCCTTATCTGGTGTGGTTAAAATGCAGACTGCTTATGTCTAATGGCAATGTCTAATCCAAATCCACAAGTAGAGAAGTTAAATACACAGCTTAACTTTTCCTTTATTTTGTATTTCAAGGGACATTTTACACATGCATCACCCTCAACTCATGAGTCTTTAAGGGAATGTTTTTGCACAGATTTCTTATCTTTTATATTGTTCCACTGCTATTCTGCAGAAGTAGCAAAGCTGGTTTCACAAAATCACTCCTCTCCACAAAGTAACAACACCCAACTCAGGGAGGCAGGTATAAGAAAGAATAAGGAATATGGAAGGGTGGAAAAAAGGTAGGGTGTAGGAGGCAGTCAAGGAAAAGAGAAAATGAAGCATGTGGGACAAAATGAATAGAGAAAGAGTCCTGCAAGGACTCTTCTACTCCGAGTACTGAAGAGAGAAAAAGTTACGAAGCTTTGAAAAGATGCATGGGTGGAGTGAAATGAGGAAGGCAGGATGGTATAGGGTGAGTTGCTAAGGGACAGGATGGAAGAGGAACATGGTAAGGACTAGTAAGAGGAACAGCCTAGAAAATAAACATAGTGTCATGGGAGGAAAACTATTACAGAAAAAAAGGTGGAGGTTCCTCCTCTAAATCTACTGTAACAAGGCAGCACAGAGGCACTATCTGAACTATCACTGAGGGCTAGACATGATTATTAGAGAACAATGAAGCTTCCTCAGGCATTTTATCCTTCATCTGCTCTGGGAAAGAGGGTGACAAATCCAGCATTGGTAATCAAAACCTTTCATCTGGCACTTAGCTGTTCTGTAACAGAGGTGAAAATAAAAGTCTTATGTTCTAACAGAGATATAAAACCCATTAGAAGAGTATAGATGCCTTACATGTGATAATAATCCATAACATTCTCCATTTTGAACATACCTTGCCACTCAACATAACTGCAGCTGAGTTGATTTGAAGCTGCTGGTAACAGAGGGGATACCAAGATTGATACGCTTAGGTTTCAAGAAACTTTTTTTCTCTCCTTTGGTGAGATTTGGTGTTAGGTGTTAAGTGAAAAATACTGGAGTGTCATCTCTCTCCCATTAAAGAGACAAAACATAGTTTGCTTGTATAGTTCCATTTTGGTTGGGTTTGGGCTATGAATAATGATGGATTCTATGTGCTATGGGGTCAGCATTTCTGAGTTATAAATGTTACATTTGTTAAAGCACTGCCATTGCAGAAGACACGTTCATTTAGAAAAGGAATTAGATTAACACTGCCATCAAATTTTTAGGATTTACTATTTGACAAAATATCTCTCCCTGCAAGTAAATGAAGTTGACAACTTTCAGGGTGTTGCTCAGGTAAGAGAGATCAACTACAAGGAATTGCATTAGCAGTAGAAACCAGAATGGCCTTGTCTAATGTATAAGATTAAATTCGGATAATTTTTTTTTTTAAGAAGGAAATTGTTAGGCCTTAGGTCATGGCAAACTGTTGTGATTTCTTACAGAAAATATTCCTGTTTTCGAGTCTGACAAAGGGTGAAAAAGGACTGTGTTCATAAAATGATAAAGGAAAATGGGTGTAAAAAAAATACAAGCAAACACATCCCAGAAATCACAAAAAAAAAAATAATTCAAGAATTCTAGCTTTTTAAGAGAGGCCATAACTTTATAAGTAGAGATTTAAAAAGCGCTGTAATAGTCTCTAATGAAAGCTTTCATACTTGAAGAGCCGGTACCATGCAACCAGAAATATCCTTGCAAAGGAATCACGTCAAAATATCTCAATGATAATGATAAAACATGTTTCAGTGCTACGAAGACCCCAAGATTCAATAGAGAAAAATTAAAGAAGCCATTTATGTCAAAGGCTGAAAGGAAACACAACAGGTAATCTGCTATAAGCCCAATGGTGATGTCTTGCCCTAACTATTCCTCTTTTACTGTCAACAAAAGCTACTATTGAATACTGCTTGTTTTAGAAATTTAAATAGTTTCAATCAGAAGAATCTCAATGCATCGCTACTAAGAAGAGAAGATCAATTGTGTCTGCACTATTTAGAGAAAACAATAATATTTCCTGTTCCATGTAGCATGGACATAGAAGCTAACACAAAGAGTGTTTCCCACCATACTTTGCTATGCTTCCCATGAAAGTGACTTTTGGCAAAATGCCCATCTCCTTCAACTTCATTACAGACCTTAGATGTTTGAAATCACTCACTCAGATAAAACATCTTCCTGCTTTCTTCTGTGTTTGCTTCCTGAACTATGGTCAGGAAGGTATTTCTATTTTTGTAATTTTTAAGAGTAAAAGAAATGCATTAACGATGCAAATTCAAGGGATACTCATGTCCTTCCGCTGTTCCAAATGAAGCTATATTACAAGAAACACCTTCTGTATTCTTAGGTTTTCACTAACTTCTGCAGTTTATTTTTTTAAGTTAATAGTTCTAAATCCTACTGTCATTTTGTGAAGCTGGACTAAGATATGGCTAACTTCAATTTTATTCTTTTGCCCAGAGGTGTTTTCAGGCATACAAAACACTCTATGAAGAAAATGTTCAACCTTTCCACAACTTTCTTTTTCTATTCTTTCATTTCGCTTTTCTCATTAGTTTCATCCTGGAGCTTGCAAATTTTCAGAGCAACCTTTTGTAGTGGCAATCAGAGCCTTTAGTGTGGCTTACCACTTCTCCTGCAGTACCTATAACAAAAAGGTCGAAACTGCTATTCAAAATCTTCTCCTTTGAGAGGAGATTTTGAATCTCCTTGTGCCTCATCAAATCGAGCCTGGCCAGTGACCATAACAGATTCACAGAAAAAGAGTATGTCAGTGAGTGAGGGTGTTTCTGGCAAGCTGGGGCAACCATTCTAGCTCTAAGTCTTTACAAAATTGAAATATTTTTTTGTGCCTTAAAGTGACCAATTGTGCTACATTAATGGTTTTAGTCATTACTTATTATCACAAAATATGTTACACTGTCACAGTATCCTGGCCAATGCAGACAGTTCAGGGCTTGCATAAGCACAAATAGCTTGCTGCCTTGGGGCATTTTTCCCACTTTGCAGCCAACAGAGTGTATCACCTGCTTTTCTTCAGCTTGGTTTTCTACTGACCCTACTCACTGAACTTTCCACCATTTCACTGCTCACCCTTGGAAGCAACTAATGACTAAATTTCCTTCTTTCCTCTTCTTCCACCTGGCAAACGCGGTGAGAGGTCCCAGCTCCTGGGGCACCTGGTCCAGACAGTCTTGGATTCCTTACCCCATCCTCCCTGCCCCAAAGTTTAGGCTCCTTCCTTCAGCACACCTCACCTCCTGTGACTTAATAGTCTAAATATCCCAACAAAACCCACAAGAGTGAAAAGTTGAGCAGGAAGCTCCAAAAAGCAAGTCCAACTACCAAAATTTACACTCACCTTTCTTTCCTCCTAACCTCCTTTACTCCTTTCAGACTAAAAATTCAGGGAGAAAAATTCATGGTTACTTAGCTTCTATAAAAACTGCTTACCTTAGCCAAACTGTACACTGAAAAGAATGTATTTAATTTGTTTTTCTACATGTTTTTAACAACATGTGTTCTATGTCTAATTTCGCCTTGTCATTCAGTCATGGAAAGCTTTATGAGATACTTCATATTTCCATGTTACCAAATAAAAGTGTAAAGTTGATGCAATTCATGCCAGTTTTTTCCATTTCCACTGTTTAAAGAAATTCTGAAGAACATTACCATTTCTTAACAAATTAGGATGATTGCTACTAGACATCTGTATGTTTCAAGAGCAAAAGTGTAAGTTTATGGGTACCACCTGCAATTCAATAGCCAGAACAAAACTAATCCACTAAGGCTAAACACAACTCATTCAAAGGAGGAAAAACAAATAAAGCTTCCAAGTCCCCCAAAATGCTCATCCAGCCTAGTATTAAGCTAAGTTCTAGTCTTGCTGTTAACTTGGGAGACTACTCATAAACAAAGAGATCAAGGGAGATAATTCATCTGCTATTGTCTATCCTACAAACAAAATGTTATCCAAACTAGTTATGGATCAAAAATAGTAATCAAGAAAAATAAACTTAAATTTTGCTAGAGGGTCAGCAGCTTAGTTCTCTTTTAGAGTATCATTCCACTGTGAAGTAACCCAAACAGGAAAAATAATTAAAAATAAATATAATTATATTTTTGTTTATTTTATACATAAATGTATAATATAAAAATTTAAAAAAAGGAATCAGAAAGACACTGGGCTGAGATTCATATTCCTACTCCACTCCTGTTGAATCATGTTTAAAATATTTAAATTTTTGAACCTGCAAGTGAAGAAGAAAAGATTCACCAACTTTGTGAAGATACCTACCTGTAAGATAAGCTGCTGGTATTCCCATTGCTGCACCAGAAACTGTTTATATATGTTAACAGGGTTGATCAACAGATAAGGTTAAGACAGAATATTAAATCGCAGAGCATTTTGCTTCAAGATAGGAGATAAGAGTTCAAGTTTCCTCAGGCAGACGGAAGAACCAAACTTGGGTTTTCTACACCACTGAATCAAACCACCACCTCCTACTACCTCGCACACCATGCTCTTCATTTCTCATGCTTTCCCACAGGTGTTCAAAATTAAATACTTAGTTTGGGGTTTAACAAAAAAACAATTTTTTCAGCCTTCACGAACTGATATTATGCCAGTGAAACTCATGCATTGTTGAAGAAATCAGTCTCCACCACAATGCCTCTGCATTTATATTATCCCTGCTATACATCACAAAATCATTTAAAGTAGAGGCAGGATAGCAGGAAGAAGAGATGGCTGGCAACCAGTTACTGACCAGTAGCGCTACACTCTTCACCAGACCTCCATAATCCAGAAGAAAACAGGACAGTTTTTTGCAAGATGCTAGATCGGGAACTCTGTAATAGCCTGGCAGAGTTTTAAGATACATCTGAATTTTGGTTTTCAGAAGTGTGGTCTAGTGGACTGGACTTGAAGCTCAAACTGCAAGTCACCCAGAGTGTCCATCACTGTGTACTGCTTCACTGGCTCCTGTGGCCAGTATTTGTTTGCAGTGACACCGGGGTATACCAGGACTAATGCCATTGTCTGTTATTAAGTTGTTCTGTACTTACTATAAATTTCATGCTACTCTTTTGCAAATTTAGCTACAGAGGAGGAATTAGGGAATTACACAGGTGAATCTTCATCAGCAGCTGAACCTCAGGGAGGTGAGGCCTAAATAGGGATAATGGTACTAAAATTACCAAATCAAAGGACACAATAAAGGCTAATTAATGTTTTTAAAGGGTTGTGAGGGTGGAAAGTGCTACACAAAGGAGAAATAAAACTATTTTGTTAGCTTCTGTGTAGGCTAGCAACCAAAGGCTCAATTACGCAGCTTTCAATACTTAATCATATGAACAAAATACAGCTACTGTGATGACTGAGTTCCTTCTTACTTCTCATTTCTGTGACTTGCAGCACCTGTCATATGCTCCAAAACTTGAAAATCTCTCTCTTCTGTCAAAATGGACTTCAACTATGGCTTAATCTCCTCTGGGCTACCAGAACTGGTCTGTGGATGTATCAAGAGAGAAAGCTGACAGGAGCATGAAACGTGCCCCTGCGAAGTGAACAGGCAATGGACTTCTTTCCAACACCGTTTATCAGCCTAATCTTAAAGGAAGCTTCCAAATTCTGATTTTTCTTTTTCTAGCTTTTTTTAATCTTCCTGATTTATCTGGATGGCTTGTGAATAAAGCCTTCTATAATGAAAATCTTGTCTATTTTTCCACATCTATAACCACTCATTTAATAAGACATTACTCCGGTCTTCTTTACATTCTTAAATGAGCCTCAGCACACAACCATACTGCCACTAGTTTCACATGAAGTGTAAACCACGTGGTTGTATCTGTGGTCTTATCAGGAACTTCAACAGCAACAGACAAAATACGCCAACAAACAAAAAATTACCTGTGTGTGTTTCGTAATGAACTTATGAATTCCAAATTTTGCTAATAATTTCAAGTCTTTCTTCTTTAATTAGTTTCTAATCCACGACTGATTTTATTCATCATGCCCACAAGCAACACAAGAAATTCATCCCTCTGATAAGAAACTGAAATTGAATTATTTTGAAAATATTACCCATCCACTTCATATGTATGTTTTCACAGGATTATTGCCTTTCCCAAATCTATTTGCTTGAACAACCAAAGAAGCCTTAGAGTCAGGGAAAATCTGGATGTAATAATCCCAAACTACTTTGTTCCCTTATACAAGATACAGCTGCAGTCTAAAACATTGGGGAAAACCTACCAATATAAATCAAGAGGGATATAACATACGGGAGTCAGGAAGAGGGGTTTCCAGCTGACGGCCATTCCTTTTCATTATTTTGTGGAAAACAGATTGATCAATCACCAAAGAAATCACATCTCTTCAAACTGCTTGAGTTCTCCTTCAAACACAAAATTCACAGAACATCTTATTTGAAATGGAGCATTTCTCTGTGTGCTTCAGGCACTGCTGAAACAGGAAACCTACACAACACTGAGAGAAGATAAAGCATGGACAGATCAAAGGAGAGCAGCTGCATAGCACCAGAACCTACATCATGAGGAGCAGGGGCCAGGCCAGCAGAAAAAAAAAAAAAAAAAAAGAAGAAACAAGCCCCTTTGAAATCACAGATGGAGGCCGGTCTTCCTCTGGGCATCTTTGTTGGAAGAGCGTCCTTCTGCTTCAGAGAAAGAGACATTCCAAAGCACATACAGATGTGCCCAAATACTCCCGATGTGTTTCTCATTCTCATCACACCATGCTCTTGATTTATTATTGATTAAGACCTGTTTGTTTTCCCTGATGACCTGCAAGGCTCTTAAGTTTCTTACGAGTAATGTTTTTCAACTAACTTCAAGACTTCTGCTTGAGCAACATCCTTACTATTCCTTTGGACACATGGAGGTGTTTCTCTACTCAAGAACCTAGAAAAAGAATAAGCTAGTGCTACAATAAGTTGATAACTGAAGTTGCTGCCAGCCATCTTCAGCACACACAGATGAACTGGTCAGCAGTGGCTGGGGAACCATGGAAGGAGAGCACAGAAAGTCTGCCTGGGAAATCAAGCTGACACTATACAAGGACAAAGAGAAGTAATCTAAATAGAAAACATTACACCTTCTAGGCTCATTCTTCTGTTAGTTTAGCTACTATCACATTACAAAAGTCTGACACTTCCAAGACAGCCAATACACATTGCTGTCCTTCCCAGAGTAATGCCACTTAGATGGATATTTTTGAAATCTCCTAGTAATATGTGAATGGCAAGCTGGGCTGCATATCATAGAAATGGTTCACCACAGAGTTTGGGTGTTTTGAGTTTGATTTTGTTTGTTTTGTTTTTTCTGAGGGTTCTTTTGGTTGTTTTTTTTTTCCCCCTGTGAGAATACACCTTCTTAGATGACAATTTAATTTGCTTTCTTTTTTAACGATTCTATCCTTTGTACTGAAATTTACGTAATGTCCAGACAGCATAACGCTGTACATTTTCATTTTTGCTGTCATTTTTAAATTCTGAAGGGAGAAAGGAAAAAAAAATATACAAAGGGAGCTAAAGTTAGTCAGCCAACTACCCTTCCCCCCCAACATCCTCAGGCTCCAATCAGATGAAATCACAGAATTAATACAAATGTAGTCTGTCAGTCCCAGCAGATCTGCAGTCTCTGGGATAAAAGAAGAGCACAGTAAGAATATATTGAACTGATCTCAAGTTCAAAGCAAAATTCCTGCTGAATGTAAAGGGATGAGAAAATTACTACAAATGATGTTAGAAGATTAAGAATACCTAGAAAAACACTTATAAAGCTAAGGAGAATTTCTCCCTTTCACAATTACCAGACTACCAGGAATGAGTTGTCTTTTCTATTTATAACACAAATATGATTTTATTCAAAATATTATTATCAGCTCAAAAAAAAAGTTAACAATTACCTTTAACAACCTGTTCTTCCTTGGCATTGTCAAAAAGATAAACATTTTCAAAAGACTAGAAGTGTGTTAAACAGAAGATCCTGCTCCAAAAAACCAAGGACCCTCCAAAAGTATGAAAGAAAGATAAGGTCACCCAAACCATCGCAGCTGTGCAGTCTGCTGTGCCTCCAGCCTTTAAACTCTGTCTGTAAATGGACAGATTTTGCCTGAGGGATTACTCATAAATGGGTTTCCAACAAAAACAGTGGTGAGACTGCGGAAGATCATTAGCTTACAGAAAGCTGAGAGATTTTTACACAGACTGTTAGTACTAAGTGGACTAAGAACTGTTTAAGAATGGTATTCACTTTGCTGCATATGGAACAAGCCTTGCTTTATTTTCATATTTAATGCTAGCTCTATATATAAATGCCTTTGCAGTCTTGGTGTGTGATACATGGGACACTAAAAATAGCCCATCTGTTCCAGAATTTCCACTGTATCTACCTTTGAAAAGCTCCATTAATGATGAAAATGTCACTATGAATTTAACTTACAAAGATAAAGCCTAAAATACTGACTGAGACTGCACACACAGTAAATCTTCATTAAATATTTTTTATGTAAATTTACCTTATGCATATCATATTCAGGCAAAATCCCCTTTATTCCAAGCTATACTAGAGAAAAAAAATAATGATGCTTGAAAGTCCATGTCTTCTACTACTACTTTTTCTTTTGTCTGTCTGCCTCATAAGACTTGAAGACTCCAAAATGAAGGGAAATCTTATCTGTGTGTTCTCCAGCTCTTTTTTTTTTTTTTTTTTTGTGCTGTAGATACCCTTCTAATCCAACTCAGATGTTGTTTATACTTTCGAGGGCCTCTTGCAGCCAGCAAGACAAAACAAAACAGTGGGATCCTGTTCCAGCAATATATAGAGGTGTCCTCTCAGGACAACAGTAACAGCAGCCACTATTGCATTTGCAAAGGAGAGGTGATCATTTCATAGCAAGGAATAAGCAGTCTATTTTAGGATCCTGAAATTTTACTGTAAGCAAGCTGTAAAAAACAGTGGACATGGCTAAAGCCACCTGCAGAGCAGGCACAGGACTCCACCAAGTTCTTCAGGATCCCAGCTTTCAATTCTAGCCTTGGTGGCTAACTCCCTTGGAGATTTTTAAATACACATCAATCACTGACTGCAACCATTCTGGGTATTTTAGTCTCCTTCAGCAAGGGTTGGCTAGTTTCTCAAGCAGTTTGATGCTACTGCCAACTAGTAGTGCTGTCTCAGACAAATACACCTCTAAATAGGATATAGGTTTATTACTCTATCACTCAAATTACTAATTACTCTACTTTTGCTACTTTTCCTCCACTCTGTCTTGCCGGACATACCATTTACATGTGATGACATTATCTAGATGGTCAACTCCATTTGTAATCAAAGAAGTGGTTGCTGAGCATCTTTTAAAAACATGCACAGACAAGACTTAGGAGGACTACACACATGTTGGAAAGCAAGGCAAGAAACTTATGATGGTTTTATGTTAACTTCTATTTTCTGACTTTGCCTGTGTATGCGTGCAGGTACTATAAAAACACATGGGATTAAGCAAGGTAATTTGTCAAAAACATGCATTGTACTTTACCATTGTGTACACAGAGAGATTCTGAATACTTCCCTTTTTACATATTGAAATGAATCCCATGGATGGGGCAAAAAAAATTATACTTGTAGCATTAATTTTAAATTTATGCAATTTAAAAGCCAAAAGATGGGTGCAGCTTCTCAGTGCCACAACCGTAACTGTCAGAGTCCATCAGTAAACCTCAGTCTGTTCTTTGACTTCAAGATCAACTACAATACAGACCTTGGCAGCAGCAGTTAGGCTGGCTACTGTCAGTGATGGATAAGACAACAGAATGCAGTTTGCTCTTTCACAGCTAAATCAATGCTGTCCTTCCCTGGTGATGGGCAAGGCGAATCTGGTTTCGTCATTGAGACAGGCAGATATGACCCCAAAGACACAAAGGAAGCAGGTCATAGAATGGTTTGGGTTGGAACAGATCTTAAAGATCATCTAGTTCCCACCTCACTGCCAAGCCCCATTCCACTTAGCTTTGAACACTTCCAGGGATGGGGCACGCACAACTTCTCTGGACAACGTGTTCCAGTGCCTAACCACCCTCACAGTAAAGAGTTGCTTACCAACATCTGATCTAAAGCTGCCCTCTGTCAGCTTGAAGCCATTACCCCTTGTCCTATTACTATATGCCCTTGTGAAAAGTCCCTCTCCAGCTCTCCTGTAGCCCCCTCTAGGTACCGGAAGACCACAGTAAGGTGTTCCCAGCGCCTTCTCTTCTCCAAATGAACAAACCCATTTCTCTTAGCCTGTCTTCATAGGAGAGGAACTCCAGGCTTCTGCTCATTTTCATGGCCTTCCTCTGGACTCACTCCAATGGATTCATATCTTTCCTGTGCTGGAGAACCCAGAGCTGGATGCAGTACTTCAGGTGGGGTCTCACTAGAATGGAGTAGCAAGGGAGAATCACCTCACTCAATCTGCTGGCCATGTTTTTTTTGATGCATCCCAGGATGTGGCTGCTTTCTGGGCTGTGAGCACACATTGCTGGTCATGTCAACTTGTTCATCCACCAAGACCTTCAAGTGCTTCTCCTCAGGGCTGCTCTCAATCCATTCTCCACCCAGCCTGTACTTGTGCTCAGGATTGCTCTGACCCAGGTGTAGGACCCTGCACTTGGCCTTGTTAAATTTCATGAGGTTCACACAGGCCCCCCTCTCAAGCCTGTCAAGGTCCCTCTAGATGCCATCCCTCCTCTCCAGCATGTTGACCATGCAGCTTGGTGTTGTCAGCAAACTTGCTGAGGATGCACTCGAACCCACTGTCTATGTCATCAAAGATTTTAAATAGCACCAGTCCAGATACCAACCCCTGAGGACACCACTCATCACTGGTCTGCAATTGGCTATTGAGGTGTTGAGTGCAACCCTCCAGTCAATTCCCTATATACCAGTAGTTCATCTGTCTAATCCACGCCTCTTGAATTTAAAGACAAGGATTTGTATGAACAGTTGCAAAGTACCATCCTCAGAGTCACTTCTCTGACCATAACTGCATTTTAGCAGATGTCCACCTCAATATTACCAGTGACAGATCCATCATGGCCTGGAAAATCCACTATATCTACTCCACCTTCAGTTTTACCCAGGCCAAAAACCCACATGGTGTACAGGAATAGGCAAAATGCTAGGAAATGTGGGCAACTCCCATGCTGTTCACAACCATTAATGTCCAAACCCAAGCACATTCTTCATTACAAAAACACAGGCAAAATTCCAAACACAAAAAGCAGTTATCTCTTTTAGGGACAACTAACAATCCTTGACAGCACTACCATTTGGAAAAATACTCTGTGTTCAGCTCCACCTACACCCATTGTTTTGTTACAAGATATGCTGCTCTCCCAAACAATTTTACCAAGTAATTTTTTAAAAAATTCAACTTCAGAGCAGGGTATCTGCACTGAAATTACCATGGTCTAATAGGAAAGGTTGGAGAACTGATTAGAAAGTACAATATACAATCAAGATATCAACACTTGCTCCCAAACAGCTTAAAACTATTTCAAAGTGTACAGAAGCAGCAATAAACAGCTCATATTTCTATCCTTCCAGTGAACGTACTACAAAGGGCAATCTGGGCGAGCCGGTGCTAAATACATGTTCCTGGCAAAGCTCTGCCAGCTCAGACATGTCTTTGTTATTACACTGCTCCTTCTGACGCAGCCTCTCTGTGCAGGGTTTAGAGGACGCTTCCACCCCTGGGGTGACCTGCTCTTTCTCTTTGTTCAGAGCATTCAGTAAAAGCAGCAATCTAACTTTTGCCTTTTATGCTTCTGCTGTGTATTATTACGCACTCCTACTGCACTTTCATACTGATTCAGTAACCCTGACCCCAGTAAACCCCTGAAAATTTGCACTAACACTCAATGCATATCAGCTCTGCTCTCTTCACTTTGCTAGAGAGAGTAAGAAGACCATTGAGGAGGGGAGGAAGAGCTGATACACTGCCCACCTCCAGCTCTAGCACAATCCCACTGCTGCTCCTCACCCTTTCTAGAAGAGCAATGTATGGCCGAGCAAAGTCAGGCTAGACCAACAGCCCAATAATACTGGTGCAAAATAATTTTGGGGCTGCACATATTTGCTATCTGGTGCATATTTTTTTGCTATCATAGCACATCTGGGATATGCTGTGAAGCTGACATTTCCCCCAGCATTCACTATCCCAAAATCTCTGCCAATACGCTATCTTTTGTCAAGAAGAAAGATAAAAGCATATTAACAAACATATTAACAAACGTAAAGAAAGGAAAAACATCACAGCAAAAGAGTCGCTCTTCTGTTCTGTCTTTTCACATTAGTACTTCTGCAGTCACTTCAGCAGCTCTGCTGTTAGACCAGCTCCTGTTTCTACAGCAGATTATAAACAGGCATACTACTCTATCACACTGAAAATGCATTCTAGTCTACATGGCCATTTTCCCCTCCTTGTGCAACTAAGTCAAGCCTGCCTACTTATTTATGAGAGCAAGTTTCAGCTGCAGTCAGTGCTGTTTGGATGCTGTTGTTGTGCAAGTGAGCTAATATCTGTAGTCTCACGTTATCAGCAGAATGTCTGTCTATCTTATGTCCAGAAACTGCATTATAGGAGTGACAGATGTAGCAAAAATTGAGCAATAATTTAATTTTCAATTGCAATATCTTCTCTCTGACCTGACAGTTCAAGAAGTCATCACTGGACGACTAGAGTGAGGAAACTCAATATCAGAGACCCAGAAAAGGAATCCCCAGGATGTCTTTTCACACGGCCATTTTCTCTGACTACAGCTTCTCTTGAGTAGAATGAATCACTTGCTGGTCTGTCTTGGGTTAGCTCACATCTATTTAAACCAGCGTGAAGATCCAGATCTTTGATGTGAGTTAATTAAACTCACATGGCTTTCTCCAGCCTGGCTTCTGCAGCTTCAGAAGTGAAGGGAGCCAAATTAGGCCCATCTGTCTAAATGGAAGGGAGTCCTCTCCCGCCATAAGGCCCACTTCATTACTCAGCACAGGAGCTGCCTTCCAAGAGCACCAGGAAAGGGGTGCTCTTGGAAGAAAAAAGCTGCCAACAGCTACCCAGAACATCAGGCCCGCTAAGCGTGGGGGTTTTCATAAGAACCATAGTTCTGTGCCATCAGCTTCTCTGCACAGAAGCCTCAAGGGCCTGTCTACAAAAGGATTTCCTGCAATAACCTTTTTTAACCCTTGGAACTTTTTGGTACCAACAGATCTGAAAAATACATTTCATTTTTTTTTTTTTCATTTAAAACTAAAGAAGGAAGTAAGTGCAGTGGAGCAGAGGAGATGACTCTCTCTGCCTTGATCCTGCGGCTATTCCTTGTGTAACTGATTTCTGTAGTCTGTACAAGCTCTAGAGCTTCTCAGTTGTTATACTGGAATCCCAAGAAGAAAGCAAGTAGCCTTAAGTAATTTACACCATCAGGTACAGCTGCTAGAAAAAGGAATCAAACCACTCCCTGGTGCAACTCAGTTCTGTCATCTGGGGAAGCAAAGGCAGAAGATACAATCACACAACCTCAGCTCTCAAATTTGTTTTAAAGGATTTGACCTGGTAAAGGAACTGCAGAATTGTTATCAGACCCCATTCTGTCTCTGCCACAGTGCTGCTGTGCCTCAGTAGAGGTACAAACTAAACTTCGGTTCTGAGTTTCTGTCTGTGTTATACAAGTCACCATCACAGCAAAACCATAAGTAAAAAAAACCCAACCAACCAAAAAAAAACCCTTCAGTGACCTGTTCTTTGTGAGACAAGATTTGAAGGAAGTATTTAAGTTTGTATGTAAAGACATACTATTCTGTTGGGAAACAAACTTAACAGTGAAAACCTGACAAAACAGACCAGAAAACTTTTTTTCTCTGCCACAGATGATCTTTAGGAATGGTACAAAAACTAACAAAGAAATTCACAATGAAAAAAGCACAGCAATCAGCAATACATACCTACGTACATACCATAAATAGTGACAAACATTTACTGATGTTACAGTAAAGTAAGGAAATTGTCCAAAAAGCGAAAACCCTTGATATATTTGTGATATGTCCTAAGAGGTTCCTTCTTAAACCTAACAAAATGAGGTATGAGATGACCTACGTATGGATTAGTTTCAGCTGAAGTGAGAGTCCCCAGAGACTGAATGGGTGAAAAACCGACTAGTTGGGTCAGGAGAATAGTGCTGTACTTGGAGGCCAGTTACAAGCATAGTAGTGCAGGGACCTATTCTGTTAGATACCCAAGGAGAAAATAGAGGGCACACCCATCAAGGTAACGGATGATGAAGCCTCCCTCAGGTGCTGTCACAGAGTCACAGAATGGGTTAGGTTGGAAGGGACCACTGGGGTCATCTCATCCAACCTCCCAGCTCAAGCAGGGTCATCCTAGAACAAGTTACTTCGGACTGTAACCAAGATGGCTTTTGAGTATCTCCAGAGAAGGAGACACCACAACCTCTCGGGGCAGCCTGCTGCAGTGCTCAGTAACTCCCACAGTAAAGAAGTTCTTCCTCACATCAATATGGTTACCATTCAGAAGGGCTTGGCAGGAACCTCACAAAATTCAACTTGGACAAATGCCAAGTCCTGCTCCTGAGGAGGAGCAAGCCCATGCAGCGGCACTGGCTCGGTCAGCCCGCTTTGCAGAAAAGACCATGTGACAGTAGGCTTAACACAAGCCAGCAGTATGTCCAGGCAGCAATAACAGCCAGCAGCACTCCATACTGTGTCAATAGCAACATAGCCAGGAGATCATAGGAAGCAATTCTTCCCTGGCACATGGTAGGCCACTCTCATATCATCAACTCTGACACTGCAGTCCTGCATGCTAGGTGGGCATTAATAAACTTGAACAAGTCCAGGAAATGGTTACAAAGGTGCTATCAAGGACTCGAGCCCTTGCACTCCAAGAAGAGCTGGAAGATTCAGCTGTCAGAAAAGACAGTTTGAAGACTTACTGTCAGCCTGCTACTACCTATGGGGAGATTATCAAAAAGGTGCATGACACAAGAACAGGAGACAACAGGCATAAACTGGCATAGGGAGTACCTCATGGAACATCAGGGAAAAATAAAAGTTCACTATGAAGACAGCGAAGCAGTATAACAGGCTACTCAGAGAGGTTGCAAAGCCTCCATCATTGGAGGTCTTCAAACTCAATCAGATAAAACCCTGACCAACCCGGTTTGAATTCAATGTTGACACTGCTTTGAGCTGAAGGATGGATTATAGACCTCCTGATGTCCTTTCCATCCTGAAGGGCTCTGTGATTCAATGTCTCCTGCTACAGGTTCTATAACGCATAATAATGGAAAAGAGTTCACAGGGTTGAGGCTGGTTACATTTGGGAGCCTGGAACCGGTATTTGCACCTTGGACTTCTGAGAGGCACTACTTTACGGTTTGTACAGTGCAACTGAAAAACAGCACACAGTTTCATTGGGCTCACACTGGGGGCATCTTGGAGCAACGACACAATGTTTTCGTCAGACACTACATTGCCTCTGAGAGTTGAGGTTTGCAAGCAAATGTGCACAGGTAAGAAGTACTCTAATTAAAGAAGAAATAAGAAGTGCAGACTTCAAGGTTTAATGAATCATAAAAAATACCAAGAAAAAAACTAATCCAGCTAATTTCCAAGTGTTTAATTGACTTGGTTGAAACATTTGTGTTGATGAACGTAAGTGCATATAGTTATTTCCCTGTATAGAACTCAACAAGCTGAAATACTGATTCTTCATCTGGAGCATGAATGGCAATCATTTGTTAATAAAGTCATAACTTCTCTACATACCAAATCAAGGTCTTGGGAGACCCTTCGCTTGCGCAGCTCTTCCATCCTCTCACATACATCTGTGAAGCAGGTGTTATAGTAGTCTGCATACTGCTGTGCCAGATCATCAATATTTCCCAGTGATCCATCCTACGGTGGAGACAAAGAAAAAGAAAACAGGTTAATCAGTTTTAATTTAATTTAGAGGTAACAGCACAACTCTGAAGGAAACCCCCTCCCTGCAGCACATCCAGCACATAGTGCTCAGGTCATCCTCTCCACCCCTAGTCCAGAGCACACTAAGCAAAAAACCAGTTGGGAACTGCAGTACCACAGCAGCTCCTCACAAAACAGGTGGGACCTTGTTAATTCCTACAGAGAGAGAAGGCAGAGACAGCAATGCAGAGCAGTGGAACAACATATCCTTAGGCACTATCTGCCTCAATTCCCTCCCACCAACATATACTCATATTTCACCTGGTTCTCCCAAGCAGCTGCCCACTCCTCCAGTAACCAGTCAGTACATATGTCTCACTGACCCTATTTATTTGGGAGTAGTCCTGCTTTCCTGCTTTCCTGCTTTCCTGACAATAACTTAGAGCAACTAAAAATATTAAACTTCTTGCTTATAAGCCAAATCAGCTAGACAGCAAACAATGTCACTCACAAAGACACTCTGCCAGTCGGTCTTTTAAGATATGCTGGAGGTGGAAATACAGTTTGCTGAGTCTCAAATGTCTGCTTTGCAGGGCAGGATTGCTACACTGCTAATAAAATGGCTATAGCCAAAAATCTAATTGTAATTATCTGGTAATTACACCCAGATTCATACTTTTAAAGTGATGAATAAAGAAAATAAGAAGAAAACAAAAAACAGGCTGGGTTTTAAGTTTTAAGTTCTAAGCTTCAGCTATGTATGCCATATCTGTGATGTGAGGGGCTTGGCAGGTACAATATGCACACACTTAAAACAGGTCTAAAAGATGGGATGGAGTAATTTTGTTTTCCTATATATCTAATTTATGAAAGCCTGTATGTTACTGTATACATTCTTTAAAAGGTAGCAGACTACGCTTTGTGTCTATTCTGAGAAGAGAATACATTGCAGAATGTTATTTCATTGCTGCTGTTAATAGATGCACATGTATAAATATAAAATTATGTCTCAATTATTAAGAGAAAACTAAGCAATAGAGAAATAATTTTAAAATAATTATGCTAACAATATACATAAATTGCAGGTAGACTTTTAGCATACGAGCTAGGAGGAACTTTTAATTAGTAACTACACCTTACTGAAGATGTTGCCATTTGGAAATAAGTATGTGGCCCCACTCTCAGGGTTTTGGAATATGTTGAAGAGGTAGATATGTTCTAATGAAGTATCACTTCCAGGGAATTGGAAAAAACATGCCAGTTTAAATCAAAGTGAAAGCCTATCAAATTTCAGAGTCTGTGAAACTCACTTTCTATTTTTTAAAGGGCAATTGCACATGTGCAACAGCTATCTCCAATTCTCCAGAAAGTTTTGTAGAGCTCACATTGACAAAATTCAGAACAGCTTGCATTTTCTCAAAACTACTGTGTTCAGTACAGGTGGAAAACAACCTGCATGTCACATGGAGCAGCAGAAGCAAAATAACTCTACTAAATATATATCTACATTTCTCTCCCCCCCTACATACCTATGTATTTTTTTACTGTCTTTTCTATCTGTCAACCTGCCAAAGATCTCACACAGGAGTTGTTTCACACATTAAAGGATTGGAGTCCTTACACAAGCACACTTCTGAGATCTTCAAACTTTGGACAAACAACTTTCCATGCTTCTAAGCAAGTGTACAGTTTAAAAGAACAAAACAACAGCATCTTTGAGAATATGACAGCGCTATCCTGCCTTTCTACTGGAACAGTAGTGCTACCTGCTCACAGCAGGCAGCAAGAATACGTCTTCCTCCAGCCGCTGCCTTGCTATCCATCACTTCCCAACAAGAGAGAAGAAACTTGGACTCTGTACCACAAGTTCCACACATGTCCCTGTGCAACTGCACACTCTTACAGTGGCTGAGGGCATGCTTACTCATCCCACGTGCACTACGAGCTGCTTTTGTAATGTGTGCACACTCAAAACGAATAACTAGGGCTGCACTGCTGGGGGAAAAAAATAAACACCAAACTGAAAAAGCAACCCCAAAACTTAACCTTCATTTCCTCACTTCTGTGGGCAATAAGAAAACCTGTATGACTTCCAAAGAGATCATGTGACATCTGAATCCCAGCCACTCCATCATAACAAACATTCCTCTATAAGGCTTTCCAAAAATTCCCACTGTGGAGTATCTTCCCCAGCCAGAGTCTGTTTATTCCTTGATAAGCTTTATCAGTTAAGAGTACAGGAGGTGGAAACAGTAATGATAGATGGACACCACAGGAAAGCATAATTTTATTAGAACAATATGAAAGCTGCCTATTTACTAGTCCATTGCCTTTCTCAGTTCTGGAAACCCTTAAATTTCACAAAGGCTCCAAAATGGGTGTAACTTGTGAAGTAAATTTATGACTCTGAATTGAGTGAAATACTCCAAATCCAAACATATCAGGTGAACCTCTGCTTAAGTGAGAGCCAGGCAGAGCTAAGAATCACAGCACACTCCAGCGCTCCACCCCACACCTTCCCACAAATCCTCAGGCACGTGGTCACAGACCATTTGCAGGATAGCAATGGCACTGCCAACAGATCAAACAAAGCTGAACAAGTGCTCATTTTTCACTTGTGTTGGTGTGCAGTTCACTGTGCTATTTTTAAAGGTAATCTCTAAAAGGCTTAAAGGCCTGCGACTGTCCCTAGAGCAAAATTAGCTCGATAGCAGCCCCCCACTTAAAGCCCGCAGAACGCGGGTGGCCCCACCGCCAGCGAGCACGTGGCTGCAAAGAAAGGCCTATTCACAAGTGACCCAGTCTGCCAGTGCTGCAGTGTCCAGAGGAGCATAGCTTCAGGCAGCAGCCTGCCTGACTGACTGACAGGAGGGATTGTTGGCAGTGCTTGGGACTTCCATCAGGGTTTATGCTCCAAATACAGCCCATGCCAGCTCTCTGGGGAAAGCTAGTCCTGTGGGAAAACTTAATGTCCAAAAAAGATGAAGGAACAGAACAAAATCCCAGGAGATCTTAGAGATGAGAACTAATAACTGAAACACATACTCACTGCAGCCCTGCCATGCACTTCTGCTGGGTTACCAGAGCAGGGCAGCTACAGCTTTATGTGGCTGCCACTCTACAAATGCAGCATGCAACTCTCTAACTAGATGTGAACAGCTTTGGGGTTTGAAGCCTCTAGCCTTGAAAAATTGGAACAAAAATACAAACATTTGCATTTGCACCTCAACTCTCCAGAAAGTTGTAGTGTCAATTGAATGATCTTGTCTGTGGCCAAGAGCTTCTGAATTTATGCATGTGGGCATACAGAAAGCATTGCTTTAGTCAAAAGAAATTGAGAAAGACAAATTAACCCAAGCCAAAGACACCAAGTATTTCACAATCCACAGCATCCATTCCTGTACCATGTAAGTAAATAATATCATAACAAAGGATTTTATACCTGATTTATATGACCTCATATTTCATCCTTAGATATAGTTATCTCCAGTCTCCACCTTTATTCTTCAAGTACTACTAAAAATATGGCAAAACTTAAAAAAAAAGACGTTTCATTTTTCTACTGCACTAGTAATGGCCAAGAGAACCTACTTTAGATATCATCAAACCACAAGTATAACTAATCAGGAGATGAATTTAGAGCTATGGCATTTTGTCTGTCTATTCATTAAACTGACCCCCAACTTCTCCAAATAATTCTAAACTGTCTCACACAAAATCACCAGCAGTGTGCTTTGTACTTCTATTTTGGTTTTGAGTATTAAAAAAATATTCATACACAAAACATTAGCTTCAACTTAATAAGTCATTCATTCCTTTACAAAGAGAGTCAAAGGAATTGTTCTGAAATGTTTTTTAAAAATCCCTAGAATTATTAATAAAACAGAAAAATTAAAGCATTCATAACTAACGGTATTTTAGAAATATTTCTCTCTGATCCATAAAGAATAAGAGCCAATGCTAATTTTCATAGTTTTAGACAAATGTGGACTGCCATTTTAGTTTCACAGGTAATAAAAAGCACACAGTTATTTGATACCAAAAATAATAAGCCAATGCAATTTAAATAAGCCTTCAGTTACGTACCACTATGTCCCGTTTTGACATAGATGGGTCAGATATTTGAAACAGCTTCTATGAGTAATGGAAAAGGACAGAGCTTTTAAATTTGTTCTTACTGATATATCTGTAATTCAGTAGCCTCTAAAATGCTCTTAACTGCTTTAGGTCAGTAACATTTTTAAAACCAAGACCTCATAGTAAACTCTCATTTTGTCACAAATGTAACAGCTAAACAAACTCCTAGCATGAAGAGTACTTTACACCAGTTGTGTTTATTCCCATACAAACTGCAATGTTCCAGCTACATAATTCCACAGATCTTCTCTGGTGGAAAAAAAAATTGTAAGCAACATAAATGTTGAGCAGAAATACCATCCTCCAAACACTTTATTTGTAAAAAGTTACAACATTTTTCTCCCAAGACTTCACTACTGCCTGAGACCTTTCCATAAAATAGTTTGATAGCCAGGAAAGTAAACAAATCACTATTTATAAAGCGTTAAACATAAAATGAAGATTCAATAAAACATTCTAATGAAAACAGGAGTTATCTCAGATTTCTATTTTCAGTTGTCAAGTATGTTCCTAAATTTCCATCTTATAATGTATGCAAGCAACATTTTTTGGCATCATAAAACACAGAGCAAAATGATGAATTGCCCTGAAATTCCCAGAGAATTAGTTCTGATATGCATGTGAATACCAAAGGAATCCATTGGGATTCCTGTTAATGGAGTGACTACAAAGAAAAGTTGGAACGATTTGCACTTATTATAAAGTTAGGATTTATCGGTCACTGCACATCAGTTAGTTTAACACCCCAGCAGAATCCTTTGTATTTGACATCTGAAAGTGTAAAAGGGGAAAATGTTTTGTCAGACAGCTCTGCTGGCTGTAAAATTAAGTAAAAATACATTCATATTTTAATAATAGTAATAAAATAAAACCACTACTAGCTAAGGAGGAATAATAGACTTTCCTAAGTAACATATTTGGTAATATTTAGATTTTGCACTAGGACAGCATACATACTTTCTGCATAAATTTTTATGCAGAATAAGAGTTTTAGAAAAAGCTACCAAAAATATAACTATTTTAGTTTGTACTTTTCTATCTCAGAATCTGAAAAATGTATTTTTCTATATGTATTTCTACTATATGAAAGCTGCATATTCCAGTATATCCTCCTTCTATTCCAGAAGATACTAGGAACCTCAGGAAAGAGGTGTTGATTGTCAGATATATGTCCTCACTCTCACAGCCACTGGGTGAAATTCATGTAACTGCATGACTCAAAAATGTAAAAACGATGTGCACGCTACAAGCCTGTTTGGTCAGAGAGGCAGATGAGTTTCCATCTGCAAATGGCAATGCAGATACAGCACACAATGCAACTATACAAGTTCAAAACTTATAAACCAGCCTAGCTGTGGTCACAGCACATGCATAAACTGGGAGGTTAGGAACAGGTCAGAAAATGGAAGGAAGAAAATACGACTTTTTTTTCCTATAGAAGTATAAGTGAATGTGGAAAGGGCACTGGCGAAGGGAAGATGCTCTTTCACAATGCTCTGCAATCATGCCCTGGCAAAGGCATGCTTTTGACCTTCACAGGCCAAGATGAGAAAAATCCATTTCCATGCCTGAAACACAGGACTACTGTGTGGAGAGTCACTGTAAACATTAGCAGCTTATTTCTGGCAGTTGGATTTTAACAAGGACGCCTACCAAAAATTTGTGGAACATGACCTTGCATTTCAATAATACCTTTGGTTTGGAGAGCTCTAAGAAGTACATAAATGAAAGTCAGAATGTAGGCCAGAGCAAACAGGCTTGTTTGGGGAGGAGAGACGGGTAAGAGGGAGGAGGGACCAAAAAGTGGTGAAATGAGAACATCTGCTGAAGGAAAACATGCTTGTGCCTAATAAACACACCATTTTTGACAGGACTTCATCCATATAGCACACACACTTAAAGATGCTTAAAACTAAGCAGAACTAGTTTAGCTAGAAAGCAAGGGAGCTAGCAAGCTCAGATTTTCATGGGACAACTTTGATTAAAATACCAGCCCGTTTTGGATATTTTTATTTATGCAAGCTCATAAAAGCTTAAGGAACTTGTGCAGCCTTCCCTAAGCAACTTCGGACTGGCAGCAGAACTCTCTGCATTGCAAAATATACTAATACCTGAATTCAAGCTACAGTTGATTCATCTGAGAGAGAAACTGTATTCCAGGTTCCTCCACAGTTCTAAGGAGAGACATTTAAATCAGATCCAAACCTTTTCAAAACAGAAGAGTTAGACCTGCACCCCCCTTTCTGGCTAGAGCTTGTGTCTCAATTTGCTACAGTAATACAGACTCGCACAGCAAGAACAGGCATCTGTAGGAAAACCTACGGAGCTTCATGATAATTGTATCTTAACACATTTCTGACCCCCTTACCTGTCCCTTGCTAGCAATGTATTGCTTCTAGGAACAGTGCTGATGTTTTGCCTTCTGACACAGCTTCAAAATGGTTGCATTAAAAATGAACCCAAGAAGCTGGTAGAGAAACACTCTCTTCTTTTCCTAGGGCTTGGAAAGGACAATCATCCATTCAGCAGAACTAACAATTCCACCATCCATGAAATGACAGGTTCAAAGTCTGTCTTGACAGTCAGTAGGGTCAAAAATGTCAATGAGAGAGAAACACAAGGCCAGGCACCCAGCACTTGCCTTGATATTCAGGAGAAGGCATAAAATACTCAGTGTAGAAGTCATGACATTTTTATATTGAGAACAGCTATTTTGGAGGTTGCTGAAGGGTTGTCATGGTTCCCTTGACCTCTCTATAGCTGGACACTGTGAGAACAAAGAGAACATACAGATCAGACTGATTTAATAGAAGACTTTCCATTAATTTTTATGGCATCTGAGGGTTGAGTCATTAAACTATGAGGCTTACAGACAGAGTTACAAAAATAGATCTAATAATACTGTGTCAAGCTCTCTGCAGCATGGTTAAAATCTTTATAGATTTTGTACAATAAGCAGAATGCCCAATGATATACTTTGATAATAAATATTTTGCAGCAGTTATCTGAAATAAATGACACAACCCACTGAGTTCAGAGTACAGTCACTCCAGACCCAGAAAATTTATATTAAACCACAGACTTAAGTTTTTTCCTAACATATGTATATGAAACCTTGCCCTACCTTTACATCAAAACAGTTATCCTTTTCAAAATTCTGCAAATAAAGTGGTTTTTTCACCATCAGCACCACAGTCTTTCTCCCCCTTGCTTTTCACAGTGAAGCCTCAAAGTCTTTGTCAAGAAAGTGTAACAAAGCATCTCTGGATGTGATTTACGCTTTTCACTCTGAAAACTGAAATAAATTTGAAAGCACACTACTGGGACTTCTCTCTCTGGCATGCAACCAAGGAAGTCCTTTACGGAAAAAAACAAAAAACATATGCAAGCTAACAAAAAAGCTGCATCTATGCAAATGTACATTCCAACATACTTAAAAAGTAGGTATCTATCACAAGTAGAACCAGGTCTTGACAGACAAGAATACATGCAAATTTTATGAATAAAAGTTAGTTCAAAGCACCCTTAATGTCCAGCTTCCCTAATAACAGTATATTATCTTCTATCCTCCTTTCCCTGAGGTGATATGCACTAAGCTCATCAAAATGTAACTCAAAACTCTTGTCTGCTCTGATACCTCTAAGGCCACCACCACCCACTACGCCGGTCAGCAGTCAGGCACAAATTGTCATTGTCAGCTTGTAAAGCAAAATAAGTTAACAACGCCTTAAGCACCTGACATCACCTCTCATTAGTTTTGTCTCCCTTGCTCTCACTGCCTCCTCATTTTGCACACTGTTTGGTGAGACTTTTCTCAAATTTAGTGGAAACGTGTCTCTTCAGGTGCACCAGCTGCAGTGGGCTTCTATCCTCAGACTTGGAGCAGAAACAAATGGTAAACAAAAAAATAGCAAGAATTAAGAAATGTACATATATCTGATTAAAGCACCATTAAGGAGATGGAGATGAATTTCTTGTTTCAAATTCAGGATGTTTAGCATATGTTACGGGTGTGGCTTCATGTTTGAGATAAGTTAGGGTCTAATGAAACAGATATGCAAATGCAAAACATCTCAAGCAGATGATGAAACAAATCTTTATTTCAGTGAGTTGGCCATATCAACTGCAACAGTGAAGAAGGTCTCACTAAAGTTCTTTCCATTATATTTAGTAGTAACACAGCACAACAAAAACAAATATTCTGTGACATTTGGGACTACATAACTGAGGTGTGAGCAATCATTAAAATAGTAGCCTGAAAAAAAATCAAACAGAAAACATGTAAAGAAAAAAAATATTTGGGTATTTAGAGGCAAAACAGACTATGTAGTCAACAGTATCTCAGAACAACTATGCAAGCTCAGCAAGTCTGGTTTACATTATTTCCCAAGGTGTTAAAGTTGCTCAGAGAAAGCAAACTTTGGTCATGTCCAAGTGTCCATGGTAGGATAGAATGACCATCTTTAGCTTAAACTTTGCTATGCTTTTCACCTGGACAGTTTGGCACAATCAGGACATACCTTACCCAGAAAAAGGGAAGTTCACTCAAAAAATCTTCTCATCCTTCTTTCTCTGTTCCCCCCACCCTTTCCCTTGCTTCTCCAATGTACTATTGTGTGTTCCTTTCCCCTTTATTTCTACTTCTCTGGGTGTGGGGTTTTTCCCCCTGTGGGAAATAAGCAGGACAGTTTTACTACAAGCAGGGGTTGCCATGGCTGCCTCCTGCTGGGGCACTTGGAACCATTTTGTTTGAAGAACTATTTTGTGGTTGGGGACTGGTGGACTGCTTGTGGTTCTGCTTGAAGTTGCTTATTGCTGCTGCCTACTTACTGCTACATACAGTTCTGCTTGAGGTTACCTATTGCTCTGCTTATAGTTCTGCCTGCTTACTGCTACTTATTGTTACTGTTCTGCTTGCTTACTGTTACAGTGCAAAGGGGAACCGGGAAGAATGTAAGGTGGTGAGACCAACCTGGGCTCACTGCCAGGGAACCATGCGGCCGGGAGCAGGGAAACAAGCGGACAGGTGGATGAGGACAACCAATGGGCTGCACCAGAAGGCAAAGATCCCCTTCTAAGGAAGAAAAGAGCGAGGCCTGGCATGGGAGGAGCGAGGGAGTGGTTATGCTAATCGAAGGGTATTAAAAGGGCTCGTCCCTCCCATCCGGGTGTGCTCGAACTGGGTCACAACTTCGGTGCACCCAGCGCGCTGTTAATAAAGTTCTTTGTGTCACTTTATTTTGCCGTCTCAGAAATTTTAATGAGAAATATTTCTCACACCCCCACCCTTTTTTAAAGCAAGGCCCGAGGTCCTGAGCAAATCCCTATGAACAGCAGTTTCCCCCAGCCCCTCAAAACCCAGCAGTACTGAATTCAGGTATGCATCAGTGAAGGAGAGCCCTCCATGCCTTCCCCTATTGCTCACTATCTCAACAGCTGAATCCTGCATGGAACCTTGCCCCCAGCTAAAATTACTGAAGAGCAGAGAAGAGAGCACAGCCTTCTCCCCCTCTGCAGGAAATCCAGCACTGGGAAAGCCCAGCAGGGCTGCAGTCACCTCAGATTTCTCATGGCTGGATGGGCTTATCACCTCATCTGCACTTACATGGCAAGAGTTATGGGGCAGTACCGCACCTTGCATCCCCCAGCTCAGCAATGAGCATCCCAGGATTTGGAAATGCTACTACACTGTTAGGAAATTGGGTGTGACAGTAAACACAATTACTTACTCCCCTGTGTGCCATTTTAGAGGCTTACTTCCAAGAGACAGGCACTCTCCTGCTATACATGTGAAGGTTTCAGGAAGGGGAAAAGGGAATCTTGGAATATCTGCCTTCACTTCAAAATCTGTTTTTACAAAGCGAGAAAAAATATTGCTATGTACACCAAGGCAAGACAGGATCTCTCCACTGTTTTGGGAGTAGATATGGAAATTGGCAATCTTGGTTGTGGTGCCCAGCAGCACAGGGTACTGTGCACCCCAGAGACACAGCCCTTGATTTACTGCTGAAAGCTGCCAGCTGTGTAAAGCCAGAACACTGATGTTTAAACTGCTTTCTGAAACTCTGCTATTTTTCTGTTTCTTCCTGTAGCAATTCAGCAGCTTGCAGCCTGGAGGATACACCCAACACTTCTGCATACTCAGGGACTAACCTCGCCTTCACTCCTACCGCTTCCTGACAAGACGTCTTTTACCAGGAAAGGAAACAACTGTAATTGAGCATGGCAGCAATCCATGTTTCCCCACATAATCCTAGCAGCAGGAGAAATGGTTTGCTGTAGCTCCCGTAAGCAAGCTGCGCTGAGGCCCCCCCCTCACTGACACTGCCCATCCCACCTGCCTGTGCTATCCCTGCAAACCCTCACTTCTGCAGGGACCACGTGCCCTGCACTGGCAGAGACGGGTGGCATCAATAAACTAGCTTAATTAGACACCCCACAGTCATACAAATAATCTAAAACCAGAAAGACTGACTGCCCTGAAGAACTTCAATGAAGCCTCAGCTTTTGACTCTTAACGGAGGTATGGTACTTAACACACTCTCAACCACAGTAGGTACCATACTCGTGACCTAAATATAAAGCTGCTCATGCAAAACTTCATGGCGCCGGGCTCAGGTTTTTTATCGCCTTAACTAAGCTTCTTGAAGTCTCTTTAGAGAGTGTTTTATTTAGGAGCAGTAAAGCACAGTTATCAGGGGGTTTCAGTTCATTTAATTAAGCTGAATACAATTACACTCTAGTGGGTCTTAAAAATGCAAGAATCTATTTAAATATTATTTAGATGCATATCTTTTAACTACCACAGATTGCACAGGGCTTCATGTTTATATCAATTAGGGATATCAACCCAGCAATAAGAACTCTATCTCTTGCCAGCTTATAATCCTTTCCACTCTGGGATCTCATATTTTATTTACTCATATCCCTTTATCTGTGTACAGTAAAGATGGGCTTTTTGCTTTCCTGTGTGCTCATACCGCTTCATCATTGCCAAAGCACTTCCTAAGTAGACTAAATAGGCCTCTTACACACAAAAAAAGGGAATATTTCTGCTTAGCAACAGAGCACATCCTACAGAGTCTCGGCTTAAATAATTTTGTGGTTGCCATATGACCCAGGTGTTTCAACCATGTATTTTTCTGAAGGGGCAACACACACTGTATTACTTACAGGAGATCCCCAATATGCAGGATGCCATGTGCTTGTTTCAAGGAAGTTCTTAAGCCTGTGGCTGCTGTCAGTCCAGTGGCTCTGCCCGTTAATAAGAGACACGAGAACATCGGATGAAGCTGTATCAGAGGAAGTTCAAACTGAACATTAGGATAGGATTCTTCCCTGTGAGGGTGGTCCATCACTGGAACAGACTGGAATTGGTCACAGGACAAAGTCTGTCAGAGTTCAATGAGCATCTGGGCAATGCTTTTAGTCTTATGGTTTAGTTTTTTGTAGTCTTGTGAGGAGCAGGAAATTGGACTCAAGTTGGGTCCCTTGCAACTTGAGGGATTCTATGACTCTACATTGCTTTTACTGGAGACTGAATGCAGCGCTCAAGTGATGCACATCATAGTGTGGCACCAGGAGATGAGACACGAAACTGTTTGAAAAGCCCCATATGGCTAATGAGATCATAAAAAGCAGAAGCTGGCAGAATCCCAGTGTCAATGAACTTAAAAAAAAATTGTGTCTCTACAAAACTCAGTAGCTGGTTCTCACTGACCCAAGACGCCCTGAACCACAGGTTGAAAGAAAACAATTGTAGATAAAGACACTTGGACTTGGATAGCAAGCTAAGCCCACACTTAAGCAACTTCTCTACGCATAGCAACTTGAACATCAAAAGGAGAACAACCTGCTAACTAACCATTTGTCGGGACAGTTGTCATGCCAAAGAAAAACATCTCACCTAGTTGTAAAAGCAACAGTAACACAAGAAGAAAGTCTCAGATGGAAGGAGTTTCCTCACAGACTGCTCTCAGATGAAAGAAGAGACTGCAGTCTCAGGGAACACCACCCCATGAACCCAGCAAGAACAGCAGGACAACCTATGTACCAGGATATATCTGAAGCAACACAAAACCAGTAGCAAAAAAAGATGTTACCACTTTTCACAGTGTGCACCATTATTAGTTTTAAAACAAAGGATGTATAGTAAATATAGCTCCTTCATACACAAAGAATTAGAACTTTAAGGGAAACAGATTTTACTGTATGATTCTCTCAAGGGGAAAGGAAAATCACATATTTTCAGATGCAGTAATCTCTTCAAAGCTTGAGAAGTACAACCAAATACACAAAGGCTGGTTCAGAATGAGTTACATGTGAACAGGGAATCAGGGCATCAGACTGGCTCTAGGAAAATAGTAAATTGCACTCTAATCCCCAGCCTCTTTTAGCTAACCAGCCCTCTGCTACAAATTACCCATTCAAAGCATCTGCTGGCAATACCTGGATGCCATAGTTTTACATGACTCACATGCACATCAATGGTTACCCACCTACAGTCTGCATTTATCTTTAAGTAAAAACAAAACAACGTGCAATGAACTAGACATAGAGGCTTACTTTGCTCTCTGATATCCCTACTCAGCACCTGAAATAAGCCCTATCATTTCTGGACTAGGCTTAAATCTCCATTATTTATTTCCTGTGTGCTCCCTGCCATCCACACCATTCAGCCACCTCCTCTGGGCCTCCACAAAGCCAGCCTGCATGCTGACCCTCCCCTGCCAAGGTCCTGGTGCGTGCTTCAGCCATTTCCTGCCATGAAGGCGACAATTCTTCCTTTCACATGATCTTTCTAAATCCCTCTTCCGAGCAGTTGCAAGTTACCCTTCTCAGCTGGGACTCTTTTCACTTTTCTGGCCACAGAAATACAATTCTGGATACTGAGTCACTGCACCTCCATTCCCTGTCATCCTCTGTTTCCGTTTTATATGAGAGGTATTTTTCTAAGAGAGGCATGAGTCTGGAGAAAAAACCCTAATTGTTCTATTTTAATTTTTTTTTTTTAAACTGCTCAACCCCCTACAGCAACAGATCTGCCTAAGAAAGGCAGAAGGGTCAGGGAGGAGCTAATATACCTTTTCATTCCCCTTTCCTCTTTTTCATGGTAGTTTATAAAATAGCTATCTGCAAGTGTTTTGCAGTAGTTGTTCTTAGGTTTGGTAGATATAAAATGAAGATTTGTACGATCTTTTGTATTCTAAGTACACTTGAGACAAGGATTAAAACACACAAGTAACTTGTCAAAGATTACTTGAAGAAAGTGCCATTCCATCAGAGAGAAAAAGCAGCACTGAGAACATCCACATCTTTTTTCCCCCTCCTACTTTTGGTAATTTGGAATTCAGACTCTACACTGACCAAACCCAGTGAGACTCATCATGACTAGGATAACAAGGATATGCAGAAGCATCCCTTTCCCTTCTCATTTATGCATGGCGACACACCATATGTGGCATGAAGCTATTCTTCATTATCATCATGCCAATATTTTGATGAGGCCCTTGACCTTATGTTCTCTGTTAACTTCCTGAGTTTAGACAGCTATCATGCAGAGCTTAAGTTTTACAAAGTTTATCCATCTGCACGTAAATACTCACTCCCTGACACAAAATCTAAACAATACATTGCTGGGTTTGGGCTGAGAGAGAAACAATACACCTCATTGAGGCAAAACATCCCAGTATCCCCTCAATTTGTCACACATCAGAACATGGCACCACAGTGGAGAGGGATCGCACAGGATTAGACTCCCCTTCCTGCCTCGTTCTAAAACACTCGGGAAAAAAGTAGGTGTAATTAAATAGGTAAACAGAATTTTTAAGAACTGACAATCTTTTTGCACTACCTACAACTGAGCAGTCTCCACTGATGAAACCAGAAATAAAACACACCTTTCCTCCAAAACTCTCCAAACAATGAATGGGACAAACCATCACAAAATATAATGAAAAATAGGCATCCTTCAATTTTTATTTGCACAGTGCACAGAAAGCAAGGTGGAAAGTTTCACATGCAAGCAGGAAAAGTGACAGAGAAACTTAGATAACTAAGAAAAGACATCGCGATTTTGCCATCTTACTCTTTCCTCTATAAGTAAAATAACCTCAGAGAAACTTTAGAGAAGGATGGTATGTAAAAAAACCAAAGAAAAATATCCAAAGAATTTGCCATGTACAAATACTCAAAACATGCTCTGTCAGCAGGAAATCTGCCTCTACTCAGCCCTTTTTCTCCAGTGAAATGAAAACAGGCAGACCTAAGGAAACACATCGAGTGGGGGAAGAGAGAGAGGCCTGCTATTGCAGCCACACCTGTGCTCCAGCTGTGCAGGGACATCAGCACCTGTGCACCTTCCCCATTGTACCTGGAGCTGCCTCTGCTGTCAATATTTTTCAGGGCATATGAGCAGCCTGCACAAATTGCAAGTGACCTCAGGGAAAGCAGGAACACAAACAGCTTCCATGGAGGAGATCCCCCACTGTCTTTGCTGTGCTGAAAAAACACATTTATATGCCAGCAAAAAGTAAATACCTGTTCTGAGCTCAATTAGCCCTCAGCCTGACACAAAGCATCATGTAAATCCAATGAAAAACAGGTCAGAAACTGGCCAACATGGCTTACTGCCACAGGCACTAGCATCCCTGCTCTACTGCCCATCAACTGCTGTATTTCTTGGTACCCCTGATGCAACAGTTGTCTGTGAGCTTTTGATTGCTTGCTTGACCTTCAGAAGAAAAATTTCCTCACCTTACCAGGTCTTTTGTTCTGAAATATAGTATCTTTACTAGCCCTCTGATAAAATGTTGCACGGGGAAATCTGTTCTCTCTAGCCTTTATATGAAACATGACATATTCCCACATGCACTCTGAAGCATTGTGTTTTTAAAGTGTAAACATATGGTCATCTTGAAGATGGAAACTTAAAGACAGGAACTGTGACTGACATACAACGTGCAATCTGTTCCCACCTTTTCCTGTTTTACAATGGTTATTTATGAATTCTAAAGTGGGAAAGCAACCTAATAATGGAGTGGAAATCACAACCTGCAAGTTGGGGTGTATATTATGTATGAATACAAACACACTTATGTATAAAACAATATTTTTCTTATTTTCATTCTCAGAGATTATAAACTGCAGTTTAAATGCAAAGCATTTGTCATCAGCTTTCAGAGCTACCGCACTAATTTGACCAACCACTGAAAGCTCCAAAACTCAAAAGTATTAAAGAATTATTCTGTATAACTCAAGGCTATGTTAAGTCTATGCAGTGATACTGATAACAATATGAAACATGTCTAACATGGATGATGAAGAGATGACCCTCAATTTAGCAATAGAAAAGTATTTTCAATTTGCCCTCCATCGCTAGGATTGCACTAGAAATTTCTGGTGTAAAAATCCCTTTTGGCTGAGTTGCAATATGCAGGAAGCTCTTGCTGGAAGACTGCAAGCACAGAATACAAAGAAAAGGAAAGTGTTTCAGAACTGTAACAGATACAGAAAAACAGAGATAATAAACAGGAAGAACACAAACACTGAAATATCCCCCCAGTTCTAAGTGCATAAAACACACAGATTCTTCAGCAATTACATATAATTTCTTAGGTATATATTATGACTGATAAGTTATTATCCTGGCAAGCAAAATACCTTAAAAGCCTGAAATGCCATTTTTTCTAAAGTGCAATGTAAGGCACTGCAATCAGCTCTAGCACGTATTTTCATCTGAGCTCCAGCTGTGGATGTGCACTCACTGAAAGAACTTCTAACACTGCCACAATGGTGCAATGAGCTCTCATGTTTCCTCCATTGAGTCAGACTGGGGTTACAGTCAAGCAAGAGAGCAGGTTCCACAGAGCAGGGTCAACCTGGTGCTGGCACTGAAAGGACCAGGAGGCTCAACGCTTCTGAACTTTTGAAGGATTGACAAAAGATGCATTTTCCTTTCTTCTTAAAAGCACACAGGCCACACACTGCTCCACTATAAATAAACTTTGTGCCTTAGGTTCCTGAAGTTTTTATGTAAACAGTGCAGAAAGCAGACCCTTTATCTTTTGTTCCTCTCTTTATCTTTTGTTTTCATCATACCTATCAGCACTGCACAAAGCATCTTCAGTTGCAGGTGAGAGGGTTAGGAGCATCTCACAATCAAGAGATGGCTCATGTACTCTCAATTTAATATTTTAACAAGCATGGTACTGTTTCCACTACCACCTATCAACCCTCGTCATGCTTGCTGAAAAGCTTTCAAAGTATTGCTTTTATTATTATACTAAACAGTTACCTAATATCCTTTATTCTCACACTCCCCCACAAAAAGAATATACTGAAGGTAGAGAACACTGCAAGATAAAATTTAACTAGGCAGTTACCAAAGAGCAAGAATCACTGTATATCATCATAAATACAGGGACAATAATGAAACATAAAAGGATGTATTTATATTCTCGATAATCATATTACCATGCTGGTATGCTTCAATATGTGTGTTTACCTAAGCACATAAAAACAACCATATTTTTTCCATCTGGAGGCCTGATAGCGCAAACTGATCTCAAGAGCATATCCCCATGTCCATGCAGGGCCACAAAGAAGACAAATCAGCAAAATCTAATGGGTCTGTAGCAGAGGAGATTTGCAACGGCGCTCCAACCAGATCACACTCAGATTGCGATATGGATATTAGAAACCAGTTCTCCAATTTATTGCATGACTTTACATAAAAAAGCCTGAAAGTGTGATTTATAAATCATTGTTGTCTTATATTCTTAAGCTTGTCTACTCAATTTTCCAGTTACACCTTGCTTAAAACCGTTTTCCAGATAGGTTATACAGTCCTCATTCTCAATTTCAAACTCTTCATAGGAAGTGTGCCTCTAAAACTAGTATGTAGCTCAAAAATGCTTATCCAGCTGTCATTAAAACTTAAACCATTAAGTATTTCATGATACTAATCTTAGTTCAAACAAACCCCACACTTTATAACTCTGTGCTTCAAAACATGGCAGTAGACAGGAAAGGTCTGCCATTACCGTAGGCCAGGAAAAATGTTTCCCTCACCTCAAGAAGATCAAAGCAGACCCAGTGTGCCCACACTTGACCCACACCACAGCTACTGCACTGTGGTGGGGGCAGCTTCTTTTGTTTTTAAAGTAGTTATTTCCAGTAATGGAAATCTGTGTTGTGAACACTTGTGTCCAAACTGTGTTGAAATTTTTTTCTGCCAATGGAACATTGAAGTCTTTTGATGTCAGGGAGAAGTAAAAGCCCTTCATATCTCTTTACCTAATCACACAACATGTGTCTACATACAGTTTAATTGAGAACATGCTTTTATAGTAGAAACTTAATTGTTACAGACTTGCACATATTAAACCCAGTTCCTTCTTTTTGTTCATTTTCTCATGAAAAACCTAGAATCCAGATCCTTGCAAAGCCACGTCACCATTCCCAGAGTCACAACCATGTTCCTCTTCCTCTCCCACCAATAATGGCATCAGACAAAGAGGCAGGTTCACTAGTCATCAGCTGCATCAAGCAATTACAAAGAGGAAAATTGTTAGCAGCACTTTATGTTAAAACAGGTATTGCAACAAATCACTTTGCTGGGTCATTACAAATTCCTATTCATCCTGTGTTACTGAACCTCTTAAAGTCTGAGCACAACGTGTTCTCTACAACCATTAATATTGTGACAACAGGGCAAGTGGAAAAGGAGAAAGTCTGTGCTGCTGCATGAAGGGGAAGCTACAACCATAGATTACAAATGACAATAGGGTAACCTGGAAAGGTGCAGAAAGCAGGGCTTTCTCAGTGCACCAGCACTGAGCACCCTCTCCTCCACAACCTCTGGAGAGAAAAAAATCCTGAAGGAGCAGAGCCCAGAGCCAAAGCTGGAGCAGTTCAATCTGGGTCTGGAAGAAGAGGTTCTGATTCAAATCCCCCTGCCCCAGGCACTGCTGGCTCCCTCCATCCCACGTCGAGCAGTGACCCCGCTCTGCTGTGCCCTGGTCCCTCCACTCAGCTCTCAGGGCTTAACTGCTCTGCTCCTGTTTGCACTGCACATTGTGAAATCAGCATTAATTTCACAGATTTCTAGACAGCATCAGAATAAGTTAATCATTATCTAGTTCCGTAAAATGTCATTTGCTCTGAGATACACTAGATATCAGAGTTTTTCACCTGACTATAGAAAATGGTAAGCAACATGTGTAGCATAATACATTGCATTCCATGTAGTAAAAGTCCTTTAAGTGCTCATGTGCAACACCTCGTCATTTTCCACACCAATTTTCACATTTTCTTTCTGTTTAGAGACTGTCATTTTTTCATATCCACAAAAGAAAGGAGGCATCATTACAGGTAAATTCTTTCAATGCAGTATTCCACTGCTCCTAAAAAACAGAGAGAGTGTGGTTGATTAACTTTCAAAAGGTTAAAAAAGTATGAAGAAAAAGAGTATTTCCAAGCAAACCATCAAGAGAAAGAATTTGCTTTCAAGAAAGAATGAAGAAGGCACCAGAACCAAAAACTCTTATCATTCTTGACTGTGGGGACCAAACTGTCTAACAAAGACATCTGTTTTATGTGCCCTGATGTGCAAGAAAAAGCCTAGACCAAAGGTTATCTCTATGAGCTGTCTTTCTTCATAAAAGGATTAGCATTGCTAGGCATAACATGGCACGGAAAGGGAAAGGAGATGCAACAGGTTAAGTTTTATTACAAAATTGAATCTAACACCTAAACTGACAGTCAGCCACTCTCTGTTTTGATTTCTTTATTTGAAAGCAAAATATACTCCATGGTTTTATAAAATAGAAAAAACAATATCTGACAGTTTGAAAGCAGAGTCCAGGCCTTCTGGGTTTAGCCTTACTGTAGCAACTGGAATATGCTTATAAACATACTCCAAAGTAGAAGTTGGGAAAAAAATGTTTTGCATTGGAATGTCCTGAAGTGCTTTTTGAGCTAATTACACAGTGCTGCAGCCACTTTTCTGACACATCATCAATAAAAATCAGAAAAAAAAACCCAAGTACATTTCATTTTCAAAAGCACATTCTACCTGGAGCAGCTACTCGATTGCCTGTGCTTTTCCACAGAGCCATGCTGAGTACCCATGGCTTCAGCTGGAGTGGCCTCTCTGTGCCAAGCAGACATCAGAGAAAGAGTCACCTGGCAAGACACTGGGAGAGGAATAGAGTAGAGAGATTTCCACAGGTCACAGTGACCTAATAATGGTTTAAGAAAGAACAATCCTGGAAGAAATCTTAGGCTGGTGTGAGCTGCCACAACTCCTCCTACAACTGCTTTTATCAGTCGGGGATCTACTTCCCTGATCTCTTTAGATATCCAGGCTCCCTGGCTTAATATCAAGTTCCCCCTCCCCAACTATGTTAGCCAGTATATAATTACATGTTATCTAGTAGCATTATAAGCTGGCATCTTTCTCTCTTTCAGTTTGTTTCTTTATTACTTTGATAAGAAATTCAAATAGTCACTGAAACACTGAAAGCAAGATAGATTATATATCTAAATAGCAGGGCTCCCAGTACAAAGCCAAGTGAGCTTTATTGTCCTCAAAATACTCTGTTCTCTTTAGCTAACAGCAGATGGTGGGAAAACACTGGTTTTCTCTTAGCATAACTGCAAAATATTATCAAAAAAGAAATAATTTTCTTTTTGTTTCAGCTGTTCTAATTGATTCAGTTGTTTGAAACAAGAAACTATCACTTTGAAATAAAAAACTGGAATGACTTCTAATTTCATAGCATCTCTTTCAAGTTCTGCTCTATCTTTGGCATCTTGGCCATTGAAGACAAAAGCTCCCCCCAAAAATAAGATGCTTCCTTCAGTGACATTCCTGCTCTATTAAAATTGATCAGAGTTTTGCCAGTGCTTGCATTAATGTCAGGATTTGACCCAGCTATTTCCTCCTCTGTGAGAAGGAAGAACTTCCCATAAACAAGAGAGGCCCTGGAGTATCTTTCCGGTATTAAGGTCAATAGCCTATATTTTGAAAGCACATCTTTAAAAGAATAAAGTTCATGATTTTCACTTCATGTTACGATTTGATCACAGATTTGATCACAAAAACCTTCAGACTCTTAACAACAAAGCGTTTGCTATCACCACATCAATACATGATTCTATGACAAAATATCCCTTTTTGTGGGGTTGAGTTTTTGGTGATGCAGAGAATTTCTATATTACTACTCACAATTCACCTCTTTCTAAACCCTTAATACACTTCCACCATCCACTGTTGCTTTGAATCACTGAAAATTATAATTATCCAATAGATTCCAACATGTGCTTGCTACAGACTAACCAAAAGCTTTTAGGTATAATTTTGTTATCTAATGAGCTCCATTAACAGCACAAATAGCTTTGAGGTACCTATATCACAGCTGCACCTATGGAATATCACATTAGAAAAGTGCAAAAGGGAAAAGCCACATTTACTTCAGCAAGATCATATACAGCTGCAAGTACACTCAGTATTTGTCAAGTGTAAAGAGTTATTATTTGACTTCAAAGTCCATAAAATATGCTGCTTACAAGCAGCACTTGACAGCTATTTGCTTCCCCTCAGGACCTAGGATCTGCCATCACAGGTTCCTGCTAATGAGGTCCTATTTTAAGGAAGCCAATTAAAAATACACAAAGAATGAAATATATTTATCCGCTGAGTGAGAGGGGCTCAACTGGTATTTTAAGTCACTTCAGTAGTGAATATCAGCTGGGCTGATATCCATGGCCTCTTCCCCTAATCCAGCACCTAGGGCAGATACCGCCATGGTCCACAAGCCTTTCAGCAAGACCAGCAGGAGGAAGGTGACACCTTCCCCACTGCTCTAACTACTCAGTATGAGGAGGGCAGAATCAGGCATTTCATCACTTTTATGAAGAACATCTTTTTCACCATAAGGACAGCAAAGTGGTGGAACAGGCTGCACAGAGAGGCTGTGCAGTTTCAGTCCCCAGAGGTTTTTCAAGACACAACTGGATAAAGCCCCAAGCAACCTCACCGGGCCTCAGAGCTCTGCCTGCTTCAGCTTGAGGACAGGCTAGATGCTGCCTGAGATCCTTTCTAATCTGCATCACCCTACAATCATGGCTTAAGAATGCAATTTTCTCTTTCATTTAATCAACAAACTTTTGATGATCACCTTTCTTCATTTCATTCTAGTTTTCCCTCCCAAGACCACGGAATCATAGAATGGTTTGTGTTGGAAGGAACTTGAAAGACCACCTAGTTCCAACCCCTCTGCCGTGGGCAGGGACACCTTTCACTAGACCAAGTTGCTCAGAGCCCTCCATCCAATCTGGCCTTGAGGACTTCCAGGGATGGGGCATCCACAGCTTCTTTGGGCAACTTGCGCCAGTGCCTAAGCACTCATAGTAAAGAATTTCTTCCTAATACCTAATCTAAACCTACTCTCTGACAGTTTAAAGCCATACCTCTGTGTCCTGTCACTATATGCCATTGTGAAAAGTCTCTCTCCACCTTTCTTGTAGGCTCCCTGCAGGGACTGAAAGGCTGCAATTAGGTCACCCCAAAGCATTCTCTTCTCCAGATGGAACCATCCCAATTCTCTTAGTCTTTTCTCACAGGAGAGGTGCTCCATCCATCCCAGCTATCTTGAACTTGCTCTAACAGGTCAGTGTCCTTCCTGTGCTGAGGACCTCAGAGCTGGATGCAGTACTCCAGATGGGGTCTCACAAGAGCAGATCTTGTCTGCCTCTCCTGCCTCTCTCGCCCTGCTAATGCATTTCTTTGGTAGCATTCAAGCTGTTGCAGGACCAACCTAGCCAACCTATCACTACACCTACTTCTTCACTCATAGAGCCATTCCCAGTGAATGTCTACCTTCGTGCTCCCTAGACAGTTTGGATCGTGAACTGCTATAAATCCCAGGAATTTAAGACCCATACTCTCACATAATTGACAACGCAAAAGAAGTAAGCCAGCTATACAGGTCTCTGATGAGGCCTCGTGGACCACAACCAACCATCTACAGACTTCCAGTTGGAAGCCACAAGTCTACTTTACTGCTTGCTTTTTGCAGCCCAGGCTTGAAAGGGACTAAGTTCTAAGTACTACAAAGATGAGCAGTGAAAATGGCACTGGAGCTACTTCTTCCTTGCCTTCAAACAGTGACAGAGCACCAAAGAAGTTTATATTCAGTTCATACTAAGACCTTATTTTACAGCCCCAAAGACCAGAAACTCTTTAAAAACCTAAATCTGTAGAAGGTTGACAACCTGCAGTGAGAAGAGCTTCTGTCTTCCCTCTAATAAGTTATTTTATGAGACCTAATACAAAGGTGTCTTTCCATATTTTTAGTTGTGTTGCAACATAAAACACCAACGAAAAAAGAGAGAATAGTGCTGGGTGATGTTTGCAACTAATATAAGCCAGCAACTTTGCAGTCACAAGATGATGCCTTTCTGTAAAACTGACCAACTCTAAGACAAATGACTTCAGCATAGTTTTATTAGAAGATAAATAAAAATTAAATAGCTCTGTTTTCTCAGGAAGCAAACTAGCCTGTATAGCCAAAAGAAACCTATTCAAATTATTAGTTGTGTGAGAATCAGATCTTTTTCTGTGCTGAGCTTCAGCATGCTAGACTGTTGGTCTGGCCTCCTCAAACACTCCTTCCCGGGCATCCAATAGCACTTTGCTTTTACTAAATGCAGTTCTGAGACCTGCCAGAAAAAGAGAGAAAGAGACTGTTCATAAAGTACCAACTGTGTGCTCCCTACAAACTGGCAGAACTGACTCTGCTTGCATTCTTAGATTAAAATCATTAACAGTGAAAAAGTGTATGCAGTTGGGTGCGATTAAATGGAGAATTTCTATGAAGAAAAGGAATGAGGCAGGTTTTTTAATCTGACTTTGAATATTAACAATAAAGTCCATGTGGTAAAAAGAAATGCAGCATAAAATGCTAATTAAATTCTCTGTTCAATTCTATAACACTTGAATTAGATCCTACAGGTTTACTATTCATTATGATCCACAGCAGTTTCCCAAAAAGTATTTCTCATAATATTCTTGAATGTCTGCTAGTTAAATGTTAACAACAGAACCTAACGTGCATCAAGCCTATTCATTTGCTTTTAAAATGAATAAACAGGCACTCCACTGTTGATTACCACATTCCTGTATCCCTGGAAAGCTGCCAGCTCCAGTACGTATATAACATTAGTATTTGTTTTTCTGCCGAGTGGCAGTCCTCTGCGGTAATTATCATCTTGCACCTAAAGTAAATATTATTCTCTCGCTGCAAGTAGAAATAAAGGATTGACTCTTCCTGTATTTTTACTGTTTGCCATCCAGTCCGTCCTGTCGGTACGCTACGTGCCCATTAAACGTAGTTCCCTGAGCCCTCGTTACTGGGGCCATCTCTTTTGTCTGTAACCAGTGAATTACGAGGATTAGTCCCCTCCTCAGAAGATCACCGGCGCAGAAACTCCGCGGGCCGTAACCGAGCAACTCGCCTCTACAAAAACTACCGGGACTAAGAGCTCCAAAGCCGGCGCCCGGGAATGCCGCGGGACCCCGGGCAGCGCTGCGGGATGGGCGGCCGTGCCCGGGGGACTCGCGGGAGTGCCCCCCACGCGTGAGACTTCCCTCCGAAACACGTGCGTGGGATGCAAAGGCTGCAGCGACACCGCCTTCAGCCCAAACTGCACCGAATTCGGCAGCTCGCCGGAGCAACCCAGGACAATGCGCCCATTGATCCGGCTGAACCGGCGCTCCCGGGTGTGTCCCCGCCGGTGGGCAGCCCCTTCCCGGACCCCGCTCCTTGGCGATGCTCGGAGCGGCCGATCCGCCCCTTCTAGCGCGACAGCCCTGACAGCTCTACTCCAACACGGCGATGGTCACCGACGCAACACTTGGCTTTAGCCGTGGAGTCAGTTTTTCTGGGACGTACGCGTCCGCACGCTGGAACGAGGGCACGCTCCAGCTGGGGCCAACTCCGGAGCAGGTGCTGGGGAGACCAGGCGGGCACCCCTTGGCCCCGCCGTCCCGCGGCAGGCTGCCCCGCGGCCGCCCCGCTCCCAGCTCCCGTCCCGTCCGCACTCACCAGGATGCCCATCACGTCCGCCCACAGCTGGGCGAACACCTCCGACGTGCCGCTCTCCGCCGGGGCGGCGGGGCCGTCCTCCCGCTCCCCCTCCATGCCCCGGCCCGGCCGTCGGATTAGCGCCGGCTCCCCGCCGCCGCCGCGGCCGGCCCGCCCCGCCCCGCCATGCCTCCCCCGCCCCGCTCCGGCCCGGCCCGCCCCGGGACACCGTGGGACGGCCCCGTCGCCGCCGTCCCTCAAACTTTCGACCCAGCGACAGGGCGGCCGGCGGTGCCAGGGCGGTGCAAAGCTCCTCCTCCCGCACCCCGTCGCATGTGGCCGCCCCGGGGCGGCAACAAAGGACCCCAGCGCCGCCCCGGCGGGGTCTCCGCGGCTTCGCCCACCCCAAAAGCCGGGAGCCGGTCTCGGGACACGTGTGGTAGCCGGGGTAGCGCTTGTTGCTGCTTCCCGGGCTCCCCCCGTGCCGGCGCTTCACCTGCCTACCGGGAGCTCCGGTGGCCGAGCCAGCAGCGTTTTCTGAACACTGGAGGAAGAGCCGCCGGGAAGTGGTGTCAGCCCCGCGGCAGGGTAGGCAGGGTAAGGGGCGCCTGGGTAGTTCAGGTTTTTAGTTTGCGTACCAGGACCGCATCGTTCTCCTGAGGAGAGATGATCCGTCACCGATCGCCCCTGGGGAGGGACTGTGCGAACGCTGCCTCCCCTCCTCGGTGCCTCATGCTTCCTGGTACTACCCCCTTCTCGCCTACCCCCTAATAGTCAAATTAAATAACTGCTAATTACAGACAGCAGCAGGGATGCTCCTGCATCCTTCTTGGAGAATGCTAAGTGCCCATACATGCGCGCACACACGCAATGGTTGGGGAAGGCATATTAAATAACAGTGGCCAAAACCCAGTGCCCGTGGATGGAAGGAGCAGCAGAGCTCAGTGGGAGAATGCTGACCAAGGGCCTGTCCACCACCTCACACCTCACTCCCAGCTTCTGCTGTGATCAGCAGCAAGAAAATCCTTTCCTCTTAGTGCTCATTCCTAAACCTCAAAATGGTTAGATTCTTGAAAAGCTACTATTTCAAGCTGCCATTTATTGGAAGTACCTGCATAGGTTGGGGGGAGGGGGAGGAAGTGATGTATTTAAATGGGTTTTGAGAGCTCACACCATGAGCAGTCAATAGATTATCCAACATCCCTCCAGCCCTGCTTGCTGCCAGGTTGTATGTTACATGCCCTGCACCACCCAAATGCATCTCAGAGCCTGGCCTAGAACTTGTGCTCCCCTCCAGGCTCCCAGTTTAGCCCCAGGGTCTCCCCTCAGTCTCCTTACCAGCCCTACGGCTGACAAGGCTGACACTGATCGCGCAGCACTGGTGGCATGGAAGGGCTGGAGCAACAAATGATACCATTTGCTAACAGGGCTAAAAATAATATCTGGAGAAGGCATAGAGGAAAAGTGGGGTGACTGCACTCTTCATCTTCTCTCCATGTTCTCAGAAATGCTCCTTTTCTGTCCTCAAAGCTAAGATTGCATACTTTACTAGCACTGGAGAGAAAAGCTGGTCAAAATACTTCCTTTCTCATCAACTGCTACACAAAGAAAGGGACAAGACTTTTTAAAGCATTGTGTTACTGCAGCTTTTGCTGGAGTGGTGAACAGCACACACAGAAGAGAGAAAAGGAGGTGGGGAGCACAGGCAGAAAAAATAAAAGAGAATTATGCTGAGAGAAAGTAGTAAAGAAACCACCAATCATGTAGAAATGTGCACAATTTTATTGACCCTCTTGTAGGATGCATATTATGTAATGCATCTCATTACTGACTACTAATGAGAAATAATGAAAGACCAAAGCCAAGTATAAAACCTCTTCTAATTGACCTTTAAATTGTACATGAGTATAAGCCTATGAAGTATGAGGATACAGGCACGTCAGTGAAGTCTCTCAGTACTTGAGATGGCTTGCGTAACTCAAAACTGGTTTAATTAGTCAGGGATAATTTACTTAGTGACCCTCTGAAATTCATGTTGAACCACTTACAATAGTAATATCTGAACAAGGCACACTTGATCTCAGAAGTTAAGTATTCTGGGGTCCTCATGCACGCTCTCTGCTGTACTTTGTCTTTTTTATAGATGGATGCATATTAAGGAAAAAACCCAAATGAACCAACACCTTTGCAGCACAAAGTCTAAAACCTCCTTCTTGTGTCTTGGGCAGCAATAGATTAAGATCAAATAGGTGCAAGAGGCATCACTCCCACTTGCCTTGCCCTTCCCTGCCAACCAAGGTCATTGCTCCTGTGCAATGATGACTACACCACTTACAGAAGCAGGTCCTGAATATCCACACTTTTCAGCCCTGCAGTACCAGTAACAGAAACTAGATTATAAATTGTGGTGGTCCAAGAGCTGCTTCCTGAGCCATGATATCATCCCTTTTGTGGAGGCAGCAGCTTTCATCAGAATAGCATAATGCATGGCTGTGACAGTCTTCCCCTCAGCCTTTAATTTATCTGAGACACAGAACCTTTGATTTTAAGAAACGGAGATAAGGAAAGAAAGATCTTGACTCCAGGAGCAGTTGCTTTAAAAAACAAATGGACATGAGAGAATCAAAACAAATCCATGGCAGTTTACAATAGCTACCATCTTCTATGGTCTTGCAATTATAGTATTTATTCATTTTCAGACTTTCACAAGGTGCCATTTTTGCAAGACATCCAAGGAATATGGCATGCTAAAATATTCCCTGCTCTTACCTCAAATAGAACCACGCCCTCCTTCTATATATCACAGGGTTCCTCTATTTTAATGATGTCAATGTCCTGCAGAACAGGGGTATTTTACAAAACCAACTGCAACAAGAGTATGAGAGTTTTAGAACAAGCATAAACTCAAGTCTTACAAGGGTTTTGAAGCCCAGCTATGAGTGCAGTATTTCATTTGTGTTACAATTGCTGTTACAAAATTACAAATTATTTGAGATTTGGCATGTTGGAATACAGTTTTTGTTTGCAGTTCTATCTGCTGTTGTCTAGACAATAACTCAAGCAACCATGAAAGACTGCTTTCTAGAAGCATGTTGTGCTGGACCTCTGTACAGCTACTGGGAAGAAATAAATCTGGTCAATTTCCTGAAATTTTTGTGACATATCACAGAAGCTCTGACGAGGTGTGTAGCATTTGGAAATCTTGGAAAACGGTCATTGTGCACCTTGAGGGCAGCACTAGGCAGAAGGGCAACAATCCTGATATGATTCCCCAGTGCGTCGCACTCACAGTGTGGCTATGAAGCTCCTGCAGTTGTTCTCTGCAAATCTCTAAACTGGAGATGGAAACAATTGACACATATGTGGTCAATCTAGTTTTGCCGAGTTATGGCAGATGCACTGTGCATATGAGCATATCCTCCTATCACACCATCAGTTATATGTAGGTGTACAGTTAATAAGAGTTCCCCACATCTACAAACCAGGCAGGATTAACCAACTTGGAGAGCACTCCAAGTTCAAGAGAGATCTTCTTCTAAAGGGATACTCAGAGCAGAATCCTAGCTCCGGGTTAAAGTGGGCCACAGAGAAGCTCATCTTTCTCCTTTCTTTACTGATGGTTTAGGGAGATGGCCTTCAGCAGGACATACTCTTTCTGTGTGAAAAGCACAAACTTCAAACACCTGGGTCATTAGGCAAAAGATGACAATCTTTCTGTCCCAAAGTAGTGTGTACCATCTCACCACAGTGTCATACAAAAGTGACACAAGGGTTTCAACAAAGCATTTAATAACGAAAAATTGAAATATGCATCAAAATAAACTAGAAAAGCCAACATGCACTATCATAACCAGACTATCACAACTGCTGTCTTCCACATCAAAGGCATTTAATCCAGCAGATCTATACCAAAAACAATCTCGAGCACTTTGATATCAATTTTAAACTATATGAAAGAGGGAGAGATCAGGTTGCCTTGGAAAGGGGATCATGCTCCACAGAGTAAATGGACACCAGACTTCATGGGTTCCTGATCGGTGACCTCAGGGTAATGGCTTCCTGCTCAAGAGACCTGACAATTAACTCTGCATGCATGAACAAAATATATAAGGTTTCTCAACATCACTAACAACACCCTGCCCAGTATATCAAGTCTAAATTGGAACATCAAAGCATCAGAGAAATAAATAAGCAAGCCATTGTATGCATAGAGGCTGCAGGGAAAGGGAGAAATAAAATTTCCAGCTAGCCACTAGAGGTGACTGGCAAAAGCACTAAAACTCTTAACACAATCACATTACAATGCAACACACTATTAGCAGTGATTGCATCTTCTTTTAGCTCTTTCCCTCTTCCCCCTTGGTGGAGGTCATCAAATTGAAACATGCGAAGTTTCACATCATAGCCTTTGATTGGAAATGCAACCCTTAGTTGCATTGCAACTAAGTCATTGCAATGCTCCATCCCATCAACTCATCAATATCCATCCTGAAACAATTTTATCTTATTGTCCTCGCTACATTTTCCTTCTAAAACATCATTTCTTTTACTTCTCACCTGAACTTCATTTTTAAAATATTTTCCCTAAGAATTACTTACATAATATTATTATTTCTGGTAGCATGGTCCTTTGGAGTGGGTTTCTCTACATCACCTGAATCAGCCAAAGGAGCCATCAACTGCTCTCCAACAGAGAGCAGACATGCTGGCAGCTGCTTCAGAAAGTCTCTACTGTGAGGCAGGATGGGGACCCACACACTCAACCCACCAGCTGATCTGACAGACAGGCTGTTGCTCTGTCTCAGACAGTCCTAGTATGTACAGGCATACTACAAGAGAGCAAGATCCATCATGTGCATTTGCACATCAGACTTCTGTATATTCCAAAAGGATCGTGTTTCAGCATCGTCTGCCAGTTAAACAACTACAGAAAATATTCCTGACTTTGAAAGTGATACAGACAGTACTTATCCTTATGGCTTTAAAATAGACAGTATTTAGACCATATACTCTATCCTATACAGTCAGAAATTGTTATTTATTCTTTTAGAGGCTTAGCTGTCAGCTCCCAGTCTTACGAGTATCACATCACAGCAAGAATGGCACACTAATATGCCTAACACAAACCAGATGGAGTTAAGTCTGTTTAATTCTATCAGTAGAAAGCAGTTAGGAGCAATGAATTGCTTTATTCTGATAAAAGTCTGAACTCTCCACATTACACCTGATCCATCATTCCCCTAGGTATCAGTACCGTACTAGATTAAAAAATTAGAAGGAGGGAGAGGCATATGTCCAGGAAAATCATTCCAGTAGCCTTAATGTTTTGGGCTAGCACCACACTCAGTGGACACCGAAGTACTGCTAAGCTTGGCAGGCTTCATTTAAAATACAGTGGCTGTGATTTTGCATGACAAATCATATAAGGAAAACAAATCTAACCATAGCAAGTATCACAGCCCTTCTGGATTGTAATTTTGACTCATAAGGAGAAAGGAAAGTTAATATCCTTCCCTTCCTGCCCACAGGTGTGCTCCAGAAAGGTCTCTCATATCCTGCCCAGTTCCCCTCTCTGCCGTGGAGCACAACAGTGCTGGGAGGCAGTAGGACCAGCTCAGCCAGTGGAGGGGCTTTGGGAGCTGGAACTGGTGAGGGGTTGGTGAGGAGTGCACACCCCTAAGGAAACCACAGCCATGATCCTGCTTAGGTGCACAGCACAGCACTCCAAAACTACCTGCAGATCAGGACTCCAGCTGCCTCCTGCAGTGTCAGGCACTGTCCGGAGAATTTCCAAAATTTACTCAGACTCTTTATTCTTAATGTTATTTACTTCTGCCTTCTCCACCCAAACTCAGCATCCCTTCTTCTCTAGCCACATGGTAAAGCCAGCTTTGATGCTTTGTTATTTCCTGTTAACATCAAAATAGCATTCATTTTCTCTTAGCTTTCTGCAGCACTTTTTACAATTTTTTTTAAACCTTAATTATTTTAAAATTTCTAAACCTTAATTAAAAAGGATTTCAGCATCCTTTGGGATATCTAGGGCTAGTCTCTGCACTGTCATTCACAGGAGCTCACTCAACTGATTATGTTCTTTTCATAAGTGCCTGCTAGAAGGGATGCATACAAATCTTTTTTATAAGAGACTTACAAAACACATAGAGACAGAACTATTTAGCTCAGTGTCCTTTGACTGCTCTCATCCCAAATAATTTTAGAACAGTGGAAGTGAAAAAGGTGAAAACAAGCCTCAGAACTGGGAATAGGACTTCAGGCTCTCCTTCTTCCAAATGCGGTACCCTTTGATTCCTTTGTTGAAACTCTTAGTGAATTACTAATAAAAAGGAGTCTGATGATCTCAAAGCACATCATAAAAGCAGCATAAGCTTCAACTTAATCGTGTATGATAGCTGGGTATTTCGGAGATGCTCAGTGCTTATGTCAGTGCTGACATAAGTATTACACCGAGTTGGCTGTAGAGTTGGGAATTGCACCGAGAGATGGCCAGTCTCACAGAGTGACACATTGCTACTCACTTTGCGACCAGCACACAGTTTTAAAATAAGAACTGATGCACCTCAGAGATGATGCTTATTGCATCTCCCTTTGAAAGGGAAATTAGCTTTTTTAAAAAGTATTACTTCCTGGAAAAAGAAACCCAAGAGCTTTCATTAATTTCAATCTCATTAATTGTATCTTTGCAAAAGCAACCAAATATGAAATGCAAATGTAGATCTTAAAAAAAAGTTATGTGCTGCTATTAATATAGAGATAAAAATTTACAGAGTTGTCCTTGGCAAAATATTACATGTGGCAAGGTACACGTGACACAAACATGTCAATGGTAGAAACTTGGAAGAAAACAAAAGAAGAAAAGTTGCTTCGCTTCTCTTCCAGAACAGATCACTTCCACCCAAAAGTCACCTCATCCACACTCCACCTAACATTCATTTCCCAATTTACCAATTAAATGTTACCCCAAAACATAACAGAGCGCAAATTTTTCCTCAAGTGTTTCTTTAAAAGTTAATGCACTCCCTCTCACCACCACCTGCCTGAACAAGGAGCAAACAGACCCTACCAAAGTTTGATTTTCAGTTCCACAAGGATTCAGAACTGAGCTTAGACGTGTCACTTTTAAGATTATGTCCTAACATAAATATATTAGTAGTGAAGGAGTGGGTGGGCCTAGTTAATGCAGAAGCTGACCAAAGAAACCTGCCTGATGATCTCAGCTAGCCACAGGTGACCAGATATGATAATTTGATGTTTCCTTGCAGATCATGTCAGCCCAGGATCAATTCTCTCTACTGCAGCCACTTGAGAACAACATACTGGCTTCAATCTCTTCTTTCTGATCAGTTTCTGCTGGGGTAACTCCTGCTCCATCACCAGCTTCTCCTCCTGCTTCCATCTCTAGAAACAGCTCTCATCAGCTTTCTTCCCTCACTTTGCAAACAGTTGCCCTATTTATCCTTTTAAATGCTTCCTGCTCATTCTCCAGAGTACCACATCAGACTAAAACATGGGTGTCCTCCCCATCCCAGAGCTGCACCCTGGGTTAGCTGACCCTGGGTTAGCTGACCTGTGTGCCACGCAGCAAGCCCAGATATGTACATAAAGAGATAATTTATGGGAAAACAAATGGCAGTTGACAAGCAAGCAGGCAAGCAGTTGTGCCGCAAATGGTGTTTCAGTTTCTGTTGTAATGATAAGTGTTCAAAACTCACAGATGTCAGACACCTGAAAATTACACTTGTATTTAAATATAGTGAAATTTGGAAAGTGAGACTTTTGGAGTGCTTCAGCTTCAATTGTCTAAGTCATCAGGATGCACTTAGGTCACATCTTCATCCTTTTACTGGAAAATAAACCCCAGAATTTACATTTCCATTATTTAAAAAACAGCAGCAAATTGAATTTTTTACATCACTGGCTGCAGGTTGTAGGATGTTAAATAAATCATAAAACCAGTGCTGAAATCAGAAGCACTCACAAGACAGTGACAATGTAGTCAAGATGATAAGTATTCATTTCAGCTGTGGCTGTAAACATGGGCATGAGCTTGATTCACAGAGCCTGTGCTCCTCTGGAGAAGCCATACTCTTCACTACCTTGCAAACTGTACAATCAATCATTCCAGACTTCCTCTCAAATCAGAGTTTCGAATTGCCATGGAAAAATGTATTAAAACCTGCTCTACACTCCCTAACAAGAGTTAAGAAAGGAGTGGAGAATTATACCTGATCTGTACATTTCATTTTTCCTATATTGTTAATGACATGTTTCACTTCATAAAGCTTCATCAAGTAATAGAGAAAAGAAAGAAACATCTCTATGCAGCCAGGCACACACTGTGCATTTTACATCCGTAAATTCATTGAAGGGACACAAGACACTTATTACTTCTGTAACACAGTGAGGAGGGGGAGTAATTCCACCAAGCAGCTGCTTCCAGCTAGGGCAGCTCAGCTGGAAAGTAGAAGTGCCTGTCAAACTAATTAAAGTGAGAGGAAGCCGTCTATCTGAGACTCCAGCTTTTAAGCACTGGCCAACCCACTCCCAAAATGTAATTAAAAAAAAAAAAAAGACAAGTGAAAACAGGCTTAAGCATTGCTGAAAACATACCTCCAAGCTATTCTCTCAATAAATATTTTGGGAAATTCATGAACAGAAGGATTATTGAGGCTGTGGTGGTGTGAGTGGGAGGAATTTACCCTCCACAACTCAACCAACTGCATCGATGATGACACAACAGCCCTTGAGGGCAGTGAGGTTACTGCATTGGCTCCATGTTGATAAAGTTGTTTTGTTTAAGTATATGTAGAGTAGTCTGGTATCTCTAGTTCTCAGAAAAAATTAATGTTCATTTGCAAGGATTTAATAATTAGGCAATTCTGTTTGAAGGCCAAATGTGCTTCTTTGGTACAATGTGTATCCTGTAGCAACATATGCCTAACAAAAAGTAATTGAGATTTGGGTTTTTGAAAGTTACTAATACACTTGATCCCAGAAGTGCATCACGTGTTCCTTTTGACTTCTGTGGGAAGATGTGATTTATGAGAATAAATTTAAACAAACAACTGTTGCTTGGCTAGATGAAGGTTAAAGGGACTGGAAAGGATGCAGCAATTATCTGAAAGCATGAAGGGTGTGTAAACACCAAGGGGAAACTCAGATAGCTGAAGAAAGCTCAAGAGGGTGTAACTCGGGGCAATGAGATAAATATATGTGTTTTTAAGCCCTGAAATACTGGCTCATGAAACGATGACATTATTTGCGTATACAAATTTCAAAGTCATTGCTGTTTGTCATTGAGGACAGAATGTGTGAAAATGAATTAAAAGGAATGAAAAAATTTGCTATATTGGTGAGGGGAGTATGAGAGAGAGCAATAGTGACTCTGTGTTTTGAGGACAAGCCAAATGACATTATGGAGTCACTTTATATTATCTGCTGTCTCTACCACTGAGGAGGCAGCATTAGGGATGGGCGGTGAGCCCACAGGGCTCTGGACTAGATACAATCCATGACTTAATTTCACATGACTTGCAGCTACATGAATTATTTTGTGTGGTTTTAACGGATAATTCTAAGGGGTATGCTATCTGAGCAATTGCCTAAAAAGTCTGAAAAGCCTATGTGGCCCTTAGGTTCCCCATGGTTACACATGAGGCATTTAGGGAATCCATAAGCACGTGGTAAGATGCCAGCAAGGTATTGGGCCTCATGTGGATGATTTTCATTATTCCTCAAAGTTCATGTTTTTATACAGAAATCTAAAACTCCCGGAGAAAAAAATATTATATTATTGTATATTATTATTTATTTATTATATTTGTATGTGTAAACTTCATGAGCAGACACAGCTAAGAAAAGACTGCCTTTTGACTTGCCAAAAAGATAAACTCCTTACCTCCTAAAAAATATCATGTTGTGATACCTTTTTAACTTCTCATATCTTCTGGGTACATACTAACAGATACGGAATTCTTATGAATAGAAAGGAAATATAATTGTACTCTTGGGTAGTTACTTAAAGCAGTTTTTAATGTATCAAACATGATTTAAACTTATGCCTTCTATTGCCTGTACTTGCCCAGCTAGTGTTTATGTTTGTCTGCAACCAGAAAGTAATTCAAAGGACCTAGTTATTCACAGCACCCCCAAACATGCACAGCATTATCCTAATCTGTAACTAGATTTCAGCGAGGGAGAAAGAGTTTTAAACTATTTTAACACCTACTATTTCCTAAAGAAGTGTGCATGTACCTAGTAACAGAGGTTAAATAGCTGAATCGTTTTATATGGATGTATGAGAAAGGACTGTAACAGGCTTCATGTATGACAGACAAGTCATGGCAGTGTCAAAGGGCTAAACCATATTACAGTATGTAGTGTGCCTGGTGGCTTCAAATAAGCGTAACCTGTTCACATTCCTCCAAGAATACCCAGGCTTGGCTTTAAGATACAAAGATTTTGGCAGCAATAATGACTGCTGCCCCCATCTCTTGTTCTCACTTCTGTGCCACGGTAATTACAAATGAGGCTCAGGAAGAGGAAGGTTCAAGATGGCTAAGGGAAGGCAATCATAGGTCTGGCAAGACATACAAATGAGTTATATAATGTTTCTTTTTCCACCTTATTATCCTGTAAGAGTTTTTAAAAGCCAAATGGATTTGACAAGAATTAATTGTGTCAAGTCAATCTAATTTCCTTCTTTGGAGGATAATTGGTAGTGGATAAGAAGTAGCAGCAGATGAAATACATATTGAATTTAATAAGATTTCTATCTTATTCGACACAGCTGATACCATTAAAAAGTGGTACACAACTGGTTGAAAAAAGCACTTTCAGAGATTAGTTTTCAGTTGCTGGTGGCCAAAGGGAAAGAATATATTGAGTGGGGTTTTGCAGGGATCTGTTCTTCAATATTTTAATTAACAGACTGATCAGTAGAATAGAGAATATGCTCACTAAATTTACAGATGACAGACAACTCATGAACATGAATCAAAAACGTCATCTTGCTGCAGAACAGCAAGTTTCATAGTAGGACATACCAGTACAGCCAGTAGGATACAGAACCACATGCAAGGTGTAGCAATCTATAAGCTGCTCACCAAGCCCAAGTCTTCACCTGGAGTACCGGCTTGTATTTTGGCCCAGCATGCCCTAGACATCAAAACTGACATGGACTAATGGGAGAAAATGTAGAAGACAACCATGTAAATGAGTTGTTTACAAGCAGAGATTGAAAGGATGAGGATGCTCTATCCAAGACAAAAGAAGATTGCCAGAGAATAGGATAATAATTTTCAAACACATAAAAGCTTTGCTTCACTAAGAAAAACAAACTTCTCTATCTACTGGGGATAGGGCAAGAATGAACAGGTTTAATTGCAGCAGGGGCGATGTTCAGTTAAACACTAGAAACAGCTTTCTAACTGCAAGGTTCATAAGAGCAGTGGAATTGATTGCCTGGGGTCAGTGTAGTGCCTTCATCACTGTCTAGCCTGTTCTTCAGAGCCTCCCAACAACATCCCATTGTTTCGGTACAACTAATTCTGCTCTGGGTCTTGCAGTTGGCTAAAGAACCTCTTAAGGTTTCTACAGTCCTTTTTTTTTTTTTTCTAAATTACTTTTTTGTATTTTTAGTTCTTTAAAACCAGACTGTGAAAGCCCAGTGCACAGCAGCTAGCACTCACTCAAAAGGACATCTGAATGGCATTCATGCCAAAAGGCCAACATACAATGCTGCAAGTTAGAGTTTACAGGTATCAAGAATACCACAAAAGGGCATTAAAATTCTTTATATGCCAGTGCCGCAGAAATCATTATCACTTGGAGAACTGGAGAATTTTTATACAGGTTATTTGTAAATCTTGTGATTTTGATAGTGAACTGAAGATCTATCCCAGAGTTTGCTACCACCTGGCCTGCTTTTAATATTAACATTTGCACAAGATGTTTAAGTGTCTGTGGCAGCATGTAACTGATATGACTGAGGATGGCAGTTGCCAGAGGGACAGGCTGCTGCACAAGGAAGCCAAGAATCTCAAGCTCAGTATGCTTCATAGGAATGATCTTAAAAATTACAGCTGCTCAAGGGCAAGAGGTTTGTTAGTTCATTTATACTCCAACTGAAATGCATTAAATATTTGTTTGGATATTCCTACCCCTCTTGGTCATATCCAGTGACAATCGCTATTAATTACAGCTACCTTTCTGAAAGCGAAATCATCACCTTCTTTCTCCAAAGCAGCAATTTCTGAGGAAGCATATGTGTCTTTCAGGATTTAAATACTGGAAGCACACTGCAAATGTGGCTTTCTTGTGTAAACCAGATCTGCCAAGGAGTGTTCAACCTTTAGCAGAAGCTACAATCAAAACAATTGCTCTGTGTTTTTTGTATGAGACATGTATGTGCAAGAACTGAACCTCATGGTGGTGTGCCAAGATTAGCAGAAATGATTGGGACATACATTCTTCTCTAAGACCTTCACAGACACCAGCCTTTTGGAAATAAGATCATCACTGGGTCTGAAATCTCAAAACTGGACATTTGCAAAATCCTTCCTTTGGGAGTCTGGAATGGGGAGGAGGCATGGAGAGATGTGCATTCACACATCCCTAGAGACAGCATTTCACAGACATCTCCATGTTTTGTACACATATTCAATTACCTATGTCATTATGGGATTTCATAGAAAGGCAGCACTGCTGTTTATATTAAAATAGACGCACACAATAACATCTGTGGCTACAGATGTACGTAATGCAATGTATGGTAGCCAAGTCAACAGCAAGTGACTAACCAGCCAAAATGGCGAATTCAGAAGCAAGAAGGTATGAATTCCCAAAAGGTCTCCCAGATCAGTTAGCGAGTTATCACTCTCACTCTTCATCTGGCAGTGAGTTAAGCGAGCTGCTGATGAGGAAAAAAGTGCTGTCTAAAACTCCACAGCCCACACTTTCCGAGGCAGGATGCATGGAGAGAGTGAGAGTGACTAAGGTTTTGTCAATTAGATCCAACAGTAAAATGGCATCCCATCTGCTCTACAAATGTCAAAGAGCTCCTTGGCACCTGTCTGGGGGAAAAAAAAACAACACAAAAGAGCAAGAGTTTACCACAGGTTTAAATATTCCTGTAAAACAAAGGACTCTTTGTGCTAGAGCTTTCTGCAGCAAAAGTCATTTGGAAAAGTTTGGAATATTTTTTTGGAGTAGGATTTTATATCAGAGGGTGAAAAAAGGGAATCCCTTTCTACATTTCTGCCTTACCACAAAAGTCAGAGTGAGTTTTGTAACTTTAAAGGTGCAGTAATTGTAGCTAAAGACTCCACTGGTAGGAAAACTCCCCCCTCTCAAATACAAATTTTGAAAGAGAAATGAAGTTGTCAACTTACATTTTGTGTATCTCATTTCCTTGCAAGAAAGGCCTAAACACAGTCCTAATGCACAAGGTACAATACCAACTGTAAATCACCCACTCACTTCCCCAGAAACAAGAGCAGTGGAAAGGAGCAGTAAAAAGTTTCCTTTCTCCTTCAATATCCAGGCAGGATGGGGAGAACTAGTTCGTTCTCCCTGTTGCACTGAACAGACACAAGGTCTCCTCTGAAATCCCAGTCCTCCATTCCTGCAGCCTCTCTGCATTAGCTGTTTATGCTTGCTTTAAAATGTCTGAAAACCAACACAGTTTGCACAAAACACAGAAAACTAGTATTGACATGGATAAAAGAAATGACCAAAGCTTCTGAAAAGAGCTTTTTTTCCTTTCCCCCCCCATCTTCTCTGTTAAAAAAGAAACTCAATCTAAAATCATCAGTGCTTGGACTTCATGACAGCTGACAATTACCTCAGCAGCTGTGAAAGGGAGCTCCCTCTTTTTAAAGCAAGTTGTTCTTACTGCCTGAACTACCACAATGACAGCCATCCACAAGTCAAGATATTACAATTCTTGCAGTAATAATGAGTGGCAATGTTACCAAAATTAGAGTTACCAAAGTCAGAGGAACATAGAAGTAAAATGGGAGCTTTGTCTACACACAAGATTTTGGAAAGTCTAGAAGTAAATAGGACAGGAATTAATACAGAATTAGGAAATGACAGGTAGTGGGACCATGATGAAATTTTTCATTACAAGTGTCTGCCCAAATACATCTTTTATGTTGTTCCAGTTTCTTAAAAAGTTTTGTTACTTTAATGTTATTTAGCATGAATTTAGTGTTAATTACAGAAGCATCTGGACACCTCACCTAAACAAGATCTTTCCTATTATACTAAATAGTGCATATAGATTAAGAACATTTTCACTCTACATCTGAGTCAGAAATAGAGGGTGAAGATGCACAAAGATGAAGTTATTTGCAATGAGAAACATGGAAAATAAGTAATAGAGCCAAAAATGAAATCAGGATCTTCCTAAGTTGTGGTCCAGGGCACTGCCGACTGGACCACGCTGTACTCCGTGTGCTGTAAATAATCATGTACCAGTCCAGACTGCACATCACATGCTCCATGACTCTAGGAAAGCAAAGATATTTTAGGAAGTGATCTGTTTTGCTGGACACATCTTTTATACAATGAAGCAAAACAGAAATAAACCTGCTAAACACATTACAGCAACAACCACAGAAAATACACGGCTCTAAGGAGACACTCTTCTAAATGGGAAGGGGAAATGCTTTGTAATAAAGCCCCAAATCATGTGAAGACGTGGGAGTGTTTGCTGGAAAGTAATATTTTTGTACTATAACGTGCATGCAAAATGCAGAGTTTCAGAAGAAACTGAAATATCAAATAATTTTAAAGTGAAGTCTTTCTGTGAGGAAACTTGATATATTTAAACTAAAAGATTATAGTCTGGAGAACTTCATCAGCACAATGATCATTGTGGGAGGTAGCATAGGGACAGACAGTCATATTTCAATTGTATTTCCCATACAAAATTGTATTAATGATAACTATAGAAGTAGTGGATACTATATCACAGGAACCCATGGCCATCATTTACTAACACGGTATTAAAGATGGAGAATCACAGAGTATTTAACTACAACTGCACTAACGTAGATTTATAAGAATCACAATGATATCTCTTCATTTCAGGCTCTCACATCTTTCTGGATTTCGTGTTACCTCTCCATATTGAAAACTATATGACAGTATGGTGAAAGGGGAGAATGAGAAATGAGACATTTAGAATAATCTAGCTCCCGAAGTCCTTTCCAGACCAACATCAATGGAGTAGACAATTGCTTTTGAAACCTCTGCTGCTAATCTTCACTGCTTAAATAGATAGCAGATGCTTTCTCTTATTTACTAGCAGCAATGAAGGTAACAAACACTGTGAATTCACCACTAATTCTTAACAGATTGTTTCTGAAGCTGTGGTTTTCCGCTTGTGGTTCATGGACTTCTGAAGCCTTACTAAGTATCTTAATGAAGTCCTTATAAAGCCATCAAGAAAATTTCTTAGTTTTAATAGCCTTAAATTCACCACACTGATTTGCCTCTGTGCCTAGACATCTTTAAGAAAGATTGCAAATCACTTTTTCTGAGTTTCAACCAGAGTCTGAAACTACTAGATAAGTTACAGTGCCAGATCAATGGTTAAATATGCAGAATATGCCATTAAACAATGGTACATACTAATGGAAGCCACAGGCAATGCATGGGACTGTTGCAAGCAAAAAATATGTGGGATAATTAGTTATTCTGGGGCAGTTTAGTAGTCAGTTCTCATGACAAAGTCCTAACAGTTAGGTGACTAAGTAGCATAGAGGCCCTCAAATACACATACACTGCACTAAACTGCACCATCCTTAAAGTACGGAGGAAGAAGCAATTAAGTGGAGGAGGTGGCAATAATATTTTCAAGGAAATGACAAACACTCTTTTAAGACATCACAAGACATCTTTTAAGACATCTTCCAAGTTTTTTTTAAAAACTACCTAGGAGTTTGTTTCCCTTGGTTAGAATATTGAGCCTCTTCCCTTGCTGTTGTTTGCTCTTCAATTTATCAGGAGCCCAGGCACACTCTGTGTGTGTGGGAAGAGCTCATGCCCCTCTCCAGGTGCTGAGCCTCCTTAGTGACCTCCCTCCATGCATAGTTCTGGCCTTTTTTAGGAGGGGCAAAAATCTTCTCTTCCTTCAAAAAATGGAACTGGAAATGCCCAGAAACAAACACATGGTTTCCTAGGAAAAGCTAGACAAATTTGGACAATAACTGGGCTAAATGAGAAGGCACAGGGACTCCCTCAGCATCACCTTGGACCCTACCCGCTAGTGTAAAAGACCAGGCAAAGGAGAGGGGTACACATGGACATGTGGGCATACATGCATATGGACATGTTTGGGCTGGATGCAGAGGCTGTGCAGAGGACACTGCCAAGAATGCTTTGACTTCTTTGATCACAGGATAATGGCTTCATGACAGATTCCCTGCTATTCTGCTGTTATCCATCTAATGAAGAAAGACAGAAAACAACAAAGTGAACTAAATTCTTCCCTCCCAACTCAAACAATGTAGACAGCAGCCAAAACCCATGGAAGTGATGGAAAGGGAAAAAAAAAAGCACAAACTCTGAAGAGGGGAAGAAGGGAAAAAACTGGGGTTCACTGTAAGGTCACAAGACGGACAGGAACAAGAGCAGCTCACTCTGGCCACCATATTAAAAGCCCGTGTGCTAATAAAATAGCCATGAGGAATAAGCCAGGAGGAACTGTGTATCTTAATGCATAATAAAGTATTCGATTTAATCTGCATAAGAGAAACTTTCTGTGAATTCACAAAACTGAAATACAACTGCAGAAAGTGTACAGCTTCTTTGGGAATTATAGGCAAGGGAGAGGCCTGCAGTTTATTTCAAAGGTAACCTACACTAGTCCCAAACTCTGGAAAGACAGAGCAGAAAGCCCAGTTAGTTTGGGGGCATTAATAAGAGGGGAAAATAACGTAAGTTCTGATACTGTTCAACACCTCCTATGGATGACTGCATCAGTTATAAAGCAGGTTGAATAAGGATTGTTTATGAATAGTATCACATAAAGCAGAAAGACCTAACTACCAAAATGATGCTGAGACACAAATGCCACAGGCCACTAAGCATATCTTTGGTATGCAGGTGAGAGGAAATGGTCATGGCAGATGCAGCCTGGGCATGAGACAGGGAGAGAAACTGAGTCCTTCTCATCCACAAAGAGGTCACCTGAGTGGTCTGGCTTGCTGCAGGCTCGCTAGCCCCTGCAGGGCTGCCCTACATCATCACCCTGCTCCACTATGCCTCTGCCCTCTATCTGTCTCAACTGCAGACACCAAAATCTTCTTGCCACACAAGTCTGGCAAGGTCAGTAGCATAGATCCAGACACAACAGTACAGATGGTTAATGTTGCAGAAGACAGAAAAAAGGTGACTAAAAGCTTATCTTTATGAGCCAAAAGTAGGTTTCATAGGGGCCCCACTGACCTTTCAGTCTGACCTAAATTTCCAGGAAAAAATGCTCAGGAACAAAGAATCACACACACTATTTGTAAGCACATAAAAATTTTGAAGTCGCTTGCCTTTGTGATAAACGTAAATTATTGTCAAATAGAGTTAATTTTTGTACAGTAGTACAATGATATACCTTACAAATAAGAAGGAGGCAGATGAAATGTATTTCCGTTTTTATATGGTTCCCAATGCTGCTTCACATGGCATATTCCTGAAGAGAATGGCCCATAGGAAACTGTCAGTGCATGTCAGTGCATGACAGGGAAACCATATCAAAAAGTATTTATCAGTGGTTCCTCATCAAATCGGAAAGATGCGTCAAGGCATTTTGACACTATTCAATATTTTTAGAACATTCTTGTTTAGGAACTGTTCACATTTTGAATCTTGTAACCAGGACATCTGTTTTGAGGCTCTTGCAGGCCTCAGTAACCATCCTCTCCAGATCGCGACACTCAGCAGCAACCCACAAGAAGTGCCCAAGCCTGGAGAGGCCAGCAGAAAGTGCTGAAAACCATGAGTGAGTAAGAGAGAACCATGTCCTCCAATGATGATTCAACCTGATTTCTGAGTTTTCAGACTGCAGAAAGCTAGAAGGAGCTTCAGGCATATTGGAAAGCATGATTAGATATACAGATGGATATGGAAATTGGAGAAATGGGCTAAGACAAAGGGGAAGCAGTATGCAAAAAGGACATATTGCAGCAAAATACTTCACTTGGGGAGAAATAAGTTGGAGAATGAGCAGGAGATGGGAGATAGCTGGCCCTGCGGCAGTTCTCATGAAAGGATCTGCAGGCTTCAGGCTGAACATGAGTCAACTTCTTTCTTGCTGTCACAGAAAAGCAACCATTATATAAAGATTTACTAACAGATGGCACGTAAAATAAATCTTTTGCTTTCCTCAGCATTGCAAGACCTCCGTCGTCTGGACTATGAGACTTATTGCTGACACTGCACTTCAAAAAAGATCTGAACCAGTTATGAAGAATCCAGAGAAGAACACCTTAAATAACCCAGAGGCCTAGTTATTAGGTCTACAAAACATGTCCTTCTAAAAAAAACAACTGCCTAGGAGTTAGTGCTAGCTCAGTTGGAAGATCTTCAACCTAAGAATTTATGACAGTTGACATTTCCTTGCCCTTCTATAAACACATGAAGTTATACGGACAATTTATTTTTTTTTAATGGAAATGGAGAAGAAAGCAGGGATTTTTAGTCCTCTTTATTTTACAGTCCATGAAAATACAATTTCAGCATATTTTAAATACTGAAAAAACCCAGCTAGCATAAAAAGATACAAAAAATGTATTGGGGGAGAATTGCTTAAAGAAGAATTCTCATTATTCAGGAAACCTAACCTAAACATATGCAGCAGAGATCAAGAATACTGCCTATTTACAACAGACTATAAGAGGAAGAAAATTGAAAGTGTTAAAGATGTTCTTCAGATTTTATGAAGAATCATAGAATAATGCCTAGTTTCTTTATTTTTTTTATTATTTTATCTTAAAACAGACAATCTGCACTTAATAGATATATAATTCTCCCTCCAAAGTGATATCTTCATACAATGTTCAAGAGGTATATTTCAAATTCATTTAAATCAAATGTACAGAACCACTACAATGTATTTCATTTTTTTCACTTTGTCTATTTTCTGTGTTCAGAGAAATTTAGCATCAGTCCCTTTAAGGCACAGCAGTTCCCACTGATGCAAATAGCACAAGTCTTCAGCAAACAGAATGACTTGAGTCCTACTTCTGTAAACATAATTTTCCCTAATGAGTCTTCTGAAAGCGTAGGGACTTTGAACATATATTTTCAGTACTTTTCAATGGGGATGCATTCTGTATTTATCACCACTGAAGGAACAGTGAAACTGAACAGTCCAGATTGTTTTTTTCATTTAAAATTCTTCTTTTCATTTAAAATTCACCCCAATATGAGAGATGATTAGACTTGTGGAAACCCACTTATTTAGTTGGAACAGGAGTCTCTTCTGGAACTTTTAAAATAACTTGGTTCAACTATGCACATAATTCTAGTAATTAAGAATCTTAAGCTCAATTTTATACCATCTATTATAAAATATATACTGTAAAGTACAGTAAATTATACTTTGTACTTTCAAAATTTTTAGAATTCACTTTGCTGAAGATTAGTCTGAATTTTTTTGAAAACTAGGAATACAATTGAACAGCTTCTGAGTTAAAAGTTACAACTGGCTTATATAAAAGGCACTGCCACAAAAATAGTGACAAATCCTCATTTCATGCCAACAAAGAACAATATTTTCACCCGCTTTCACATACAGAAAGTTTGTAAATCATGCAAAAGTTCCAACTGAAAATCAAACATTTTCTCATTTTCCTAAAGCCCCTTGGTTTGACACCTAATTTAATTCCCAGAGAGTGAGAAGGGAATATTCTGTTTTATTGTGCTCTGGGATCTTAAGGCTCAGCATGTTGCTAACATCCGTGCATCATTGGAAACAGGCCTTGGATGCCCCTGGGCACTTTTTTCACATCTTGACTGCATTTTCTCAACGGAATTACCCCCACCCATTTGGCAGACAAAAGGCTTAGAGGTATACTCTGATTCAAAGGCTTTACTTTGTAAGGGAAAGTCACTCTTAATTGAGATTTCATTTCTTGTACCATCCCTGGGAAGTACTAACAGCTTCAGTCACCCAGTGAATCACTGAAGTTTTTTTATGTTCTCCAACACGGGTGCCCTGAACAGAAAATTAGATCTAGACTAAGTGAATACATAGGAGCAATATTCAGTTTCTCTTGGCTCTAAAACAATGTGAATAGGTGACTAATTAGAAGATGTAGCAAGTGAGAAACAATCTGAATTCAAGCTAAATTCGAGAAGCAAGTTTTCACTTGTATTTAAAGCAGACAGAGAAAAAAAACCCTGCACGACTTTTTATCCACACCCTACTGCTCAAAATTTGTATTTATTAGTCTCTTTCCATTCAATTTAAACATTCCTCACCTTCATATTTATCCACAAATTTTATTCTAAGGGATAAATTAAAAGTATAACAGTAAAATCCTACCTGTAAGGATAACTAACTAATTGAACGTCTTACCTTTCATGACAGGAGGAGAGTAAGCAGCAGAACTGTTCACAAGCAGTAATATCAGAAGTATTGCTTCTATTTCTCAGGAGGAAACCGGTTTGAAAGTATTCGTTTTCAATCAAATATTCAATGCCAGTAACTACTAAATTCAGCTATAATTAAACATTTGATAGATTTCTAAAAAGCATCAATGTAATCTGAATGTAGTTGGAAAATACAGGTAACTAGCTACAGAAATGTATGAGGATGGAGTGATCTCAGTGACTTACCATCTGACCCCATAGAACAGCAACTGCCTAGATAGGTATTATTAAGTTAATTCTTCTTTACAGCCTTGACTGTTCTCCAAAGCATCTGTGCCACTCACTTCTCCATCAACTTCCAGACCCAGCAAGGTGAAAAACCCCATCAACCATCAAAGCAGCACTTCATACTCCAGATGAAAAGCATCAGCAAGCTGGTCTCATGCCCGAGGAAGAGCCATGCCTCCTAAAAACTCTGGGTAACCACTCCCCGAAGTATGAAAAAATATATTGACGGATATGTAGAAAGGCTCAGAGGAGCTGAGCTAAAGACCTTGCTGACTCTCCAGCACTATAGTTCAAACAAAGGCAGAGTCACCCAGCTGCAGCCCTCCCTTTGACAAACACCTTTTTCCTTTTCTGCTAGACATGTGTCACTTCCACCACTGTGTGCCGGCTACCCACTGTTGCCGACTGCTAAAACACTGGTGCAGCAGGTCTGCGCCTGGAATGCAAGAGCTCTCTGGCTTGAGAGGGGAGCAGCCTCTTAAGCTGCTCCTTGGCATCATCCCAACATCATCCCAGCACCACCCTGAGGGTACCTTCCACCTGGAGGTCGTGGTTTTGGCCCTGGTGCCCAGCCTGCGCTAGCTCCTTCACAGCTTCCCCTCCAGCCTGGACCAACCCAAGTTCTGCTGGTTATGAAAACAGCTGATAAGGACTGTACTGCCAATTCGCTGTGGCCCTCTGAATCTTATCTAGGACTAAATACAGCAGAAGCTTTGTAACTGAGCAAATGAAGGTGAACTTGGAATGCAGAAAGCAAGCAGATGTTTTGAAAATTGTGACTTGTTACTACATATACATACGCAGACAAATTTCCCTTAGGCATATGCCTGCACACACTCATGGAAGATTTTAAACGTTAGGCCTTTAGAAAGGTCCCCGTATATGATTTTCTAAAATACCTTTTTAATTCTATTTGGAAGCAAATTAAAAACCAAAATACTCTATCAAAGACATATATCCCTATAAGTTCAAAAGGAGTAAAATAATTCTGAGATGGAGTGCCATATATGAAGTCTCTCCACACTGTTGTAAATCACTGATACTCTTAGACTTTGTCTTTCAGGTTGAAAATGTCTTGATGTCTTTCTCACAAGAGCAAAAAATGGCATTGCTATTTTAGAGTATTGAAAGAGCAGAAAACCATTTTCTACAGATGATAGTGACTGTAGTGATTTTAAATAATTGCCTCACACTCTACTACTTGCATAAGTTCACCTTTGCAGCTCAGCAATCCCTGTATTTGCAAAGCAAAGCTGTGCTCTGGCAGCAGCAGCTCTTTCCAGTGGCTATGGGTGGCATTTCCATCTGCAGCTATTAAATTGGGCAGTTCCTGGAGGGTCTGGTCTACATGAGGAGAAAGAGAGCCTGACCTCATACTGCCGGGACAAACAACACAGGCTAGAGCTGCACAACATCCCAACCCCAGCAACCATCCCTACTGCTGTGGGAAGAGGAATGATGGCTGAGATTGAGTGAGATGCATATTACAAACAGCCACAGTCCTCATGCTCTAGGACAGGAATTTAAAACCACATTTCTACTCAGTGCCAGTGGCCTTGGGGCCAAAGTGAGCAGGAGCAGACTGAGCACAATGTCCAAGGGAGGCAAGAGGCAGAAGCACTGAGGGAAAGGACAGCAGGTGGGCTGAGGGTGCAGGAGGGTCAGGGGCTGTGCCCAACAGCTGAGGATCCCTGGCAGGAAAAACATGGGAAGGAAGCAGGAAACAAGCTGTTGCCTATTCTCAGGATTTCATTTAAAGTCTTGAGATCTCCTGTTTTTATTAAAAGACAAGGAAAGAAAACCCCCTTGTTTACTCCTTCTGGTATCAGAGAAAATGATTAAAGTGAGAAAACTTTAAATGCTTCCTTATGCCTGCACAGGGTTTAAAATTTAGAAAGTAAATATGAAGACTTTAACAATCTATTTTTAACCTCATGATTCAGTCTGATTCAAGTATTTCAAATGTTTGTATATGGCCACAAAGGGAATAAATCCTTCTTAACAAGACTTCCATCTGCTTCATGTTTGTGGGTGAATTTTATATATGTTTAATACCAAATATCCAATTAGACATGCATGTGCATCCAAAAATCTGGTACAACTACCCCACACTAGGAAATCAATAGCAGAAAACGGATAGAAAGACTAGGTACTCTGTCTTATTCGCATGGCAATGTCAGACAGAGACAACTTTTGGTTGTCAAGTTGATCAATTTCCCCACTGAAAGCAAAGCTTTACAACCTCTGCTGAACAGCCACAATGTCAGAAAAAAAAGGTTTAAGCTTCCACATTCTGAGTATGAGAAGGAAGTAAGCCAGTGAATTACCTTTAGCTGTTTTTCCCACCTTATATCCATTGAAAATAACAAATGCATAACATGTTTCCTGAGGAAATTGTATTGTCATCAATCTCGTGTAGTGCACTGCTGAGGACAGTCTCACTGCATATGCTGCCTCTGATATGCATCGGACAATAAAGACATTGGGAGAAAGGGACTGAACTTCTCCTAGGGCCACACAAGATGTTCCTGCAGCTGAACATGGTGTCCCTGTGCCAGCAATTCTGTATATACCCCACGACCTCCCAGTGTGGGCTTCTCTGCATCCCTGTGTCCCACATACCTGGGTCTGTGATCATGAGTTATTAGTCCACGTGTGACCCTTTTCCTCCTATTGTGCATCCATTCCTTGACCATCATCGGATGCCACAGCCTGTCCTGGATACAATATTTGTGTGTTCCCTCATCTTATCCCTCCATATTTCCTGACAAGGACACTTTAATGCCCTCCTGTAGCAGGATCTGTGTCTGTTCCCATTTGCCTCTCTTGCTGAATGCCTTTATGAGCTCTCTTCCTCATTTTTCCATGTCTCTCAGACAAAGATTTTTTACTGCAGCTGACTTGCCTACCAGAGTTCCTCATGCCTCCTCCTTTCCTCATGCACCCTCTTCTCCTTGCTGCTTGTGTGCCCCATTTTCCTACCTCCTGCTGCAAAAGAACAACACTCCTGGGCATCCAGGCATTGGCTTCTCAAACCGTATTGAGACACTAAGTCGGGAAGCTGGTTTGCTGGTTGCCATTAATGGATGTGACTCTCAGCCACTAATTTATTTATCTGTCAATAAAGTTATTCTGTTATCTATTACCTGTCAATAATGGGGAGATGCTCTGTGGTTCTCTTTAATTCCTCCAATGTCAGTTTGTTAGTTTCAGGCCAAAACCTCCAATTATTTAAGTTTAAGACCATGAACTGAGGTGGTTGCACAATGTTTATGCCTTTAAACATAAATCTATGCATTGTTTATGCATTTAAACATAAACATAAATGCATTAAATGTTAAATGCATTTAAACAATTCTTCAATGTTTAAATGCTACAGATGTGTAAACAGAAATGGCGTCTAGTGGAATGAAAGATCTTCCAGACTGCCCAGTTAAACTGCGGTTTACACATAGTCTTGAAAGTGGAATAAGGATTTACTCCATGTGTTCCCTTGGAAAATCACAAATGCAGAGATAAAACCAGAAATAGCATGGAAAAAACTCAAGAAATTATGTCTCTCACACACGCAATCAGTAACTAACAATTTTTAAACATAAAAACATTTTCTACCTAGTGTTCCTGATGTGCTCTTTCCAGAAGCAGGATCAGGATTGCTAATATGATTATGATAACAGTGCATCTCCTTTCAGCGATGATGGTTTTATTGCTTGTCCCTTGCTATGGGTGTCAAGATCCAAAAAAATCAGTGTGAGGAGAGCATGAGGGTTTGAACAGATGCTCCTGCTCCTCTTCCACAGGAAGGGTTTCCCTGCAGCCATACCTCCCCCAGACCAGGGAATGCCCCAGAAGGCTTCCTCATCCAGATTAGGCAAAATACTTATGCCTTGACAGGGAGTTTGTGTGCTTTTAGGAATGTGTAACTCCATATTCTTTTGATGCAGCTGTGAAACATCTTCACCCCGTTTCTCAGGCATAGGCAGCCTTTGCTGGAGTAAGGAGGAAAAGGTTATCTACCAGAATCAATCTTGGCTTTTCTGTGTCCAGCAGACAGTATGGATTACAGTCCAAAGGATGAGAAAGTACTCAGAATTTATCTAATGCCAATTTTTTAAGCCTTACTGAGTGTGAGACTTGCAGTGAAATGCTGTCTGAAAGCCCTGACAGCTTTATGCACCTTTCCAGAAGCCCTCTGACCATGGGCTCCCTCCAGAAGACCCTGCCCAGCAGCGACAATCAGGGCAGAACCCAGCCTGGCAGCCTGCTGCAAACAGGGTTCACTGCTCAGCATGTCAAGGAGCAGCAGTAAGCATTCGTGCTGCAGCTCACCCAGCATCCTCCTGTGTGAATCCCACCTAGGGCTGAAATGAAGAGGGCAGCGAATACACACATACTACTCTGTATGACTGTGAACACCGTTTTCCGGCTAAGGAAAACTCTGTACATTGAATGGTCAATGAATTGGTCTTGATAGGGGATTGGTTATGGCCTCTTGGTTACTAGTCTGCATAGCAGTCCTGGGCAAATCAATCTGACTGCTTTAAAAATATAGCTGGGTTCAGGGACTGGGTTACAAAATGGTTCCAATTTGTAGTGCCAACAGGACCTTAAGAATATCCTATAGGCAAGCACAAGCCCTAGGCTGTCTCATTTGTATTATTCCTTGTTCTGCTTTCTCTTTCTTTTTAAATAAGGAACAATACAAAGAATGAAAACTCAAAATCCAAGTCATGCTGTCAGAAAGAATAATAGACCTATTCTGTACAAAAATGCCTGTATTGTTGGTTTGTTTACTTCATCTATTTCATGGCCATGCTGCTGTCAGAGCTGTGGAGACAAAGCCCCAGCTCTTAGCTTGCTTCTGGGTGCGGGGCAGGGAGATCTTCCCCCTCTGCTGCTTTTACTAGGGTGGCAACAGAAGTCAGTGTCGGAGCAGCGCACTCCACCCACCCCCATAAGCAACACCGAGGGAGGGAGCTGTGAGATAAATCAGAGACATCCAGACTTCCCATTAAATCCAGCCCTTCTATAAAGATCCAATATCTCAATGGCACATGGGGATTTATAGGCAAAAAGCCCATTAAGCATGCTAGGGAGTTAAGCATGGCTAGTACAGCTCTGCACATCTGTGAGGAGGTTTAAAGCTCACTGTCTTTCACTGGAAGGGCGTCTCCAAAACTATACTCTGCTTCATATCCCCCCTGTAATGACTAATACACTGTTGGAACGTCTCTATTAGATTGATGACAAGGAGAGGGTTTTAGAAAGTCCCAATTCAAATAAATAACTCAACAAAAACAGTTTGTTCCCATACAGCTGTAGCAGCCACAATCTGCTAGGAACTTTCTCAACAAAATAGAGAATAACAGTCCTACATGAAATCTAAACAAAGATCTAATTAGAAAACAAAGGCAATGGGTAAAGGAAGGGGTAGATTGCACAACCTACAAAGAAAGAATCATCATTGGTGGGATGACATGCGTATTAATGGATGTCTGTTTTTTGTGGGTTCTGGTCTCTTTTCTATCTATTTTTAAGCAGTTTTCTCAGTTTCTGGAATGATAATTAAAAAAAGAAAAAGTTCCAGTCAGGGGTTACCAAACTACAAGAAAAATAATTATACTCGACTGGCAAGTTAAATCCCAGAACGGAGAAAGCGTTTTCCGAATCTCAGAACAGCTTATGGAAGAAACAATCCTGCTTCTTTATTCTGATAGTTTTTAAAGAAGACATTGTCATTCTAGTTAAGCAATCTGAGTTTCTAAAAGAAATAGTGTCAGAGCAGGCCGTTTTTACTAAAACAGGAATATGTGCATTTTCATAATCAGTTTCTTTAATTGCCAAGAAAAAGTCTAAATCTCACACCACATTCCAAACACTGCCCACCCCCTCCTGTCCCTCCCACCCTGCATCTAAGTGCTGATGAATTAGCCCTGCTGCTGCCACGTGTGTACGTGTCAACAGAGTGGATGGAGATGATAGCTCTGCAACACAGAGTGTAACACAGAGGAGCTGTAAACAAGGCAGGGACCCAAAACAAAAATACCAAACATTTTGATGGTAAATCTGATTTAGTTGAGCCAGCTTCATGCAATGTTAATTTAATTCAGTGTTACAAAAATACGCTCTCATGTGAAACATTTTCAAATGCCTGAAACAATGTTAGTGTGAAAAATTCTTTAACTCATCCAGTTCATTCCTAGACGATGTTTCCTGCCAGCTACATTCACCACAAATGCTGTCTGGTAAATAGCAGCTGCAAAGGAAGGATAAGGATGCCAGGGTACACTTCAGTAAACACTCCTCAGTGGCTCACTATATCCTGGGCCAAGCAAGCTAATATACACTCACAGCCGTGCTCATAAATCCTCAAACGAAGTAGGACTTTGCTTTCGTAACTTCCCTGAAGGTGAGGACAGGAGATTAAGGGCATGCCTGTACTTAGTGCTGCCTTTGTGGAAAGGGACTCAGCCAGGCGAAGCCAGCTGGGCCAGTGAAGGCATTTGCCTTGCACGGCTCTAGCTGTGCTACAGCACGTTCTTGCGGCAGCCTGCTGGGGCACATGGGGGTAGGCACCCTCCCCTGCCACCCATTCCGGGCTACTCAGGTTGTGCCCTGCCTTTTGACTGGCAGCACTGAAGTGCTCAGGCTCAGAAATTAAACCTAGCTGTTCCCATGTCTCTTCTTGTTTTCTCACCTGGCCCATGTTGTTTTCTGAAGCCAACACCTTTCCCCACAGGCTGCCAGGCAGCAGAGAGGAAATAGGGGTGAGGGCTGTCATCTGCCACAGACAGGCTGGCTCAGCACATACCCCCTTGGCAGCACCAGAACAGCACCTATGAAGGATGAGACTGCTATTGAGCAACACTTCCACAAGATCTTGTCCAGAAGTGACTCCCCAGGGAGGATGGCTGGAGCTGGACAAGCCATGATGACCAGCCTGGGAGACTACTGCAGGCGCCAAAAACCAGAGGGAGAGACAGGGTTTCCAGGAACCACACCTGTGGGGGTAAACACACTTGCAGGGCAGGCAGCCATCCCTGGGGAAGAGATTGCTGCCTGCTGGCGTCACTGCCTCTCCACCAGAGGTTATCAGTCTTGCAAAGGCACTAAGGAAAATGCTGGTGTGAATGGCCCTAATCTGCTTCTTCTGCTGCCCCTGATAACCTGGGGAGGGGCCAGGCAAACAGGGCGCTTGTCCAGCACCATAAGAAGTTGAAGGAAAACTGCCTTTCATCAGCACAGAGAATGCAAAAGGGCAGGATCTACCCATATCCTGATGCAAAGTTATTCTACAGCTACAGTGACCAAGCACCTTATAGAGCGCTCACAGTACAAGTACAGCCCCTTCCCAGTGGCTTTAGCCAACCCCAATTCATGCAGGAGCCAGATGGGTGGAAGCTAGCAGGCATGCAGTGCTGTCCAGGAGCTCATTACTCTCACATTGCTGCTGACTTTAGGCTACTGAAACCTCCCCTGCCTTATCCCTGGTATGTTCAGTTATACAATTGTTTCCCAAGATGGCTGTGTGCCAATTTGTTTCATTAACCGGGAAGTGAGCATGTCAAGAAAACTGTTGCCTGGAAAGAGAAGAGACAGAAAAGGTAAAGAGAAATAGCATTATGAGAAAGTCATATGACAGCTTCTGTCACACAGAAGGAAACAGTTTGGAGTGGTTGAGGGCCTGGTTCATAACAATATCAGAGGAATGAAGAGAAATTTTAAAAATTAAAAAAAATAATTAAAAATAATTAAAATTCTGTCGCTGCCTCTCCTCTTCCCATCTCTCCCCTTTCCCCCTGGAAATAATGAGAGATCAAGAAGCAGACATATCAGCAACACTTCCAGAAGCTCATAGGGAGAAGAACACTCCTAACCTTGTCACATCATGGCAATAACTAAGTAAAATCCACAGGGGAAGAACAAATAGCAAAAACTGACTATTCCAACTTGACAAACCTGTGCTTCAGAAATCCCTGGTACATCAAACCTAATGTTGAGCAAACACCAGCTCCACCGTCTCAGCAACAGTCTTGGACAATAAATGGGGGGTGTCAAAATGTGACCCAGGTGTTGCTAGTACAGCAGCAGTGCCTATATGGACTGAGATACCCTGGTCATTAGTATTGCACTCCATTAATTAAACTGCCTAAACTCATATACAAAAGAAACTCATGCTCCACGGCTTAGATGCTTTTTAGCAGTAATAGCCATAGACATCACTGGCACTGCTTGAATAATACTTTGTGACAGAGATTTTAAAAGCAATTGACAAAAGCCCTGTAAATAAAAATGTAACATTCCCACATATAGCAAAACAAAGCTCTCACTGATAGGTACCAGGGGAAAGGAGAGGGGAAAATGTGGTGATATCATCATATAAAATAAAATTACTTCTATGCTGTAAAACTTTCCAGATTTTTTTCTCTCTTTCTAGCCACCTCTCATATTTTAGGTTGAGGTGGTTGGACCTACTAAGGACCCCATTTCTAGTCATGTCACCTTCTCCATAATTTACTAACATTTATTACCTAAAATATAAAAGTCCAAACAGTTCAAAACAAAGAAAACACAGGTCAAGAGAGCTGATGAAAACTGGGAATCTGGGAGGAAAACAGTCCTGTGAGAAGCTGCTTCAGCACTAGACAAATAAAATCCCCTCTCCCTGGATACAAAGACATAACTCTTATTTATGTGGATGGGAGACATGCTCATGCACTGAGGGGGGAATAACTACCATAGATCAGCAGAATGACTGCACTGGAGATAGCTAAGCCCAGACTACATGTGCAATGAATGTGAAAATCATTTTAGCCATCTGGGCTATGTAATTTTTCACAGATGCTTTCGGAGATGGATGGACCTTGTTGCCTCTCTTTTCCCTGACATTTCTTCAATGTTTGCAAATTGCTTTCTGGGACCTGTAGGACGGTACTCCATAAAAATTTAGCATGTTCCTTTCTGCCATCATCCCAAGTGTTCAAACAGACCCCTGTAACCAGTTTTCCTTCCAGAAGGATTCTGCAGAACACCCTGTTCAGTTGGATGCAGTCACCCGGCAGGTATTCAATGTCCACACAGACTGCAGTACAATTACCTCCAGAGACATCTTCAAAAACCTCAATTAGAAAACTGCTTAACTCATCATGTAAAAAGTTTTTTCTTGGGTACCTAAAAAATACACACACTCACTGAGTCATTAAGATACAGAGATGCTGCTCTCAGTTGCTGTAGCTACCAAAATTAACCATCTCACCCTTTGTAGAAGAGGATCACTACAAAAACAAAACAAGAAGCTCTTAGTACTTTTTATTCAACTGCCTCAGAGCAGTTTTGTAAGTCTGAGGCATTAAAAAAAAGCAGAGAAAACATGCTAGACTTCGTGAGCTACTGGTGTTTTGAAGTTTGTTAGCTAGATTTTAACCAACTAAATCCAGCAGGGAAGATTCTATGATTTTTTTTTTCTTAGTCATGTTGTAGTTCTTGTGCAGAATATCAGGTTGTTGTCACACAGTGTGCTAACTCTGGTTGTAGGGCACATAGTACCAAATAATCCACTGAATCTGCCCAAACTTTCATTTCTGGTTCTAATTTGTTTTAAAGTATTTCTGAAGGATAACTTCTTTGTTCTGGCAGGTGTTACAGTCTGTCCTCTCAATCCAGCATAAACAGAAGTCTGAAATACATGCTGTTTTGCAGGTTATTTTGCAGGCTAATGGAGTAACCAAACCTATTGAGTCTGATATGAGACACATCTATGTTGTCAGTTGATCTGGATCTGGTGTTGCACAGACCTGATCTTAATGGCACAGTAAGTAGGATGGATGTTTGTGGGACCTCAGGGCTTGCACCACCCATACCAATGGTCATTTTATTTACACCTGGAGGTTGCTTTTTAAGAGGCACAACGCTACTTCTTGATGGCATCCAGTGTTGAACAACCACAACATTGAGAACAGCTAGCACAAAAGGAACAGATCAGGGTGAGCCTCATATTTGTATGCAACAGTTTCCCAATTTTGTACAGGTTCTTCATGAACACTGAAGGCAGCTAGCCTGTGCTTTTGACCTGTGCTTTTGCACTGCATGCAGCTGGGACTGTGATTCTTGGAGCGTTTCTCTAATGGCAAGGATAGTTTAAGCAGTCCTGGCTCCCCTTCTTCTTTGGATATTGGTGCCCACGCCACTCCCCTCAAACTGCTCAGCCAAAGCCAACTATTTATGCAGCTGTGTGGTGAAATGTTTCAAGACCTGATCTGTGCAGGGAGAAAAAAAACCTGAAAAAAAAATTCTAGGCTATTTTTCTGGCTGGATCACTTATGTGATCAGGTACATCAGGAAGCCACACGAATACTTTTGGCATAGCCTAAGGTGGAAAAGAGGAAAGAAGGCAGGCTGCTCTATAGGAGGTGTAATTCAAACAGTGCTGCTCCTGGATGTGGAGCCATAGCCAAAACACTGTCCTAATGTCCCTGAGAAGTGGGATTTGTCGGCACAGTTCAGGTCTTCATTAATAAGAGCTGAGCCCCCTTTATAAACTTCCTCTCCTTCTCATGGGGGTGTGTGGGGAAACAGGCTTATGTGGTTCTGCTGGCATGAAGTTAAAGCCTTGTAATACTAAATAAAGCTGGGCATGGTTTTTATAAGCTTAGTAATAGTGCCCTGTGGAAACAGGCCATGACTACAACCGCGGTAGTGTCTAACTGCATCTTTAAGTGGCGCTCCAAGTCTGCCACATGGATATTTTTGCAGGGCTTTGAAGCAAGAATGATCACTGTTGTTAAGACTAAACAGTTTTATAACTTTTAAGCTCCAGCCATCAATGAGACAAAACTAGGTAAGCATTTTATATACATCTGCAGGTAGCTGAAGAAGTTAAGTCTTACTCTGTGGCCTGTCACAGTTACTATTGATCTTAGTGCACAAAACCAACTATCTATAACAGGCAAGCCTGACTCATTGCATTCCCTTCCCTTACTTCAGAAAGCTGTCTTGTGTCTACTTGTGTATGGAAAATCTAGAGACTGCCTATGAAAGAAAAAATCTTTACCTTCAACTTCAAAACTACAACTTCCAAATCACTGTTTTTTGAAGTAACTATAGCTTATCAAGAAATAAGTCTGTTACTCTTGAGGTTAGCCAAACTCCGAGAGGCTTCATTTCAAGTCTCTTCTCCTGCTGCAGGGAATATTGCTGGTTAAAAATCCCCATTTTCTCCTTGAAGAAGGGTTCCTGTCTTAATGACAGGAACTGTTAAAAGGACAGGGTCCTTTTCTTGTACAGTGTTAGAGGTCACATGACCAAGTACAGCTGAAACCTAAGCAGCAAAAAGAAAAGGTGGAAGTCTGAATTTCCGTTCATTTGGGATATGGAAACACACTTTAGTTAAAGGAAGCAAGAGGTGTTGGACAGTCCAAACGTTTTACAACTAACTGAATCAGCTGCTCTCACCCTTTGCAATGTGTATCAGTTTTGCAGGTGCACCTGGAAGACTATGGGAAAAACAGAGCAGCAGAGATACAGAACAGAATGTGACACAAATCAGGAATCCTCTAAAAGGTGCACTACAATTGTTTTTAAACCTATTAAGCAGCAAGATCATATATAACTATATAACTAAAACATGTAACTAAAACATATATATAAAACATATAACTAAAAACTTGCTTTCTTTCTACCACAGTCCACAACCATAAAATAAATCACAAGCATTACAAGCTCCTCATGGGTCATTTTTAACTTAATTTTTTTTTTTTTGCTCCGGAAACAATCACAGACATGCAAACACAGCACACAGAGACTTCACTGCTCTTCGTTGGCTGTCTTCTTATTTGGAAATAAAATACTTCTCTCTAAATAAACCATCACTCCTACAACAATCTGTGATGTAGCATTTAAGGACTTCTGAAGGAGTTTAAAGGTGACATATAAACTGATATTTATGTATGATTAAGTGAAACTTCTGCATTCAGCACAGAAACCTAATCCTCTCCAGGGTAGAATGCAGCAACTGTTCCCAACCGGAGCAGCATCCCGCTGGCCCTGATCAGCGCAGAGGTAAAAGCACGCAGTGACTCTTGGAAGTGTGCAGGACCTGGGCAGAAGACGCAGCTCCAAGATACTTTATTTAATACGGGGCTGCAGAGCGGGGTTTCACAGTCCTTGCAGCAGCACAACCCCCTGCTTGCAGATGGTGAGCGGAGGGAATATCACTTTTGGCCTCGCAGGGCCCCCTGGAGCACGGGTTCAGAACTGGGACAGAGGAATAGCGCTGCCCGGAGGATTCCTGCTCCCTGCCGGCAATTCCTGCGTCAGGTCAAAACAACACCGTTTCTTGAAGTATTCAGCTGGATTTTGGAAATTGCCCTGCTCACCCACAACGCTCACTGCATTGAGCCTATGTTTTAAGATTTATTTTTTTGGTCTTGTTTTGGTCCTAGCAAACAGATACAACATCAACTACATTATCTTCCCAACTAAATCTTACCGGCTTAGTATTTAAAAGTTTGAATTCTTCCACTTCTGAAAACATCACCACTTTCTGAATTTCAAAGTTATTTTAAAAGAGTAGGAGGATGCTGCATATCACTTTTAACATGCATCTGATGTTATCTGCAAGTGCCTGGTCCCTCAGCGACTTCATCTGTTCCCATCTCACTTGGCAAAAGAGGTTTTGCATAGATAGTGAGTTGGCTACCACTGTTTTATGTGCTACTCTCAGGAGCCAGCAAGGAACAGCTGGTCTGTGTTGCGTATACCCTTAGACTGTGGACATCCCACTCTCAAATATTGTAGCTTGCACTTCCCAATGTTCTACAGTGGCTTAAATAGCTGTGTGAAAGGTAGATTTCAGGGCTCTTTTTCTATTTAGAGTTTTGCACCTCCCAAGTATATGTTTTCAAAGTCTTTGCAACAGCAATAAATGCAACTTTTCATTAATTTTATTTAAATGAAATTTAATTTAATTACCTGTCTTTCCCAGGTAATCACTATATTCAGCAACTAGGGATTAGTAAAAATACCAAATATCATGAGAAATGTAATAAACCAAACGGAGACAACAATATTCACCACTTGTTCTACACTCCCACTGTTTCTTTTGCCTGTGTATCTGGGCCAACAGTTCAGATAATGGAAAACATTTGCAAAGAGGTCTTCGTGCATGAAGAACACTTAACTTTTCATATAATGGAATTCAGCAATATTTTCCTGAGAGTGTGAGGCAGTGCTTCTCCAGTGAGGTTTGCTCTGAGTGCTTGCACAACTTACATGACTGACAGAAGATCTGCTGGCTTAGGAAACTACTGCAGTAGCCAAGTTACAACACTGCATTTTTGCACAACAGGTAGGAACAACTGTTCCAAAAGGGACTTTTTTTTCTTAGGGATGTAATTTCCAGTCCCCAAAGAATAAACAGAAGTATCAGCCATTTCAAAAAGAAAACGTGTTTTTTTCCTGGATTCCTTACATAATACCTTTATAAAATTATCTTACCAGATAAGCTTTGGCATGCGAAGAACAGCAGTAAATAATGATGCAGGCAAAAGTGAAAAGCTCTATTTTTTTAAGCAAGACTCAGAGATACATCAGTCAAAATGTAAGTTACTCTATGGAGTAATTACTGGCTTAAGACTGGGCAAATACCTTCCCTCTACTTACATATCTTATACTTGAATCAAGGTACAACGTGAGCTGTAAACTTCCTGTGTTTGGAGGCCTAACAAGAAAGCACAGTAGATTAACTGTAGGGACCAGGAAATGCTTTGATCAACACTTCAGGAGAAACCTAAAGCAAACATGCACTACAGAGACCACTGATGTATATAAAGATTTTGTTGTTTCTGTTTCACTAACAATATTAACTGCTATCAAGTGTCTAATACGATTAAGGTGAGTGACAAAGGGGTGAGAATTCAGATCAGATTAGGAAAAAGAAGAGGTTATAGACTGCTTGAGTAAATTGCATGTTTTCAAACCATCTAGTTCAGGTTGAAATTTATTCTAAGGAAGCCAGAGAATTGTCTGAAGCGATCTCACATTATTAATGCTGCATTGGACCCTCCTGAGAGGAGGCTGGCATTGCATAGACTGTGAAAACACAAACATAGTGCCTCATTTTGGTGCTGTCCCTTTACGCAGCACTTTATAATCTGTCTTTCTGTCATAAATTTTAAAGTGTCACCAGTAATTCTTTTGAAAGCTCTCAGATTTAAATTCACCTTAGCTTTGACAGTCTGAAAAAGATTACATCTCTTGCAGACCTGACAATTTTTGGTTTTCTCATAGCAGTAATTGCAATGATGCTCATGATAGTCTTAATACAGCAAATAAATGTGACTTCTACATGCATGTCCAAATGTATGTATATTCTGAATTTTAAAAAATCGCTATATTGTTAAGCAAGCAGAGGTTGAAATTACAAGACTGTTAAAACACTGCAGAATACAATAGAGAATACGATGCTTATTTGTCCTTTGTGTCATGTGGTCTATAAATGAATAAAGGAAGAAAACCTTTCTGATAGCTGCCTCTAAGGTAGTAACCTGCTTTCAAATCATTTGGCATTGCTGCTAACTAATAAAAACAGACAGAGTTTTAATCAACACACATCATCCCTTTGTCTTTAGAAATGCTGAGATGATAGAAATCCTTCAAAAAATATAAATAAAATAAAGGTACCTATTTCTGAAGTTAATGCGTGAAAAAATAAGCACACAGACCACTTGTCTTGGGGTAAAATAAATGTTTCCCATTGAAAATGAGGACTTTTTTTCCCCCAGAAAATCTTCAATACCAAAATCAGTATTCTACATATGGATATGCATTGGTATACAGGATATAGAAAGTTTTGGTGAAATGGTCAACAAAAAGTAATGATCTGGTTTATTATCTTTATTCTTCTACACTACCTTTGTCAGTCAAAACTAAAAACCTACTCTTTATTGAGTATCAACTTTTTGAAAAGTTGAAAGAATGTATGTTGTTAGTACTGGCAACTTGACTGTGGACAGGATCCCATCACTGAAGGTGGTAACAAATGGAATTAAACATCAGGGATATTCCTCAGCCACTCTAATGTGGTTCAACATGCATGAAACAAAAATTCCTTTAACCAGACAACCAATCAAATAAGAAATAAAAGCCCCATAATGGTGGACAAAACCAGTAGTCTTACAGCTGGATGTAATGATATGGTTACAAGTGTAGTGTAGACATACCCATACATGGTTTGCTGATTAATAAACCAATGCCTTGTTCTGACAAGATGCTGGAAAGAGCTGTGGTGTCAGTCCAACAGGACAATTACACGTATTTAAGAATAAAAATGTGGGTCATCTCAATTCAACTATTTATGTTACTACAATTTAACTCATCCTTAAGTGCTGTATCCTGCAAGTTTGGGCTCTAGTTATGTTAGAATAGGAAATAAGACTCACTTGAGTATGTGGTGTAACACTCTGAGCCAATTAGCTTGTGAATTTATCATGGCAGATTTATCAGGGCTTGCAATGGGTCTCTCATCACTACAACCTGGTCAGGGCTGGTTCATCCAGCTCACTATGACCAAGCAAAATTTATGTGACAGTTGATGTATTTTTCCACACAAAACTTTCATTATCTAATCTAAATGATGAAAAATGTAGATTTCTCAGGGAGAACGTAAGTGCTCTTCCCTGATCCTACAGATATCCAGTAACTCTAGTTCTTGTGATGGCACAACAGCCACATCATTCCATTGCTCTTTGTTCCTCCCCTAAATTAATGATAATAGCACAGTACATTTTCTTAAAAAACTCAGCTTGTTACCTGCATTCAGGTAACAGTTTTCTTCCTTTTACATAAGTAATGCAGCAAGACTTATCTGAGTGCTAACAGCACATCCCTATCTCACCCCCAAGACAACATTGTCTCTCTCGCTTTTGTGCTCCCCTGCCATCATGAGACTGTCAGCAGTAGTGCCAGTGAGTCAAAACCAAGGAATGTGCCTTTAACATGATCAAAAATGAATTCAAGAACACGATGAATACAACCATCAAAAGCTAACTTTCCATTCCTATTGATTTGGGGTGATCTGGATTTTAAGAGATGGAAGAGCTATCTATCAATCTACTTCCTTAACTGACCCTCGACAACCCATCACTCAAATGGTTCGAGATACTGGTAATCTATTAATTCTACCAATCAACATTTTTGGTACTCCAGTGTTAGGTGAAGACAAATAAGCCACCAAAAAAAAAAAAAAGAAAAAAAGAAAAAAAAAATCTGGCTGATTCTAAGACAAAGATGGTCCCGTGGTAGTCTGCAGTCATTTCTGGCATACATAAAAATCTGACATCATTTAAGGGGTGCTGGCAGGTTCTCAAAATAAAACTAAATTTTGGATCCTCTAAAGAACACATCACATCCTGGCCAATGCAATAACTTCGATTATAAGAATCTTGTGCAACATAAATTCTCTTAACACCATCACAATATTTATGATCAATGGACTTAAAAAAATGAAAGTGGTAGCTGAATTTGTGGTAGATCGGATTTTGCTCCCACTTTTCCAACAGCTCTGAAGAAAACGAAGAAACTTTCCCAGTGACTCTTGCCCCAGCTTTCCAAAATCTTTTTAGTTTTCATTATTTCTCTTACAATGAATCGAAAAAAATCTTTTTTCCACTTTTGTCAGCTATTTGGCTCCCTATCCTTCATGTGGTTTTAGTCACTGGATGTAACTCATACCTCCTGCAGGGAGTCAAGCTTTGATTCACAGTCTCATTTCCTCTAAAATTAGGCTTATTGCTTCCCACAGTCTTGTCCTGTCCCAAGCAGACCATCCAAAAGCAATCAACAAAGTGGTTGTCCATCTCTGCTAATGACTTTTTGAACTCAACATATATCTAGATGATTCAATTTTAATTTTTGTCAATTTAATCTTGTCCCAGATGCCAAGAAAAGACTTCATTTTACGTGAAAATGCCAAAACAATGAACTAAAATAGCATAGCAGTGTAACTTTATTCTTTGACTCTTTTAAGGAAGGTGAAAGAGTCAAGGGCAGCTTCAAAGTGAATGACTAGCTACAGCAAAATTCTCTGTGCTTTGCTTCATCACCTCTGGCATAAGCTGATCCTTAAATACATCCTCCTTGGATAATGATTACAGTATGCTTTACATGGTTTTTAAGTTTTGAGATACTGACATACTGCATTTTAATTTGCTAAAATGAGGCTTCCTTTCATGAAGAAAATTAGATCACACATACGTTTAAAATGAGACAGGGCTATGGAAAACCTATGTTTCTATGGTATTTTTAAATATAGTTGATGGTTACCAAGAAGTTGTCTTAACTACTTCGTTCTCCTTGTTATCTTAGAGAGGTAAAAATGCTCATGATGTAAGTAATTTTTTGGTTTGTACCAAACCCAGCTCAATTCTGACTAAGAGTTGTACCATATGAATTACAAATATGCGTTGGCTCTGCAGAGTTGTAGTCTCTTGCACAGTAAGAGCAAATCTAAAACACAGTTTAGAGTGTGATATGATGCTATCAAGGCATCAGCATGATTAGAACTGTTAGGCCATATTTTCAGCTGGAGGAGGAAGCAGTGATGACCATTGAACTGACTGAACATCTATTGCTTACACAGTTAGGTAGAAGCTAAAGTCTCTGGTGCTGTGCAGCACATATTTCCTTGTTAGCTATGTATTCCACTCTTTAGTGCACACTATTCCTATCTTATTCTTCAACTAAAAGTGTGAGGTATTTTCAAAGAACAGAATGTGTATCTTGTATATCTGTTACTGAAAGGAAGAAGTTAATTGCTTGTAATTCCACCATATTTTATTTGAAAATTTACTTCCCAGCTGACTCATTTCTAGCATATCAGTGATTCTGATGTAATGCTCTTTAATGTAGATCTGTTTTCCATTCAGGACTAATTTTTTTTTTTCAGCCAGAGAGATAATCAAATCACTCTTAACATGGTGCATAAAAAAGAGGAATTGATTCCCTTGCAAGGCTTACTTAAGATTCAGTCAAACTGTCAGTAAGTATGTGGAAAAATTAAGACTTACATAACTGACCAATTTTAAAGAAAAAGGATGGGGTTTGCTATGTATCCTCTTAAAAAAATAAAATTTTAAGTGCTGCCATTAGATGCCAGACACACTGTACATTTTAAATGTGTTCTAACCAGACCCTGTGATTCTGTTGTAGAATAGTTGAAAGACAACACATTCCAGAAGCAGTTCAATGGTCTTGCAATCAAAGTCCTATTTTCAAAATGGATTTAAACACTGTTTCAGTTTTGAAAATCAGGAATGGAGCTTCAAAGGAACTGGAATCCTGTTCAGCAGTATAACCACTCTTAGGTTTCTCCCTAGCACGAGTAAAAGCCAAAAGTCCCAAATGGGATTTCCAAATTTCCACATATGAAAACTGAACAGTGTCATATATTTAAAAATGTCCTCGCAATAATAGATGTAGAAATACTGTCATCATATTTCCACAGGAGCATCCATGTGTGCTTTCTGCCTTCCTCCTCTATGAAACTAATCAGCATGCCTCGCAGTAAAATATGTAAAAACAAAAAAGTTTTATTTCTGAAATGTTGCACGATATTTTCTGACTTTTAAAAACAAAATAGAAAAATCATTACTAACTGATATACACTGAAAAAAGTCACACAAATGGGAATATAAAATTTAAGATGGGTCCATTTCTCTTCCTCTAATATGCAAAAAACTGGCATTATAAAACTAGCCATTTGACTTTCCATGCTTAAACATGAAACAATGAGTGTATTTATTATAGCAAGGTTACATAATCAATTGGAAAAATGGCCTATTTCTTTTAAAATTATGAGCAACATGCCATCCAGTTACTTTTTTAAAAAAAATTTTCTTTAAAAAATACCAAAACACTTCAAACCCCCCAAATTAAAAGAAATTATGATCTCTTTACTTAAGACTGTGATTTTTTGAGCCCATTCCCCTGAGGTGCAGGCTCTAGCCCCACAGTCTGAGTCACATCTCCCTGGGCAGAGCTCTGTTCCAGACAGTACAGCCTTGCTTGCTCCCCATGGCAGGCAGGAGCAGGCTACACACATGCTTTCCATATGGCTTCAAGACATGCTTGCCTTTCAGAGGCTCAGAGGGGATGCAGAGCTTCCAGAGAGGAGTCTGTACTTCTGTCATACTCACTGATGCACATGATAAAGTTTGTTTCCCTCTTGAGATAATCTCTGCAACAGAGCTGACCTTAGTCATAAATTTGTTGTTTGTGAAGTCCTTCATTAACAAAACCATGATTTCTCTGGATAAAAGAAGTATAAATTAAAAAATCTTCTTATATTATTATTTGCTTTTTCAAATCCAGCATTTGTTCCACATGGCCGGATCATGGTCTTGAGGAACCTTGTCCCTGAACATCCATGGCCTACATCAAAAGAAACATGGACATTGTGAAGTGCAAATTTTAATGGGGTCCAGCCGTGAAAACCTCAGTGTTTATGCAGTGAAACAAAGGAGAACAGCACTGGGGAAAAGTCTGGAAAGGAGAGCAATTCCTGTATCTGCATTTCTACATTGTAGATTACTGTTATTCTATCATTCACCTATCTAGAAACACCGACTAGTGCCAGGTCTTGATGCCCCAGCATCCAATTTCTCTGCTTTGAAAGGCTTTCGCCTGCACTGGAATTTGCAGCTGGGAAGAATGGCCCATGAACTAAGTCCACAGAGCAAACTTGGCATAAGGCAAAGGCAGGAACATCTGCTGCCATCATGAACAGCTTGTTGGCCACACTCAGCCACAGAGGATTGACAAACAACTGATCTGCTTTCCCACCTCTCTGGTTTGGCTGGTAGACTCCATGTGAATTAATCTAAACCACCCAATACACTGAGCACAACCTATTTGCTCTGGGAAGGACTGATCAGAAAGGCATTATTTAGACTGATTTCTCCAGAAAATAGTCATTCTAACACTGAGAGATAAATCCTACTTTCATTTGCAAAAATGGAAAACACTTTTTGATTTTACGGAGACTTATAGGTATTTATAGGTTATTTATCCTCTCCTAGGTGTTTGTTTTTTTAGCCAAAAATAGGAACAACTTGGTTAATTTGTAACTTAAATATGCAGAACACTCATACATTCCTCAAACCATCTTCAAATGATTTTTATTAAAAGTGTAGAGATACTAGATTTAAAATACACGTATAGAATAGCTTAGGTGACAGATGGCTACATCACTAAGAAGAAAGATTGCTTTTCCTAATGACTCACTGCATGGACCTCTGGAAAAAGATGAACCATCGTCTCACTTTTCCTATCCCTACTACATTTGTCATAATGCTTATTCCCCTACCTTGCTAAAATATTTGGAGGAATGCTTAATAAGCATAGCCTTGCACTTTGCTTTAAGTTACATTCATGGGAAGGATGCTTATCCTGTTTTACCCATCTGTATAAAACCCAGATTTTATAGATGATGAAACTTTATATACATGTGTTAAGTGGTTACAGAATGAATATGACTCACAAGTGAGGTTACCTTCATTCATTGGCTGCCTTAATTCCATAGACTAAAGGAACTAATTTTCCTGTCTGTCCTCACATCTGCATTGCTTTCTTACAAAAAAAAAAGGCAAAACAACGACCCCCCCCCAACAAACAACCCCCCCCAAAAACTCAAAAAACCAAAATCCCAAAAATTAAAATATCACTCATCAATATACTGAGAGACCAAAGATGGCACTTTAACAGCCTGACCTGCCCAACTAGCAGCCTTGCAGAAAAGCAATGTGGGCTCGTATCGAACATCAAGTGGAATGTGGGCCAGCCATGTACCCTTGCAGTGATGGAGACTAGCTTTATACCAGATTACATGAGCAAGATAATAACCAGCAGGTCTAGAGAGAAGTTTTTTCTCTTTTCTCTAGCACCTGAAATCACATCCAAACCACTGTGGGCAATTTGGCCAAACATCACAAGAGGAATACTCATAAAGTAGTGAGAAATGCAGCAGAGGATGGGCCCAAGCCTAACATTGCCACGTTTGCTTACCCTGGACAAAAGAAGGCAGAAAGGCAACCTAACAAGTCCTCACCTACCTAAAGTCAGATCATAGAGAAGACAGAGCCAAACCTTTCTCAGAGATGAACAACAGCAGAACAAGAGGCAGTAGTCATAAATTGAAACAAGAAAAACTGATTAGACACAAGGACAAAATTCTTTATGGTGACAGTGGTCCAGCAGTGAAAGGGACATACAGGGAATTAGCAGAATCAGCATCCCTGAAGATAGTCAAAAGTGAACAGGACCTGATACACCTTTGAAGTTAGCCATGCTTCAAGCAGGCAGTTGGAACTAAATGGTTTCCATAAACTCCTTTCAACTTAAATTATTATGTGATTATATAATTTATGACTAATAAGAGGCATCAATAACGTTCCCATTATTTGTTCTCTACTCTTTCTCTCTCCCACCCTCTCCTTTCCCCAAGGGGGACATTGGCTTGCCAAGTTGCACATAATTGTGAAAGAATATTCTCAAAAGTACACACTGTCCATGTAAGGTGTCAAGTATGAAACACTGGTGTTGGCAAAGAGCCAGATGCCAAAATATAAACTTCTAGAGCTCAGCTGGATTTTTGAGTTGTCAGATCTGTGTCATAATTGCTGTTTATCCACATTCTTCTTTGCTGACACATATTTACAGTCTTGCAGTCCCCACTGATTTAGTGGGGTCATTTTGTGTCTGTAAGGAATTGTATAATTAAATATTGTAATTTAATCCCTTGAAACATATTAATGTTACTTGCCAGTAAAGTTAAGCATGGGAAAGATGACATTTTCAAGGTCGGTATTTATGCATTAACTTTACATGTTTAAATGAATCTAAGTGTCTTTTAGGCTTGTCCCCACTGGCAACTATATTTAAATTGAACATAATTCAGGAATAGCTCAGTAGAAAAATTTATATTCCAAAATCAGAAGGCCTAAGTTTTGGAAATTACTTAAATGCCCTCTTGAAAGTACAAAACTTAGTATGAAGATGATATTTGTATTTTAAAATAAGCATGTCTACCTACAGAAATTTAACCAGGAATATTTTATCTGAAATACTTATTCCTTCATTATTACAGAGACAATAATTATCCAGACAGATAAACTACTACAGAGTCTATATCTGCAAAAAAAAAAAAAAAAGCCAAAGTTCAAGTACAAATAAGATAATCACAATATTATACTGTAGCACAGTGTCTAATATTAAAGGTTAGGTAGTAGCCTGCTTCAGTTCCTCTCAGGGCAGATAGAGGATGCCTCCTCCAATGGACTCCCAAGACTTTTCAGGCATTTCCAGCTCTCCCATTACAGCCTAGGAAGACAGACGACTTTTTTGGCATCTTACAGTTGCCAGATAAATGCCACTGCACTGTTAACAAAGGACAAGCAGACTCAGGAAAAAAAAAAAAGTGAAAGTTAGACGTTATCTTTCTTTGAAGAAACCCCAGTCTGATATTTTGTATTCAAGTTTCAGCTCAGAGGTAGGCAAACTTTTATGGCCGAGTTATTAACTCCTGAAAATAGAGCTTCTGTAATAGAAATGCTGACAGACGCTTTAGTACAGCACTGCTATTGGGTACTGCTCTAGTCATCAGTTTTAATGAGAGTTGTTAATATCACCTCAATCAAAATAGTTGCCCTGGGCTGACATCTCGGGCTGTGCACAGGTGGTCTCAGCCAAAAATGTAATGAAGGTTATTACATTATCAATGAGGCACAGATGTACATCCCGCCTGAACTCAAGGTGGTGTTATTGCCAAGCAGGCATCTCTTTCAGCAGGTCCCAGGCCTGTTTATATCAATATGCTGTTCCAGCTCAGTGAACCCAAGCACAGCCTTCTGCTGCTTCATGGCACTGCCAGTGAGAGAAAGAGCAACTTTTATGAATGCAGGATTTGCCACTGACATGAAGGTGAGTTGCAAAAAATAAACCCAAACAATAATATAGCCTCTGAACATGGAATTAATGCATTTGGGTCTGGACTGCTTCAGCATTTTAGAACAGTTCTTCCTTTTCACCAAGCACAGTAACAATACTGGCTTGAGAGAAAACACTCACATCTTTGTTCCCTCTTCTTTTTCTCATCTGAAATCTGACATACCATTCATTGGACTTGCATGTTTTCCAAACTTTGCTTTACACTTTGCTCATTAGTGCTCATGTTCACTTACTTCACTATACAGATCACACAAGAAAGCCACATTCCTATTTCTTTAAAACATCTCTTTCTTTTATAGTAAATATACACAATTTTTTCAGGCATCTCCTGAAAAATGGGATCTATAGTGGCACCTGGACATCCAGAAGCCAAATGAGCCATATCCTCTGCTGAAGCCGTCCTTCCACTGCCTTCCTAGGACCCCAGCCTGAAGGATGCAGTACTGCAAGAGGACTGATGTAAATGAGAAATGGCATCTCATCAGGACAAAGAGCACGTTTGCTTTAGCAGAGGATGGCAACTGCTCACAGATCTCAGCTGGCACAGTGATGTTACTGTGCTCCCCAGAACCATATGTTGTACCTGGAAGCACTTAAACGTAGGTAAAGGAGCCAAGCAAGCATCACAAATTTCATTTATATCAAAGACTGAGGGTGTGTATATGTGAGCATATACATATGCATACATGCGCACGGTTAAGAGACAGAGCTGGCCAAGGCAGCCACTATTGCTCAGCCATCCTAAATGTAATTCCTGATGAATTCTGTCTGCAGAACGATGAATGTGCTGACTCAATCTTCATCTTTATCCATTTCAGTCTTTACTAACCAATGTAATCAAAGTGCTGAACTATTTGTGGTTTCACAACTGTTCTTCCATAACTTAAGAGACGGACAAAGATGAACCCTCTCCACCAGACTGCATCTGGGACCCCTAGCACTGCTCCAACATAAATCATAGACTGAAGGAGTTCCATGCCAAAATTCCTGGCACTGTGTTGTGCAGGTGATACCAGTGATTCTCTGGCCTGGACACTGCAAGTACAAATTAAGCTCTGGTTCCCAAATATTCCCCCAAAGCAATGTTTGGAAGTGATCTGACAAGTCAACCTGGAAATTCAGCAAGACAAGAAATCAATGAGTTTGATGGTTTGAGCTTTGAAATTGAATTTCTTTAGATAATGATTTTGCTTAAAAAATATCAGCCTTTTTCTTGTAAAGGATTAGATGACTATGATAAGCAAAGCTATATTTAGGTGCGCAATACTAAAACTGGAAGGAAACAAGAAAGGAGCTATTGCTTAAGCCAAGCAGAAGCAATACTGCCAAAGAACACTGGTTTTAAGTCAGGGGATAAGGGCTGTTTTGCTTCTAACAAGAGTAAAGCTGCATGCCTCCTTAGTTGAATGCCTGAGTGGAGAATTGTTAAATGAATGGAGATGCTCTTCTTCTGCATTTCTCAGCAGCAAGTATAGAGTAATCTAGTTTCAATTTTTTCTGGCTACCCCAGCATGTTCCTGTATTCTTATTACTGTCCAGGTGGAAAGAAGTCAATCTGTCTTAGTATGCACAGACCTCCCTGCTGCAGCAGACAGTCTATGAATGCAGGGCTGCACTTCTTAAACCCGGTCTCTGTGAGCACATACTCACATATCCTGATCTAAGCCTAAAAACTGTTCCCCACAAGATTTTAATGTTCTTGACCCATTTATACATTTCATGCAAGACTTCATAGGAGACAGATAGCAAAACCCACTGCAAGTGACCCAATTATGTCCTAGAAGGAACTTATGTTGAGAGTAATTGCTACAAAGAAAATAAATGTTCAGCTATCACGTTCTGAATAACTTTCAACCTGCAGCTGAAAGGGTAATGGCAGACCTTTGCTGCTGATGCTTCTCCACAGCTGTTGCTTTTATTTGCTCTCTGCTCTTTTGACTGCCACAAATTCTTCACAGTGTCCCAGAAGGGGTGCAACAGCACAGTCTCGTTCATGAGAAAAGTCATCAGAACCTTCTAAAGCACCTTCTCCTAATCATTACATACATATGAAACAGATAACCCCAAACTTTATCTATTGAAAATGCAGACAAGCAGTTTAAAACAACAGCAGCAGAAGCAGCAGTTACAGTTTCCTCCCCACCCCAATATAATAGACTGTTTAGCAGGAAATTAGACTGTGATTTCCTTAAATGAAATATAATACCCTGATTAGCAAACAATGCTTGGTTTAAAAATGGGTAGTTTCTGGCTCAGTTTTCAAAAATAATAATAACAATGAATACTGTAAGTTGATGATAGCACTTAATACTGTGTAGGAAACCAAAACTCCTGATCATAGAATAATAGATTTCATAAGGTTGGAAAAGACCTTTAAGACCATTGAGTCCAACTGCTACCCTAACACTACCAAGTTCATCTCTAAACAATCGCAAATGTTAAACACCTCCAGGGATGGTCACACAACTACTTCCCTGGACAGCCTGTTCCAAAGCCTGAAAGTCCCCAAAGTGCAGGACACAGCATTTTGCCTTATTGAACCTCATACTGTTGGTCTTGGCCCCTCGATCCAGCCTGTCCAGATCCCTCTGCAGATCCCTTATATCCTCCAGCAGATTGATACTCTGCCCAACTTAGCTTTATCTGCAAACTTACTAAGGGGGCACTCGATCCCCTGGTCCAGATCATTGATAAAGATATTAAACAGGACTGGGCCCAACAGTGAGCCCTGGGGAACACCACTTGTGACTGGGCACCAGCTGGATGTAACTCCATTCACCACCACCCTTGAGGCCCAACCATCCAGCCAGTTTTTAACCCAGCAAAGACTGTACCTGTCCAAGCCATGAGCAGTCAGTTTCTCTGAGAGAATACTGTGGGAAACTGTCAAAGGCTTTACGAAGTCCCGTTGGGTAAGAGTCACAGCCTGTCCCTCCCTCATCCATGAAGTGGGTCACCGCAGGAGAAAGGGTTGGACAAGCAGGACCTGCCTTTCACAAACTCATGCTGGCTGGGCCTGATCCCCTGGTTATCCTGTACATGTCATATGATGGTACTCAGGATGATCTATTCCATGGCCTTCCTTGGCACCCAGGTCAGACTGACAGGCCTGTAGTTCCCCAGATTTTTCTTCTGACCTTTCTTGTAGATAGGTGTCACATTTGCTGACCTCCAGTTGACCAGAACCCTCCTGGTTAGCCAGAACTGCTGATAAATGATTGAAACTGGCCTTGATGTTGCAGAAGGAAATATCTGCTGAGGGGAGGGGCAGGAGGTAGACTGCCTTTCCTAAAACTTTGACTTTTTTTTACTTCCTTCCACCCTGCATGTACATGTCCTTCCTCTAATAGTTTAAAAATAAAGGATACAATCTGTATTCCAGACATATCACATGAACAATTTTCTCTTATCGCAGATCAGGCACTACTGTCCTTCGGTAACTAACAAACTATAGAAATTGCTCCAGCTCCCAGCTGGAGGAAGCATTAGGTTTATAAATACATTTTAACTCCACCACACTACCATCTCTCTTTTGCATTGAGACATTGAAAAGAAGTAGTATGTTCATCTGTTTGTTAATAAAAGGCACCACATTCCTCAAGAATTTAGATTTGTACTGTCACACCGTAGATTGGTTACTATGAGTATCCCACTGACAAAGGAATCTCTTTCCCATACTAACTCCTCTGCTTCTAAAACTATGTGCTTTTGCTAGGATCCAGGCATGTTCCTGGGGGACTTCACTTTGCATGGGGCCTGACAGAAGGAATGGAAGAAAAGTGTGGCTGCCCTCAAGCCTTCCTCAGGAGCAGGGGCTGCTCTCGCCTCCCAAGAAAGAACAGCCAGGTTGGCATCAGCAGCACCATTCCACCTTGGGAGCAGAGGATAGCAAAAGAAGAGGCTCAGAGAGGGGAAGAAATGAGTAATTCACTGATTTTTTAGTTTTGTGAATGCCACGATAATATTGGCAACTCATAGTTTCAATGCTATTTATCAGCTGAGTCATGATGCTGCCACTTTATTGATGAATGTCTGTCAAAGACCTGTCAGGCTCTCCCACTTGGGTAGTCCATAATGGTTCATTAGGAGATGATTTCTCATGGATGCCCTGGACCTGACATCTTGCAGAAAACAAACTCTGCTGTCAATCCTGAAAGAAAGAGCCATGACTTTCAGATATATAGACTGGTAATTTTTGTGTTACTGTAAAAATTCTTGGAACAAATGGCTCTATGTAGCTATATCAGTAGGGGCCAAGAAACAGCTTTTTCCTGAACTGTGGTCCAGGAAGGCATCAAGAGTAATACTAGCCATCATAATTGGATGAATAAAGGACTCTTGTCATTACTCAAGCATAAGCAGGAAATACACAGGAGATGGAATCAGGGTCAGGACACTTGGAATGAATACAGAGAGGTTGTCATTGTAAGTAGAAAGGAGACAAGGAAGGCCAAGGCCCATGGAATGCACAAACAAATGCAGTACCAACTTGCAACTAATCACAGAATGGGTAAGGTTGGAAGGGATCACAGTGGATCACCTGGTCCAACCTCTCTGCTCAAGCAGGGTCATCTTAGAGCACATTGCATATACAGACTATCTACTTAAGGTACTAGCATTTCGCCTTACATTTCCTTACCAACTTCCAGGATCTTCCAATTACACTTTCCCTTTTCTCCTACCTCATTGGTATATGAAAGACCTATATAATCCAAGAACTAACAACCATTTCAACAGAGCTATGAAATGTGAGGCCTTTTACAGATCTACCTAAGAGTAGTTTAAATTAGCTGGCAACTGTTTCAATTGCTGGAAGCTAACACTCTGTTAATTCCACAAAAAAAGAAATTCATTGTTTAAGTGTGAATAAGCTAACCAAGAAAGTGTGTAATTCTTTGTCATTTTTTATGGGTTATGGCCAAAACAAATTCACCTTTCTCCAGAAAACTTTCCTAGTTCTGTTGACAATACTACTCCTCTTTCTACTACTCCAGCCCACATTTGGGGGTTGTGTTCGATTCCTTTCCCCTTAGCCACATTCAAACCATCTCCAAGTCTTGACAGTATTCTCTTTATCCTCTTCAAAATTCACCCTTTCCTCTCCATCCTTACAGTGCAATCCTTTACTTCATCTCTAACACATATTCTTGTTTTCATTACTGCAGCCTCCATTCTTCCTTTCTAACTTCCTATGAGCACGAAGACATATAAATCAAAGTGCTGCCAAATAAATAGCACTTGTTTCCTGCCTGAAAATTTGATCACCTCTTTTCCTTCCTCTCCCCTCCATGTCTTTTTTTGCTCACCATTAGATTTCCTTCAGAATCATAACACGTCAGCATCTTCCAAGCTCAATGTAATTCTGGGTCCTTTTAATTTATCTTCCCCTTGTTAAGCTTTCTCTTAACTTCTTGCCCCTTGTAAAGCTTTCTCTTAACTTCTTGCCCCCTTCCCTGCCCACCCACCTTTCCTCCCAGCCCTACTGCCTACCAGGTTTTTGGAGGTTCCTTGTCTTTTGCCCCATATTACCTCTTCTGTCCAAATTTCCCCAAAACCTCTGCTTCACCTGAACCTGGCAGATTCACTTCCTACATGCTGCTTTGAAAAGATATTGATTTTTAAGATGCCTTAGAGTTGTCCAAGCTGTTATCCTCAAGTGCCAGGTATACAGCTGCTACTCCTACAAACACTTAACAGCGGCAACCTGGGAACAACACTGAAAACTGATTAAATGATATGCTAGAGGTTACAGCAGATGCAGCTATCCTCAAAATGCTATCAAATGTGTGAAGCAAGCAAGTTGGAAGAAATTTAGAGAAGGAAAAGTGCTTCATATCCCTTTAGTTAGGGATGTTTGGTGTCTTTTTTTAAGAAAAACTGCTTTTTATTTTTCTAAAGAGTCACCTCTGCCTCCTCTGCATCCTACCTACCTCTAGCAAAATTACTGAGTATACCACAGCAATTAATTTCCCTTCCATGTCTTAACACCCTTCTTCAGGGTATCTGTTCCCCTTTACACTCTAGTAAAATCTATGCTGAAGCCACTGCCTCAAGGAAGCTACTCTGGATTTACAGCACTGTAAGTGTTAACACAAGCTGACCCATACTCTTATGAGAATGGGAACATACATCTATGACTCAAAATATCTACTTAAAAATCTAACCACTTTATTTAACAATTAGCATTAATCTGCTGCAAGTCTAACTCAGAAGTTGCCTGTTTGCATCAATACAAGCATGAAAAAATCCATGTATGTGGACATTCAGGCTTCAGCCTCTCTCTGCCAGACTCCTGTCAGGCTGCTACTTCTGTCTGTGAGTGATCCCTAGGAGTCAGCCCTATACCAGACTAATATTTGTCTCTCCCTTCCAATGGCATTAGAATAAGAATGTCAGCCATTGTAGGACAGAAAGACACACAGCTCTTATTTTTAAGCTATTTAGGGTCTCAAAGGGTCAAAAATTGATATTTGCTAAATGATCTATCAATGTCCTAACTATAAGTGGACACTTAAAAAAGAACCACTAAAGGGCCACCTTTAGATGGACAACCTTAAGGTACCTTAGAGACCTTCAGAATCTGAGTCCACATGCCAATATCACATCAACTGCCATCCTTTTCTCAACATGGCTTTTCAAATCCTGTTAAGCTGTATGATTTCATACTGAAGAGCTGTCCACTTTTAGGACCACTGAGAGCCTACAAAAGGTACCATCCTTTATTCAAACAAACAAAAAATTTTACAGTAGTTCTTCTGACCCTGACAGTGGCAAGAGATGAGTTAAACACTGTTTGCATTGCCAAAGGGGAGAGATTGCCTTAATCCTCCAAGATCTAATATCTCAGGAGCTTTCAGTATTTCCTCTCTTAAGCATGAGGCAGCTGTTTCTCCTGGGAAGGTTTCTGGAAGACATCTGAGATGAATGCAGGAGGCTGGAATGTGGGATGAACGAAGGAGTGCCAGGACAAGACTTCCACTCTCAGGCAATATACCCAGCCCTCCATTTAACCGCTTTCAGAGCCCTGTCAGCTGCTCAGCTCCAGCCTTTCTGCAGTCCTGCCCACCCCAGCAAATCGAGAAAACAGCTAATCGTGCTGTCAAGGGGCAAAGCTCTCCAGCGTGCACCTTCCTCCAGAGGCCGATGGGCAAAGAGAGAGGGTGGAAGGAGGCCAGCCATGGCAACAGTCCTGCTCTGACACATTCTCACATGGTCGCCCACTGCAGCTGCCCAGGGCTTCTATTAGGAACCACACGGGATTTTTCAATGAACTCAAGATATCCAGTTCATAAGGTTCAGGCATGGAGTTTATATGCAGGGACATATATCCCTGTGTGTAAATGAAACACAGCTACGGTGATAAAAAGCCATAGCACACATTCTTGGGTGCATTAGGTTTGGGATTCTTTTAAAACATATCTAGAATGACTTAGAAGGATAAAAGACACAACTAGTGAATTGGGATTAAAATACAGTGTTTTATTGTAATAGCATGCCTCGTGCTCTGAGTGGATACTGCTGGCAAAGAGAACTGTAAAAGGGAAGTATGTGCTTTAAAACAGTGGTATACAGTTGTAGATTATCTAGTTTCAGGGGGCAAAAGAAGAAAACCTATGAAAGGATACGATTACTTACCCGGAAAATACAGCATTTAAAACAACTGCTTCTAAACCTGCATCCTAAAAGGCGACTCAAAACATTTGCTGCCCAGTTCCATAGCAAGGAGCTTGCTGTGCTCTGCAGCAGCTTTTGAAGGAAGGTAGCAGTGCTCCTCCTCTGATCCACCGCTAGAGGGGAATGGCATGGAGAGAGAGCAGGATTGCTCGGACACATCCTGCTGTACCAATAATAAAAAAACTCTGAGCCAATTTTTTTATTTTTTTTTAATATAGGTGGGGAAAAAAGGAATCTCTCCTACCTTTTTATGGTTTTTTTTTTTACTTTTTTGTTTTTAAGCATCACATGGTGATAACAACAGGGGTTTATTTATGTGGCACACTCTCAATTTAGGATGATCCAAAGAATAGGTCTCCTCCCTTATTCCTCTTCCACACCAAGGAGAAAAAGCTTTAATCAGAGGGACCTGATGTCAACTGCTGCCAGACACATATCATAGAATTGAATGTTTAGGGCTGATTTGGATTGGTAAAACTGTCATATAGCCACTTTCACTTTTCCCCTCCCTGCAAAGCAAAGCCTTCTTCCACATCTGATCTTATGGATTGTGTTGGCAGAGGGTTGAGGGGAAGATCCAAAGAGCCACTGGAGGCATGGAGATGGGAATGTGAGTACAAAAATGACTTAGTAAGAAATTGCCTCATTGTCTCATATAACACATGTAAGAAATTCCTCCTGCAGCTTTAATGATGGAGTGGGAAGCTAAACCCCATAGGAGTTCCTCCCTCTATTTACCAGAATGGCAAGATATGGGCTCCTATGATGAAGTGTTCCATTAATATTAGAGCTAGAGGAAATAAAGTGACTTAATTGTAAACTAACGATCTCATCCTAATAACCAAATTTGAAACAGAAAAGGCAAGAAAAAAAACCTACTTTCAGCCATGCTGCCAGCTCATAAATTAAGCAAATGACATTGGCATATAATTACACTAATTAGTACTGATGCCATGCAAAGACTATTTATGGATATGCATTCACCCCATTTCTAGCCCTAGAGCCTAAATCTGAAGTAGTAGCTCAATCAGCACACTTCGGAAATTCGGTGTTATTGTTTATGCCATTGTGGATCTAATTTAATCAATACCGTATTCTCATTAAATGCAAGGTCTGTTAAAGATGGTTCTTTCACAGGCCCCACAAATGAACTCTGTTGGATTCATCTCATTACATTATTGCTCTAGGCTTAACTATGCATCATTAACAGAAACAATACACTAGTTAAGTATGAGGTTCTATAGATCACCTTAAAAGGACAAAGTCACACATGATTATGGTCATAAGTAATTGGAATGATGAAAGCCAGCATCTGCAGTGATTGTCAGATGCTTGTTGGCTCTTTCACAACGGCCAAAAACGTTCAAAAACGGCCCTCAGTGCCTGCTGCCCTTCATAATGCCAAAAGGGAAGATAACAGAGATGGGCTTCCTGTACCATACAAGCTATACTACATAGGTTGGAATTTTTGTTGTGTTTCCTGCTACCACTAGAGAACTACAAGAATGCCATTTCTTTCTCTGCATTTATCCTACAGCTTTTTGTGTTCCAGTCACAAAGAAAGGACTGTAGCACTACAGTGCAGTAGGTTTTGAGTGGTCAACACAGGTAGCCATATAATAATATCCTGAAGAGATCAGCAAGTTCTATATCTTGAACTACTAGAAGTAAGCATAGACTAATTTCTTCTCTTACTCCTTTGTAATTAATACCAAGATGCATATTATACACATAAAGAGTGTGGCAGCCTTATTTTGCTTTGTGGGATGCCTCTTTATGTTTTCTTGCTTTTAGTTACGACTGTACATTTGCCATACTTACTACTGCTCTCCATTAGTCTGTGTGCTGTAAAGTGGTAAAGTATCACACATGACACACACAGGCCTGTCTGATTTACATCTCAAATAACCTTGCATAGAAAATTTTTCATTCATTTTGTTACGGCATTAAGAGACACTACTAAAACTTGCACTGACTTGCCAGCATCCATTCACTTAACTACACACTTAGTTGCAAACCCTCAGTCACTTCATTGACTTCATCAGGTTTGGGTATTTCTTTTTTTGTTTTGTTTCGGTTCGGCTTTTTATCATCTTTTTCTTTTCCTAAAACTGGCCAATAAGGTCAGTGATTGTCACTTAATTGTTTACTGGAAACCTATATATGTACCTATAGAGAGTAACTGAGCACACCCAGAAAACAGCAGAAAATGTTTCCTGATCTAAATTCTTTTCTTGATATTTCTGCTGACCATTTCCATGTAGAGTTCTTCACTGATTATAATTGCTATGAAATTGCATGTTTTTGCTTGTCCTTTTGGACAAATAAGCTAAAATCAGTGGTTGCACAGATCTGTAGCTGACTCATTACAACATAAAGCAGCCGACTGTGGGACTTGGGGGTTTTTTTGGATCTGTTATTTTAGGATGGAAATTGCTGAGTTGGCAGGCAGTCTGACCATATAAGTCAACAGCAACTGCATACTTTTAAAATGACATGGTGCATAATCAATTTAATATGTGAGGTTTGAGGGAAAATAGCTTTATTGGGGAAGCACTGCTAATAAAAATTCAACTTTTAGGTTACTAAGAGCAAAGCCATAGGCCAGTATTTATAACATCAGACAACTGGATCTTTCTTAATCAGCCAGTTTTTTTTTTAATTCCTTCTGGATGAACACTTAACAGGATTGATACGTTACAGAAAGAGATCACTGGTATCTAATGGAATTATTGCTTTCATCGGCTCTCAAGGAGAAACACAAATATTATTAGAATGCAAAACCAGCATATAGTCCTGCTGTGGCTCTTTCATGAAGATCTTTCCTCCACTTTGCAATAGGAAGTCATGAACACCTCTACAGCATCATCCCTCAAGTCTTCTGGTTCCACAGCTGCATTTTGATCAGTGCCTTTAAGAGAAGCAGAAAGCCTGGAGGGACCATATATCACTCCATTCTCCCTGTGGTGGAGCAGCATGAACTGCAACTTCTCTTTCTGAAGTCATCCCGAGAAGAGCTGGACTTGAGGGGGCCCTGTTCATGGAGTTAAGCAATTGTTAAGTCTTGGGACAAGTTCACAACATTTTATGCGTGGGGAAAAATTCAAGCCTCACTTTCATACAGGATACTCTGGGGCAGAACTGACATAAAAGTTCTTGGAGGGGATCCCTCCAGGGAAGTGCAGTCGGGGATGGTTGGAACCAATGCACTGAAAAATAGTGTTCAATTCTGCCAGTTATGGATTGCCAAGACACTTAGCGAGGATGGGAATTTGCAGGTGAAAAGGTATAAAAACCAGGCTGGGGGACTGCAGAATGGGACCCACAGCTCTTTCCCTGTGATTGCCTGCAATGGATCCCATTCAGTAGGGCTCAAGAAGCTCTCATTTTCTTGCTATCAGGTCCTGTATTCAATAACCGATTATTGGAATTGCTTATCCTCATGTTGCAAATGGAAAAGCAAAAATCTACTAATGTATAAATGAAATATATGTTTTATATTCAGTTATTTCATAGGTTTTGACCAACATAGCTGAAAAAATAAAACCAAAATGTTATTTTTCATATATGATCAAAATTGGCAAGGTTGTCTAAAATTTGCCAAAGAAAAAGAGCAGAGAATTAACACATAGTAAATTTTTTGTTCAGTGAATGTTTCTTTTTTTGAAAACAGAAGTGATTAATTTAAAAACATAGGAGATGAGCCCTTTTATTTTCTATGAATGAGGCATTATAGAAATCATAGGGGTAGATACAAGACAACAAAAAGTGCCTTCTTATCTTGAGGAGACCAAGATGGTATTCAGTGTATCTCACTTGGGTTTTGACATCAGAGGCATCCAAATTGAACAGATTAGATACAACTTATTTCTTGAATTCCAATATTGGACTATAGAAACAAGGCAAAAATCCTGCAGTAGTCAATATAAATCTTTGAAATGCTGCAGTGGTTTAGGGGAGGGGGAGAAGGAAGACAAATTGAGGGAACAGAAAAAGCGTGCCTGAATTTCAAAATATCTCCTTCAGTAATTTATTTATTTCTAATACTGATTTAACAGTACCAGAAAAACACTCAAATACATGGAGGGGGTTTTTTAGAGAGTCTTCTGGAAAAGCAAAAGATACTGGGAAAAACAAAGGAACAGGAATTCAACAACCCATTCTGCTTGAATAACTTCTTTTAAACTACCTTGTTCTACAAAAAAATGAAAACTTCTAACTTTTAAGCAAATGAAAGTTCTCCTGAGAATCAACAATTTGCTTTCATTCTCCAGAGAGCCTCGTAAAAAGGCATAAAGTATATTTTAATGAGGAAAAAAAGGTTTCTTTCTATAATATAATTCTCACTTTGGCATTCACTTTTAGGGTAGGTAATGGACATAAAACAAATGAAATGTTTAGAAAATGGCTTCTAAAAAGAAACTGCTTGTGCATCAGTTTTTACTTTTTTTTTTGCATTAATATCATTATTCTCTGTTTACAGAGGCAAAATAATTTTAATATAAGAGGTTTCCTTCATACTGTAAACTAAAAGGAAGATTTAAGGGCAGATTTTCCACATAGTGTAGGAATACAGCTCTGACTGATTAATGCAAATGTATCACTCTTAGTCTTCAGAATGGTTTGATGATATATCCCCTGAATAGCGTGATTATTGACATACCACTGATATCCAGGAAAACAACTGTCACCACACACAAATTTTAAGTCTGTACAGAAGCTATTAATTTCTCTCATTCTTTTTCCAGCACTCAATGGTATTGGCTTTTAAAATCGTATTATCTTGTCATAGCAGTTGTTTTTCAATGTCTGTTGCTACTGTGTACTGTGAAAAACAACAAACTGATAAAATGAATAAAATTTTAGAATCTAATGCATGCATATCTTGTTCTTAGAGCTGCTTTGATCTCAGTTATTTTTAATCAAAACTTCAAAAATACCAAGAAGCACCTGTTGATCAACATTTGCTGACTATAAAGTGCAGTGGAAATTACCACACGTTTGTCACAAACCTGACACTCCAGTTCAAGGACTGTAATTAAACCTGTTATTTAAATTACACTTGCTCAGTGCATCAGCTCAGTTTCTGCCCACTCTACAGGACCAGACATGCATGTGTATAAGCAAGAAGGCAGCTGGCTCTTGCTCACCTAGGTGGAGAACATTTTTCTCTAAGTTCAAAGGATAAACTCAGGCAAATCATACCTGTTGTACTTGCTTTTAGACGAGATTTCCTCCCCTCCAAACTATTGCACTGATGATAGAGGCAGAATTCTTATTTTCTACAGCTGTAACTCAACATTCACAGATTTTTTCCCAACCTCTCAATTGAATTCTCAGGATTCCTGGATTCAGTAGGACGAGTTTTACAGTATCTGAGTGTATATATCGAAGCCTGTCTATTCTGTCACAGGCATCTGTTACAAAGGGAAGAACAGCAACTGTCATATTGCATGAATACCTCTAGTGGAACTTCTTGATCTTCATACGTTTACAGCTTCAGTTACTTCTACTTTCTAGACTAACATCATCTGTATTTCTTGTTCTTGGAGCACGAATTTTCCCGAGTTCAAACATTTCTGAGAATTGTGAAACCTACATGTTATTTTCATAATTATTAGTATTTTTTAAAAGGAGATTTTATCCCCAGATATCTAGCAAGAGAAGTAAAATATTTGGTACAAAAATATTATTTAAGGAGAAATAAGATGCAATTTTCAGTTTTAACACAGCTCAGAAGGTACTCAGGGGAAGCAGCCTCTGACGTAAGTTCAGCTTGATGTATTTCGATATCTCTTTCTCAAGGCTTTTCCCACCCACACTAAGGACTGTGAATTTTCCAATCCTTTTCCTTGAAAAATGAGTTCAAAAAGACCTGAAAGGTATGTTTGCATGCAATTTAAAAGATGTGTTTGGCTGAGATGAGACTGTCTGGACCAGTGATTTCAAGAGGGAAAAGGTGGGGGAAGAAGGAAGGGGATGAAGTTGTTCTCAGAGTCATAGAATCACAGAATATTTAGGGTCGGAAAGACCTATAAGATCAAGTCCAACTGTCAACCTAGCACCATCAACATGTTCATCATGAAACCATATTCTTAAGCGACATATCCACACGTTCTCTGAACGCTTCCAGGGATCATGACTCAACCACTTCCCTGGGCAGTCTGTTCCAATGCTTTGCAACCCTTTCCATGAATATTTTTTTCCTAATATCTAAACTAAACCTCCCCTGTCACAACTTGAGGCCATTTCCTCTCATGTTTCCTGTCACTTTTTACTTGGGAGAAGAAACCAACCCCCACCTGGCTACAAACCTCCTTTCAGGTAGTTGTAGAGAATGATAAGGTCTCCCCTTAGCCTCCTTTTCTCCAGGCTAAACAACCCCAACTCCCTCAGACATTCTTCATAAGATTTGGGCTCCAAATCTTGGAGCTTGGCTCTTCACCAGCTTTGTTGCCCTTCCTTTCTTCTCTAAGAGCCTTGAATTGTGGCTGGCTGTCAGAGGAAGGTGTTTCTTGACTTCAGTCTGTAAATTGAGAGAATAAAAAAATCCACATAAACTGAAAAATGTAACCCGCCTGGATATTTACCCCAATTTCTTAGGCCCTAAAGTAAACCACAGGAGGTAGTTTTCCTCATTTCATCATTGTTGGTATAAATATGGATGAAGAAAAAAGGGGGGGGGGCTGGAGAGGGAAGTAAGGGATTGGAAAGGAAAACCAAAGCTATTCTACTATGCACGAAGGAGCACATACATCTCTGTATGTCAGGAATTATAGTGTCATGGCAAACATCCCACCATCAGACAGGGGACTAGTACTATTAGGGGAAAAAAAAACCCTAAAAAAATTGACCACATCTGATGTGTGAAAATTCATCAGGGTTAACTATTTCATCTTCCCAAAGAACTGATTGCTTTCTTGTGCTTTTTTATTTGGTGAAACAACACAGGTCCAGATCATTACACTGATTTAAATGGAATAAGAGTGTTGGGTTTTTAGGGTTTTTTAAAGTATTATTAACTAACAAATTTTTGATATATGTTGTCATACAGCAATCTGAAGTCGTATTCTTGCTCTGAAAAGAAAAAAAGGAAAAGGACCACATCTAAAAATTTACAAATTAAACAACAACAAAGTGATTAAGAAATTTAAAAGCACTGGCATGGGGAAAAAAGAGCAAAACCAAACAAAAAAGATTTTCAGCTATGCTTTGAAATTAGATGGTGAACAGATGCTTCAGAAAAATAAAGAAGGACTTCTTTCAGGCAGCACAAGTTTTAAGCAGCCTTTGGTAGGACCAAAAGGCCTCTGATGCTAGATGAGAGAGGTTGAGATCAGACAAAAGTTGTGCGAAAGCAAGGTGCCTTTGCAAATGAGGGCCTTGCAGGAGAAAGGGAAACCTTTTGAGAGAGTTGGCACACATCTGTCCTGTTTATGTAGTACCACCTGCTTCCTGCTACCACCTCTTCCCAGCAAAGGACTAGATGGAGGGTCTTTGTCTTTCTCTGGCTCAGTTATCCTATGTTTCCACCAACTCCACCCTGACAGCTCCTTGTGGTCTACAGTTTAACAGGAATAATATGAAAAAGATCCTGTTTTTGTCAGTTGTACCTGAAAAAACCTTTTCAATAAGTCAAAATGATCCAGCACACACCTTGCTGGAGCAGAGGCAGGGATCATCACACATCAGTTTCCAGAGCATATGTAAGGGCTCCACTCGTCTTCACTGGTGCTCAGGCTAAAAATATCTGTTTGAAATTTTTGGACATTGCATCCAAGATCTAAATACAATTTTTGGATGTTTGAAAGCTAGATGAAACTCCCAGAAAGCTTGTCAAGATTAAAAAAACCCAAACCCTCTTGAACTGATGACAATTCCTTTTCTTGCTTTTCATTATACCATTACATTGCACATAATGAACTTTCTTGCTAAAAAATAACCAACGGCAAAGAAACTCTAGGAAGAAGCAACTTGAGCCTATTCAGTCATTTGCAGGAGGGGGATTTCATAATTAGTTTAGAGCAAAAACTGCCCTTTATTAGCATATAAATCTTGGTGAACAGTATTCATCTTTTTCACATCATTTTATAGTGTGCTATTCCTTTATCAATCATTCAATTATAACACAGTAGCTTATTAGAATTTAATCTAGGCACTTAACACAAGATTTCTTTCCTCTTCCTTTCCCTTTGGAGAGGGAATTTTAGAAGACTTTGGGTCACATGCTATAAAAATCAACCCAGGTTATCCTGTAGTCTAGTCTATGTAACAGGCTTTCATCTTGCATCCTGAGCCCACAGGACTTAAACTCCTTAACCACAGTCCATGGGAAGAGACTGCCAAGGGGGGCGTTATCTGCATTTTGCATGTTTTTGAAGGGACCACTTTCATGAAGGGAGTCAAGTCAACTGCAAATTTTTTCAATAAACACATCCTATCTTTACAAAATATTTCTATTTGCTAAGACCCTGACATTGCAGAGGTTTGTATTTTCTGTGGCAATAATTTTTTTTTACAATTAGTAATTTTAGACTAAAAACACTGGTAAAACAAGGTGCAAAATGGAAGGAAAGGGGGCAGAAAACAAAAAGAGATGCTGTGATTCCTTTTTATTTAATTATTTTTAGTTTGTGAATTTATGATGATTCTCAGGAGTTAGACTTTTCCTCCTACTTTGAGAGTGAAAAATGTGTTGCAATGCTTTAAATTCTCACTGTATTAAAGGATTACTTTTCTACCATGAGCAGTTAGAAAAAAGCCCTTTTCTAAGTTCAGAAAGCTTTAAGGGGTTGCCTGTGTTGCAGCAACCCATTAACCCAAACCTTGCCTTGTTCTGGCACATTTATGAGTAGATCAGCCCTTCTTCTGATTCCTCCTCTTTTACTGAATACTTTGCTCTCAGTGGTTTTCAGGAGGACCCCTTTGGGGTCTGTGCTGCCAGCCTCTCTTTCCATTTCCCAAGGGAACCTTAAATCTTGGCTTTGCTTTGCTCTTCTGCTTTGGCAAACATTTTAGGTAAGCATCACACTTTTGGAATAAAGATGACGACCACACCTAAGGGTGGCCAGATGTGACATGTTAAATGTGGCTGGGGAGTTAAAAAGGGCTGGGCAAGGTTTAATACAAGTGGTGACTTCACTCATTAAGTATAAGGAGTCACGAGTACACGTGGTGACAGAGTGGTTCTGTCACTCTTGGCTTTGACTTTGTTAACAGAACAATTTGGAGAGAAATACTAATGCAGTCCAGTGGCAGGGTATGTCTAAGAAGGCAGAGATACTGTTTTGATTCACAGATAAGAAAGACAGTATGACATCTTGTTTTCTGCCTGAGTTTCAAATGCAGCACATCACTGTAGGGGGATAGGTGCTTAGATGAAGTTTCACCTCTGTGTCTCTGAAAATAATACATATAGACCTGGAAATGGATAACAAGACAGTTCTTTCATTTTTTGCTTTGTGTAGCAATAATAAAAAGTATCCCAGAGTTCCTGATCAGGTAAAAAATTACATGAGGGATGAGGCACTTCCACTGAAGATAGCAAAGAAATTCAGCATCTGTGAGGGATCACAGCTCTGCATTTTTCAGGGATTGCTGTTAAACAGTTAAAAAAACAGCACACATGGGTGGTAGTGTGTCTCCTCACAGAGAAATGCCTGCTACAGCTAGGAGAAATTAACTGACTTATCCTAGCACTGTCTTGCATGTCAATGTCTAACTTTTTAATCACAACCACCCTGCATAATATGGAAATTAAGAACATCATAATTTCCAGTAATTACCAGAAACATACACATTTTCCAACAGGGTGACATTATGTCATGAATTCCCTTGTCAAGAGTAAAAAAGAGACAAAACATATCATACTTGTTTGAGAAGGCAAAGTGATAGATTTGTCATGAGGGTAATCATCTATCTATATATAAAAAAAAAATCCACTATTATCAACTTCCTGAATTTCTGAAAAGGGATTAATTTTCTGCCTGAGCTAATAATGAACATTTTTCTTCTATTCATCATCTTTAGCTATTTTCTCTCTTGAGATTCATTTATCACTAACTACTGAACCCAAGAAATAGGTAACATCCCTTTTTGAAGTAATGGCTTAGAAGACTATAAAATCAAGAGGCAAAAGATGGATTTTGAAGATATACATTTGAAATTCCTGTAACAGCTGCAGGTTTTTAACAGAGGATCTGCACCACTGGTTTAGTAAAGTATTGGAGGAAGTAAGTTTATCCTGTGACAGCACAAAGTGGGGGACAGTACATTTTTTATTTTCATTTTATTTTTTTCAGATAAAATTCACAATAAGAGGAATGAAATTGCAGAAATAATGCGATCAATGGCACTATAAGATGCAATTCATGTTGCAGGAATTAACCTAGGATGATAGTTCAAGTGCATTTTAAATCTAAAATGCCTGTGCACAGCTCACAGCCTGTCAGCACCCTCTCTTGTCCCAAAATGCTTCTCCTATGGTACAATGGGGCCTGAGGCTCTCTCGAGGATCTCAGAGTCTCAGTGTTGCCAAGCTTTCTCTGTTGCTGGGATCCATACTCTTTGGCAGAACTAAGAGTGGGGCATTTCTGGAGGGGAAAGGAGGAAGACACAGGATTTGCGCTTTAATTCTTCTCTTGCAAGATTTTGCTGTTGCACTGTCTTATTCTCCCTACCTTGTATTTTCCAACAAAACGAGCCCTCATACCATCATCCTCCAGAAACACAGCAAAGAAGATCCCTTACAGACAGGAGATCGAGGGAAGAGGACTTTCTTTGCTTTTGAGTAGAATGCAGAGAAGACCTCCCCAAATGTCCTCTTACCTCATCCCTTGCTCAGCCTCTTCTGGCATGCCAGCTAAAAACCATACAAACAGTTGCTGCTGGAGATGTTTGCCCGATGCCAATGGACGTGCTTTTGCAAGGTTATTGCTAAGTGCATTCAGATCACTCACTTGGGTCCTGGCAGAGATCTCCGGGCAAATCAATGAGTCTAAATTCCAGAAGGAGGCTTCTGAGAGGTGTGCTTCAGCAGCACCAGGACAGGATTCACATCAGGGTACAGGTTTCTGTCATAAACTGGTTCCATACTTTCCACAGTATCTCACTGGGATGTTGTCCAAACACAGCTTCTTGCTCTAACTTGCTATGCTAAAGCAAGCATATGGGATTTGAGAGATTACTCTTTTAGATTCTAGCTTGCTGGTCTGAAGCCAAAATGCAGACAACACCTACGAAGTCCCGAAGCTAAGCAATTTTAGTATGCAAGGCTGGCTTTGTGCAGACGAGACTCATTTCAGTAGCTTGCAAAGCTGATAGTAAAGCACAGACCCTCTGCAATTTATTTCTACAGTGTTTCTAAAGCCATGGGGCAGCAGAAAGAAATGGGTGTAAATTCAGTCTCTGCTCATGGGTTCCCTGATAGGAAGCAGAGACAGCCTTCAAAAGCAAATTCTCATCTCAGTGTTGTATAACCCAAGAACAGGACTGGAGGAGGAGCAGAGGCTTCAATATCTGGTATTGAAGGCATCGAATCATGTCACAGGTCAGCAAAACAATTTTATTCTCTAAGTGATTTCTTGACACTGATTGCTCTAACACAAAGTTACCAAGAAGCCCACCTATCCCTAAGCAGCACCCTAGAAGTAAAACTCACAGCTATTTCTAGAATTTTGCATTGTTAGTATTGAAATGGATTCTCTACTTAATACAGCAGACAGCTAGCAAGAACAAAGTATGAAATCAAATTCCATCAATCCCTTAAATTTGTTTATGCAACCCATTGTTACTGCTTACAGAACAGCTTTGGCAAGCAAAGGACATGACAAAACATAGCTGTAGTTTATACAGAGAAATTTTTCCCATCTGCCATTTTTGTTGTCAGTTGGTTTATATTGATTTCTCACCATGCAGTTCCAAGTTTAACCCGGGCACAGCTGCATTGATCCAAGAAAGCTGAAGTAATTTGTCTCTTCTAGTGAAGCAGAAATGGGGCAGAAGGTAGCACCTATCATCATTTCTTTTTTCTGGTAGAAATATGCTAGAAGTTCTTTCCTGTAGCACTGATGTAGATTAAGGCTGCACTCATGCCTTTTCATACAAATATTTCATACAAATAATTCCATTTTATCTGTGACAAGTGAGATGAAATTCACACCAAGGAGCGTGTTCTCAAGTAACTCCTTTCTTCACGTGGGAATGAGCTGACTCAGCACATGAATTATGGAATCACAACTACACGGTGGCATATTACAGCCCTTACATTTATAAAGATTTTGCATTAACTATAAGCAGCATTGCTTGGGCCCTAGAATAAAGATATTTGACCTGTATCTACCTGGTGCTCCACTTTATTCATATGCTGAAATGGCAGATGGGATGTTCCCTAAAGGTTGTTCTCAGTGGTCACAAGGGTGTATTCATTCTTGTGGGGGTCTATTCTTCAAAACATTTCTGGTCACTGCACTGCATTTTCACTTCATGAAAAAGAAATCGTAAGCAGCCAGTGTAATCACAGCAGCAGAGCATCTATCATACATGAGGAGAGGAGCAGAGACTGTTGACCTTAGTAAGTGGAGTCTGAGATGGAGACTTGCTCACACCAAGCAGAGGGAATAAAACTATTTGAGTTAAAAACATGCCTCTGTGAGATGACCACAAGGGTATCCAAATTAAAGGGTTGCTAAAACAGTGAGGTTTGTGATTGCCAGCATAATTACCAGTAAGACTCAGAAAGTTCCTCTCAGTCCTTTTGTTTCTATGGTAGCTCTAGCCTTCACATGAAAAATTCCCAGTGACACAGGAGAACTACAGATACATTAAAAAAAATGAAATGCAAATGTTAGAAATCATTATATGCTGTCAGGGAATTAATCTAGTTTAATTTTAAGGCTTTTCAATGAGAAGGCTCCAGTGTAACAGCAAATGCTGCTAGAAAGTGTGATCACTTCTATTCATAGCCACCTTTCAATATACTCTGAAGTCGGACGAAGTCCAGTGGGTTTTATTTACCAGCAAAGCTTCATGGCAGATAAAGCATACATTGCAAGAAACCTGCAATTCTTCTTTGCTAATGAGCATTGTTAGATTATTGTATGACAGGAAGAATAAGCCCAGGGAATACACCCCTGAATGTTTCATCCTCCCTGGACCATGCTTTAGTGAGATAAGTCATAATAAATATAATGTGTCAATTGTCTAACCTATAGGGAAAGAGCAGGTACATGAGCAACTTGGTGCAAATACGAGAGAACCTGCTGACAGGCACAGACATTGTTTAAATGCCATTTTCAATAAGAGTACTATAGGTAAAGGCCAGGCATGTAGCTCAGTTGTATAATATGTGGACACTGTCCTCCTGCTGTTGACAGGAATGACAATGGTAACTCTTTTCTTATAATGCCTGATACAAAATTCAGGAATTACCAAAATGGTCAGCAGAAAAATGCAGGAAAAAAAGAGGCTCAAACAGGTTACTGATAGGAGTCCAAAATGACTGATACTAGCTGAGAAATGCAAAATGTATCTTTGTAAAATGGAATTCCAAGCTTTAAGCATGCCATCAATGAAGGGCACGAAATGACACACATTTTAAAGGCCTAGAGACTACCTGGTTTATTCTTCCAACTAGAAACTTCTAATTTATTGATTGAGAGTGTCAACTGATTTTTTCTTTGAAAGGGCTTAAGAGCATGATTCACATTCTCATTTTGCTGAGAACCCAACCAAAACATCCTTCCCTTCTCCCATTTGGATAGTCATTATTGAACATAGCTTCTTTATCTGTTCCCAAAGTCCAAAACAAAGCTGTCAGTGGTCTCCCCATCAGCTAACCATATAAGAAAAAAGTTCCAGTGGTTTCCAAGAGTGGAAAAATAGACAGGATGTTGAGTGGTAAATGAGGATATTTGGAATACATCTGTGGACATATACTTTGTCATTCCCTACTCAGCGCATCTCCAGCTCACAGGAATGGATTCTCTTATACAGGAGCAGCTGTTACTGTTTGGATTGTAAATAGTCATAAGCCATATGGTGTGGGAGGAGAAAAAAACTTCACACTTTCTCACATGGACAAATATTATTATTGCAAAGCATAAACACATCAATATCTATGTCTTTTCTCTGGGGAAGCATATAGCTTTCAACCTGATTCTAAAAAAGTTGTTGGCTTCCAGATCAGCAGATTACCTGTAAATATTTGGTTTGGATTTTTAGAATTTGGATGCCTTGACAAAAAGCAAATGTAGGTGTGCAGTAGATACAGTGCTTGCAGATTGACAGATGGGATGAAAGAGACACAAAATATAGATAGCATTCGAAAATGGGAGTGAAAATTAGGAGGAAGGGAGAAAAAAGGCAGTCTATATGCAACTACTGTGGAAAAATATATTTGTGTATCTTTGGCTAGCTACCAGCTAACTACATTAAAAGAAGCAGGACTGTGCAGTGTCATGCAAATGCATCAGGAGTTTCTTCACACAGGTTAATTTGAACTTTCTACCTGGTTGGTGATGGGTAAAACATTTCAGATGTTGATGGACTGTATGCAGGCAGGAGCCAGCCTCTCAAAAATGGTGGGACCTCTGCTTGCTAAGGGAAGCTGGCTACAATCAGCATTTCCAGAACCTGGAACAAGAAGAAGATGCAGTCCGCTCCCTTGCTGTGTTAAGGGTTCCTTTCCTTTTAAACCATGATTTCTTCAGCTTTCATGTTTAAAACCTACCAGTGCTTTTATTTATGTTATTGCTGAAGAACTGTTTAGCTTATCTTTTTGCTTTAAGCACTTTAATTAAAGGAAAGTGTGATCACTCTTTCCATTGTGTGGTGAAGCTGGCAACACACACCGTTAACTTACAGTTTTGCAGAACCAAGTTTCTGAGCTACACCTCAAAAGTCTTAGCAGTGACACTGCACTTGCCAATAGTAAACATTGGAACATCCTATTCGTATGGTTAGACATGAACCTGTGACCTGGCAGAGTTAACAGTCCTTCTGTTCTACACTCCTTCTCCCAGCCAGTTTCAAATGCTGCATTGACACCGACAGGCACACCACAGCAGTTCTGATTCTATAGGAAGAAAACTCTCATCACTAAGAGATTTTGTTGATAACCAGCTGTACCTCAAAGGAAATTATCCAGAAGATGATAAGGACGGCAGGGCACTCCTGAGCCCACAAGAGTGATGCCTGGCCTCAGAATGCCAGCAGCCACAAAGTCAAGAGACCTTCCACATTCATCGTCCCTTGATGTGAGTCACAGTTCAGACCTGACCCACAGATATAAATAGAGGCAGCAACTCAGTATCTAACAAGAACCAAAGAAAAAAACCCCAATTTTTCCACAGTACAGGGTGGTCCTGCATCAAACAGCCATTTTGCTCTAATGACGTCCCTCCCATTCCCCAGTTTTCAATGTAAAATGACTACACAAATAAACACTGTTACATTTGCTAACCTGACGTCAAGAGCCACATTATGGTTATCACCTGTTTCTTTTCTAAAACTCAAAAATGGAAGCAAAATGCCTGTGGATCAGGAGAGCAGGTCCACTACTGCCTTTGAAGGATTAAGCATGCCTCAGAGTGTTTTCTCCTTTTTATCTTTGACAGGGAATGTGGCTCAGACCAACGATCCAATAAGGCCCAGATATCCTGACTCACTCTCACCGAGCTGGCTAGATAACCCCCTAGTCAAGACACACAGGGAACCAGTTCACCAGGTTCCAGTGTTCAAATGCTCTGCAGAGCAACTTGAGAATCCCCTCCAAATCTCAGCTCACCACAGCAGTGTTACTGCAAACCTCACTAACAATGTGAACACCAGCATATCTTCGTCATGACAACCAACTGGCTTCTTCCACATGAACACAATGCATTTGCTGTTATATTTTGAAATTACAACCAACATTTCCAGGTACCTTTCTTTTAAAATACTTCCTTAAAATTAGTGTTCACACAACCATAGCGCCATTTTTTGATTTCAAGAGATAGGAAGTCCCACAGACAAAAGTTTTTTCATTGCATCTTCTTCATGTAGTGTTTCTAAAGTTCAACTTTGAGTGCAGGGCTCTGCTCTTGGTAGAGAGAACTCATCTGAGAAGAAGAGTCAGTTGAAGATGGAAGTGCTACTATTCTGGGAGAAATTGCTGCAAAATAAGAACAAACCGAGCTGCTGTTCTAGTTTTATTTTTTAGGAAATATTTAAGCCATTTAAAAAATAAATCATGGAGACACGTTCCCAAAGCTGTCTCTGGACTGAAGCTCACCTGAAATAACTAAGTTGCAAAGGCAACTTCCACACATGGGAACCTGCTCAATCTTTATATTCAGACAACCACAGAGGTTGTCTTTACCCAAAAACCTCTTGGTTTACAACCAGATTACATTATCATGGCCTAAGGGTTCAACAGAACAATCATTTCCCCTTGCAGACCTGTTGTCATGAGCTAATGACATTTGTGCAAATCATACACATTAGATAGCAAAATGAAGAACTTCAGAGCTTCAGACTTTAACTAAAGTATATAGAAAAAGATCAGATTAACTTATACATCTCTAATACAAAGGTTGTTTAGGTACTCCCGAATTTTCAGCAGTTGGACAGCCAAATGGTTACTTTAGTTGCCTTTTTTAAAACAAGGAACTATGAATAAGCCTGCACAAATTTGAACAAGTTTTATATTAATCATGCTCTCCCAACTGCAGTGCTGCCCATGGAGGAAAGACCTAGAGACAGCTGAAAGGGTGTTGTCGAAGACTAAATACACCAGTAGAGTAAGAAAAAATTACTGACATTTTAAGAATATGGAAACCAAAAGATTTTGCACACAAAGTCCAATTCACTTTGTAAGCAAGTGTAGTAAAATTTTGTTGTACTTCGTTGGCTTCTTCAAACTCAACAAAGGCTGCTTGTGGCAGTGCCTGAGACAATAAGCCAGACACACTGATTATAAGCTTTACCAGATAGCTCAGGCTGCCTTTCTCCCTAAAGGAAGTGTTCCTAAAGTCACTTTAGAAACCTTTCAGCTGATTTTTCCTTTTCATCAGGATAATATGAATGTCCTGATTACCATCAACAACAAGAGAAGGCACAATAAAGTTTACTTGTCCTAACCTGCAGCTATGCTTATGGGTACCTGCCTACACTTAGGCAGCATTATTTTGTCTCACCTTTCTGCTCTTTTGGGAAAAACTTTGGCTCAAAAAACCCACAGTCTCTCTTTGGATGAAACAAATAATTCAATGATTGAAATATTATTTGCATTCTGACAGGAAAAAAAAAAAGAAAAAAGAAGGTGAAAAAAAAAATCCTACTTACAGAACATGCAGAATACAGTTACCAGAAAGAGAATAATCATAATTAGTCACTTTTAAAACTTTTTCTCCAATCTGAAATAAAATTAGGTTTTGATTTTATCTTTCCTTAATTTTTTTAAAGTAAAAAACCCACCTCTTTAAATATCTAGATAGCAATACCACAAATTATTTTCAAAATCTCGGTTACACTTATGTTAAAAGCAGCTGCTTAGACAAAATGCATTTATTTAATGAGCTGACATGTTTCCCTCTCAGAAGAAGCCAGATGAACTAACAGTGAATCAGATTTGTATCTCGATATTAAAAGAGAAACCACATTCCACTTCCCCACAGAACACGACAGCAAGCATTCCTGTTACTGTCTATAATGGTTACATTATGTTTTCTGCTTAATAAAAAACATATAACCCTGAGTCAGAACACCAAAATCACTTCCATCTTAGTTTTCAGAAACTGCTGAATAAAACTCAGAACAAAAACAATCCCTCTTTACCCACTCACATAGTTTACTCACCATCACTTTATTCCAAAACTCAGTTTCACAGGAAAAATGATCCATAACAATGAAATTATTTCTTCTTTGTCAAAAGTATCACTCCAGTCATTTAAATTACTGAACGCAGCAAAGGAAACATTGTGCTCCACAGAGCACTCTAAACACACACTGTTGTTTTTGCTGATGCAATGAGGCTTCTAAGCAAATGAGTTTGCAAGCAAGCTGGGTAGTGGCATTTTCCTTATGATTCAAAAGTGAAGAATGCCTCAGCTAACTGAATGCTCACACAACATATAATAAAGGAACTCAAGGATTCATACATGTCTCTAAGATAATCATTTGTAAAACTTCCACTCGTATTACCATCTATAACTCTGCCACACCTCAAAAACTACGTGCCAGATACAAACTTTTACTGGGTGCTATGCGCAGACAAGAGAAAGATAGCTTCAAGCCAGAGCCTTGTATTTAAAAGTCTCTGAAGTTTAAGTCCCTAAGGTGTATGAAGTTACATTCTGTGTATGGAATGTAACTGTGATTCCTGCTTGCTACGTATATAGATATCAAAAAGTTCATTATAAGCTATGTATTAAAAACATACAGTCTGCCCCAATCCATTACTGGATTAATGTACAAAATTACTTCAATAGGAAGATGATAAAAAACCATATTTAAATAGGTTTATAATTTCAACCCTTAACAATTACCACTCCCCTCCTCCAAGTGCCAAGAAAAGCACAGAAGAATTTGCATAGCATTTCCTGAGAAATGGGGATAGCAAGATCCAGGGGCAATCTAAATGCTGTGTCTTTTTTTTCCACAGAGATGCAGACCTGTTTGTGATCTGGGAAGAGGCGCGAAGTAGTTAAGTAACAAATCTCTAATGTAAAATGAAAAGAGGAGAAATCTGTATCAATGTCTAAGCCTGATAGTTGGGAGCCTCCAGTGCAGGATGTGTCAATTTTTTCATCAGTCTTTAAAGATTATGTCAGCTGCCTTGACAGGTAAACCTTGTGAAGGTTCAAAATCTTTCAAGTTCCAGACCAAAAATATCACTGCAAGCAAACAAATGCTGTTGCAGACCTTTACATGACCATCAAGTCCCCACCAGATTCATCGGATAACCTTTTTTTCTTTCCAAGCTTTTACTTTTTCTGACACCTTGAGGTCTGAGGCAGTATGCACTCTACACCACCTGACATTTCCTAATTAGCTGGGAGCTCTGCATGTGCTGCAGCCCTTACTGCCTTGGAAACTGCTGAGACAATCAAGATGAATGTTCTCCAGAGCTACAAGTTTTAATATTAAAAAGCCCATGTTTTCTTCCAAGCTTCTATCTTTAACATCTTCCTCTGACGCCCTTGTTGCCCTTGTGGATTCTTCTCATAACTCTGAGAAGCAGACAGGCAAAACTAGGTAAGGACATGGATTGAAGCGGAGAGTAGCTCCTGGGGGAGCCCCAGCACCCCCTGCTGGGGCTGCAGTGATGGGAGGTAGCCAGGCCAGCCTGCCTCGGGGATGGTTCGACCTCACAGCTGGGGCATGAAACACCTACCTGGTGGTTTTCAATGGGTGAGAAAGTAGTACTGCGCACTTTGGCCTGAGATAAACTTGGCCTGTCTAACACACTGATCAACATTTACAATCCAGTTATCTGATTTCAGATTTCCTGAGTCTGTGTCATTCCCAAACAATGTGGGGTAAATTTAGATGCACCTTTAATCAGCACTTTTTCCCAGTTAATCACTTCAGTGTTCTACTTACACAAACAAAATGAAATAAAACAGGATGCAGATCATCCTGCATCTGTCCAGAAATAAATAACTACAAAGGATGTCATACAGCAATAAATCTATTACCAGCACTTTTAAAGCTTTTTGATTTGCAAAAGCTAGCAAACTGTTTCTTATCAGGATGTGTGTTTTTCTTGCTTTACTCTGAATCTTACAACTTGGTAAATTAGTATCATTCTTCTGGCCTCTTTGTCCTATTGCAAAGGATCCTTAACCCTCTGAACCTTCCAATTACAAACAGAATGTCTCCAAAACTTTAGCTGTTATTTTGAGCCATGTACATGAAACCCAGTGAGTTGGAAATATGTCTCCACTGTAAGCTCTATGGAATTTTTGTAGATCCATTATTTTACCATGCTAGTATTACTTTACTTAGTTATTTTATTTTGAGAAGCATTTGGGACTGTGTTATAAAATTTAGTTTACATGGACAATTACCTCATCTTAGATTAGTTATTTAAAAAATTAGAAAACAATTTCCACAGTTATAAATATTGTGGTGAAAAACTGTGATGAAAATGCTAAATTCTTAGTTTTGAACTAATATTTGGAGGGCAGGAGTAAAAAAGAATAGCAAAGGGTGAGTGATGGCAGCCTGTGTGCTACAGGATCCTATAAACAGGAGTCCTGGATAGATATGGCAAGGAAAACCACAGAGGTGAAATGGCACACAGTAGAAACCATCTTTAAAACTCTTTTTTTTTTTTCTCCCTTGATTCTCATGCTAGACAACATAAAATCTTTCATCAGAATCATAATAAACATCTATCAAAGATCTTTCTCTACTGCCTTAACAGAAGGCTAAATAATTCAGAGACCAGTTGAAGTTCAATTACATTTTTCTGCAGTAAGCCAGAAAACGGTGAAATCACCTTTATGTATGCTTCCTGAAGTTCTTTTATATTGATCCCCTCCCCCCCAACATGGTTTGAATATTTTCACATGTCCATCATCTAGCTCCAGGCTTTTGTCTGTATCAACTTTATATTTTAATGTCAATACTTATGTAAATAGCTACATGTTAAAACTATGTACTTATACTAATTTCATACAAATAATTTTCCTTGGTGCATCAGCACACTTTACCTGCTTTGATTTGTGAGAAATATTTCTGAGGTTTGGTTCTTGTATAAAGTGCAAGTATATTCTGTCTCTCATGCCCTGTTTCTGAAGCAGACCTTGGTACTGCAGTCACATACTAAGGAGCCATCTCTCCTCTCTGAGCTGTGGAAGTGCAGCAATTCACCCCAGTGAGGGGCCTTCTTTACCTACTGGTGTCACACTGCAGGCTTGCCTTATCCTGGGGGTGATTAAGACAGTGATACTACTGAGCTCAATACAACATGCACACGTTTCTTTGTCCCAACATTTAAACCACATTATTCTTCAGAATCTTCACTCCAACCAGACAAGCAGAGGAAGATTTCACATCTGATTTACTGAGTGAGGTCTGGTTTTTACAACATGAAATAAGTTTGGAGATTGACTTCTATTGACTGATGAAGCTTTACAGCAGCACAGAAGCCCATCAGTCTGAAAGTTAGGATCTAAAGTGAAATTCTTCTAGCTGCTGACACTGGTTAATATGACAGTTAATCATTTTGGACTTCACTAAAACCAAATTATGTGCTCCTTTAAGGTGAGCAGCTGACTTGCAGCAGAATTCTATGTCCCCTGCAGGTCTTTGGAGAAAACAAAACTACTTTTAACTGCACCATAGGTATTAACAAAACCGAGATTATCACTGTAGAAAGTATCCTGTTTCATAGTTTTATACCACTGTGGCCTTTAAACTTGTTCACTCAAATTGCGATCAAATAGGGCTTTTAAATTGGTGGCAACTGGCACCATGGGATTTCTAGACTCAGTCAAGCTGAAAACTGATTTAAAAAAATTTAAACTCCCACATTACTGCATATCCTGGGCACAGGCAGATCCTCTAGTGACAGGATAACATCTAAAATGGTCATTATAAAGAGATGGACATGAGCTTTACCATATATGTGTGTAAACCTGCCAGTATCTTGCTTCCTACTTGCAACTGCCTATTTTGTGACTACTGATCACACCCCCTGAACAGGGCTAGATGGAGTTATCCCGGGATGTGCCATCAGTAGTTTGATATTCTTTGTCTTAAGCTTTATGCCCAAATCAGTGCTCTCAGGTCAAAACCTTATCTGTAGCAATGCAGGATGCATCTCACTATGTGATGTAGAGAGAAATGTGAGGCCTTCACTCTGCTTTGTAAGAAATGTCACTGCACGGAAGAAGAGATTACAGGTTTGGAAGTTATATAAAGCAGCTGAAGCCTTCAATGTATGTTTTAGGGGAACTATAATATAAATACAGAATATTGCACAATAAGAAGTGAAAGCACAACTGAAAGATTCATAACTGACAATATTAATTTGATAATCAAGTCCTTATAAAATAATATCCAACACCAGCTGACACTGTGAGCTGACAGTACCTCCCCAATCAGTGCTAAATAATGCATCCATAACAATTGCCTCTCACTTGATTATGTTAATGTAGTTGAGACTAGACGCAATTCAAAGATTATTGAAGTCAATGAGTGTTCTTCATTAATGCCAATGGAATTTGAATCAGACTCATCAAGCTAAAATATGAAAAAGGAGCTAAAAGTGTAGTGGGGCATAAGAAGCAACAGTCATTCTAGACCCTGGATATTAAAAATGATTGTGTGCTCACTATGTAACACAGTAAAAGATCCTTGAAAATAACTGTTTTGGAACCTTTGTGAAAAAGGTAAGTGGTCAAACACAACGCTGCTATAAATCCCTGCTGTTATCTGTGCATATGATCTCCTTTGACATTCCAAGGCACCCTTTGGTGACAAAATATCAAGAGTTTTTCACAAAATATCAAGAGTTCAATCACACAGTTCTGAACTCTAAGTAAACCCTCTAATGCTGGATTCAGTTTTACAGTTGAGAATTATTACACGAAATAGTGACAGTTTTAACCACAAAATCTGAGGTGTTAGAGGAATTATTTTTCATATTTATTACAGAACAGTATACAAGAATACAACAGAAAGGACACTGGTGATTGATAAAATAAAGAGGAAATGGGACAAAAAGGTCTCCAGTATCTCTAACAGTGACTTCAAATGCAAACTATATAGTAAATCTGGACACAGCTGTGCTAAGGGAACCTTAAACTTTACCAGTTGTTCTTGATTGTTGCGCTACAGAGATTTGCAAAATCAGGACAAAATTTGGCTAGGAAAAAATTTATCACCCCTTTACTCAATTTTCTTCAGTTCTTGTGTTCATTTATTTACAGCACTGCAAGAGCATGGAGTCTTCAGAGAGGTTGGGACACATGAGGATGGTAAAGCTCATGTCAGGTTTGGTAACTCAAAGCAGAGGTCAGTATGTTCACCTTCCAGGAACCCCTACACAGGCCTTCACATCAATGAGTACTAAAACTTTGTCATGTTCCCAGATACTTCTGCCAAACTGGAGGAGCGGGGAAGTGCTGCTTTTAGTTTTCTAACTATTTCTGCTTTTTTAACTCTCCTTCTCCCTCCTTGCAGGAACAATACTACTTTTTGAATTCAGGATGCTGACAGGAAGAGTTCCCACTGTTCTTTTCCTTTTTATGGATTCTGTAGTAGAAACTCGTGGTATGAGTAAGAATTTGCAGTAGCAGGTAACCTTTCATTGCTGAAATGAATCCGGGACATCAAGATCAACTCCTGTGTGAGATGTAAGAAACATTTAAGAAATATTGAAAGCAGAAGAACACAAAGTCATTTCCCTGAATCAGATCTACGGTCTTTGGGGCTGTGAGTTACAGGCAGCAGATGGCATTGCTCTCCATCTGCAGCCAGACTAACTCAAGACATTTATCTGTACACATATGTCTCATGCACAGACCACAACTTGGACATAAATACAAGTAATGCAAGGGTTTGTGTTGAACAAAGGAGGGCACAATAAAATATTTACTGATTTTAAAAAATTGCATTTTTAGCTGCTTTCTAAGCAGATGGCTCAGTATTTCTTCCTTAGCAGAGTTCATCATCTTGGACAGCCTGACAACAGCAATTTTAAGCTTAGGTAAAGACCAGACCAAACCAAACCAAACCAAATCAGAACAAAAAAACTTCTTTTGAAAATACTTGATGTCTGCTAGCTGCCTTATTTTCATCTGACCTATGTTTTGTGTACTTAGACTGTTGACAGTATACACTGTGATGGATATGTTTCAGACAATGTACACAGAGTGCTGCCATTCCAGAGAGGGGAGAGAAAACCATTATGCAGCTCTGCTACCTCCGCTGGAATGATGCCAGCAATCTCTGTGAAGAGTAGGTTTGTGCTTACATGAATTTCTTATACAGAACATTATCCTAAATTTGCCTGTTCTAGAAGATAGGACAGAAAACCACTGACACTCTTTGCTCAGTCAGGCCTACCCACACATGAGCAGTATGTGGTTGTTTTTTGTTTTTTTTTTTTTCAAAAAATGCAGAAAAGGTTGATACTGATTTTAGAAAAAGTTACCAGTTCATTTACCAAAAAAGAGAGAGAAGAAAAAGTAATTTTACTCTGAACTTTCTAGTAGCTCTGTAAATTATGGTGTTCATGTTGCTTGTTTCCTACACAACTTTCTTACCCATTATTAGGAGTCTGCTACTAATTATTGGATTTACTACCCTAAATCCTAAGTTTTCAGTCAAAAGATCTTGACTGGAAATAAAAAGAAGTTGATTTTTCTTCTGTAAAGTCCCCAGTTATCAATAGTAAACAATGTTCTTCCTCTCTCCTCCTCAGACTTGCAAACAGAGACTTTTAAACATAATTTTCTCATTTTCTCCATGGCAGCCAGTCCTTGTGTTCAACTTAACATAGCAACCTGGCAGCATGAGAAAAACATTTATAGTCCAAGCAAGGATGCAACAAAGACTGATTACTTATCAAAAATAAGCCAGAATTATATAAAGTATAATAACAATCAGCAAGATATTTATCAAACTCCTTGACAGTACTATTTGAAAGCTAAGTCAAGGTTTGGTAGTGGATGGGAAAAAAGGGTCCAAGGCTAAATGTTGATATAGTCCCAACCTGGCTCTTTGGCAAAAGCAGTGGCTATATCCCCATACCCTACCCATCATCTGGCTTTAATAGAACAAGATTTAGCAGTATTTTTGGTAAGTCTGATTCCTGTTTATCTATATATGCTATCCATATATCCATAGATAACTAAAAATGACACACAAGCCCCACAAACAATAATGCAATAATTTAAATAATATAACATTCATAATTTTGTGCTTTCTCAAAGGTATATAAGCAGAGCTTTCATTTTTAAGCTTCAGTTCTTAGAATCATGTTATTTATAAGAAGTTCAGTTTTCACTAAGAATATCATGATGTTTTAAGTACTCAGGATCACAGAGAAGGGACACAAAGTTTCATGTCTAAAAACTAAAAAATGTAATCAGGTAAATAAAACTAGTTTTGGATTTTTTTTACATATTTGGCATTAGCAACGGGGAAATCAAAATCTCTTAGCACCAACAGAATCCCTAAACATTTTGTTTATATCCACAACTCTCTATCATAAAACACAGTGTACTTAATTGCCTCATCTATTTTTGTCCAGATCTGTGCAGAATGTTATAAACACCTCAAGTTTTCCTCTCTCTTCCAATGTGCTCAGGTGGTGTGGCATAGTGGGAAAGCACACAACAAAACAAATTTTCTGTGCTACAGACTAGTGATCGTGCAATGATTAATACCAAAATACAGTGCAAATGCTAGCAACATTACAGTAATGATTTTTTTATGTGAAGTAACTGTAAATGGCTAATAAATCTGTAATTTCAAATCTAGGCCTTGAAAAAAGACAAAAGCATAACTGCATATCAATTACTAGACACCAGATACTTTCAAAGAACATCTTGAATGGCTAAACTGTCTGTCACATTATCATCCTGATCAGAGGCATTTCAATTTTTTTTGAAAAAGCAAATTGCAAGTAAAATTATGATTATTAAATCAGGACAAAACACCAGCTCTTCATATCATGTTTAAGTTGTGATGTTGTACATTGCACAGAAGCAAACCACGCTTTGGCCTGTTTAGGTTGTCCTGCGGTTTTCATCCTTTTTCTTCCATTTTGTTGGAGTTTGACTGTTTGGACTTTTTCCAGTGGACACAGAGTATTCGTTCTGCAAACGTTCTCTTCGTTTGAAATACAAAAGGAAGTAGCAAAGCCGGCTCCCCACTTGTTACCGATGATGCGGGAGCTCCCGAAAGAACCCACACAGGGTGGGCAGCCCGGGGAGGACCCCCCAGTGCCCTCCGGAGAGGACCCCCCCCCCCCAATGCCGTCCGCACAGACCCCCGAGCGCTGCTGCCGCAGGGGCCGTGCCCAACCCAAGCACTTACAGCGCCCGGGGACAGGCTGGGCGGGGGGGGCGCAGCCAGACTGGGCTCTGCTGGGGGTTATTTATCTACTCGTTTCTTTGTTTTTATGAACGTGACACGGTGCGTACGAAGCGGTACGAAAGCCCCCGGGCCCGCAGAGTTCAACCCAGCGGCGCCGGCCCCGGGCAGGCACCTGGGCCAGCGGCGGCCCCTTGGCGGGCTCCGTGTCGGCGGCGGCCCCGCCGATGGCCGCTGGGTGGCAGCCCGCGCTCGCGCAGCCGCCGCCGGCGGCCCAGCCGCGGCCCGGGAGGGGCCTTCCCAGGCAGCCGCCGCTGGATAAGCTCGTGCCCAAAGGCATAGGTGCAGCGCATTGACTGTACCTAGTCATTTCCGAAGGGGTCATGCTTGGATAAAACTTGCAAGAAAACACAGCAGTGGCCCAAAGTCAGTTATTTATACCCAGTATGGCTGTAGGAATACCATGTGTTGTTTGGGGTTTTTTGTTTGTTTGTTTGTTTTGGTTGTTTTTAATTTAACAGTGGAAGTTTTGAACAAAACGTCCCCAGTATCGCTGTTTAGGCCGACAATCAGGACCAAGCAATCAAGCTCCATCACTGATGAAATCCTACAAAGTACTGACTATACTGTGTGCATTTCCCCCTAAACAGCTACGATTGCAAAAGCAGCCCAAGCTTGATGCAAATTTCAATTACAGAATCAATGAGGTTGGAAAAGGCCTCTGAGATCATTGAGTCCAGCCTTTGACTGAATACCACCATGTCAACTAGACCATGGCACTAAGTGCCACATTCAGTCTGTCCTTAAACACCTCCAGGGATGGTGAATCCATCACCTCCCTGGGCAGTCCAATCCAATGTCACCTTTCTGTGAAGAAATTCTTCCTAATGTCCAAAATAAACCTCCCCTGATGCAGCTTAAACCTCCCCTGTGTCCTCTTGTTCTCTTGCTGGTTGCCTGGGAGAAGAGGCTGACCCCCACCTGGTCACAACCTCCTTTCAGGTAGTTGTAGAGAGTAATAAAGTCACTCTTGAGCCTCCTCTGCTCCAGGCTAAATAACACAGCTCTCTCAGTTGCTCCTCATAAGACTTGTACTCTAAACCCTTCACCAGCTTCGTTGCCCTTCTCTGAACTATAGTGCCTGTTAGAATGGGGTCCCGGTATGGCTGTGCCACCCTGGGATGCCTCTTCACAAAAAGCAACAAAGATCCACCAGTGGTCTGAAAATACACAGCACTGGTTTGCTTTGCACCTAGAAAGAAACAAGAGGAATGAACTATTTCTGAAGAAAAAGATTATATGCAGAGTAGGAATAAAAGAAAAATGAAAAGGACTGTTTACCAGAGCCAGGCTTTTAAGGGAAAACAGAGGTGGGTGTCCAACCCTATCCCTGCTGAACTACTCACTAACCTGGGGAGGGAAAAGATGGCCAAATCCTGGATAAGAAAAGGCACTGGACCCAGCAGTTCCCACTCGCTAAGCATTCTCCATCACCCTGTCAATTACTCTGTCCAAGGATCAGAGTGGACAGCTAGCACAATCTATGTACTGTTAAGAAGCTATGGCTTGTCTCTCCCATCACCAAACATCTAATGCTGAAAAAGTGGTATGGCTGCAAGTGGGAACACAGATTATTATAGTTAAAGCATTAGCCTCTCCCTTCAATTTTATGACACAAGCAAACAGAAATTCTGAGATACAGAAGGTACATTTAACACAGCATGTATATATGTTCATGAGGATCTCTTTCTTTCTAGAGTGTACAAACAACAGCACAGCACTTCCAAACCTGTTGCAGGCCAGGGAAATGACTGCCAGATTACACTGTAGCATAAATTGCCATCTAACTTTCAATGTTGTGTTTGGATGCCTTTTTAGCAGTTCTTTATGACACAAATTTAAGGCTATATAAAGACGTTGGATTACCCTTGTTGTATATCCTTGAGCTAAACTCACAAATTGAATCGTCCCATTTGAAATGAAGTAAAAACTGAACAGCAGGATTCAAACAGCTGCTTTTATCAGCTGTATAATAAAGTTCCCACATAAGATATACATTCTTTTCCCCTCAGACAAAGATTGCTGTAAGATAAGTAAGAGGAAATTATGCAAGCTGATGAACACAAATATTCAGTAGTTCTGGAACACCCTGCAAAAACCCACTAACCAAATAAGTAACTACAGTCCAGACAAGGCCAAGCAGGGATGCTACACATGGATGAAGAAGAGATGAAGAACAATCTAGTGTTAGCTCACACTTAATGGTGGTGCTCCCCCTCTTTCCCCCAACTCTTTCCTTTTCCTTTTCTCTTTTTTGGTACCTAACATTAACATCCAGTGCTGCCGATTTTTCTGAACCTGCTGTTAGCAAACATGGACAGCAATAGAAGAACCTGTCCCATAATGAACTGTGATACCTTGTACACGGAAAAGTCAACTTCTTTACAACCTATCTCTCTCAATGAGTTTTGTCTTTCTCCAGCCAAATCTTTGCAAGACCTGAGAAGAGTCATGAACCTTTCTTCTTTAAAAATAAGTTATTTCTTTAGGCTGTAATAATCAGAGGTCAGAAGGGGTTCCGAGGGACTTTATCCTTGTTCAGAAAGTTACTTTTTAATGCTTTAAGACAAACAGAAATATGTTTTGGGCAGCTAAGGTCCTGGAACGCTGCTCAATAAGAGAAGAGAAGGGAGGACAAGCTGGACTTGCTCCAGAAAAGCAGCCTGGCTGGGGAATGAACAACTTCTCAGTTCCTATCTCCTGGGAAATGCAACACAGCTGAGATACTGACCCAATCCCTCATCGTGCACAACCTATGTAACTCATCTTCTCTGATGTTGTTACCACAACTTGCAACTCTCCATGGAGTTGCAGACATGCCGGTCCTCAGCTTTGTAGGACAGAAATCAAACTGCAGCAAGACTGTCTTACCCAAGACCAAACAGAAATTCTGCAGCAAAGCAAGGACTTGGAGCCAGGCCTCCCATCCTTCCACCTAGTCACCTTATGTCTTTTCTCACCTTTTCCTCAGTCAAGAATCACTCTGCAGCCAAGGGCAAGGTGGAGAAAAAGAAGGATGGTAGCAAAGAGGGGTAGTAAGAAACTGAGTTAAGGATCAAACTTCAGAAGCCTGCTGAATATTAACAGTTAAAATCATCTTTTTTTTTAAATTGAACTGCAAAAGAAAGCTGGGAGAGGAGGTTTTCAAAGGCAGCTGGAGCTTACACACATAGGGAAGTGATTTGACTTATGATTTAAAATGTTTATTTTCAGGGCGTTGATGGGAATGTGTGTCCTGCCCAAGGCCCTGGCGAAACTTGGCAACTTTTTTCACCATGAGCAATGCTGTCGTGAGCATCTCAGATGGCAACCACCTGGCACACACCAGCTGGCAAATGGCCTCACTGTACTTGTACAGCAGCACACTCCTGGGGTTACTCTGGTGTAAATTCTCTGCCTGGGCACTCCTGAAACAAGAGTGACTGAACAAGGCGTTATACCTGTGTAACTGGAGAAGTTTAATTATACTGGCAAATTTTCCCTGCAAATAAGCACTAAGACAGCTAATTCTCCAAGAATCTTTTCCAGGAGAAAATCACTCTGGATGTCTCTGCACCTTTGTGAAGTCTGTGAGTGTTTATAGTGCCTTCACCCATAGCAGGAATAACCTGTGACCCTGGACTTTACAGTCCCTATCTCTTTGGATCACATTATCTGAGTTTCCCATGCTCCCACTTATGCAATAAGTATTATAAAATGTAAATATTAAAAAATAAAAAGATACCCTCCCCTAAATACTACATAACCCTCCCAACATCACGTAGTTGGAGAAACGAATGTAATTTTTTCACTATTGTTGTTGTAAAAAGAGTTAATTTATTACTTATTAAAGCTTTTCCATTCCCCTTGGAGAATTTCAGGAAGCCAATAAAGAAACTAAGCAAACTGATTAAAAAAACCCCCAACACCCCCCAAAAAAGAGCTGCACAGTACCAATGAGGAGCATGTGTGCAGCTTCTTAACAGCACCCCTGACTTCTCGTCCAGCCTGGCAGTAGTCCAAAGCAGACTCAACTGCAACAACATGTGCCAAGCTGTGTCACAAATTTGTTACAGGTCTCGGGTGATCCCCTGACATTTCTACTTGTTCCTGCTGCTTTGGAGGCAAGCGACCAAACACATACCCCCAGACCTTGTGCCTGAGACTGTTTAGCCTCTTCTGTCATGATTTTAGGAGCAAACCGAGCTAGATCTGAAGAAACTGCTGGATGTCACGCTGACACTAACATTTAGGCTATGACTGAGGATTTCACAACTCCTCCAGTCAGCAGCTTTCAGGAAGTGCTGGGCCTACCCAAAATCTTGAACTCTAAAATCAGGTACACAGATGTATCAAAAAGAAAATTGGATTTAATCTCATCAGACTACATTCAATCTAAACCCGTAATAACATGAAAAAAATCCCTTACTCGTATAGTTGCACCTTGTTATTAACCAACTTGAAATATCTGGTAGAGATTGAGTGAAGGGAGGGTATCAGGTTTTACATACAATAACCCTCTCAAGTGAAATTCAGAGTATGAACCCTTGATCACAAATATGTGCAATACTGGGACTACTTCTTTCAAGTAACAGAGGTATTTGTGGGGGAGAAGAGTGCCGATTCCCATATGGCCTGGGAGTTCGAGCAAGTAAACTGCTTATTCAGGGATCAGAGTTTATTGGCACTATTCCTGGTTTGAGATGATAGCTTCTGTGCTATGAAAACATAAGTGAATATTTGCTTTCTGTGGAAACTAGTTAGGGTTTGTCAACAATTCCGTTTAAGGAAGCATTATGGGATCCTTTTCCCTGTTTTTGTATTTCTTCACAGGTGAGGAAAAAAACCTGCCACCACTCAGCCCTAAAAGAACATTTAGAAAGTAATGGAAACAAGCATGACTGGGATTAACCTAAACAAAATGGCAACACTGATTGCACAAGCTGTATGCTGACAAAATTACATACTCTTACATACAATTACCAAAATCTGCAAAAATCCTCAGACTTTGGGCCAAACCATGATTTATACTTTAGTAATTCTACTCATTTTATTGGATCATTCCAGTTCCAAAAAAAGATTATTTTAAGGTTTTTACATTTCTCTCCATCATTATAACATTCATGCATCTTCCATATAACAGCAACAATTTCAGACAAAAGTCTTCAAGTTATTAACTATCTGACACTTTCTTTTCAGAATATAAACTATTATGGCAAGAGTAAGAGGAGCTGAGATTTATGGATATAAGGCAATGCCAAGTAAATATCATCTTCTTATGACAGAAAGTAATTTTTCATGGTGAACAATGGTCAAACTAGACATTCACCTAATATTTGCCTTTCCATGACCCAATGTTCTTGACTTTTCACAGAAGTTCACTGATGAATACAATTTTTAAGATGATGACATGATAGAGAAATGCAGAGTAATTATTGCTTTCGAACACCCTTTTACTGGTTTTGGCTTTGAACTGGAAGATAAAAATGATTCACCTTGTTACAGCAAGGTGAACAGAGAACGCACGTGCCTGCAGTGGAGAAGGGAAGCAGAAGGGCTACAACTATGACCTCTCAGTTGTCCCTTTGAATTGGGGAAGGAGTTGCCAAAAAGCAGTAAAAAAGCTTTAAACTAACAAGCTGTTGCTGCTGTCACTACACTCTCCACACAAAAATGGGCACCAGATCCTTGTTAGCAGGTTTAGCAAGGGGTGACTAAAGCTGCTGGAAGGAGTCCAGCCTGAGTGCAGTCCAAGGGGCTGTCCCACAAGGCAGCTGGACAGCCTGCCAGCTGGGAGCTGTACTGCATTTTCACATGCAGCTACAAAGCCTATAAATTAGGATTGCTGAGCCTGGAGTTAGTATGTGCATGACTCGCAAATCTTTATTAGGGAGGAAGGAGTGACATCTCCAAGTGAGCTTGAAGCTTAAAGGGAAAAAAAAAAAACAGTACTGAAGTTTTGTGGAGAATCTAAAAGCATCTTGTGCTTTCTGCTGCTCAGCTGAGTAGGGACTGAAAGACTAAAGTAAAATGTTGGTTTAGCCCTTCAGTGTTTCACCTTTTCATCCAGTAATTTTTACGTTTGCTCCTTTTCACCCACAGCCTGATTTTATGTGTAGGTTTTAACATGTTAGAAGTGGAGAAGATTCCTGTCATTTGGGAATGTTCCATTAAAGTGTATGTGGAACTGTTTTTGTAATTTGTGATACTTCTATGAGTATAACATTGGCAATTGAGAACAATTTTTTTCACTAATTCTCCCAATATACATGTGGAGAAATTAAAAAGGGAATTATTTGAATTTACATACCTTGCCTTTATTTCAGAATTACCATTCACCCTCTGCAATCAGACCACTGACTTAGTTGTTTGAGCATGCGCTTGTTATTCTGATGAATTTATTTGAGATCAGAACAGTTTACACATATATAATTCTATTTATTTGAAGTGTTTCCATGAAAAGTTGAAGCAGAATTTCTTTCCCTTTTCAATAATGTTAAAAGTCTCTCCACTAGCTATACATAGGGACTGAGATCCTGACTCCTCTCCTTCCCCATCAAGGTCAGATAGAGTTTTACTATCAATCAGCTTCAGTAACACTTCATTACCATCAGGTAACAATTTCATTCACAGGACCAATTGTACAGTAGAGGTACAGCCCAACTGTCTTGTGGACTCTTCCTTAGCAGATCTCAGTTAATGACTAGTAGAGATTAACAAGGCATTTAATTACAAAGCATTTGAAAGGGAAGAATTATTTGCAGTTCTTCAATTTTCCTTTTTCATTGTTCTTCTGCTATTCCATCTCATACTTCAAAGACTTTTTAATAATAATAAAAAGGTGTCTATTTTAATGGGGGTCTAGTGTTTTAAATAGCTGGTCCTGAGTATAACTGTCACTACACCCCGGTCTAGTGTTCTACTTTACTGTTCTAAAGTAATGCTTTCATTTCTCAAATACATTTAACCAGCCCTCCAGCAGTTTAACTGTCCCACACATTTAAGACAGTTTTTTGTTTGTTTTTTCTTTTTTTTTTTAATCAGGCCTGCAGCTACTCCACAAATACAGTAAGAATTACAGTAACGGCTTCAGTTCTAGATCAGGGAATCAACAAAAAAATATTGCTTACAATATACACTGCTTACTGAAAGATGACTTTTTTCTTGCTGCAGTGGAGCTGAGGGGCAACGGACATGAAAGACTTAAAACATGAGAAATCAGCAGCTCCAAGCCGTGCCCACCTGAACCATGCTATAGGGCTGTGCTTGCTTTTCTGCAGTTGTGCCAGTTAATCTTTATACCTCTGATAGTCCTCATATATCTTAATGAGTGCATTAGCACTTCTCTTGCATCACCGATTAGTAGATTCACTGTCCGTAACAATAGAATATCCTGAGTTGGAAGAGATCCACAAGAATTATCGGAGTCCAACTCCTGCCCCTGCACAGGACAGTCCCAAGAATCACACCATGTGACTGAAAGCATTGTCCAAATGCTTCTTGAACAAGAAGAAAGACAGTAAGCGGCAAATGCCAGCTTAGGGTTGTAACTATAGTTTCCTTGCTAAAACCACCTCAACTATTCCAGTAGATATTCTCTAGATAGACTATGACTCTGTTCTCTCCATCCATTAATGCTTTTAACCCTGTCTGTCCTACTGAAAACTGCCATTAAGTTAGTCCAGTTTGTTAAAAAACCATAAAATACAGCAAAGACTAAGGTGGGGAATGCACAGTACTGTTAAGTGAATCTGACCTTCTGTCGCCACATCAAAACAAATCATGTTCCTGAATAACAGCTATGGAGTTAGAAAGGTTTTGTACTTGGTCATCAAACACATCATGAAAGAAAATGGCACATGATGAGCTCTTTGCAAACACTGTTTTGCTTTGGGCAATCACTCCTTCCCCTGTTTTATGAGGATGACTATCACACAATCAGAACCATTAATGGTATCATATGTATGGGAGCTTGATTGCAACCCTACCAGTGGTATACAGCCCCTGACAAACAGTGTTTGGGTTTTATCTGGTATACATAACTTGCTAATTTTAGAATAACTGAATGTAATGATTTGTAAAACCCAGTACAGAGGCTGTTGAAGAGTGTTGCCTGACTAATGGATTTATGGAAAAGCAAATGCAAGAATACAGACACTACTGGAAGAAGCAGCAGCCCTGTTGTTTGGTGTTTGTACATCTAAATACTTTTAAATTGCATGAACTGATACAAGTCCATTTACTGCCTTTTATTTTTTTTTCAGTTTGCAAGGACACTTACACTCTTGATTTACTGCTTTTGAAAACATAGGGTTTTATTTCTGTATGAAAATGCTTCAAAAGTTTTATAGCTTTATACCTTACGGAATGGCTTTTTGTATAACCTGTCTGCTACTCACTGGAACACAATCACAGAAAATATTCCTAAATCATTGGGCAATCTGTGACAATACTGAACTGCCTTATTGGATTCATTGCAGCAGTTTCCAATAACTAAGAAAGCAAATAAGAAAGTGAAATAAAACTTACTAAACTAAATATTTCCTTCCACAAAATGTCAAGCAATCATCTAATCACTGTAGGAAGTACAATAGCTGCTCTAAAATAACACTTATTCCCTTATTCCTTTCTAAGAAATTGCTTGTATTGTACCAGAAGGAGGTTCTAATATTTTTCAGGTAGATAGTTTCTAGAGATCCTTTCTCAAAATGCATGTGGTCATTATCAATTTGCTTATAAATTAAATTATAAATGTTAGATAAAGACAACCTTCCCTTCCACAGAACAATGGCAAGTCCAACCAGACCAAATAGATGAAAATGTGGTGAACAAAGCACATATATGTCCTGTGGGAAGCATATCCATAATTTTATCTTTTGCTTCCTTCAAAGACTGCAACTACATAAATTTTAAAATTTTCCTTTCTATACAGAAAGCAAATATTTCTAGGACATGCCATAAAACACTAGAAATAAAGTTCTTTTTGCTATGGGCCAACTGTTTGCAGATGGTATTCCTAAAGGAATTACACCACTACAACCAATAGACAGAAATAAGGTATATTTATAAGATAGATACTAGTAGCTAATAAAGCCTGCAGGCTGGAGAACGATATTTTATAATCCCAAACTGAATGCAATCCAAAGAGTTAAAAATAAAACAAAAAGCCAAAACAAAACAGTGCAGCAATTCTAAAGAATAACCACATTTTCAGAAATTACAATGTGTTTGAGGCTATTTGGTGAGCAGACACAGACGCTAAATTCATCAAGAAAATTATTCACTCAGAATTAGCATTACAGCTGTGTTTTGCTTCCCAAGACTTTTGCCTTTATTTGCAATTGTGTTGATTATGCATATGCAAAATATTTTATCTATTCTATCTATTCCATTTCCCTCTAAATGATGCGCTGATCTTTAATGACAAGCATGGCACTGCACATGGAAAACTCATCTTCAGGGCAAGCAAAGGCACTTGGTTCATATCTAGCAACTTTCAAAGATCTGAATGTAGAATTAAATGGATATAAATTTTGTCTAATAATGTAAATATTCCATTTTATAAAGGAATAATGCTCTGGTTTTAAGGAACAGTTGTGGTATGTCAGATGAATTCATCACTGATTATTCTGAAAGCATGACTGCAGCAGCAAACCAGCACTTCAATTTTAATTTGTGAGCCTTGTGCAGGGTGACATTTGCATAAGAGTGACAGTAACTTTAATCCCCCTATACCCTTGACTTGTGCCTTGGTTTCTTTGAATGCATTTCTAAATCGGCAAAGCTTCAGTCAATTAGGAATTATAATACTTCTTGGGAAAGAAAAAACGTTTTCAATCCCAATACAATTTCCCTGAAATAAATTATTTGCATAGAGCACAGCCAGTGCCAGTAACTGTATTAAAATGCCATTGCTAATTAAATTGTATCCTTTAAAGCCTGGCAGTTTGGAGCAAAAAAGGAGGGGCAAGTGTTAAATATATGTATAATTTTAAGCAATACTCTAAACACGCGTTAGTTGACAAATAATTGTTGAATATTTCCTGACTAAAACACAGTGATAGCTATTTTCCTATTCCTTCATACAAAAGGGCAAGACAACAAAAGCAGCTGTCTGATTAGGGGCACTGTTGTCCTGAATCAATTACATCCCCACAGCAGACAGCTCCACTTAAGCACCTGTTTTTAAATAAAAAGCTTCTGTAGCTCCCAAACCTTGTACAAGGGCAATGGGGGATGGGGAGGAGGGGAGAAACTATGAGTGAAAGAAACAATAATTCTTCTGAAGGTCAGCCAGGGCATCCTTCATCCCTCGCTCTCCACATTCACTGATTGCCTCCGAATAGGAAATCCGCCCAAATCTTCTGTTACAATCAAGGAGGGGGGAGAAGATCCATGTTGAACATGTGCCACTTTCACTTGCTTTTGAAGGAATATAATTATTGTGTTTAAGTGACTGACTTATCTCTTTCTCAGAGCTTTTCATGCTGAAGGGTGGCAGAGCTGAGGAGTCTGAGAACTGGCTGCTCATCCTGATTGCAGTGTGCCTCCAGCTACCCATTAGTGCCTCCCCATCTCGCTCCCCTTCTTGCCCAGGCTGCTGCTTCAAACTCAGCTCACAGCAGAGGTACATGGGTACTCACCTGCTTCTCTGCACTGCATATGCTGACACACCTATTTACCTTCTAGCCTTAGGTGCTATTCCCTGAAAAATGGCTGAGAACTGAGAGCCCACAATCTGGTTATTTTGATGAGCTCAGATCCCAAACAAGAATCTTTCTCCAATTTATCCTGTCTCATAGCTTCTTGTAGACTCCTTTCTATAAGAAATTCACTACCATTTACCACCCAAAATAAAAAGGAACCTGTTTGTGCAGTCTTTTACCACATGCATAGATTTCCTTATAACATGAAATATTTCTCTGAAGTATTTGCATTTACAACCTCTGACCTGTCTTAGCACACTTTTTTCCTTTAATATTAATAAAATCTCAGTCTTTGCTTCATACTTTTTTTTAACAGGATGAAGAAATTAGAATACATTGTTTTCCTATTATCTGAATGTATGAGGAAAAATGCAGTTGAATTGATTAAACAGAGTGGGTTTTGATCAGGGCAGCTGTTCCACAGTTTGTGCATATGTTCTGTTTTCATTTCTACCACTGAAATGAAAAGTGTCCAAGCTCCCATTTTCTTGAATACATAGCAGAGGACAACTAGATAGCTACCCTCACAAAAACTGCTGCTGCAAAAAAAGTGTGTTTTACCACAATTTATGAATGTTTTTTATTTTTTCCATTTCGCTTTTACATGCAAAGTCTGCAAAGTTTTTCAGACTTGGAGGTCAGCCTTTTGCAATAAATATGGACAATAAAAATTAGGGCTGAAAAAATCCACAAACGCCATTTTATAAATTCTTTCAAGCATTGGATTTTTCAGGCCCTACATATAAAATTATTAACTAGATACAATCACATTATTTAGGCACAAATATAAATTAATATATATTACAGCAGCATTATATAATCTGAAATTGTACAGAGCACAAGCAGTCCAGAAGGTATCTGGATTGCACTGAAGACTTCACTCTGTGATGCATCAGTGTCTCTCTCCAGATGGTTGGGGGAATCTAGGATACTCTATTTGACTACATTCTTAAGATGACTGAGGTTGAGACAGGGGAAGAATGATGGAGATAGATATGCTTTTAACAATCTCACTGCTTGCATAAATCCTTTGGTACCCAGGCGTCTTTAGAAATGACCTATAGTGTCTGCCGTACTGGGAAATGAAATTCAGGATCTTCAGTGGTTTGGTTTCAACGACACAAGGTTTTGTGTGTGTGCATACAGTCACAGTGGAGTTTCCTACCTGCAAAGATTACACATTCAGATTCCTAAACTGTGATAATTTAGGGACCACAGCTACGCAGACATGATATTTTGTATTCTAATAGGACTTAGCTGGACAGGATATCTGTAAGAACGCATTTAAAAACCAGCCCAAACAGACTCTGCCCGCAGGTGAAGGATGACCTTTTTGAAAGATACTGCTATGAAAACAAAACTTTCCACTATATTGTATTATAATTTGTCTTTATAATTAATAGAAATCATTTCCACTACAGATACACATTTTTAAAAAGCCTAAAAGAGCCTAGTACAGCAAGTTATTATTTATTGAACAAACTATGAAACTTTAGTATCCCTTTTCATAACAGTCTCCATTACTTCTCTTATTAAATGAAAAATATCATTAATTTTGATTTTTACTCAATTAAACTAAAGTGAAACATCACTCATTAGAAGAAGAGATTCTGATCCAGGCAGTCAAAACAGCTGCTTCAAAAATTTCCAAAGAACGGGGACAAACAGCACTTAACAGCAAACAGCACTTAAAAGAGGGAAACAATACAGATACTCCTGAAGTTAAAGGCCAAACAAGGAAACAAGTGGGCCCATTTGACTTTAGAAAGGCTTGCAACACACCTCCCACAATATTCCTGAATCCATGTTAGGATGTTACAGTCCATGCAGGTATAAAATTGGCTGGTCGGGCTCAGAGAGTGATGGTCAATGGGTTGTGCTCTGTCAGGAGGCTGGTTAGATGCACGTGTCTGTCCTGGGACCTGTCCTGGTTAACATTTTTATCAGTGTCCTGGAGGAGGTAGAGGAGCTCACTGTCATGAGATTTGCAGGTCACTACAGAATGGTGGGAGCCACCAATATGCTTGGGAGCAGAGCTGCCATTCAGGGCAACCTAGACAGGCTAAAGGAGAGAGCTGACAGAAGCCCTGTGAAACTCAATGAGGACAAATGAAAAAGCCTTCACCTGGGGAGGAATAATGCCTGCAACAATGATGGCTGGGGAGCAGTTCTGAGGACACCACCCTGTGGGTGCGAGCAGGCATGACCTGACCAGAAGCCAGGAGTGGTTCTGGCAAAGACAGCCAGCAGCACCCAGGGCTGCATGAACAGGAATCTCGTGACCACAGCTACTCTCTACTCAGCACTTCCTAGACCACAGTTTTAGGCCCTCCAGTACAAAAGAGGGCCAATTAAACAACCAATATCAGAAGATAACTACCAGTACAGTCAGGCTCTGGAACACATGCCATATGAAGATAGACTGAGGGAGCTAGACTTGTTCAACATGGAGAAAAGACAGCTTTGGTAAGACCTGACAGCAGCTCTTGGTACCTACAAGGAAGTTATTGAGAAGATGGAGCCGGCTCTTCACAGTAGTGCATGGTAGGAGACAACAGGTATAAACTGAACTGTGAAGTACAGATTTTTTATCACACAAAGGTTTTTTTCACTGCTTGGACAGTGAAACGGTGGAACAGATTGCTCAGAGAGGCTGCACAGTCTCCATCCTTGGAGGATTTCAAGACCAACTGGAAAAACCCTGAGCAACTTCATCTGAACTCATAGTTCACCCTCCTTTGAGCAGGAGGTTGGAGTAGATGCCTCCTGATCTTTCTTCAAACTTGAATTATGGTGTGAGATGTTCACACTTCAAAAAAAAGGAAATGAGACCAATCTATTCTTGAATATTAAACCAATTCAAATTTTCAAAACTAATGATAGTAACTGTATAATTTTATATTCATATGTCTTGTTGATAATTCTTGCCAAGAAATTAGGCACCTTGCTAACTTCACACCAACTGACATGCAAAATCTTACATTTTATTGAGAACATGTATAACTTAGGCCAACAGGCGAGACAAACACACTATCTGGAAGGAAGGATACATATTGACTTTTCCAAAGACTCATGATGAGATTATTTTGTTCATCTTTCTTTGCCTAGCAAAACTCAGTAAGATTGAGACCTTTAGTGTTCTAAGTGCCACATATTATAACTTTGTGCACATAAAAACTACATGTCAAATTAAATTACAATGGGTTCCTCAAAGCTCCTATTACAGTAAATGCAAATTGAAAGAGGGGAAAATCTGCTTCACTAGACAACAAGAAATGAAGTATAAATACCTATGCTTTTATATAGACTGACAATTTAAAAGAAAAAGTAAGCATTTTGCACTACAAAAAAATTAAAATATTCTTCACATTGTGTTTCTATGCACGATTCTTTTTTTTTTTTTTTTTTTTTTTTTTTTTTTTTTTTGGTGGAGTGGGTATTGAGTTTATTTTTTCATTTGGTAAGTCAACCTCAAATGCCTCAAAAGTTAAAAGTTATAGGCTTAAGACTACCAGGCAGCATACAGCCAAAACCAATATGCATAGATCAGAGACAGTCAAATAGTGTTTCTCCCATAGACATGTCTAAGAGGCAATTTGTACTGCACCTATTTTGACACAGATGGTATCACAACACTGCCGTATTTAGACATAATAATATAGACACAATGTCCTATTACAAACTAAGTCCCCAAATTACTTAAAATAGAGAACCATACTTCAAGAATAATACATATTTGTATCATTCAGTCACTGGAAAATGAGCAGCTTTGTAGCTCTCTTTGTAAAGGAGACTTATGATTGTTTATTTAGACAATCTGAGCATCAATCTTCCTTGCAGATCATAACCAACACTCAGTACTAACCTCAGCAGTCTAAATTAGAAACCAGAGAGATTATATTTCCTAGATTATTTTATCTGCTCATCCTTGTACGCCATTTATAATCCATGCAGACCTTCAATAGCAGATCAAATGATTGACGAATTTGTAAGAAGAGTTCTAAGTATTTAGAAGTCTAAAATATTTTGCAAAATCTATTCACACCAAACCTTAGATGAAAAGGATCCCTGTGATGCAATAACCTAGGTATTATTACAGTTTTCTAACGGGGACACATAGCTCCTATTTCTTTATACTATCTGCCAAGTGAGCAGCTGGCACAATCACGAAGTGCATTTTAAACAGTAAGTGGCATTTGAGACCTTCAATGACTCTTCATTAAGTTAGTGAAAGGAAATGAGTAGAATAATATTTTCTATTTTAATCATCTGTACATAGCAACTATTATAGCAACCATGATACTATTTATTTTTGTTGTAACCATGATGAAATATGTCACAATGAAATGAAAATAAATTTAGCTAAAATAAGACAGAGAAGAAACAGAGGAAATAACCCTTGAAATTACAGCTTGAAAGAAATACCTAAAAAGTCAATACCTAAAAAGTCATTCTCTCAGTCAGGGTCTCTGAAGCTGGGTGAACATCAATGACTGTATGGGCATCACATGTGCTGGTCGCTGTGCTTTTAAGGCTCGCTTGACCTAATGAGATTGCAGCAATATCTGTATTTGACCTGCAAGAAAACTGTGCAGGTGCATCCAGTGCTTCTTTACTTCCACACAGAGTGTGATAGCCCTTTGTTGTTTTCTAATTTCAAGTGTCCCTTTGTGGGAAACTATGCCTGAGTCACAAAATAAATTGGACAGACTGGCAGTGGATCTTTGCCAAGGGGCAAATTAACATGAACAAAGAGTTAATAGGATTCAATATTGCCGTTCTATTGAGCCTGTACCGCAAGCCTTGGGACTTTCACTTGAATATCAGGTATGTCCTTGTAGTTGCAGTACAAGTAGTTGTAGTCAAGTGAGCATTGAATAGATCAGGAAACCAGTACAGTTAGCTAGCAAGCACTATTTGGCCACAGCAGCAAATAGCTGACCATGGTCTAAACTGTGTGTGTCCCAGAGCAGGCTCCCCAGGCAGTACCTGGCACCTGCATCCAGGGCCTGCAGCCCAGCAGATCTGTGACCCACCCCAGACACCATGATGGAGGGGTGAAGCTAAAGTGCAGACACCACAGAGGTCAGGCAAGGCCTGCCATCACAGCAGGAGTTGTGGCTTGGAAGAGGTGTGCCCAGCAAGGGTTTATAATCTGAAATTCAACCATAGAAAGAAAACCCAGAAATTGACAGGTTGGGATTAATCCCAACAAGATCTTGTCTCCAAGAAGATCCTCTGCCATGTGAAGACCCATTCCTTGGCTGAATGCTTTTTCTGCATGCAGATTGCTCTGGTGCATAAATATCACCACGCTCAGGGATCACCTATACCCATTTTTCACAACTTTTACTTCTCCCAGACAGCACAGCTCTTCTTTCAGTGATATATGAGAATGGAAAACATCAGCAATAAAAGATGATTACTACAATGTCTCAGCCCTGACAAGGTTACATATTTTCAGCAATTCACACCATTCCCATGGGACCCCAAAGCTGCTTATGCCATCGTATCTCTTTTCCATCTAGAATCATAGAACAGTTTGGGTTGGAAGGGACCTTTAAAGGTCATGTGACATCTTCAGCTAGATCAGATTGCTCAGTTTACAGGGATGGGGCATCTACCACCTCTCTGGGCAACCTGTTCCAGTATTTTACCACCCTCACTGTAAGAAATTTCTTTCTCATATATAGTCTAAATCTTCCCCGTTTTAGTTTAAAACCATTACCACTTGTCCTATCACAAGAAGCCCTGCTGAAAAGTTTGTTCCCATCTTTCTTGCAAGCCCCCTTTGAGTACTGAAAAGCCACAATAAACTCCAAATCTCTCATCCTGTCTTCCTAGGAGGTGCTTCAGCTCTCTGATCATCTTGGTGGCCTTCTTCTGGACCTGCTCCAACAGGTTCATGTCTTTCCTGTGCTGAGGACCCCAGATCTGGACACAGTATTCCAAATGGGGTCTAATGAGAGTGGAGTAGAGCGGCAGAATCATCTCTCTTGACCTGTTGGCCACAGTGCTTTTGATATGGCCCAGGACACAAGTGGCTTTCTGGGCTGCAAGCACACACTGCCGGCTCCTGTCCAACCTCTCATCCACCAGCATCCCCAGGTCCCTCTTGAGAGGGCTGCTCTCTGGCTGTTGATCCCCCACCTGATTTGATACTGGGGTTTGCCCCAACCCAGGAGCAGCATCTTGCACTTGGCCTTGTTCAAATTCATGAGGGCCCATTTCTCAAGCTTATCCAGGTCCCTCTGGAGGGCATCCCATCCTCCAGGTTTGCCAACTGCACCACACAGCTTGATGTCATCTGTAAACTTTCTGAGGGTGCAATCGATCCCACTGTTTGTGTCATTGATGAAGACCTTAAATAGCACTGGTCTGAATATGGATCCCTGAGGGACACCACTTGTCACTGATGTCCATCTGGACACTGAGCTGTTGACTACTATCCTCTGGATGTGACCATCCATCCAATTCCTCATTCTTCAAGCAGTCTACTCATCAAAATGCATCTCTGCAGTTTAGAGAGAAGAGGGACCATGTCAAAGACCTTACAGATTACAGACAGATGACATCCATAGCCCTTACTTTGTCCACTGATGTAGTCACTCCATCATAGAAGGATGCCACTAAGTTGATTAGGCAGGACTTGCCCTTGGTGAAGCTGTACTAGCTTTCTTGAATCAATCTCCCTGTTCTCCATGTGCCTTAGCACAGGCTTCTAGGAGGAAGTGTTCCATGATCTTCCTAGGCACTGAGTTGAGGCTGACAGGTCAGTGGTTCCCAGGGTCTTCCTTTCTACCGGTTTTAAAAATGAGTGCAATGTTTCCCTTTTTCCAGTCACCAGTGACTTTACCTAAAAGCAGCAAACAAGTCAGATGGCTGCCACTGAAGTCCAAGTTCAGTTTCAAAGCTCCTCTTCTGCTATTCTCCATGTAAATGTATTATGCCTTCTAATTCTCTGTACTCTTTTCAACTCCACTGGTTGCAGCTTCATTATCTCTGGAAGTTGCTTTAGCACCTGCCTCCTGCGCCAGCCAAAACACCACCATCTGTTGCGCAGCCTGAAGGGTCTACGAACCACAGTGATTTCTGATTTGCCTAAATTATAATGAATCCTTTCTCCCCAAACATGCCACACCCAGCAGCCTTCCCGAGGCTCTGACAGGTATTTGTTTTGCTCCGCTAGTAGCCTTTGCTCCCATTCAGGCATGGAGGCCAGCCCTACATCAGCTCTCAACTCTCACTGCTTGAAAGGTCAGAACAAAAGCTCCCTGAAAACATCTTGCAAACACATGCCAAATCCACAGCCAAGGCTACATGAGGTTTCTAATTGTGGTCCATGGGTCATTACTCTCTGATTTGGTTTTTCAACAGATGGCAGGGCTAGGTTAGTGATGGGCCAGATCTCACTGTTAGCAGAAAGCATGTGCAGGATGCAGGGCCAAGGCTCACCTGCACTGCTCTGCATTCCCGTTTCCATTCATCCCACATTCTTTTATTTCCTTTCCAGTACTTTCCTTCTCTCCTGCAGTATCTCGGGCCTCTATCCTCTTCTCACTTTAAGACTAATTGCCACTGGAGTAATCAATTCATCTATCAAGACGATAAAAAAGGATATGGGCGGGATGAGGGAATTGATATAGACCATCAAGATGATGATTCTGATCCCTTGTCCCAGGATTGTCTGACTATTACCTGAAGATTTCTCCTTTGTCTTATCTTAAAATATGCATTTATCTTACTTTCAAATTTGGGAAGTTTAAGTTCAGATTACCTACCAGTCTGAGAAATGGTAGTATTCTATAGAAAATAAAGGATATATCCTTTATTATCTTTTAATATCCTGGATATTGAAGCAAAGTGAGAAGTCCAATTAATTTTCATTAGTGTGTCCCCATAGATATTTTTATTTGCTGTCTTTTCTGCCTATTCACATCAAACTAGGAAGGAGAACTGGAAGCCAGCCAGACAAACAGCCCAATTGCCTACATTTTGTTTCCTTAGTGGAACAGAGGTAAAGAAGTGGTCTAAGCAAAACTGGAAAAAACTCAAATGAAAGGAAACTATAATTTTGAATGTCCTAATCCTCATTTGAATTTAGTGACTTATCTAAATCTCAAATATTACATTTAATGGGGACAAAAATTAGTGTTCTGGGATTCAGTTTGGCTGAACAGTCAACATTCAGCTTGGCATAAAACAATATAAAAATGAGGCTTGTCAGAAATTAGCAGTACTTTCAAAGAGACTGGAAGTCAAAGTCCTGAGATGAAAATCAATAATCACAAACAATTTTTCCAATAAACAGATTTTTCTTCTTCACCCTGGCTACCACATATTTCTTGTCTGAAAGTGCAGAATTGTGAAACCTTCCATCTCTGCCACTATGAAGAAAGCTCTCAGCTGCATGTAAGAGACAGTAATCCATATCACTTGCAATTACCGAGTAGGTAATGCTGCTGTCATATACCATTATTTCTTTCCTACCTGCAATCTTCAGACTTTACATTAAACACAAAAGAAGACTACTGAAAGCTGCAGGACTGCTCACAAAGATCATGCAATTTGTGTGCATTGGTACTCAGAGATGAGGAAGTCTGTGTGGACGCATTTGTCATTTATGCAGGCTGCTGAGGTGTCCAGCTGGCACGGTTCAGAGGTAATAGGAAAGGCTCTGCTTCAGCCTTAGACACATTACTCTTCTATAAGACTAAGGTCCCAGTTTTCTGTGCATCTGGCCCTGATTCTCCACTGCTACCCACAAAGGTGAAATTTAAATGTGTTTCTTGCTGCAGCTTTGTGTCTACATCATCTGTGATTAGTAAACAGCAATCATTTTTAATGTTCTTTGGAAAATGTTTTGGCTGCATTTCAAGTGTTTTTATGTATTCTCATCATGATCTTTTTCTGTAATTAAATTTAAGATAATTAGCATTTTCCTTACAGTCTGTATCTGCACATCTTTTTGCCCATGTCCTAGACCACTAAATTACACTTACTAAAACCTTCATTGTGTCCTAGAAAACAATTGAATAACTGAAGGTCAAAGTCTTGTTTTTATTCAATGCAAATAATAAATGATAGTGCATATAATAATGCAATATTTACTCCAAAGTCTCAAACAGCATTTGACTGGAAATTGCTTTTATATACCTATTTACTTCCCCTAATATCTAAGATATACCAAATGTACTTTGTAAATACTGAGGTGAGGTGAGTCAGTAGTTCAACAGAAAAATCCACTGTAGATTTGATGATAATGAAAGTAACCCTGGTAGTGCTATTTTTTTTTTTAAGTGCTAAAAGATCAGAAGAGGCAAATTTGGTGTCATCAAAAAAATCAATAGATGCATCAGGAAAAACAAAAATTGCTACTACAGTCTCCAACATTTGCATATTTCAGTCTTAAGATTTATCTAATATATATTTAGTATGTGTATCTTAATGTCATTTCAGCTTTAACAGATTGCAGCATTTCCAAAAGAATATCATGAACTGCCTCTTGAAGCAAAGCTTAATTCCTATATCAGTATTTAAATTCACAGACTTCATCCCTATATTTACAAATCTTGTAAATTAATTGTCAATATAATTGTCCATCTGCATTCCACAAATCACTAAAGGAAACACAGATAAATTTCTACTAGTAATTTCAAGAAGTTTGTAAATGTGCTATATTTTAAAAAGAACAATTTCATAGCACTGCTGCTACGATTATGTATAAACATCACTGATAATTCACAGAATCACAGAATGGTTAAGATTGGAAAGGACCATTGGAGGTCATCTAGTTCAACCTCCCTGTTCATATTGCAGGCATTACATCTCTTCTAAAGAGGTAAAAAGTTGCCCTAAAGAATCCACACAGCATTCTGTGTGCTCAGTTAGTAGACCAAGAGTATTTTTTTCATACATGCTTTTTGCTATAGAAACAAATAAACCCATAGTACTAGTAGCAGCAGCAGCAGCTTGCCATCTGCTGACACATTTTCATCTGACAGTGTTCTTTGCACTACATTTCATCTTTGCATTTGTATAGAAACACCTAACCATCCCCCTACTAGACCTAGTGTGATAGTTTCACAAATTTGCCTGTATGGAATGGATGAAGTATGGCAATAAGTACTCCTTTAGCAATGCCTTGGTGCCTGTGCAGTCAATCACATACATTTGGGATTCTACCACTTATTTTCCTGGGTGGAGAAAGCAAAAGATCATTGAAGCTGGAGAGCCATCACTTGAGGTGAAGTGCCCTACTGTAAGATCAGAATGCTCTTGAGCTACAGCCAAATGAAATGTTTAGAAGACAAGGGGGAAGAGGGAGGCTGATGTTTGGAGCAGTGGAATGTATCCAGAGTACCACAAAGCAGTAATTCTTAGTAGCAGATTTAAAAACTGAGATCCAAGAGTTGCTGGAAGACTCACAGACACATGCCATTCAATGAAGGAAAACCAGAGTGACATTTTAACAGCAGAAAAAAGAAGCAAATTAGGTGTACATAAGAAAGCATAAGAAATTAAAGACACTCTCTATGGCTTGGATGAACAGGCAGTTGTAGAAGTCTGATCTAAATGGTCTATACCTGGCTCTTGTTGGGCTGATGAGCTCTGCACAGCTCTGCTGATGTCTCACAAGGAAGAAATTCAGTCTCCCCTTGGCGCAAAAACTGGAGAAATACTGATTTGTTTCTACTATGGCATGGATACAATCTCTAAGACTGAAAAAAATCCCCTTAGGAACATGTTATAGTGGGATCTTAACATGATAACTGAATAACTGTTCAGCTGGGGGAATTTTAACAAGACTGTAATAAAGCTCTTACTATTGTTCAGTCTGATCTATTAGAGAATCTTTTCTCTATCCAGCTTCATTTAAACTTTTTGCTTCCTGCTTCTCCACCCCTCTGTCCCTGAGTAAATCCAATCAACTAAGCAGCCATTTAGTTAAAATCCTCTCAGGGTCAGAACCCTCAATTCCTTCAGGACTCTTATAGTGTTATCATCATTTCTTCAATTCTGTTTTTGTAGATCATAGTTGGTTGTTTTTTTTTTTTTTTTTTTCAGGGCTGTTTGAAACTGCTCCTCTGGTACCATTTGTGTAATAATCCATTGTGTGGCGAGCATCGCCCAGGTCTGACACACACAGTTCCACACCAGAGTGTGCTTCTGACAGGCCATTAGAGCCAGCCTCCACTGCAGAGAGAACCACATCAATTTTGATTGTTTTATTCAATTTTTTTCCCCACCTTTGACACAGAGATTAATACTGTAATTCTCTGAAGTCTGTTGGATAGCCTGGAGAATGTGAATGGGTCTAGCTGCTGTCTTACAGTTGACAGTTGACTCTCACAGTAATGCAGCATGAAACTGGACGGCCCACTTAACAGAAGTTCACGCAGATGTTTCTGCACTTCTGTATATCTTGGATATGCACAAATATATGATCTAAAACATGGACTGAGGAGAAATTCTCTCAATAGCTATTGCATTTTGCTCAACCAAAAACTCCAATGAGAAGGCATGCACTGCTGGAAACCAACATCAGACCCAGCCAGGACTTGCAGCTGCTAAGGAGAGAGAGAAGGCAAAAGTTAATACCACATGGCTCCTGGAGGCTACCATGAAAACAAACACCTACAATAGAAAATGATGACTGCAGATAGCAGGACATCACAAGAAGCAGGTGGCATTGCATGGATTTGTCAACCAAGATAGGCAGTTTTTACACAGAATTAGGTGGTGGCATCTTCCCCATGTCTCAGAAGAGCAGGATGCTGTTTTGCTCAAGAAAGTCTCAGGTGAAACTGCTAAGTTTGAAGCACAAGCAGAATTACCACAGTAAGACTGCTCACACTCTGGTTTTACTTCAGGGTAGCCCCATCAGTCAACACAAACAGCTCAGGACCTCTCAGTAACTGATTATGTATTGCCATTTAGTTAGAACTGATGAATTGATTGTAATTGTTCTCTTGTGTTTTCTGGTGGTATTACTGTTGTATTTGGCTGGAGGTAAAAATGTGAGAAAGTGCTGTTAATAGGTCCTGGAATGAGCTAATTGGAACAACCTGTTACATGAAACTACTTATTACACTGCACTGCTCAGCCTGGTTTTCTGGTATGACAAAAAGCACATCTGCCAAGAAACTTAGTTCCAAATAATTATTCCTTAGCATGAGAACAAGAGTACCCACAGCAGAATTTGATAGGCTTTAGCACATTTGTAGCTCCAAACAATCCTCTCCATTTCAGCTACGCTTCTGGAGCAGCAGTGAATGATGAGCTACAGGTTGAACTTTTGTCCTCTCTCAGAAAGAATGCAATAGATTAAAACCCATGTATGTTAATAGAAATAGTGTTTTACCACCATGGTTTAATTTTCCAGTATTGATGGTGTTGTGATGGTAAGTAATTGGTAAAATCTGAAGGCCAACCTTTAAAAATCAAAGTGCTTTAATGCCATGCTTAACTTGGGGATGGTAATAAAGTTGATTAATTTTCACAAACTCACATGAGAAAAAGGGTAGATGAAAATGCTGTTTTAAAAGCAGGGTTACTATCATTCTGGCTGCATGGCCACGTACTCAGAAGCATTAGGTTACTGAAATTTACTGCCCATTACTTCTTTCCTATCTTGAGTATACTGCATTTAAATGCAACAATGAGCTAACATCTGTATATTTCACAAAGGAGAAGGCTGATAAATATTAATGAAATTTGCTCCTCATGTATCTTATGAATTTTTATGTATTCTTTCATCTAGGGGCATCATCATACAACTTTCACATAAATGACTGCAGAGATCCCATTTCAACCTTGAATTTCCACTTTGCACACAGGCCCCTGCAGAGGGAAAGCAAACAGAGCACTCACTTGGCTGACAATTCTGACTACTGAAAAGCCTCTAACCCTCACAGAAGTGGCCTTTTCTCATCTGTTTAAAAACAGTTGTACGATAAATTCTCTCCCTAAACAGATTAATTTTAACTCAGCAGCACTGGAATGAGTCCTTTCTAGATTGCCTTCAGATAGACACACTGCCCCCTGCACCTCACCATGCAACTAGGCATCATAAACACGATGCAATAGATCAGCAGTAATAAGCCACATTTCATGGTGTTTAGGGGAAAGGAAATAGAAAATCTCTACAGGTAAATAAGAACATCCTTGAATACACCAATATTTCTCAAGTGCAAAATGCTTACTCTTTTCATTTTCGGTATTTTTCCCCATTCAAAATTCATGCTTGTAGACTCAGTGCTCATGAGCCTTTTTACAAGAAAACAGCAAAAACCCCCTTTGACAAATGCAACCCACTTCAGAATACTATGGCCATCTGAACTCTGCAGAGAGCAACTTAAAGAAAAACATGAAAATAACTCTTTGGCCAAATGCAATATGTAGCTTATAGGTTTTGCTCTAGGCATCCAAGGTTCACTCTCCACAGAACAACAAGAAGGTATGTGGGTGCTTTTTTAAGCCTCTAAGTAAACAAACAGAAAAGAAGAAAAGAGGTACTCTATAAAATACAGGAACTATATTGTGATAATTTCTGCATATGAAGTTACAAACCAATCTTAGCATTTCATGCATTAAAATAAGCAATTTTAAAATTACTGTATACAAACTTATACGCAGCCCTCGAGATTGATTCCACTGAGTGCTGTTCACTGTTTCCAGTCTTTCCTTGTCATTGGTTAATCATGACAGTTGAATTCTTTAACCTTAGAGATCAGAACTGGTTTTGGGGTGACACTAAGCATAAAATGTCCTCAACATACACCACCTCACCCTTCATCATTCCTTGGGCTTTGGCCCTTTCGTCACCAGGTAAACCACATGACGCACAAGGGAATTATGTTTCTCTAGTATTTGCTAATTATTATGTTTCTCTAGCTTTGTTAAAGCTCCATTGTATTTGCTTACATGAATGTTTTGCTATTAACAAAATCATTGCTTATCCAAATTCAAACTAAAATCCTGAACAAAATCTCAGTCATGCTATCTTGCACCAAAGTAGCTCAAACACACAACTGGGAAAACAGCACACACCCCAGAAAAATTGAGGAAACAGCCACTATGGATGTTATAACTCCACTTTGGACATCAGGACCAGACCTACTGATCATGAAGGAGTCAGAGCAGACAACTGGGAACATTTGTAAAGGCATCTGCAGACATATGACAAAAAATACAAAGGAAATCTTCCTCACGCATGTTTAAAATACATGCACTCATACAGAACTTGCCAGCTCAAAATTATATTATTGTACCATGGTATTTTCAAATGCACTGAAGAAAGTTTAGTGGAGGCTAAACAATTTTTTAAAAAACCATGCCAATAGCTATAGAACAGAAAGGTTTTTTACACAGTCATGACCTTACAGCTGATTATATAACTTCTAGCCAGATTAAATACTTAGGCTATTGGATAATTTCTATTTTGATACAGAAATCTGTCTCTTCTAAAAACGCAATTTCATGCAACTGTTTAAAATTGCACTGATCTCCACCCCTGAAGTTCAACAAGGGGAAGTGAGGGATTCTGCACCTTGGTTGGGGCAACCCTGGATGTTCGTTCAGACTCGGGAATGAGATGCTGGAAAGTAGTGCTGTGGAAAGGGACCTGGGGGTCCTGATCAATGGCAAGTTAAATATGAGTCAGCAGTGCCCAGGAGGACCAACCTTGTCCTGGGGGTCATCAGGCACAGCATTGTCAGCCGGTCGAGAGAGGGGATTTTCCCACTTTGCTCTGCACTGGTGTGACCTCACCTTGAATATTGTGTGCAGTTTTGGGCACTGCAATATAAGAAAGATATTAAGCTATTAGAGAGCATCCAGAGGAGGGCCACAAGGATGGTGAAGGGCCTTGAGGGGAAGCCATATGAGGAGCTGCTGAGGTCACTTGGTCTGTTCAGCCTGGACAAGAGGAGACTGAGGGGAGACCTCACTGCAATCTACAACTTCCTCATGAAGGGAAGAGGAGGGACAGGCACTGATCTCTTCACTGTGGTGACCAGTGGTAGGACCAACGGGAATAGCCTGAAGTTGTGTCAGGGGAGGTTTGGGTTGGATATTAGAAAAAAGATTCTTCACCCAGAGGGTGGTTGGGCACCTGAACAGGCTCCCCAGGGAAGTGGTCACAGCACCAAGCCTGACAGAATTCAAGAAGCATTTGGACAATGCTCTTGGGTACATGGTGTTACTCTTGTGGATGATCTTGAGCAGGGCTAAGGGTTAGACTCACTGATCCTTGTAGGTCCCTTTCAACTCATCATATTCTGTGATTCTGTGTAAAACAAATTGCATGAATTTTTATTATCTGCCATACTAAGGAGATGACCTTTTCCCCTTGTCTTTTTTATAGCAAAATATTGGCTATGCAGTAGACATTGTCACCTCTTTCAAGGAAAAAAAAAGGGCAAAAAAGTAATACATTGATATGTGTTTGCATGACTTCCAGTAATGGCTGGATGGTATGCTGGGAAAGCAAAAATGCCTAAGAAGCCATTGATACTTCCATGCATGAGATGTAGGCAGACCCTGGACTGCTCTCACCTGTAGCTGAGATGGGGTATTTCTTTTTTTCCTTCCATTAGCTTGCTCTCTAGGGTAACTGAGAACAGAGAGGTTACTGTCAGGCAGCTATTTTCATTTTCCTACTATCACTGATGTGTGCTGCTGAATTGAACCTCCTCAGTTGCCATGACCTCTAAATATTCCTCAGTTGCCATGGAAGCTGTGGGAAGAACAGTATTACCCCAATACACTTAAGGGACCAAATAACCAAAGGTCCTAATAATGGGCTTCCTATCTACTTTGAATAATTGAGTGAGTCAGACTGAGAGAAAATACCAAACTGCTCAAACATTCTTATCTGCTGATATTTCCTACTACAGATTCTCTAGTTAAAACTGCATCCCGATTTTCACTGAAAACATGATTTTGCCTGAAGGGCACTAAAATGCTTCTCTCTTTTTTTTTGTGTGTGGGGTTTTTTTTGTGGTTTTTTGTTTGTTTGTTTTTTTAAGCTTTAAATTCACAATTACTTTGATACTGTGCCACTCTAGAAGATTTTTGGTAAGCTGATAGTTCAGCTGGAAAAGGCACCTTAGAGATGAGTTTGACTTTGAAACCCAAACTCATTTCAGAGTTGAAAGGCCAGAAACTTTATGCAACCTTTATGAGGGATGAGAAAATATCACCACGGACCTGATCCTACTAGCAATGAATCTGTCAGATAGCATGTAGCCTGCACAATCAACAGCATGTTTAGAAACTGAATATAAAAGAACTGCATTTTTGCATAAGACCAGTGTGTAACAGCTGATTTAAACATCCTTATAATATGGATAGTTCTGTTAGAAACATATTTGTGTTTTGGAATGATGAGAAAATAGATTTCTTAATATAGAACACATACTGTCCAGCTCTTTCCTTATGCTGTTGAATATTCATGAATATTCATGAGAAAGCAGTATCAGCACTACCCTATCAGAGAAAAATTTGTTTTAGAAAGAAAAATCAAATATACAGCATCTAAACTATTCAGTGTAACTTTACAATATGTAGTCTCAGATAAAAATAGACTATGGTATTTTTCAACACCTTATGGTGCAAAATAGGCCTTGCTGTTATGATCATTAAAAGGTTAAATACCACCCTCCCCATCAGTTATAGAAGAGTGAAGCCAATGTAATTTTATTTTAAAAGATTGCTTGTGTTTGACACTATTATACATGTTAAACAGTCTTTCAGGCATGCATTTATATTGAAATTTGACATAGGCTTTAGCCTTGGAAACTGTGCCCAGTTCCTGCCAGTTCAGAATCGGTGGATGTCAGACAAAAAATTAATATTCCCAGAGTGTGCCCCTACACTGTCTAATCCAAGATGACTACTAAACTAAAATCCTAGTAAATTAAATAATGTCAGCAATATAAAGCATATAATTTATATCCATTTGAACTTACGATACCCTTTTGATTAATCATTCCTGATCTATTGCACATCAATAATTAAATGTCTTCCAGAAATGTCAATGCTTATCAGAAAATGGCTTAGTTGGGAACACATTAGCCTTATAATTTACCTAATATTTATCTTTAATGCCTGAATTTATGATCCTATTTCTTATAAAGATTAGTAGTGAATTACATGTTTAAAACTTAGATCATGAACCTGCAGGAAAAAAAAAGGTGCATAATGCTCTGAAGAACATCTGAGGTATGTTATAAAGGATTATGGAACAAGTGTTATACAAAGAATTATAGGAAACTGTAACAGATAAATAAAAAATAGTAACATTTAAAAGAAGTCTCAAGAATATACTCTCTAGTAGCAACATAATTGATTCAGTTGCCTACAACCAGGGTGAATTATCATTCTTATTTTTCAACTGGAATGTATCAGGCTAGGCATGAAGAGAAATATGTTTTCAAATTATCAGTTAGATCTTGCTTTGAAAACACAAAGAATTTTTTTAAAGCTGGATTTTTACTTTTTTGAACAGCCACTGTGCAGAATTGACTTTTAAAAGAACTAATCTTGCAGAAGGATTAATAAAGGGATTTGGCATTTATAGGACTAATATGAAGATCTCCAATTACATTAAACAGAATAGAAATATTTCAAGGCATCCTGGGGCTAGGAAGGAACTTTTCCTTAGAGCAGCTTATTCCATAATTGTCCACTGTGGGAGTTTTAACACTTTTCTCCAAGATCTAATACTCTCCACTGCTGGAGACAAAAACACTGGGACAGATATATAATTGCGTAGATCAAAAGGAAATACTTTTTTTTTTTGCTCAAATGGCAAAGGCTTGTCTATCCAATAAATATTTTGCAAGAATTGCTTATACTTACTTTGAGGACTCAGACTAAATAGCAACTCAGTGCTGCTGAGAAAGTTGTAGGCGTAGCTGCCCTCCTGGCTGCTGCCATTAGTTAAAGTCAGTTATCAGCCAACTCTCCATAAAATGGTTCCATTCAACAGGGTGTTTGAAACAAATGGCACCAGTTGTACCTGATCTATACCATTTACACACGGAGCAGATGAAGCTTTAAAAATACAGTGGATCTCATACTCAGGAGTTTCGTATTTTTAAAAAGTGTGAGAGAGGATATACAAATTGCATGCCTGAGAATACAAATAATTTCCTACTCATTTATTTCTCAAGTGTATTTTTGGTTGTATTAATCAGAAGCAGACCCAAATTCTGCCACTGTCAACATACGTTTGGAATATTCTTTTTTTCTCCTTCCCCGTTTCTCAACCTGCTAAGAAACCTCAAGTTGGTAGTTTTTGCTGTTGTTGCTGCCGCTGAAATTCTAGGTGGTATTCATCAGAAAATGTCAGGACAAGCAGAGATTTAGCTAATGAAAATAGAAGTTATTATTTTCGTGTCTGTATTCTCATCATCATAAAAAAATATATCTACTGCAAACATCCCTATTTTGTAAAAGGAACCCAAGACATTGAAACCTCCTGAGAAATAAATACAGGTATAAACACCACACCTCCTAGCCCCGGGGATTAAATATTCCAATGCTTTCTGGGAGCATATTGCCATTTTCTCAATTCTGAGCATGAAGTACTGCAGGCAGTGAACCACCTTTAACAAAAAAAAGTAAAAAAAAAAAATCATAGCTGCTCTATCCATTGCCCTGGTGAAGACTCAAGAGACTGCAGAACTAGGGATTGTAGTAGTGAATTGTAGAGTGATGGAATGGGCTTCAGGAATGATTATTAAAAACCTCCATGTTTAATTAAGCTAGTACACTTAACAGAACACTTTATGTATCTTTATGTTATTACTACGGCAATCTATTGCTAACACTTCAAACCTTGCATAGACTTGTTTGTTGAGCAGGAACTGTGACATATCTGAAAATGGGATAAGAAATGCTCTCATGTGCCTCTGTTCTCCTTTGTCCTCTAAGACAGCAGTTTCAAAGCCCAGAAAAATCAAGTAATTGCTCTCACATTTTATATTGCTATTTCTGCACTCAGATCAAATGTGGTCAGGATCTTCACATCACTGCCCCTGGTATACTGTACAGACTGTGTGCCTAAACAGAAAGAGAAACTGCTGGAGAGTTTGGAAATACTGCAAAAGGCATTATTCCATACTATAAGGAGCACCTGTAACAGTATTAAAGAGAAAGGTGGAGGGTGTATTATGTATGATTTTTTTAAAGACTTCCATATGAGACGTTAGAAGGAACCTCTGATATTCCTGGAACTAATGTCTGTTTGAATTAGAAAATTCTACCACTGATGTGGTTTAGAAAATCCTTCCTTGATTGTGGTACATTTTGCCAGTGTTTATCACTGTATTTCTCTCAATTTTGTCTAGCTTCCAGTTGTTAGATACATTTGTCAGCTGGGCTACAAAGCCCTCTAACATCACACTTCTGTTCTCTGTGCAACTAGTGCTAATCTAATAATCTAGTTCTTTCTCAACCATTTTCTTGACCAACTGAACCAATTAAGATCCTTTAGAAAGCCACTGCAAGGCTCTCACCTGAGATTTTCCCAAATTACTGGTTTCCTTCTTGTACCAGGGACTTCAGAACTAGACACAGTAGTGCAGAAGAGGTCATACCAAATTCAATATCCCAAGTTGGTAATTATCCACATATTGCAGATCATATTAGCCTCACTGTTGCCTATGTTCGTCTGATATCTGCTGTGATTAAGAGATGCAGAATTGCTCTTTCCCCTGATAACAGAACCCAACCAGAGGAACACCGCTTATGTTCCTCCCCTTCACCATTTGAACTCTGCTTCTGCAAGGGGAGGGAAGATTTTGTCCTACTTAGTTCAGTTGCACATTCATCCGTTTGTTCACCTGTCACAAGTTTGTTTCGGTAAAGAAAAAACTGACCAGCTTGAGACTCAAGAAGTATGAGGCTAGTTGAAATCACTTGTCTAACCCTGTCATAACTAAGGGCTTTATATTAAACAGCACTCATTCAGGCCTGATAAGGAAAAAATACCCATATGAAAGAGGGGTTCCTATGTCAAGGGCTGACGACAGAGAATGAACAGATAAGTGAGATTAAAAGGAGTTTGTCATTCATACAGAGCTTTTCAACAAATTGCTGAACTGATGTTTAAAGGCTAACGGAAAAGTTTTTCCAGAGGCAAGGAAAAGCTTCAGGAAATTTCACAATTAAATGCCATGTAACTTGCAAAATTGCAGGCAATTGCCCAAATATTTTACAAATGGAGCAAAGATGAAGGCATCTGGTGTAGACACAATGCTGTGTGACCAAGACAACTCTCTAAAATACACTGCTCCATTCCTCCATAATGCAGGTGGCAGATTCACAACCTAGAGAACCACTTACTGACAGGTGGCTGACACATTTATGGCCACTGGTTTGGTACAGCCAGGCAAGAGACCAGGTGCAACCCCGGAGACCTGTACAAGGGTGAAAATACAGTATGAACCCATAAGAGAGGGAAGCTGAATCCAAACCCCTGTGCCATGACAGTGACCATCCACCGCCAAGAGATGCCCATGCAAATTTTTGCAACCTTTAAAAGAGCTGAATATCTCTTGAGGATTACTGTATGTGTGAGTAATGTTACTTTGTACTAGGACTCTAAAATAAAAAAAAAAAAAGGTGAATCTGAGGCTAGTCAGAATCCCAATCAACTCATCAAGATCATGTGGATCAGCAAGGGCAGTGCTGAAAGTAGCAAATCTCATTGCTGATCTGGAGTGCTCCAAAGTGATGAGAAGCACTTTAGACCTGAGAAAGAAAATACTGAGCAAGTACTTCACACTGAATTGCAACGTTTTACCAGTTCAGAAAGGCTAGAAATGAACGTCTTATAGGATTCTGCAGGCACCTGCTCAGGAGGGGATGTTTCAAGTGTATACACTCCTCTCCTAACTTTATGTATACACCAAAATACAGTCCCAATGCAGCACATTTCCTTTCTTCTCTTATAAAAAAATGAAGACACTAACAGTTTGGGTATGATATGACATTTGAAAGCTTGGCATTTCTCCTTGAAATTTCAAAGATAAAGAAAAAGCTAAGGGGTTTTGGTTTAAGTTATGCTATTTAGCTCTCTTTTTTACATGATAAGGGAACTAAGCTGCAGGGGCTACACTGTAACTTGTTTGTGCAATTTCTAATTTGGCTGAAGCATATTTTTTTTCAAAACAGAAGTTATTTTATATTTATCAGCAAAAGGATTTTAAAATGCCCTCACCCTGCAGAGCAAAAAAGCCTACATTCAATACTGCCCCTTCACTCTTCTATTCCTTTTTAACCAACTGTCATTCATTGTCCCCAGGGTGCTCATTAATTCTGAAGTTTAAAAGATATCCATCAGCAGTATCATAAATTCATAGATAGCTACAACAGGAATCTCTCTCTCTCTCTCTCTCTAAGCATGGTGTTTTCTTTTATAGTTTAACCTCTGTGATTAACTCACATTTTTGTGTCTTGTGGCATCTTTTATTCAAATGGCAGAATTTCTTATAGAAAGACCTTTTCTTCATATTTAACATATCCTTCCTTGTTGCTTATCTCCAGAGCACAGTGGAATCACACTGTCTGTCTGGCAGCACAGTAACTGTGCTTGTGAATAACTAGTAAAACATGTAAAAGTGCTTGTATATTGGTGAAGTTTCACTGCAATGTTTGGATTAAGTAGGCCAGAAGAAGGTTAAAGCTTCTCAAAAACACTCTGCAAAGGTTTAATTAACCCATGTTTTCAAGCCATCAGATTGTGACTTACAAGATGTGATTATTATTTGGACCATTAATACAATTTTTCACCCAAGTTGAAGAAAAAATGGTATATACGAGATTGTAAGAGTATTAGAGTGGTTCAAACAGCAATATAATGGAAATAAAGGATAAAACATTCTGTAGTTTTGTAGAAGTCTGTTAAGTTTCATGAAGTGAAAAATTTTCTGCTCCCCTATCCCCAACTAAAATGCTGCCTCCAAGTCACAGCTAAAGCCTGTTGCAGACAGGAGATTTTTGAGTACTTGGTGCAGGTGAAGCCAAACTGCAACCCAAAACTGTTCATATCCACTTACCAAGATCTGCCATATTTAAGTAGGATGTGTCAAACAGTGACATTCAATATAAAAGCAATCTACAAATTGCGTGATCACCCATCCACTTACAGACTGATTCTGTAAAATAAGCTTGCTTTATCTGCCAGTTGAGCCACAATTTCAAACACTTATCAGCAGAGATTACAGATGGTGGAACAATAATGATATAGCATTATTGTCAACTAAAGATGTAGCAACATAATTACAAAAGCTACAACCAGCACCCATATTTTAGCAGCACTAATGGTATCAAAATAAAAGTTCAGTTTCAAGCATGGTAACTATTAAAGGCCATTCAACAGAAGGTAAGCATCTGAAGGGGTGGGAGAAACAGGGCTCATCCATGTTTCAAAATTACCAGTATGCCATTTTCCACCCCTCAGTGCTTTACTATGTACCACTGATGAAAATTGTTAAAGAATATGAAGGGCTAGCTCAAGTTCAGTGAGAAACTACTGAAGGCAGTAGTACAGCTGCATAGCCAGAGCTGCACAGATTTCCCCCTACATTTGTTTTTACTTGCAACTTAATTTTGGAATGTTAAATTCTTTTGAAATACCCACACATGACATACACAGCTTTCCCAGCTTGAGACCTTAGGCTGAACAGCTTGCTTCAGTTCAATTATTATTCAAGCACTGATAGCCAGCATTATCCTAGATGAAATGCAAACCAAGTGAGAAACAGATTCCACATAAAAAAGCTTGAGAGCTAAAAGAAAATGAAATCAATCCCCAGCCTTTCAACTCCTTAAAGTGATAGGCAATAACAGGGCTGTCAAACCAGAGTAAACCTGAAAAGAAACATTTTGTGGCCCATGATTGAAAGAGAACATAAAAGGATGTCAGGTAGATGGATGCTTTATTGCTATTTTAGATTTGACACCAGAAAACAAGGCCAGGTTGTAGCTGAAGACATGAAATGGCAACTCTTCCATCTATTTTAGGAGACTTGATTGATACTGCTAACCTTATTGTCTGATCATGATCACACCCCTTCATCTTTCCTATATACATTGATCAGCTGTTTCCTTTGAGAGCAACTTGTCACTAACACCTCCAGCAATTTATTTTTATATGTACGTCCTTTTCTCCCCATTATATTTTTTATTGCAAACAACCTATGAATACAGCAAGTAAGTTAGTAGTAAACAAAGCTGCATAGCAAGGAGGAGCTGATGACATGTTCTTATCTTCAGCAGAGGAGACTTAGTCTTTTTCATCATTTCCAAAGTTAAGTTGTCATAGACTGTGGTGGGCTGATGCTGTTTGGCAGCTAAGCCCCCACCCAGTCCACTCACTCACTTCCCCACAGTGGGGTGGGGGAAAGAATCAGAAGAACAAAAGCAAGAAAAACTTGCTCTTACTCTTGCAGGTCAAGATATAGACAGTTATCAGAGGTGAAACTTTCAATTTTTTTTATGATTTCCTTTTTCCTCTTTCTAGATGACTCTCAGCTGTGCATCCTGTAGAACAGCTTCTCTTTCAAAGCTTAGCATTTCTGACTGTCAAGTGATTATCTCTACCTTGGTGGTACATTCAGCAAAGTGTTGTCCTTATCCACTGTCTTTACTGGGAAAAAAAAAAATCTTCACTTTCTCTTCGGCATATGTCCTAGTTAGAGGGGCCAGGACCTGTCTATCACTATGTGGGTATAACCAAGACTGTAATCTACACCCTCTATGTAATTTTTGATGGACTGTTAATAATGGATCGTTTTCAGCAGCTGCCCAGGGCACACCTGACACCTCAGGCTATAAGATGGGTGTTAAAGAGCCCTGCAAGGCAGGGCGGTGTTTGAGAAAGGGGAGTGTTTCTTTGTCTTCTCACCAATGACTCAGTTGTGATAACTCCCCTCCAGGAAGGCATTAGCACCTTCATGCCCAGCCTGAGGGGTCATCTCTGTTAATCAACCATGCTAATCAACCGGCATAATAGGCAACTGCAATGACCTAGACTATCAAAGAATCCAGAAATATCCCCAGACTCACAGAATTAAATCACCTATTGTGAAACTTCCTACCCTGGGGGAGGCACTGGGCATTGCCACCTGAACCTGAGCATATATAAACTTTGGGTTTTGGGACTTCTGGTACCACTTGTTGGATCCAGAGGGATCCAACCTGCTTGAGCTGGGTTCATTTATCCAGCTAGTTTACTTTTAAACCAGCACAGCATATTGCCCAAGTAGGAATGTGAAAAACAAAAACAACTTTACAGATAGAAGACAAGATATGGAAAAGAGTAACAAACTGAAAAAGGAGAAGTTTGGGAAAAATGGAAACTAACATTTTAGCTTGGAAACTTTGCAAGACATTTTAATGAAAATTCATTTTTGGAAAGAGGTAAACCTTTTTCAAATAAGAGCTGTGAACAACTACAAACTACCTTTTCTAAAGAATCATCAAAAAGAGTCTGTCCTGACAGTTTAGGAAGCCGTAGATCAAGTCTTCAGATAAGAGACTAGAAAGCAGAAAGCAAAGTATGGCTGGATATCACATCTTTTATTCTACTCATCTCAAGCAGTAGGGAATGGCCAGTGAGTTTCCACAGTTGGACTGAGACTTGGACTGGATTTCTAACGCTAAATTGATAGGTGTTCAGATACCAGTGTGATAAGTAGGCTATAAATACACAGAGGCTGACAGCTTAAATAGTTTGCTAAAATAGACAGCTCTAAGAGCTATTCTGAATAACCATTTATCTATCTATCCATCCAAACTCACTTTTCTCAGCTGTTGGTCTGAGTTTTCAGACCAGAATATTTTAGCCAGATAGCTTGTTCAAATGTAGCTATAACAAAGAGAGAGCTAAAACAGATATGAAAGGTGAATTAGATACTTGGTAATGCAGAGAGAGCTCCAAGAATTGTGGAGGGAAACAAAAATAAAGAAGACTGAAGAACAAGTTACAAAAGAAGAACATGTTACAAAAGAAACAGAAATAAAAATCCTGCTGATGGCAACTTCATTTTTTCACAGCTTTCTGCTTTGGAAAGGAAGTGCTTTGAAAATTCATCTTCAGAATCATCCCAATCCATTTCTCTCATTGTTGGCTGTGGTGCAGAAACACCATTCCCACCAGCAGTGCAGAGTGTGCATGAGTTTGTATGAACTGTACACCTGCATTGCTGCTCCAACTGAGTGAAAGGAAAAATCATTATCTCAGTTATTCCCCTGCTTTAAACATCCCATATGTCCTTCAACCATCAATTTTCCTTTTCAGCTATAGTTTTTTGCAGTTTGCTGTATCTTATCTTGTAATATTTGCCATGTATCTCTCTGCTCGCTAATGACAGTGCAGATATGTCCAGTGAAACATTCTTGTCACAATTTGGTAACTGAATTTCCAGAACATAGTCCATCCCCACACCCTTTCAGCTTTCCACTGACTCCTATTCCCATGGAAACCTTAAAACAATTAATGTCATAACTGGATTTTGCCAGTTAAATGGAGTTTGGGATCTTGAATAAGTTTGTGCATTCAATAGTACATTTTAAAGTAAGTCACACTACATCACAGTTAGATAGAAGACAACATTTAAAAGTCTTTTTTATAACAAGTTGCTTGTTGCCAGCTATTTTTCTGATCTTTATGGTGAATCCTGCATTGAAAAATAGCTATCTATAAGGCAAGAGCTGACAATGATTTGAATCTACTAGCCACCTCTCTAGATCAGATGCCATTACCACCAGTGGAATCAGTATTCCATTCACATGCTCTTATTTTTCCCTCTTGGAAAACGCTTTACAAGAAATAATGTGGAAATATATTTATTGATAGGAAATGGTTACATGCGCTGTTCATCTATTTACATATTTCAGCATAGCTTTCTACTGGACTATATAAAGTATGCATACACACTCTATATCTTACCATTACATATGCTTTTTAATATACCTATCTTTCATCTAAATGTTACAATAAAGGTGTTCATTTAGTGGATAAATATTGGTATAGTCACTGGAACTTTGCTCCTCCTTTAGTGTTCCTTTGTTATTTTATATATAGAAGAGCATTATAAATATAAAATACATATAAAGCAAGAACTATTCAGGTACAATTCTGATACTTAGGTTTTATTATTATCCTATACAAATTTATTCTAAGACAGAAAGTTTATGGATTTGCTCTGCAATAAAACAGACACGCAAGAAACAGATCTTCTGCTTAGTATAGACAACAGAAAACATACAAAAATGTCTGAAGCTGCTATTGTTAATTGGAGATTACAGCTCAAGCAAAATAGAAGTTTTGAATTAAAAAAAGACAAATAAAATTTTTGTCATTTCTTTTGACACACCAAGTTGCAGCACAATACATTTTCTTCAAAATCTTGACCACATACATCAGTGAAATGGAGGTGCTGACCAAATGGACATCTTAATGAGAGGTCAAAATTTTAGAATTAGCCATTGCAGCTAATAAAAATAAATAAATAAAATCCTGCCTTTAAACAGCCCAAGATAAAAAAGACTTAATGTGATATGTACATAGTCCAGAGTGGGCTGATGTGTTTGTTTCAGTTCTCAGATAAGGCTTTTAACTAGAGAATCTTGAGATAGCAGCACATGTGTGTTTAGATGTAAATGGCAAACATGAAACATACATGTTAAAAAGCAAAACAGGGAAAGAAGGTAAAAAAAATGGAGTAAACAAGGGAATGTTCAAATCAGATTTGTTAAAAAGGAATCTTGCAACATTAAAAGAAATACAAGTCACAGTAAAAAAGAAACCAACTTTTTGAAGACAGCAAATCATTACAGGATGCTAAAGATTTCGGACTATATTAGCCCACTCCATTTTCTAGCACAAACAACATTGCAGATTAGATCAAGCCTATTCTTATGCTAGTATTATTTTCTGCCAGCACCCACGAAGAGGTATAAAGTTGAGAGAAGCGAGTCATAGATACATTGCACCTGCTCTTGAGTTCTGCAATCTGTGGTTTAATCTAAGGTTATACTATGAATGCAATAGCAAAGGAAGGCCAAAGCTGCAGGTTAGATGCAGTTGTTAATTCAATGCATCATAAGATCAATCTTGTCCACTGGAGGCAGTGGAATTTCCAAAATCAAAAATATTTCACATGTTTCTCTGCTCTCCCCAGTGACTCCTGTTGAACACATTTAATTTTACCTCCAAGTTATCAAAAAATTGGCCTTTCAGGTCTATCACTCTTGAGCACTGTATTGCTTACATCACTATCCCTCTGCATCATATTTTCATGCTCAAGTACGCTTAAAAACCTCATTGCTACTACCTTGGATGCTCTCTGGCACCACATTATTCCCCATTTCTTTTTCTTTTAGAAATTCTAGACTGCTGTGTTTTTCACATGTACTTTCTTTGTGCTTGCCATTGTTACTGTCCCTCATGTATGAGGTGCTTTCCCTTCCCTGAGTTTAAGTGTAGCATCATTAACTTCTATTCCTGCAAGGCCCACTCCACCATGCCAACATATGCCTGTAAGGTGAAGGATATAGTTTGCACAGACAACATGGAAACCTTGTTTCTATGTTTTAGGTAATGTATAGAAATGGTTAAACAAGGTACAAGGCATCCAAGAGCCTGAAACTGATATTAACAGTGCCATACATATTTGGGTACAGCACTGCTGGACATATATGAGTACAGGGAATGTACAAGGACACGAGGAGGAAAAATGACATTTCTGAAATGGAAGCTGTCCCTCTAGCTGGAGTTCACTCAGCTGTAAAAGCCTGAAACTTGTCACCTGAAGAGGAAATGTCTATAGAATGGTTGTGGGACAACATTACAAACAAGCAGTAGTTCCTTTAGGAGACACCTGCAGCTATTACTCTTTCTCTACAAAGGGACTTTCCAAAATATGTTTAGCTGGAAAGCTTCAATCTGTATGTATTCCAAAAATTAGAGATGGAAGGACATACTACATCAATCTTCCAGTCTGTGGTCACTGGTAGATTATTCCCTATTATACACTTCTGAGTTCTTTGTCCACTATAGTTTTAAATTACTCAAGTGCTTGGACTTCTACCACTTCCTTTGGGAGACTTATCCATTCCACAGTCTAACAGATCTCGCTGTCAGGAAATGGCCTCCATTTGCCTTTGCTCAACCTTATCCCACTACTCCTAGTTATGGTAGTTTTTTCCTGTTGTGATCTTAAACATCTTTATAATGGCTCTTACCCCAGAATCACAGTGGAGTAACAGCCATAAATGGAAATCTCTTGCCTTCCATTAAGTGCTCCCTTGTCCCCTCACTCCCGCAGCCTCACACAACACACCAGGAAAAACAGGAGCACTTGCAGTGAGCAGAACCTGGACTAATGCCACCTGGGACAGGCCATTGCACAAGGCTCAGCTGTAATTATGGCACAATGGGACAGAGGGAACAGTGTGGGATAAAAGCGGTGTCAGCAGGCAGGGACACTTCCTTTTAACCCAGGCAGTCTTTAAATTACATGCTCAATTTTGTAAATAGCCCAATTTTGTAAATGGGCATTAATCATCTCAGTGAAACATCTCATCAGCATCAGCACTCCTGCATGGTATACCTGTCTTGCTGCCTTGCTCCTCCCTTCTCATCTTTTTGCTGAACTGTAGCCAAACATTACACTGTGAACAATATGACCAAACTTTCACTATTATTCCTGGGGGACTGAATCTGAAATCCAGAATCACTCAGTTTTCAGCGTGGCAAAGGTGAAGGTGTGCATTAATGTAGCTTCCCAGTTTTACACTGCAATGATGTGTGTTTATGTTAGTTAAGGATCACACTTTGATGTAAGTCGGATGCTCTCATCTCTTCTTGGTCTTGAACGGTACTGAGAGCAATAGTAACGCAGAGATAGTGGTGGATGGCTACTAGTGCCCCCAAATCGGCAGAAAAAAGCTCAAAAACATTTCCAGGTGAAGAAAAGAACACTGTACTCTAACAGATATAATAAGTCTTTCATCATCTTGTGAGATGAAGATAAAATGTCACCCTTGTAACAAAAATGTAAGAAGCTGATGTTGGCCAATCCAAAATTTAACTATCAGTTCATGTTTCCTCCTAGACTGATTTTAGGCAACAAACTAGATATAAGTAATTTTATTTACACCACCAAAAAACCAAACCAAACCAAATCAAAAGAACCCTCTCAGAGAAAAAAGAAACTTCAGACAGATTTCTCAAGAAATCCTGTCACAGACAACTCCATTTCATTTGTGTTTTTCTAATTTAAGACACTTTCAGTTATTTGTACTGCTTATCTCTTTCATTCTCTCCTTTTAAGTATTTTGCTGAGATTTTCTTACTCTGAAGCTTGGTTATTCACAAGGCTATTTTTTGGACAGTTTTTCTTGTTTATTTTGATTATGTCCTACCATAGCCCATTTTGAATTCTCTGCACGTTTCCCTGTTCTGTCCTTGGAAATACTCAATCTGTATATTATAATCTGGGGACTGTCAGAGTAAAACAAAACATAAATATTGGTGCTGAGTCGTCTGTAACATATTATGCCCTTTTACAGACCTGTCTTTTTATTAACTCCTGCACTGCTTTGTTCTTTCATGTAAGAAAAACCGAGTAGTCAATGGAGAACTATTGGAAAATATGTCTTAAGCTATATTTTAGGCCCTGAATAAAAGCTATCAAAGCAAACAGTAAGGGCCCTCTCTCTTTCATACATAAAGAAATGCAGATATTTGCCAACTAACTTATTTCCCATCCACTGGAAGGCATACAAAGTCTTTGAGTAGCAGTACAGATGCTAAGTTATTAATTTTAAAAGAATCCAAATACTTAAAGAAAAAGATAACAAAAAAAGCACCTAAAATGTATAAAGAAATAAAAGTGAGAATGGTCCAGGTCAAGATGTCTTGCACTTGAAATGCTGTGCAGGCAAAGGAAAGCAATACCTCCAACACTCCACATTCCTGAAAAGTAAAAATGTTTTCTGCTCTGTCTTAGTCTATATCATCAAAAATGAAGCATGACTGCAGGTAAAAGTAATCACTAAAGGTTTAAAAGGAATTGATTAACATAAAGCCACAGAAACCTCATGATAATAACCTCTCCCAATTAGCAGCACAAATAACTGGAAATACAAATAATCCAGTTTCTTATTAAGATATGCCTTTTTACAGCTACATATTTCACATCATGGTGATGTTTACTGATGGTCTGAAGACCTGAAATATCCCACATTCTTTTCTCCTCCATGTGTCAGAAAACCCTTAGTTTTCCTGTAGAGAAATTTCTTCCTATCAAATCCAACCACTAAACTTACATTATTTTCACTTGGCATAAGGTCAGGCCTATAAGATTCGACAAGCAAATCCTGATGTTGCATTAGAAAAAAGACGCAGTGTGACTGCTTTATGTTTTGGCTCCTTAGCTTAGTGTGTCTGGAGGGCACAGTTTCACAACTGCTTTCCCCTCATTTTCATTCATTTACAGCCTTGCGGGCCAAAAAAGTGACAATGTTGTTGTTTGAGCACTCTGTTCCGCTTCTCTGGAACATGTAATAAGGAATAAACACAATCCTGGTCATCCATATATTTCTAACTCGTGTAAATGCTTGATATATACAAAGTGTACTCCAGGTACCATTGTCTTCCTTCTCTTTGCTCATCGCTACACAGAAATTTGGGGTTAGCAAACCTTCGTGCCAAGCTTCCGCACAGGAGATTATGGTGTAGTGTGGGATCTGCGCTTACACTGAGGCTGTGCCATTGTAGAGAGTGAAGCCATTAAATTAGCAGATAACTACCCCTTTGAGGATTTGATGACTTGATGTGTGAATTGTCTGTCATGCCCTTCACCTAGGATTTGTGAACTTGCTGTCTGTTTCTGACAAGAAAAACTGGGAGTGTAGTCCAAACTAACATGAGAAAGGTATCTTTTTTTTTTTTTAGCATAAATTTTTACGTTTAGTTGATATGCATAAATAAACACGAGAACATTGTGGCAGACTTCCTTATTAGTCTAGTGGAAAATACTGTATTGCAAATACAAGCTTCTTTGGGGATATTGCTCCCGACTTGCCAGCAAACCCAATAAAAATACAACTTTTGTTTCAGCTTAACTGTATAATACACTTTATCACCCAGTGTCTTGTGTAATAAATGTTACTGAAAAGACTAATTTAGGATCTGAATTTATTTTAATTAGCCTTTGTAATACGGCAGCAGATGTTAGCCTGTATAAAAGCAAACCTGCACTTGTGAGGAATCTCAATGAGAAGGCCCCCAACATTTGATATTCTCAGACATGCTGCCCGAGATTGCAACAGCAGACAGGAGGGGAGAAAGGAAACTAAAGAGCACGCCAGATTCAGGAGGGTGAGGAAAAAAGGCAGAAGAGATTTATTTTGTTATAAACATGTCCTGCTATCAGTCACACACTGTAAAGGTGAGGCTGCAGAGCACCATTAATAACTGACAGTTGTTGTTAACTACCAGGGAACACCAGATAACCTTCCTGAGAATATCTATACCCCCATCTTGGGCAGCAAAGTAATGAGTCCCAGTGGAAAGAAAGCACTGGCCGTCTTCGTTGTAGCTATTGATCTCCTGATGTGATTTAGATAAGAGAGGAAGAGATAATGGCATTGATTATTCTATTTAGGAGCCAGACTGAGAATAAACTCAAGTATAATACATAAAGACGAAAAATCCACACTCAATCACTCCTTGTCTGTTCTTTGCAATGCCAGGCGGTCACAGCAACAGGGAGACACATCTTAATAAACATGTGGGGTTTGGTTTCTGGGACTATTTGATATAAACTAAATATATGATGGAGGGTTTTGTTTTGTTTCTTCTTCCTAACTTTAATGAACAAACATTGTTTTCATAAAGCAAAGAGTGGGAAGAATAGAGTGTTTTCCTGCCAAGGAGGTTGACAGAAGTTAACGATGGAGATCTCAGGCTGACAGCAAGACATGCATAGCTAATTTTACTTTATGCTCCTCGCCCCCATTGTGAAGGTTAGTCAGCTCAGGTCAGGTAGTTTACAGGGGAGAATCTTAAAGAAAGAGAAAGAATGCTTATGCCTATCCACTGCAAGATGTAATTAGTCTGACAAGCCCTTACTGCAGGTCACCTGCAGACATGGATTAGAGCCTCAGGCCTTGCCTCAGAGTTAAAAAAGAATCCCTGTTGCATGTCAGAGTAGACACCACTGAGATTTAGAAGTACCCTAAAAAAATGGAAAAAATAAAAAAGAAAATAAATTTCAATCTTTTTAGAGCTGCTGAGCTTAAACTGCCTCTAAACTTCTTGACAGGTTATAGAAGTCACTCTTCTATCAAGGGAACCCAGTGAGGGGTACGATGGATTGACAGCCATGCTCTGTTTTATATTCTCTACCATTCTCTCCCATATTCAGAATACTATCTAAGACCTGCAAAGCAATGTAAACTTGTACTTTTACTTCTATCCTCAGTGGCGGTTTCAAATGCCAGACTGAGGTTCTTTCAAAACTGTGTACATTTAGATTAAATACGTTGTTTATCTTTTATTGGTGTGATTAATAGATATGCTTTGTGAATTATAAAAGGAAAACCAGATAAATAAAGTATAAGATGTAGGAGCTAAAAATAAAATAAAAGTCTATATGCAGTTCTTAGATTTCACCATATAGTTTCTACATATGATGAAGACGGTACAGTATGTTCATCTTATTGTGGCCCTGCCCTTGCCAATGTCAGAGAGCTGCAATTCACATCAGGGAACCGGCCTACAGATTTTTCAGGGAAGCACAACTGATCTTTTAAAAAGAAAGTGCAAAAAGTCAATCTTTATAAACTTTTTCTGGATGGGACTTTGGCTTTGTTTGTTGGGGTTTTTTAATGTTTTGTGCTTCTTGAACACAAGGCTCTTTAGGAAAAATGAGCTTGACTTCTTTACAGGATTCTCTGGGCTGGGTGGGGAGAGAGATACTGGAGCTTCCTGCACCTGCTACAGTAAATTGATGTTTTATGGAGAAACTAAAGAAGGGATTTGAAGCAGCAAAGCCCAGTATGATCTAATGCAAATTTTAGGCTCAAACTGAAGTTTCCTGCCAAATAGCAGCTTTCTTTCTCTGTCTGTTTTAGAGCAAGCCTCTAAGACATCATGTCTTAATAAGGCTACAAAAGATTATTGTACAAAATCACAAAGCACTCCCCACATCTTTGTGCACTGTACTACCACTCTTTCAGTGGACCTCAGCAAGCTAAGCAGGAACCACATGCAGCTCAGACACAGAGAAGACTGGCACCTCTATGGAGAGCACTCAAACCCTGCTTTTTATTGTGTCTGGAGTCACTGGAAAACAGAATACACCAAGTATCACTGATTGCACCACTCATATGAACCCATATTGCAGATTCAGTATGAGATAAGAGAACAGAATTAGTGAGAACAACCAACCTTGTGCAGGCAGAAGCACAAACTACAATGCTAAAACTAACCCCTGAAGGATTAAGTGTAGTATGCATATTCCAAATATGAACTTCAGAGCAAAGAGGCAGTGTGGATATAGTTGGTTTATATGGGAAAAAAAATCCATCCGTCTATATAACACAGTAGAAATAGTGACATATTGTCTGAAGGTAAAAGGAGCATAGGTTTTCCCTTTAAAAAGGAAATTGATTGAGCCATGAAGAAAGGATGGATTTACCCATTTCCCTAACACAGCAAGTAGGATCATTAATGTTAGTGTTTGAAATAAAAAGCACTTCTGTGCAGTTCCCTGGACTCCAGGGGTTGTGCTGAAGAACAACAAAAGATTTAATGGTGGGGAAGGAAATATCTGGTGGGAAAAAAATACAACTTGGAATTTCATTACTGTAAACAAAAATAAGAAAATATACAAAATAATTGGCACAAATCCTTTCCTCAGCATATATATAAGTGTAAAATACTATGACTGAAAAATTATTTATGATTTTTAGATACAGGCTGAGGTGGCATCACAATTAGAAGTCACATTCCAGAGTTCCTGTGAAAGACCAGTAAGATAAGCCAAAATCCCAGGCATAAAACACACCAATATTTGTTAGTACCTTAAATATCTGTGACTAAGTAGTTTTAGTTCTGAATAAGACAGAATCCTAATTTCAAAGCATCTTCAGAGTAACACTACCTGCTCTGTATTGGTCTAAGCAACTTAAACCTGATCTTTGTGCTTTTAGCAATTTGGAAGATGATTTTGCAAAGTGTTAAAATGAAGCTGTGGTGGTTTACCTGTTGGCAGACAGAAACCAAACCAAGTCATTAGATTAACCCCAAATTTCCATCAAAGTGGCATCTTTGATTCCAGTCAATATTTTCTTGATCGATCTGTGACTGCTTTGACTGTATCAACACTTTTTTTTTTATTTTGCTGTTTGACAGAGCTTCCAGAGTTAGTTGAATTATTGAAGAGATACCACTGAAAATATTTTAGCATCATTAAAGAAAAGGTTGAATTTCTCTACTACTGTTTTAGAAATACATTCATACCTTGTAGCTATAGATACCAGAAATTCTAATACAGATATACACCTTTATACCATAATTCTCAGCCATTCCTAAGTCAAGTTGCTTTTTTCAATACGAACTGTCAAAATAAGACAGACAAATCCCAGTGGAAGTGATTACATTTCTAGCAATGCCCTTTGGGAATTATCTTGTAACATTTCTTTAATTCCATGGGGAATATATTTTTCCCTTCTTTTAAATTTTGAAAATCTTTAGCAAGAACTCTCAGGTAATGGTTAAACACAAATTGGATATCAGCTAAGCTTCATTTAGCAAAATTAACGGATGCTCTATTTTCTGCTTAATTGCCAGTTAGGCGCAATGTCAGTTCCTCCAACTTCTGCTTCATGATACTGAACAGTCCTGTCTGATGATAATTGACCAGTCTGCAGAAGTCTTTCAGTTAGTTAGGGAGATAATTAATATCTAGAAAATACTTTTTTTTGCCAGGCAAATGACAGATTTTACATGGGAGCTTCCTAGTCCAATTTGGTTGTAGTTTTTGAGTAAGCAGTGGAAATGCTGTGTTACCAGGCACCTTTACTAGCTGTTGGGTTTAACTGGCAAATGTCCTTTAGATCATTCCTATTGTTTGATGTTCCAGCCCTTTCTGGTTTCAATGTAAGCTGAACAAACGCTGAATCCAGCACTAGAAATGGGTTTTTATGCAATTCCCTTGGGCCTGCCTTCAAATCAGCTACAGTTGATTGAAACAACTCTTCAGTGCTCACTAGAGAAAAGGTTCTGATCAAGATGCTACTAGACAATGGCATTCCTTTTTAAATTCATGGGGGGTTTTGTGTGGTTTTTTCCAGGAAACATGTCAATTGTCCTAGAACCTTTTCAATAGGACATGTAGGAAGACATATATATGTAAAATAAACCAAAAACTTGAGACACTAGTCCTAATATTGAAGAGAAACAAAAGTACATCTTTTCCACTTTAAGAATTTTTGAGAGGGAGGGAAACTGTGCTAGAAATATGTATATTCTTTCTACTTCTTAATCCTTTGTGGTAGATACCTGCCGGTGTAGAGAGAGGATGAAAATAAGCAGAGGTTAGATGTCTAATTTCCAAAGGAACCACATTTTTGCTTTATCATAAAATGACAACTGAATAATTGCAATGCTAACATTTCTTGAAACTTAAAGGCCATATAAGTGACTAACCCTATAGAGAATACATTGTATATGCATTTGGTAAGGGCAATTGCAAGGGAAGATCAAAATACACCATGTCTTAAGTTTAATAACCCATTTAATATTGCCTTTCAGTTCCATTTCATGCTCAGTAAAGCAAGAATAACTGAACCTTTCACTGATGCTGGCCTCAGATGAACAGCTTTTGTTTTGAGGGCTCTGGTTGCAATGCCTTATGGTTGACAATTATGGCCTGGTAGCAAATGCCAGTGATAGTGTCAGAGGAACTGCTTCTGCACTTGAACAAGGATACTTCTTTAAGGGGCTGCTTTTCTTAACTAGGGTCATACTAGCTGCTTGTGAGCATAGGGAAAAGGCATGGCATGCACTGCCTTTGTCCTTTCCCCACCACATTCCCCCATCCTTCTTGTAATGAAATACAGCACCTGCAGATGGGTGAGGGGTGATAATGTGCATGACATGATGAAGTAAGCAAAACACAGAGCACTGTCCCATCAGAAAGGTTAATGGTGAAAAGAAGCAAGACATCTAAACTCATGACATGCTAAAAAGCCACTTAAAAAAGGTTAATGGTTATTGCTCCCAGTGCTTGCTTAAAGAACAAACCGTGTTGGGACTCAGCCAACCGAGAGTGAAGAATATAAAAAGAATGAGCAATGGCTTGAATCAAAGATTACAAATTGAACCCCTACCAGAGCAGACAGCAAAGGTTTATAGTTCAGTTATGCTCACAGTACAACATACCATTATCTTATATTGTTCATAAAGAAAATGATTTGATCAGTAGATCAGGGATATTGCAAAGGATTTTTTTATTTGGAGTATATCCATACAGCATAAGTAAAAAGACAAATTACTGATTCATCAGGAAATTCATAGTATATAGTTTGGTATTTGCAGTGTAAACTGGCTCTAGCTGTGCTACTGTAAAATCTTTAAAGAACAGCAGGTGTCATATTTGCTTTCACCTTTGCATAACGTACTGAGAAATCTTGTGTTTCACCTTGAAAAAGACAATATATGTGAGTAAAATTAATATAATATTGTAATAGCATCTCAGCCAGCCAACACTATTTTTATTATAATCAACTTGAAACGAAAATTAAAAAGACTCAGTGAAGTTTGCTAGGAACAACTACCAGAAATATGAAAAATTATTTTGTTTTGGACATGCAGCCTAGCTACAGATTTCAGCAGTTTAGAGACTTTTCATTAAAATCGTACTAGGACAGAGGGTTGGCCTACACACTTTGTAAAAGGATGAAATTCTTATGTGTCACATGTACCTCAATAAGTCACAGTTCTGCCTTGGTTACATCAGAGACACAGGTTTCAAAGCAGTGCAAAGAAGCCAAAGCAGTCTCAGAAAATTCCCTGCTATCTCCCCAGAGGATTGAAATTTGTCTTTAATTTTCATGGAATCCTCCCACTGAACAGTTTTGGTTTTTTTAAATCCCTACTACCTTCACAAAAAAGAATTAACTTTTTAACTGTATCTGTAGAAGTTATAATGCTTTTCCTCTTTTTCTGGTACAGCTTTTCCACAAATTTTGCTTCACTCTCTCCTCTTACACTTTCCTTTGCACTCTTAGAACCTTCTGAGAAGACAACAGTTAATCTGACCATGTGTTCACATCTTCCAGAATGTGATAGTCCACTAAACCACAATGTGATAGTGCAATACTGCCACAAATACCCCCCAAATTAGAGTGCATGATTTTAGGTGTGACCTCTACCAAAGGACTGTAGAGGCCAGACAGATTCATCTGCTAAGAAAAAGATGAGTGTGCATCAAATCAGCAGGGAAAGGGAGAAGGATTATCACAACAGAAAGTGATCAAGTTAGACTTTACACTCACCTTTTCTCTTTGATACAGTCTCCTGTGCTATGCTCTGTGCTGTGATGAATAACACGTTAAGGGGGGAACTATATTTCTGAAACTGTCTTTAAAATACGAAGTACAATATTTGGCATATTTAAAAAAGCATAATCAAATATAATTTATTTTGGAGAACATGTACACATTCACATGAAAAAACATGCTATTTGAGTCTACAGATGAAGTGGCAACTGCTTTCTTCCTGCAATGCTAGTACTGTCTGGATCAGCAGAATACATTTGTTCTAGGAGGGGTGCCACCTTGAAACCCCCTGAGTAGCCCAGGACAGACAGGGTTAAAAAGGCCATTGTAATTTTGTGAGCATTTGTATGCAGCTTTTTTTACTTTTATCTTCATGTTCTTCTTTCGGCTGCAACCCTAATCTCTATAAATTGCTTCAAATTGTGTAGGACCAACTGTCTCCAATTTTGCATAACATATAAACCACACAATGTGGTTAAATATTAAAATACTGACTGATATGATCCTGTAACATGATACATCTCCCTTTTGTGCTTTTGAGAAGCGCTTGGCAATTCTTACTTGCTTTGAAGTGAAGCAAGTGGGAGCAAAAGAAAGACTATAGGGGGGGATTTTGCTGTCTCATTTTGTAGAGCCACTAATACTTTACATCCTCTCACACTATATGTAAACTGTTTTGCAACCTCAACTGCATCAGATGTGACAGAGCGCCTATTCTTAACACTGTTCCCCTTTTTAATAAATGTCTTAGGCTTTTCAGAAAAAAGGTGACCTTCTGATATTTTATTAAAGACCTCTCACCTCAAATTAGTGACAAATATGAAATTAAAGTAGTTGACAAAAAAGAACAAACTTAAGACTCTCCTTCTTCTTCAATCCCATCAGTATCTCCAATTTTACTAAAATACATTTTCAGTTTGTTACAGAATTGAATTCAACTCCTGTGCGGAGCTATTACCACTACTGCTGTGTGATTGCAGGTCTTCATATCAGGGTTTTTTTCTATCTACTTTGTAGAAATATAAATATGTAATTTAATATATGGTTACATTTTGTGAACCTTCCTCCTTTTCCTCAGAAATTTACACGTTTGATGTGATACAGCTTCCATATTTGATGTAATATATTTTTACAAGTTAACAGATTAACCACAATAAGAGGATTGATGCCTAATTTGTAAATCAGAAAGAAAAGCTATTAATGCTGATTATGTCAACAGGTAAAGAAAATATCATGGTTAAGAGAAAACAAAGAAGAGCTCAGTAAGAGGATGATTAAAAAAACTATCTGAAATATGCAACAGTTTGAGAAATAAAGAAGTGTTTATATTTTTCAGACAGAAGTTTCTTCAGACTTTTTAAAATAATTTATAATTCCAGAAAGAAGTCAAAACTAACCCAGGGAAAGGAATTTTCATGACTCTTCCCTCCTTCTGCGCCATTAATTACAGAGAACCCCAAAATTACTGTACAATCACAAACACAGTCCTAAAGTGATGCTGTTCCCATGATCTATTAGCTGCAGAAACTGTGAATCTTGAGCAGTTATGCTGTCCAGCCCTCCCACCAAGGAAGATCAGTGCTTCAGATCCCAGCTGGTACCATGCCATCCCCACGAGGTGTGGTGAGGGGGACTCCCTCCCACCACAGGAGAGCTGAGCAGCCCTCCTGGGCCTTCCCCACCTTCCTTCTGCTGTAAAGAACACAGTCCAAGACAAAAACCCAACAAAAATAAACCCTAGGTATAACCAATGGCAGAAGGTCTTTAAAAAAAAAAAAAATTACTTTTTAATTCATATAACAATAAATAGGTTCAAAATAAATCAGGTTACTAAGGAGCATGTTTTTGATTTTTACCTAAATTACACACTGGAGAACTGTTTTCCTTTGGGCGTTACATAACACAGTTTCTTCAACAGCCCACAGTCGTACAAAGCCCCTTAGGCCTATGTATTTTACTATATAATTTGGAAACAAGACTATCTGTGAATTTAGAAGTTCCCACGGACACATTTACGTGGCATCTGGCTATTTTTCAACAATAAAAATTAAATCCTATTGCTGAAAAGGAGTCCAATTTTCAAGAGAAAACAAGCTGTTTCAAGAAGCATATGAAATGGCACAGAAACAGGCAAGTACCTTTTGCAAAGATCCAGAGACTACGAGACATATGATGTGAATGTGGCTATTTATACTAACTTCTCCCTTTTTTTTTCTTGACATTTTGATATTTCTTGGAAGTATAACATGACACTGAGGTCTTTAGGGAAAACATGCATCATCAAGCATAATTATATTGACTTATGTTTTTAGTTGGTAACAAGATTTATTAGTCTTTGAGATATAATAATGTCATGGATTTGCTGAAGTCGATATCTCTCGTGCCAATAAATCTTGATATTGGCAAGAGAAGTCAATGCCTACTTAGGATTTTTCCAACCACTGACAAAGCATCCTATTAATATCAGATCTGTGCTCGTGCAATAGGCAGTTCCTCTCATACATTATTCTGGCAACGCATTCTGTTTTACTCAAAAAGCAAATTTCTTTCAAGGTCCCATCACTTGCTTAGCTGATGATCTGCTTTCAAGCATACAGTTAACTAGAGAGGGACACAAAAAGAGCTTTGCTTCTTCACTTGGAAAAAGGATGAAGGGTACATTCTTGCACTTATTTCAGTGTGATATTTTAATGTGAAATCCTCTTGTAAAGGCTTAGAAAATAAAATTTATCTGGGTATAATGGCCAAAAACTGGAAAAGCAAACAAAAGCTCTTTTAATTTGTTAATAGTCCAATCTGAAACACCAGACATAGTTATGTTGAAGTTGTACTTGTTACAATAGCATTTGCTTCAACAATGCTGTACAGTCTTTCACCAATGTCAACAGTACTATCTTGGATGTGAAATAAAATAATGACAACAACATTAATTTGGAAATCTTTAATTCTAAAGCAACTTCTCTAATTTATTTTTCACACTCTATATATTGCTCCTAGGTTATTCCTTCATATAACTGGTCACATCTTAAAACTAAAACTTTCCTCTACCAGCCAATCTGATGTACCTTTTCCTGACAAAATAACCTCTTCATAAGAAGGGAATACATTCTAAAAATAAAACTCTACCCTTGTTAGGAAAAAACCAAAACAACATCAAACTTGTCAAAACACTTAAAATATTCCAACACTGGTTTGTAATTTAATTCTACCCTTACTAATCTGTGCAACAAAATACAGCAAAAGTCAATGTCTTGATGGATCACTCATGGAAAACTGAAGTAATTACCCTCATTCTAATATTCCTATTTAAATGCATGGAAAAATGATTAGCTGAAGGTTCTTTATGTAGCAGAAATGGCATCTGCTTAATATTTATGCTAATGTGAAATACCTTTTACCCTAAAGGTTAAGGGTGATGCATGAATGAAAAATTAAAGCAAATAAAAACAATACAAATACAAATTCCTGCTACATAATGGCACTTTAATTAATTTTTTTTCCTATAGCACAAATGTGGCATTCTTTCCTGGGCATAACTTTTGCTAATATAGGCAGAATCCTATGAAAGGTCTTCTTTTTTTTTCCTTTCTCCTTCTCCCCCTCCTTTTGCTGGTAATACCTGTGACATCTAAGTTGGCTTTCATCCAATGCACTAAAGATGTCGAATAGTCTCCTTAGGGCATATTTAAACCCATTCCACATATGAGCCTGAGGTAAAAAATGGCTAACATTACCTGAGTAGTGGATAACTTTCTATCTGTTCCCCATCATACAAGTTCAGCAAAGGAATCAAGAACTATGCCAGCATTTTGTCTGTCCCATGTCTATCCCAGCTCATCCAAAAATGTGCACTTCAATGAACAGTCCTGAATTAATTCACTCTCCTTTTACAGATTTTAATGAAAAAGTATAAAAATGCCCACTTCAAAATATTAAGGACTTTTCTGCCAGGCATTATAATTGGTAGGGTGTTCTCTTCTGCTCTCTTTTACCCTTCTTCCAACTTTTTCAAATGAGCTAAATCCTTTTTCAAATGAGCTAAATAAATGAAAAAGAAAAGTATCAAAAATGGCAACTTAATTCTAGTTTTCAAATAAATATCTGGCAGCTTAAAATGAGACTAGTACTGTAAACCAAAAAATATTTCAAGAGGTGAAGGGAAAGAGAGAGGATGTAGTCAGGAGTTAGAAGACTTCCCACCTCCTCTTCTCTTTAAGCAAAATACTGGACACAGGGTGCTTCTGTTGCATCCTTTCCTTGATCTCTGGTGTTCCCTCCCTTTGCTCACAAATGACTAAGAGCTTTTTTCTTTTCTATTCCTTTTAAGATAGGCCCACTTTTCCTACTGGTTTGTTTGATAATGAAGTTACAAATGGACTAAAACAGCTTCTTTAAACCTAGCTTTCCTTTAAGGGCATTACAGTTATTCAACATAACAACAAAGTCAATTACAACTAACAGAACTGAATTAAAGGCTGTGAATACTTTGCCATGAGACCAGCATTTTATTCTCAGGCACAGCAGGAAAGGAACATGATCTAGCCCTAAAGCTCACTTCCAGTCACAGCCTTCCCTGCTCCAGAGGAGTCCTAGTCAAGAGTAACATGGGACGTGGGAAAAGAGACAGGTTACAGCTCTCGATGCAAGAATGGTCCAATAGCTAATGGAAAATTTAAACAGTGATGAGGACAGCAAAAGTAAGACTAAAAAAAGTTTACTGAAAGAATAATAATTTTTGAAAGCTAAGTAAGTTTACTTGAGAGTTCTCTTTCAATAAATCAAATATATGGAGAAGATTGTGTACATTTTCTCATTTCTATTCTTTATACTGTTTATACAGTTTATACAAGGTATTTCATTAGAAACAAGGTGTGAGTTTTACTTCACACATTAGGAATTGACATTTTCTGTTTTCAAATACCCACAGCCAGTTTTCCTCTTGGTAACATCATATTTTAGACAGTAGGAATTTTTTTCCCCATTTTAACACTGCTTAAATTTATGAACATTTGCTTACTGAGAAAAATAAATAAACTAAGAAAAAGGTTTTTCCTTTTACCTCACGAGTCAGTGCATATTTTCTATTTTAGGAGGAAAATAGGGTGACAGGTAAAAATATCAATTGGCAATGGAACAAGGGATAAATTCCTACAAGACCTAACTAGAAAACAATCCTTTGGGAATTCTTCCCTGTTTACACACACTGGTTGGCATTTACAAACATATAATGGTTGGCATTTTGAAACCTATTCTGTGTATGCCGTATTAATTTTTGACTTTTAACCATATGACTTCAAATCAAATATCCTGTAGAAGATTTAATACTGAATCATTAAATCAACTAATAATTTAGGCTGGGAACAACTTCTGAAGGTGACCGAGTCCAACCATCTGCCAAAGCAGGGATGACTTACAAGTTTAGATGCATTTCCAAAGCTAGATCAAGTTGCAAAGTTCTGAAAATCTTTAAGGGTGGAGAGATGAACCCCCCCAGGCTTCTGTTCCAGTTCTGAACCCTCATAGGGAACACTTTTCCCCCCTGTACGTACAACTAAGTGTTTGCTGCTACTTGTCCTTTCTCTGTGCGCACCTCCCAGAGGAATCCAATCTCTTCCTCTAAAACCTTCCTCCACCTCATGTTAACTGAAAATTGCAATTATATCCCTGATTAACTTTCTCTTCTTCAGGCTGTAAAACCCACCCCTCTCAATCTCTCTTCTCGTGTTATAATTGTCAGCCCCCTAACCATTTTAATCACCCTTGGCTTTTTTGAAATTTTCAGTATCATTCTTGTTTTCATCTTTGAAGTGGAGTGTGATTAATAAGACCATGGCTGACTTCTGCTGGGCAAATGCCTCCAAGGTCTCACTTTGAAATTCAGTGTCCTAAAAGCAGAGCCCTGAAGAGCAGAGCTGTATGCTTTCCGTAACTAGTGAATCTCCCTGTAGAAATCTTAAGTAACATCTAGGTTAATATTACATACATTCCCTGCCTAAATTTTACTCTTTTGTTGGCCTGATGTTATTGTAGACTACACACCACCAAACATGAGCTTGAGCTGTAGTGTTTTAAGAAATGCAAGAGATGGTTTTAAATGCTAGTCTTCTTTGGCACATGCTAGCTAGAGCTTCTTTTAAAAAGCTTGTTACGTTTTCCATAATGTGCATTTGCTTTATTTATATTTGCTACTATTAATCTACAACTTTGTCTATTCCTCTTAACTAGCTTGTATTTCTGGTGATCTGAACATATGAAGCTATGGGAATTGCCCCTTCCCCACAGTCAGGCAACTGTAGCCTTTCCAACCTGTGACATGTCTCTAGACAGTAAGTTTGATCTCTATCAAAACTTCTTTAAACTCCTAGAAGTCCTTACTTAAATGCCACCTTACAAGGACAAAGTATCTCAAAAAGAATTGATATCAGAAGAGAAGATGCTCCCTCCAAAAAGACCCAATAGGAGGACTGTAGGGAGTGAAACAGCAACATCAACAAAACCAGAAGTTGAAACAAGCTAAGATTCATCTGTAGACTCCACCAAAAATATACTCGTTCAAAGCTTCAAGATCCAGAAACAAGCAACTGGGCTCATAAGAATGGAGACTCAGTAATTTTCTAAAATGTCTCAGGACTGAGAGCTATGGAATCACTATTCACTAAATCAAGATGAGCTGGCCCATGAGTTATAGTGAGTACAGTGAAGAATATTGCAAGAACTTTGGGTGAGGGATGAGAGGAGCAAGAGTTGTATGACGCTGGAAAAGAAAACCATGACAAGTTTTTTTGACTAATGAGTAAGACACAATTATGAGAATCCAGAATATTTCATGACAAAATCAGATAATGACTAGAAAAAAAAGATACTAAAAGAAGCTACTGAAAGAATTAGAAAAAAGATATGGAGATGTATGCAGTCCTTCAGATAGAAACGAAAGGGCATGAAGTCTCTGTAGAGACTGTGTCTCTATGTCTGATAACTAGATATTGAACCTTTACAATATACCCATGTCTAATATTTACATGATTATCAATAGCAAGTTTCTGAAAAAAACCAAAACCCTAGTGAAAAGTCCAGTAAAACAGAGGGTCCCTAGCGGGAAACTAACGACCACTGAATTTCTGCCTAACCATGAACTGAAAACTAACATTTATTACTTACCTCTCAGCACCATACAGAGTTTTTAAAATACCAACACAAACACATAACTTAAAAAATCCATTGAGTGTCTTACAGAAATTAGAGAAGAAACACTGCTGGCAGTTAAGATAAAGATAATTCATCTGAACCAGGCATTAATATTTACACACATTTACTATTAAATTATTACTTATATTTCCAGAGATTGCACTAAAGGGAAATCTCTCATAAAAACATATCATGGCATGCATTAGATCTGTATATGATCAGTGCACTAGAAACAGCACTACCTGATAATGGCTTTCAGCTCAATGACCAGGACTCACAGCAATTTGCAATTTTAACCATCACCATTAAGCCCCAGAGAGCTTAATTCAAAAGGTCTTAGGCATAATGAAGCTTAAACTACTTTTGAAATTGCTAATAAATAAATGGATTCAAAATCCAATGACAAAACCAAACTTGGCTGTATTTGACATACAGTAATATCTGTAAAACAGACTGTCAACAGTCAAAATTTCCCTTTAATCCTATTTAAAAGTCCAAATCCCCATCCTCTGCAGAGGTCTAACAGAAACTTGAAATTAACTGAGTAAGCAAAGAGAACCTATTGAAGCTCATTAGAGAAAACGAGATCTTGAGCATTATAGAGGTGCTTAATTTGGGAAAAAAATCCTAACAAAACACTATAACACCCCTCCAAACACAAAAAAAAGCACAAAAGAGTCCTCCCTGCCCCACCTCCCACCTATTGTTCAGCACATACACTGCATTCTTTTAAGCTCTGCTTCTGCACATTCTTTAAGGCACTAAGTCCTTTATCAGAGCTAGTACAATGGTTTTAAAAAGCATAACAATAAAAAAATAGGAAAATCCTTCCAATATTTATTTTATTTCTTCTTTAAAACTTCTTTCTCTGATTTTCTCGAATTAAGCCCAAACTACAAACACCACATACCAAGTTTAACCACTTACATCTAATTATCACTAAATTTTGTCAGGTGGTCAATATTTTTCAACTTCTTGTTTGTTAAAATGAGCATTTTAGATGGACCTTACTACTAGGAACAACACTGAAGTTTAGTACTGGAAATCAAACCCTATAATTTTTAGAAATAATGCTTAATACACTAGAACATAAATTACTGTAGCTACAATCCCTCTGAAATGTAACAGTCACAGTTGCTAGCTGGCAGCTGTAATAGAATTGAAATATATAGCTCTGTAGAATATAAGCAAAATGGATTAATATTTTATTTGCTCATAGAGGAAAGAATTCACACTGGAGTGTGCTCCCCTAAAATGGATTCTACTCACTAGGAAATACCTTCACAGTTCACATGGGAGGTTCAGTGTTCTTGAGTTATGAGAATTTATCTCACTTCCAAGTCCTGGGTGTGCCCTTTAGGCCATCTCTTTCTAATCCTTCCAGTTGATGTTAGCAAGTGATAATCTCATAGATTTAATACCAACACTACAGTGATAGGTCATGTCAATCATTATGCCTGTTGCACTGAAGAATTCTAAAAATCCACAGCTTTAAATTCAAGTCTGCAATCTGCTAACATTTTTATATTTATCAAAGAGCATTTCTGTCAGCTACTGAATTATGACTGCCTTTTATCACACACATTCTACCACAGGCAGGTTTTTGAAGGGTTAAAAAGGCTTTCATATAGGTGAGGATGTTGCTCTATGAACTGTAAAATCAGTATTGAAAGCAACTTGGCAAAGGATCTTAGGCCCTGGCTTAATTAAAGTTGAGCTTGTTGTGCAAGTAAACGACACACAGTCGGGATTTGCTCTCTGCATAATTTACACATCCCTTGCTGGCTAGCTCTCAAAGCGTCAGAGACTAATTTTAAGGCAAGGCTTGCATGTTTTGATTCAGAGGTCATGTCATTGGAACAAAAAAGAAAGAAAAATAATTCACTGATGTGTTCAGAAAAGCTTAGCTCAAAATTTCAAAGGCCTGCACACTGTTAATCATAATATGCAGAAAAAATGACATTTAGTTTGATAGTCTGCAGTAGAAGAGTTCAAGATTCTGCACATAAGTAAAAGATTTATAAGTCTTACTCAGTTCAATAATAGAGTAGCCTGTATCAGAGATTCTTAGCGTGAAGTATTATAACTATTTATTTTTAAATTATTATGGCTATAGATCCTTGAATGTATTGATCTGAATATAAACGAGTTACTACAAATGCATTTTTATATTAAAAACTGTATATGTCCAAGCGTACCTTTCACATTTTGTGGGTCAAATGAGATCTTAGATTCAAATTTCTCTAGGGGAAAAATTGTATCATTCTAGGAGCTTTTGGGCACATGTGTCAGTTTGATGCTTTTTGGCTTTCTACCGACATAGTAAAGTTATTATGCTCTCCATCTGTTGTTCCTTATACTGTTGAAGTTTGGTAACTAGCAACACTCTTAAATACATGGGGTATTTAAATATAGAGGGTCTGTAAGCTCTCTGCACTTGCTGGCAGGGAGAAATATTTTCAAGTACTTCAAGCATAGAAGAGTGAAAAAAAATCAGGGTGTAAATTGATTTCATGTCATATAAAGGAAAGTTACAAGTCTGTGTTGTCATCATGTTTTAGACTAAAACTATACTTTCAAATAATTTAAGAGTCAATGAAAATGAAGTTTCCAGAAAGACTGCAAACACCTAAACTATTTGCTTATAAAAGACTAAATTCTACCTTTGATACAAAACCCAAGGGAGAAACACACAGTTGCAGTTGTGTCAGGCAGTAACTCAAAGGAAAGGGGACATAGTGACAGTTTTAAGGTTGTCCAAATCATTCCCACCTCTGTGACAGCTCAGGCATACTGTAGCAGAAAAGCAGCAGTGAGGAAGGATTTCTACTTCAGCTCTCATTCATGCTTAGCAGCACTTGATTGCCGCCCACTGGGTTACAACTTATAGCACAGGTCGGTGGTGCAGAACATTTAGGGATTCTTCCTCTGCCAAAAGGCATCTTCCACATTTTGGGTCAAAAATGAGCAAGGTGATACTTCACTATTATGTGCCTAGTCTTGTGCTTGAAACATTAACGCATGAATGCAAATGTAAGGTTCTATAAAGAACAAAAGAAGGAAAAGAAAGCTTTCCTTTTCTTTTAAAGGTTGCAGTGCAATAAAACAGATCCTGTGAAAATATGCAAGCAAAGATGTAAAAACTATTTAAACTCAGATAGAGAACAAAGTAGTAGAGCAATTTAACTGTATAAAAAGAAGGTCATAAAAGAATATGCCACCAAAGATTATTTTTTTCTACTACATACTGATCACAATCACACAATGAATCATGATTTATAACACAATCTTTGCAAATAGGCTTTGTGCACTGGATTATTCTAACAGGTCATGTTTCTTATGTGACTTCAGAAACCTCCTTTCATAATGACAAAACTTAATGTACAGACCTTGAGATTACTACATGGTCATAAAACAAGGTGATTCCTCTTGTCTAAAATGAATTAATCTTAGAAAGTCATTCTACTCAAGATATAAGACATACTACTGGCATAGATCCTACTGCTCCTTCTTTTGCCCTCTCTCTGTAGGTCATTGCTCAGATGTAATTTCTGTTTTCATACAAAGTGACTGATGTAAACATATTCACAGGCAACTTTTATAACATACTTTTCACACAACAGCAAGGGATTCACTGGAAACTGCACGTAGACCAAGTAGCATCTTAAAGGAAAAATCACAGAAAGTGCCTCATAATAGTAGCTCTCATCTTGGAAGATCTGCCTCAATGTACAGCAATAACATCATATATATTGGGACCAAATTCTGGAGTATTTTTCATAAACAGTAAGCTACATCTTAATGACAAGCATATTTGGAATTTTAGTTTTCTAAGCACCCCACAGGCAAATCCAACCTGGTGGCCTTCTATGATGGAGTGATTACTTCAGTGGACAAGGGAAAGGCTACACATGTCATTTATCTGGATGTAAGGCCTTTGACACAGCCCCCCACAACCTCCTTCTCTCTAAATTGGAGATATATGTATTTGATTGGTGGGCTGTTTGGTGGTGAGGAGTAGGTTGCACAGTTGCATCCAGAGGGTAGCGGTCAACAACTCAATGTCCTGATGGGCATAGGTGACAAATGGTGTCTCTAAGGTGTCCTTATTGGACCTGTAATGTTTAATATCTTCATTGATGACATACACAGTGAGATGGAGTGCACCTTCAGCAAATGTGCAGATGACACCAAGCCAAGTGGAGCAGTTGGCACACCTGGAAGATGGGATGCTATCCAGAGGGACCTGGATAAGCTCAAGAAGTGGGCTCATAGGAACCTCATGAGGTTCAACAAAGGCAAGTGCAAGGTGCTGCACCTGTGGTGGAGTAACCCCCAGTATTAATACAAGTGGGGGATGAACAGACCAAGAGCAGCCCTGCCGAGAAGGACTTGGGGGTGCTGGTGGATGAGAGGCTGGACAGGAGCTGGCAATGTGCGCTTGCAGCCCAGAAAGCCACTTGTGTCCTGGGTTGCATCAAAAGAATTGTGGCCAGCAGGTCAAGGGAGATGATTCTGCCTCTCTATTCCATTCTTATTAGACCCCACTTGGAGTACCATGTTTGGCTCTGTGGTCTCTAGCACAGGAAAGACATGAATCTGTTGGAGCAGAGGAGGACCATGAAGATGATCCAGAGGGCTGGAACACCTCTCCTAGGAAGACGGGCTGAGAGGGTTGGGGTTGTTCAGCATGGAGAAGAGAAGGCTCTGTGGAGACCTTATGGCAGTCTTTCAGTACATGAAGGGTGCCTTCGAAGGCAGGGAAAAACTTTTTAACAGGGCCTATTGCAATAGGACAAGGGGTAATGATTTTGAACTGAGGAAGGGTAGATTCAGATTAGATGTAAGGAAGGTTTTCAACGAGAGCGGAGAAACACTGGACCAGGTTGTCCAGAATAATGGTAAATGCCCCATGCCTGGGAACATTCAAGGTCAGGTTTGATGATGCTCTGAGCAACCTGATCTAGTTGAACATGTCCTTACTCATTGCAAGGGGGTTGAACTGGAGATGACCTTTAAGTGTCCCTTCCAACCCAAACTATTCTATGATTCTATAACTATAATAACAATACTTTCAAGTAGCCATTTTTACTAACGAGCTTAACAAACGTTTTTGTCCAAAGAATTTATCCCATAACAGCTTCTCATTTCAGCAAAAGCTCCACTCTAAAAAGAAGAACGGGAAATATGGTGGAGATTAAAAAAAAAAAAAAAAGGAAAAAAACCCCAAAAACCAAACCAAAAAAAGCTTTCTTGGTTTTGCAAAGACGTCCATAAGTTTTTACTTTGCTAAATTTTGACAACACGCACTGATGCTCCACCTTGGGGATTTCTATATAGATTTAGATCTCTATTTTAGATTCTAAACAAAACCTAGATATTTGAGATTAATAGAACTAGATGTAAATCTCATTAGTACACCTTGATTCTGTCAACTACAGTATTTCTAATGCAAGTCTTTTTATTAATATTCATTATTTATTAATGGTAGACATTAATGCTTTCTGCCATTTTAAGTTGTTACATTGTTACAGATGGCACACATCATTGATTCAATACCTAATAATCCTCAGGTTAACAGTCAGCAACCACATTAGCTTGAGAAAAACAATTATCATCAGAGTGATGGAATTTTTTTCCAGTATAGTCACTTCTGGCTTTTTAAAGGCATATAGCATACACTGTTGATCTCAATGGTGTGGAAGACATTGGAGATATATATAAAAGACCAACGATCCATCAGGTCATAAGTTTTTTGGAACTAGTGCAACACAAGCTATCATGATTTTCTATCTTCATTTAGCATATTTATTAATCGATCTTTGTAGGCCATTACTTATATATCATTACAGTGGACAATTAGACTCATTGTCCTTCCAGCCCACACAAACAACTGTGAGGATGCACATATACCACCAAACAACACAGATTTCTAGCCTGATAAGGGGTCATGTTTCAGGGACTATCTGTGTCTCTTTCTTTGAGGAAAAAGAAAGTGTTCACTCAGACACAACTGAGGTGAGGTTGTGGGGATTTTCTTCAGCTTTTCATTCCAAGGGGCAGTGTGAATAAGGCAGCACCGTTTAACATCACCTTCTACCAGGAACAGCTCCCCTGTTAAAGAAGTTGACTACTGCTGTCACACCACCATTATGCCATAAACCACCAGTCTGGTGGGCTGTGACTTGGTCTTCTCTCTATTTAATATTACAAACTGAACTTCTCCCCTTCTCTCCACACCCAATGCTCATATAAGTAAGTCTGGGAGTGGCAGAGGTACCCTATGTAGTCTGGGGGAGACCAACAAGTACACAACAGGAACACCATCAAGTCATTCTAAAAGGGATTAATGTGAATGCTGTGGACTTGAGGCACTCTGGACCTCTTTATTCTGCAAGTTAGAGATCAATCTCTAACCAAGGGTTCATTATTGTAGGTTCAACTTGTTATTTCCTCTTTCAGTGCACAACTTTGTAACACCAAGCTATGCAGCTTTGATGCTGTTGCACTAGAGCCTGATAGCGCCAAACTGTAGCCCTTACTATAAAAACAGATATCCTCACCATGACAAGATTTGGTTTTAAACTAAATATGCATCTGTTTTTCTTCCCTATGTCACATAACAAATTTAAATTTGTTACTGCCTTTCTGTATTAATAGTTGTTTGGTGTTTCAATTATTCTTTCCTCTTCTGGTTTAGTATAATCTATATGTTTTATAAATATATGGCATTTTTTTGCAAGAAATAACTACTGAAACTCTTTGCTCAATATAAGCAAGGGTACCGCCAACCGGTGTTGCCCACAATGGATCCTGCTTCCTATAATCAATGCACTCTCATTGATAATTCAGTAGTTTTTGGTTACTGCTTGTCAGTTTTTCATCCATCAAAGGGCATTTAAGTCAATTGGAATTACATTTTTAAGGATATTTCATATGATCTGATAGAAAATGAAAAATTTTTAATCTAAATAACTTTGCCTCCCAACTACAATAAAGGGATCAAATGAAATAGAGGCCACTGCTTTTCCTCTGTGTAGTTCCCCTAGCTTTTTAGTGACTAAACAAGTGAATTGTTTCAAACTTATGAATTCATCATACTAAAAACTGACCTTAAATTTCTGGAAAGAACATTATACATAATATAATATTTGGTAACTTTTGACTTCTCAGTTTTCAGGTACTTCTTACCTTATCCAAACACAAGACTGCCACATACATTTTATTGAAATGTTTCACCTTCTTAAAACCATGCAAGGGTTCACAAAATTTTAGGAGTTAAGTCCACCAATTCAAAGAAAATTTATTTCCAGTGATCTGGTCTTATAATTATAGGTGTATGGAGTATCTGTGAACCTTGTTTAGTGCAAAGAGTTTATACCTGCAGTCTCAAGATTCATTTTTAATATGGTGAAAAAAATGTTTTGAAAAAAGACAGAGATCAAGCATGGAAAAATCCAAACCAGAAATTTAAGTCTGGTAAAACTATAAGCTACAGGAAGAAGACTTTAATACTGGAAAGCATTAGGCAACTTTATTTCCTTTCTAGCTTGCCTAAAATTATTCTGTCAGAAGCAATTTGCCTATTCTCCTTCAATACATATGCTTTAGGGAAGAAGGAACAATTATTTTATAAAATGCAATAACACCAGACCATATTTCAGGAGGATGTGATTACACTATTTTAGAAGCATTGCAACGCAGTCAGAGACAATTACCTGAAGTCAAATTTGGTCTGCACATTAGTAGTTGTTACTTCTGAAAGAACCTTATGAAAGGTGAAATAGAATGTCAAAACTCCAAGTGATCAAACGTCAGATTTATAACTTTTCCAAGAGAAGAAACTTTATACAATATTCTCTTAACACAATCATTTACCCCTTTTTGCCTTCACCAACCAGTCCTATGAATCATCTCAACCAATCAACTGACCTACCAACCAAGCAATGACCAGCCTTCACTGTGCCTTGTCCTTTTTCATGGTGAGAGAAGACAACAAAGCACTATGGTAATAATATAATAAGTTTTTTTCTGTAATGCTAACAGGGATCAACATACTCAAAGAGCAGTCATTTGACCAGCAACGGAAGAAGAGTACACCTGCCTCATTGTACTAGGCAGGCACCAAATATCTCACAAAATCTCATCAAATATCTCCCAAAAGGAAGAGGCTTGTAACACCATTCCCCTTTGTCATTATTTAAGATTCGGGGGCCCCCTGGTGGTCTAGTGGTTAGGTTGCAGCACTCTCACCACCGCGGCCCGGGTTCGATTCCCAGTCAGGGGACTCCCCCGGGCAGATGGAGCTCGTCAGCCCTGTAAGGCCATCCATCTAAGAGAAGGTCACTCTAAACAAACCTACGTCCTGAGGACCTCGCTGCCACTGTCCAAGCTTGCTCGACCCCGGCAGATGAACCTCAGAATTAAAGGGTGGGCTCAGTTCAGCGCACACTGTGTCTCACCTAAAAAATCCACTGCGCAGGCTCGAAGGGTAACAACCTTTCCCAAATCTTTGTTCGTAAAGACTGGCCATGTTGCTGTTGTTGTTATTCAAGATTCAAAAAGTGCCATAGCAAGATGTGTGGCAGTGCCCATCTAATCTCTTGAGTTGCCCAGCTCCTCTGTCATTTAGGATTCCTGTAAGCCATAGCTCTGAATATTAAGCAAAGTCTTTGCTCTTATTTTGTAACCACTCTTGCCTTGCCCTGGCACAGTGCCATTTAAGCATATTTCTTAGAAACTGTTCCCATTGTCCTAGTCTGGTTTTTTTTCTGAAAATGCTCCTTGAATAAAATGTTTTGGCTTAGAGACAGGTATGTATCTGCTCTTCCTCCGCAGTTACCCCTATTTATAACCCAGGTGTTAGCAGCTGCATTCTTGGAGTCATCAGCCACAGCTACCTTAAATAATCTGCAGGTCTGAAAATATATTGCTTCACTGAATTTGCTGGCAAGGGAAGACTGATGGTAGGGTGGACAGTCAACACAAGTGCTTTATTTCAGACTTGCTCCATTTTACCTGCTAATTCTTCTTTCTTATAACCTGTCTCCAGGGAGGAATAAAATGCAAATCTTTTCTTCAATAGACTGCAGATGACACTGCAATAGGAAAGAAAATTTCCTATTGTGACCAAGTACCATAATTGAATGATCTCTGGAAGTTTATTCATTTATATGAGACAAACTAATAGTTTCATTTAACTTGTAAAAGGCCAATCTAACTGATTAAAAAAAAATTGAAAAATCCAATAACTGGCTTCAGGCCAGCTAAATTTACAACTTCCTTTTACAAAAGCAAGTTCTACGTATACTAAAATTTTAATTAAAACCAAATATGTTTTTTAATATAAGTTAGTGATATAAATTATTTACAACACTTAAAAAAACTGATGGGTTTATAACTTGCTGTTAAGTGATCGTTTGGTGATCCTTCTCCAGGTATATCAGTTCTTTTAAATTGCTGGCTGTTAGCTATAAGTTCTATAAGAGAAATGCTTAAATAGTAGTATAAAAATGTCTGTAATAAAACCAGAAGCTCTGAATTTCATGGTACTTTAATGCTGCCTCTGAAGTAATGGAAAAGCCATTTTCCAGCACTTGCTTCAAAGACTCCACTAATAACATTTTTCACAAAGGACCTATCTTTTTTTTAAATAACTTATTGTGAAGTTATTCTAAAATATTTAAAATCATGCAATTAAATTTGATCGAAACTCCATTTGATGTTTAGCAGATATTGCAAAGAAATAAGGGGGGTTTGCATATATTCATGCTTGTCTGGAATACAGACAGAAGAAAAACAAGTATTATAATAGAAAATGCAGCAAGATTTGTCAGCAGCAATATGCATGTCCTGATAACTCTGCATAGAGGATATAGCCCACTGCCCATCTTATCGCTGCAACTACGTAAGATCCTGTTCACTTTCAGGAGCCAATTAACTAAGGTAAGTTTCATTTTGGAGGCAGCAATGAAGATCATGTTGAATGAATTTTAAAAAAAAATGTAGACTAGAAATATAATTAAAGGGATTCTTCAACACATGCTGACTCTCATTTTTCAAGAGACAGCAATTTCTTTTAATTTCTAGCACTGAATACATAAATTTATTTCAAGACCAACCCATGAGGCTTGAATCTAATCAAGATTTAAAGTCTTTGGGCCTGAGGACTGTGCTCTCTCAAAAATTATTTGATGCGAAATTATTCATGAGCTACCCTAACTGCTTTCAGAGACAAGAGATTCAGACTGTATTCTGTCTTTCAGGAATTTTAACTGAAGCTTAAGGGCCTTTGGATCTTCCTCATTCAACCTACCCAATGCATAAGTAAAGGCACCTTCAAACATACTCTTCCAAATCAAAATTTTTTATCATTGGACATAAAGGATAAAATTGCAGAAGCCTACATTTGCCTGCTTCCTGTCAAGTGAGCTTTCTCCACTTGAGCTTCCAACCATTCAGTCCACAGAGAAATGTTTCTGCTACATAAGAAAGAGGTGCAGCTTTTCTCCTTCTCTGGGGTGCCAGCACATCAGTTCCCTGCATATTTTCAGCTCCTTTAGTCTGAGAGGGTTAAAATGGAAAATTATCCTGAAGTCTCTTGAGGTACTGAAAGGCAAGTTTCCTTTTAATTCCTCTGCTTGTTTATCTGGCAGACTGAACTCCAAACAGTTGCCATATAAACTGGTTGAAAAGACCCCCGAAAAATTAAATCTATTCCAAGAAGAAAATAAACATCGATAAAGCACTACAGAAGTATTTTCTGATTATTTCTAAACTCTGTGTATTTGCTTCAGATGCATTTAGTTTTATTTTTTCCTTCATATAATTCAGTAGCAAAAGTATTAAATGATATGAGCAAGTGTTCTGACTTTTGGCATGCAAAACATTTCTCCTAGTTTCCCCTAAAGTTCAGAAATACTCAAGCATGATATCATTTCTACAGATGTAGTCAATCATATTCATAGTATTTTCAAAAATTATCTCTACCTTTAAATTAATTGAATATGCAATAATATATATTTGTAAAATGTAGATTTATCTATCTATCCATCCATCCATCTATAAATATATTTTCTTAGCCACATTTTCAATGAAGAGGTGAAACACAGGTCATGTTGTCAGTACAAGAGTTACATGAGAAAAGAGCCTCCCAAAATTTTTTATGGAATCTAAAGTCACATGAACTGATTAAAAAAAAAAAAAGTCATAGAATTCATTAGTTTTGCTCACAAGTAGAAAAACTATTGCTATTTTATTTCTTCACGACAAAGCATACTGATGTAATACAATATCTTAATTGTTTTTTACCTGCACAGCCACTAGCAATATTAGCTTCAAGTATACATGAGTTTTTAGCTTTAAAAGTAACACATATATTCCACACAGGATACTGGTCTGAATTACGTAGGCACAGCATGGGTACCTTTGAACTTCGGGCCTTTGAGGGCTGTATTTAGAATATGGATTTGTCTTCCACATGCAATTAACTAAATTCAGATGGCATTCCTGCAAAATTCCTTACTCTCCTGATTAATGAGACATTAAAAACACTGAGCCCATATTTCCAACATTATCAAAGAGGAAAGCAACATATTCCTAAAGTTTTTATCCTTGTAGGCAAATAAAATACTAAGGAATTGACTATGGACAAAAAACAGATTCACATATAGATGTCAGACAGGTACAGCAAGCCAATAGACCTTCAGCTTAACTATATGTTGGAAAAGATAAATTTGAGAACAAGCATTTCTCTGTTTGCAGCCCCAGAACCATTAGAATATCCTTTCTGCCTGGCTATGCTTCCTAAATGTTTAAACTGCTCTGGCAGATCTACAGTTTTCTCACTAATTCAGAGATAGATATTTTGGTGCTACTAAGCTAAAGAGATCTTGCAGTAACCAGAAAGTTTCTTTATCAAAATGCTACTGAGGAGTACCTGACCTTCAAGGGAAAGATCTTTTGCTACATAATAGAAAAAAAACCCCAAACATACAGAAACCCTTTTATTTTAAGGTTGACATTACTAACATATTCTATTTAACATATTACCCTATGACAAGAGGAAAATTCCTTATCATCTAAATGGTCACAGTAATGGTGATGCGTTGTCTGACCATAATGACGTTTTTGAATTGGGCTGAACAACCGCAGTATTTCCTGCAGACAGTGGGTGTTCACATAACTCCATAGGCAGCGGTGCTGATGGCTATTGCAAATACAATCAGTGATGTTCTGGGTTTCCTTACTTTGAGGAAACTTTAAAAGCAAGTGCAATATTAAAGAATATTGACTGTACAAATGTTTTGACATACCATACTAACACTACAATTAGTTCCTTTAAGCCTGAACAGACAGCCTTTAGCTCCAGTCACAGAAAGGTACAGCGTTGTCAAAGCTTGCCCTTGACCTAAGCAGAAGTCACAGACTGAAAGACACAAACGCATGACACAAGAGAAGAAACCAGCCAACAACAGGAGAGCACACTCTGTGCCTCCCCCGGCACCCACTGCCAAAGCCCACTGCTGGCACAGGTATGCCTGGAGATCACAAAAATAATTTCTTCCCAAGGAAGCGAGACTTTTTGACCTTTTCAAGCTACTCATATACTGAAATAACAGTGCAACACCAACCCAAATTAAAGATGCTATTAATATCTCTAAATATGCCACTTATTACTAGAACATGGGAAATGACTCATTTGACTAATAACGCTCCACTGTGGATCAGCTAACTGACAGTATTAGCAGTACTTAAAAAGATTATTAAAATAGCCTGAATGCTTTAACATTTTTACAGCACACAGCAAGCAAAGGAAGAAGAAACTCAAATGGAACATAAACTAATCCAAGGAGAGAAAATACCTGGGAGTAGCAACACATACTAGAATTTATTTTCTCACAAACAGCTCTGTGAGATGTTTTCTCTACACTCACTGCTCTCCAGCACTATCATACTACATTTAGAGCTGCTTTAAAATGTGAGGAAGGACTGAAAATTTCAAATTGTCAAGTTAACAAACACTAGGGATGCTAATGGAAAATTTTTAATATCATAAGGAAACCAATAATTATCAGATTTCTTAGTAAAAGATATTCCATACAAAGTTCACATTATAATAATTGCTATTTTGAGAGAAAGTTTCTGAGCAGAAAATCAGATGTCATACAATACAAATTAATTAATGGAAAATACCAATAGATTTGCCAGTGTTTTCAAATATTTGCTGGAAGCTGTTTATTGACTGAAGATGCATCATTAATGCAACTGCAATTCATCATTAATAATACAAACAAAATAAACCAATCCATCTAGAAATTTAAAGCTTCATGCAATTGATTATTATTTAAGATCACTGGAAATGAAACTTCCTTTAATACAAACACATTTGAAGTAGTCTCTAGATGCATCCTGCATTTTAGCTAATTCTGTGCTATGCATAGAGAAGAAGAATCTATTTTAATGTAGATTTCTATTTTTTTCAACTCTGGTCATCAAATTTATCCTAACTTATGATTTCTTATACCTACTCAAGAGTCATCAGGGTGTCTTGAAAAGAAATTACGATATTACAAAAAAAAAGATACACCCAGAGTTTATGTAACTTTTTTAATCTTTTTTTTTTATATTTAATTTCAGAGAAAAAGCTTTAAAACTTTCAGTACGCACCATCAAAATTTGATTTCTCTTTAAAATAGAAAACGACATGCTCAATATAGACAAATTAAAGTAGGATACAGGCCATTTTGATTTTAAGACTAAACAACTGTCTTCCGTACTGCTTCTCAAGAAGAAAAAACAAAGAACCCAAAACACCATAAATAAAAGCCCCAAACAAAAAAGACCTCCAACCCAAACCGAAGACCCAGCCATCCCCACCAAACCTTCAGTTCTTCTGTCTGACCTAAAGAAAAATAACTTTCCATTACTGTTGAGTGCTCTGTTAACTCAGTCATCATTTGTGGGTAGTCCTACAGTTTTCATTCCTGACAATGACATAAGGCAGATAATAAAATGATGTGTCACATTGGCTGCTAGCTGCATAATATATCTTTAAAATTGACCAGATACTGTTTTACTTGACTATGTATGTGAAATGCAGTTGGATATAATTTACTTCCCCCTGGGGATCTGTAAAGATTACTAACACCCACGATTTTGTTGTGACATTTGTTTCATGTTTGGCTGTCTCTTTGAAAGCTGGAGAGATATTGCAGAAAAAAATAAGAGTCATGTCTTAAGGATGTTGCCATGGTGAATTTAGTGCATATTCACTGTGTGAGAAGACAGAATACTAGAAATACTAGACAAATGAGAATGTTAACTTTCATAGTTGGTTAAACGTTTGTGTTTGACATTGTTGAGGTTCCCAGCTAGGAGTCTGGTTCCAATCTGTAGAAGTGACGTAGGTCCAAACTTCTTAGCTGTGGATCCCTGCAGGTGCTATATTTTGAACCGAACAATAGCGAGAGAAGCACAATCCCAGACATCTTGGATCAGGCAAATAAAACTGTAACCCATTTGCCTCAGTTCTAGACTTCCTACTACTCATAATCCAGTTTTTTTGTGCTTTTTGTGATAAAACTATCTTTAAATGAGGATAATGATATCAATACAATTTCACAGTAGTACTGGTGACAGGTTTATTAACATTTAAATGTTTGGATTGTGTAATGATAATTTAGAATACTCACAAGGATATAAATTGTTTTATTTGAACAGGAATTGAATGACATGCAAAGCAGGTACAGGGACTGTGCACAAAGACTGAACAGGAGAGGGGAAAAGAAGGTTAAATAGAGACCAGGAAGAAAGCCTTCACAACAACACCTCTTAGTTCCTGAAATTTAAATGTGATGACCTTCACAAGGCTACTTGAACACTGTTTTCGTGTATTATATTATATAATCTTGGTTTATTTATGACTTATACAATGTCTATATGCACACATACATTCCCCAACAAACACACCCTCGCGTTAATATTTTGTAGTGCGTATTTTATTATTTCTGTTTCACTTACACCTGGAATACTTTGTTTTATGCATCTGCCACGTACAAGATGAACAGCAGATCACAATGCACTGTACTATCGCAGCACTTAAAGCACATTGTGGTGGTTTGAGCTCCCCCCGGGGGGGCTGGAAGTGGTTGGTCCCAGGTGAGTTTCCGATCAGGGACCAATCGGAGCTGTATTTCGCCCCTGTGAAATTAGCATATTACAACAGCTGGAAGGAAGTTGTTGGCAGTGTGAGAGATTTGGAGCCATGAGGTGAGAGGAGAGAGGCCTGCAGGCCCCTTGCGGGGGGCCAGGCCCTCTCTCCCCTCCCCAGCCGGGCTGCAAGGAACCTGGGACAGTACCGAAACTGAGCCAGGTGCTTGTGGCCAAAGGCTAGGGGGCTTTTCCCCCCCCACTGCCCAGGAGAGGCGGTGGTGTGAACTTGAGAGGCCAGCCAGGGGGTTGGAGCTAACCCATCCCCGGCAGGCAGGCACGGCCTTTGGAGCTGAGCCAGAGACAGGCCGAGGGGTGGTCCAGAGCCAGAGAAGCAGCTGCGATCGTACAGAGCTGGAAGAATTCCAGGCAGAGGAGAGAGACGGAAGCAGTCTCACTGCTACCCTCTCCCCCCCATAATGGCAGGGGAGAGGGTGTGACCTTGAGCTGAGACTGAGCAATGGAGAGATGGGCCGAAGGGCTCGGAAGAGGCCCTACGCGAGGTTTGGGTGGGGGCAGCCAAAAACCGAAGAAGGAATGCGGGGGGAGGAATGCCCCCCTGTGACATGCAGGAGCTGGAGCAGAGAGAAGCCAAACCAAGCAGGCTTTTTCTGGGTAAGGACTTTTGGTGAAAACTATTTGGGGTGTAAAAAACTGAGCAAGACCCAGAAACGCTGCAACCTGGAAAGAGTGAACATCTTACTGTCTGGGAGGAACCTTCACAAACCAGGGAAAAAGAACTCAAAGCTGACTCCCTGGACCTCGTGATGAAGACCTAGTAAAGCAAATGTTCCTTTGCAGTTCAGGAGGAGACCTCAGCAGAAGCCAAGGAGCTGGTGGGGGTGCAAAAGACCCCTTCCCTGATACCCCAATGAAAGAGAGACTAACTACCGTCCTGGAGGGTTATCCCACATCTGAACTGATGTGGGAGGAGCACCAGGGGTGGTAAAGATTGTATTAATACTGTGTATTTATTTGCTTTTTAGTTTCTATAATATTTATCATGTTAGTAATAAATTTTGATATACTTCCCCCCTGCTGAGTTGTGCCTGTCTGAAAACTTCCCTTCTGTGTTGAGGCAAATTGTGGGGAGAGCCTGGAGATTGGATTTTTGGGGTCAAACCTCCACACATGTTTTTATACTACACTGCATTAGGAGTATACAGTGCAGAAGAAGTACAAATTGGTGGAGTATAAGTGTGCCTGTAAGAAGCCTTTCCTGTCACCATTTTCCCTCCTTCAGCTCACCTCAAGCTGATGCTGCCATTGCTGCATTCAGTTTCTCAAAGCAATCCAGACAGGACAGCTTACCACAACATCAGTTTTACTTTAATCTTTGCCTGGCCTATTTGTGATGTGTATAATGTCAAATATGATAAAGCTGATTTTGGAAGGTGCCTCTAGGTGTAACTATAATACAAAAAAAAAAAAAAATCATTTTTTCTCCATTCTTGATGAAGAGAGGTCAGAGTTCTTGATAAATCCATTGGGACTTTGCATATACGAATATCAAATCAATTCCCCTCCTTTACTAAAAAAAAAAAAAAAGATTTTTTTTTTATGTCTTTCCCTTTAACAACAACATCAAAGAACTAAGGAAAACAAATTTTGCATTAGGAGGTTCTGTCGAAAAACATTTCACTTCAAACAAGGCACCACACAGAGCTGACAAGATGAGAGATTTAAATGCTAATTAGCATCAATTTCTTTATTGAATTATAATTTCAAGAAAATGTTGTGTGACCCTCTGATTTAAATACTGTTTTCCCTTCAAACATGTATTTCATTGCCAAAATGGGTTCTTGGATTTATAGGCATGGATCATACATTTTGGAAGTTTGATTCTTACAGATTAGCTCATTTCCACATTCATAACCAAAGGCTGTGAGGACTGTATTAATCGCAGTATGCATATTAAAGAGCAGAACTATTACAGAGTATGCAAGGCACTATCTCTATATCACATTTCTGTGTGAGAAACAACTTCTTTATGCATGCTGAGTGGGCAATACAAGACATACTCGTTACTCTACAAGTCCCACCTGATGGGCAGGCAAATACGCTTCTGGACTCCAAACCTCTCCAAGAAGGCTCTACAGTAATGCTAAAACTGTATATAAGTGGCTTCTCTTTCACACAGTCACCCATTTGCCTCAGTGATCACACAGATGTAGAAATTTGCAAAACCATTACAGGTTAATTCACACCTACCTCATGTAAATCCTCTCTTTTAATATTCATGTGTGAAACATAGATTTCATAGGTGAATGAACTGAAGGAGAAGTGGGAGCTATGAGTGCTTCTTTTTGTACAGCTTTCCCACATGTAACAAGAAAAGAGATTTACACAAGGGAGATGAAAACTGACCTAAACCAATTTCCTGATAGGGGGCCATACACTAAGTGAATGCTGAAGTCTCAATTAATAAGGACTATAAGGTGTGTTGTGACTGAAATACCAAAGCATCAGGACACCCAGAGGACTAGCTTACCTCTTTCCTAATGAGATATCCTTGACAAAGAAGAAATAAGGTGATACAGGCAGTCTATATATAATTTATAAATTCTTGGGACCATTAGGATGTTGACACATATTTGCTTTAAGGAGGAGCGTGTGGGAAAGGGAACTGTAACACATCTCTGTGGGAAGCAGGCTCAGGTGAAGTGGTTATCTGTCGACATTGCTGCCCTGACCCAAGGGCAGGCAGGCTAAGCAAGCTACCTCAGTGGGCACCAAGTTTGTCTAAGCCTTTGTGCAAAGGAGTGCTGAAGTGGTAAATGAAGTCACAATAACAATAGATGAACCAAGCCCCTAAAGAGCATAGGCACAATACAGAAAGTGAAAAACCTGCTTTCTTAGCAGGTGGAGTCCTGTTTAAGTACAGCGTCAAACAAAGGGGGAAAGCAAGTGGGTTTGAAACAGGATTTTGAAGGACCTTGAGGCAACTGAGAAAGCACACTAAAGGGATTCCCACTTTTGTATTTCCTGTGCAAGCTATGAAAAATTTACATTCTAATCCTATGCAACATAAACATATCTATAAATTATACCCTACTATTCAACTCTGAACAGATAAACTGTCAGTACAGAGAATTCAGGGGGCAGAGTACAAGAGCATGTAAATGATTCCAAGGTTAGTCAGAAAGCACAGCTCTCATTAAGGGAAGGCAAGAACCCGTACTCAGCAAGCATGCAAGGAAAGAGAAGCAAAGAAGGAGAATTCTGTCCCTTCATAGGCCAGGAGAAAATTTGGAGCACAACAGTGCAGTAGGTGAAGATCCAAACCAACAAACTAATGGGGTGGAGTTACTACAGGATTGAGAGAATTTCTAAACTTTGAAAGCACAACAGAGTGACTCTGCCAGGAAACAGTAGCAACTGGACTGAGAAATCAAAGGCATAGTTATAACTAGTTTTCAAAACATATACAACCTGTTTTTCTGCAAGAATACTGGGCCAAATTTATATCTCAATGGCTTTCAGGAAATGAAAACTAACAAATACAGCATAAACCAGAAACCAGAATATAAGATCCTTGTTGACCTTCTTGTGTACGAAAGTGAGTATTTAAAGTTTATGGAAGGAAGTAAATGGGGGATTTACTAGGTAAATTTCCAGTGCAGAAAATTAACTTTCAACATAAAACACTTCATATATTTCATATATACTAGGCAGCAAATTCTGAGCTGAATTACACCAGCACACCCTAGTTTGTTTATTCAGAGGCACTAGAATATCTCCCCATATTGATATTCAGAGTAAGATTCATAGTCATGGGGATTGCTGTCCCTTCCCTACTCCACTTGCCTTACCAGTTGGTATTGTTACGTGCTTGATGCTCAACATCTTTTAATCACAGAACGGCTGTTTTCTACCATGTGTAGAAGGTGTGCCTGGCTTTTTAAACTAGTGATCTGCAAAACCAATTAGAACACTGTTTACCAGATCACACAAAATACTCAAATGATACAGCATATCTATGCAAAGCACAGGCCTCAGAGGTAAAAGGATTATTTCAAATTAAACAATCATGATTCTTTCTCTGAAACTTATACAGACACTACTGTGTTGTGTGTTAAAATATTGAAAGCCTAGCTCAGTACTTTGGTTATAATAAGCTTTAGGACATCTCAAGGGATGCATCTGTGACTTGTTTCAAAATATTCAAGTTTTATTTTGCTGAATAATACCATGGTTTTGTCCTCTGTTTTATTAGGGGGCAATGAGAAAAAAAAACAAACCAAAAAACAAGCCAAAGAAAAATTATTTGAATAAGTTAAAGGACAAAAAAAATAGTTAAAGAAACAAGTCAGCTGGCATATTGCCACAGTTATTGCAGAGGACTTGTCCTTCTGAAATGATCATAGATGTCTAGACTTACAAGGAGACCTATTATTAAAAAAAAAAAAAAGACAGGATGTGTTGGTTTAGGCTGAGGGAGAGTTAATTTTCTTCATAGCAGCTTATATGGGGCTGTGCTAGGAAAAACACTGATTTCATTATTGCTGAGCAGGGCTTACAGAGAGTCAAGGCCTTTTCTGCCTCTCACTCCAGCCCACCAGTGAGTGGGCTGGGGGTGCACAAGAATTTTGGAGAGGGCACTGCTGGGATAGCTAGCTGACCAAGACTAACTCAAGGGATATTCTGTACGACATAGAATAGTTTGGGTTGGAAGTGACCTTAAAGTTCATCTTGTTTTACCCCTCTAGGATGGGCAGGGACAACTTCCACTAGACTAGGTTGCCTGAAGACCCATCCAACAAGGCCTGGAACACTTTCAGGGATGGGGCATCCACAACTTCTCTGGGCAACCTCTGCCAGTGTTTCACTACCCTCATGGTGAAGCATTTCTTCCTCATATCTAATCTAAACCTATCCTCCTTCAGTGTGAAGCCATTCGCTCTTCTTCAATCACTACATGTCCTTGTGAAAAGTCCCTCTCCATCTTTCTATTAAACCCCCTTTACTGGAAGGCTGCTGTAAGGTCTCCCTGGAGCCTTCTCTACTCCAGAACAAACAGCCCAAACTCTCTCAGCTGTTCTTCATGTGAGAGGTGTGCTAGCTCCCAGATCAACCTTGTGTCTCTTCTCTGAGCCCACTCCAATAGGTCCATATCTTTCTTATGTTTGGGGCCAACAGAGCTGGATGCAGTACTCCAGGTGGGGTCTCACATGAGCAGAGTAGAAGGACAGAATCAGCTACCTCAGCCTGCTGGCCACGTTTCTTTTGATGCAGCCCAGGATGTGGTTGGCCTTCTGGGCTGCAAATGCACATTGCCAGGTCATACTGAGCTTCTCGTCAACCAACACCCCAAAGTCCTCCTTCTTCAAGAGGACTGTAGGGGAAGGCTGAAGAAGAAGGAAAGGGGAAGGGGGACATTTGTAGTTATGGTATTTGTCTTCCCAAGTCACTGTTATCTGTGATAGAGCCCTGCTTTCCTGCTTGTCATGGGAATCGGTGAATGAATTCCTTCCTTTGCTTCTCTTGTGTGTGTGGCATTTGCTTTACCTGTTAACTTGCGGGCTGAGATAAAGACAGTTTTGCTCATTTTTACTCTTCTGATTCTCTCCCTCCATCCCACTCAGGGGGAAGAGTGAGTGCCTGTGCTGGGCTTAGTTGCCAGCTGGGATTGAACTACAACATGGCCTTCATGCATTTAAACTATTTAACTGACTATTGAAGTGCATGCTGGAAAGGCAAAGCTGTGGTAGCAAAATCAGCTTGATTTTAAAACACATTCAGAGCCCCACCCTGCTCTTGTATTTCAGGGAAGGGGAAAAAAAAATCCCAAACATCTCTGCATGGGTCTTATAGAGAGTGATTTTATGTGTTGGGGATCACCAAGAAAAATAAGCAGATAAATGCAGGCATTTATCCCATATGAAGTTAAATAGTGTGGAATTATGTTCAGTTTTCACTGAATCTCTAACAAATTTGAAGGCTAAAGTTGCCTGGTTTATCCCAGAGTATCCCAAAATAACAGTACTATCATTTAGTGAGCAAGAACTCAGTAACCTAGGAAATGTTCCTACCATGTCCTCATGGAGTCATACCACATTTTGATGAAATTAACGTGGAAAGTTAGTAACACATTTTCTTTTACTTTCTAAAGCTAGTTTATATCCTCACAGAGTATAAAGCCCAATATTCTAGCACTAAATGACAACCAAAACATTCCAGGAAGATGACTTTTTCCTCTACTACAAAGCGGTGTAGTTCACTGTCATATTACTTTCCTTGTGCCACGGAAATGGATGGTGAGAGACTGTATGTCATCGTGGATGGAAGAGACAGGTCATACTGTTAACAGGGTAAAGTGAAGCCAGTGTTGTCAATTCTCAGCATCCAGGATTGTAGATGAATAAGAAGGCTCAGCTATGCACACATAATTCCCTGATTCTTTAGTTCACTCCACAGGCATACAAATCAGGTAAAAATTTCTTAGAATTACTGCAGTTTTGCTGATTCTTAAGATTGCTTTTGTGGTACTATAAAGCTTATGTGGCCTGCTGAGTAGAAACACTTGCAGTTATTTTTCGAGTTTGATGGGTGTGCTTTTTTGCTGTTTGGTTGTGGTTTTGTTGGCTTTTGTTTGTTTGTTTGTTTTTTGTTTGGTTGGTTTGTTTGTTTGTTTTTCAATTTTAGGAAATACAGTCAGCCATACAACAGAAGTAATTTGATTTAACCGAAAGGATAGTAAGCATAAGGAATGTATCAAGAACTTCTACTTTCACAACTTCCAATACAAGTAAATGAACACTTTATGTGATATTTTGCTTTCATATGTTAATTCCAGATTTACAGTTGATACCATATATTTGAAACTCAAATAAGGCATAAAAAGGTTAAAAATACAGACTCCACTGAATAAAAGCCAACATAACTTTCTAGTTAGGCTACATGAGATAACAAAAAAAATTGACATCAAAGAAACTACCTCATTCAGGCCTTTCAAAATACTTGTCATTAAAAGATGGTTTGTTGAAACTTCAGACAGGCTAAATGTATGCCACATTTTGAGTGAAAGAATTACCTTTCCAGGGTTGCAATTACAACTGTACTTAGTTGTCATGGCAACCTGGCAACATATAGATGTTGTCAGATGAAGACATCAAGGGACAGACAGTGATTTTCAAATCACCACATGCCAAGTGTTTTTTTTCCGCAGGTATATCTCTTCTCAGTTCAGAAAAAAGATTAAAAATGGAAAATTAGCATTTTAAAACAATGTTTAAATAGCATTCAGACTGCAATACCAATATCCCATTTCAAAGAGCTATTAATAGTATTCTTAGGTGTCTGTTTTTTCTTCTTCCCCCCCCCCTTTTCTTTTTTTCAGTTATTTTTGTTCCCAAAATGTAAGTACAACACAGGGAGCTGAAAGGCAAAGAGGTCAGGCTCAACAACGAAGGTTACCATGCTTTGATGACTGCTGAGTCCTGCTGTTATCCTCCCCCTTTTCTCCCTGTTTTAATTGTCCTGCTATCTTGACTTGGGTACTTTCAGTCAGATGTTCTTTTTGACCTCAACTTCAATTCCTTTTGAGACAGCAAAAGGAAAAATGAATCTATACTAAAAGCCCCTGTTGAGCATGCCCCAAAGATGTGAAGTTCTGCAACTACTCCAGCTGTGATCTATTCGTAAAGGTTGAGAGAGAATCCAGAAAATATCCACTACAAAATGCAGCTTTCAGTTCTTTTCAATAGGCAGCTCATCCTGTGGTGCTTTCCTCTATACTGCTATTTTTGTTTCTACTGACCACAGTGGCTTTGCTCTGTTTTATATTAAGGCTTATAACAAAAGTTTTCTGAGTTGGTGTTCAGTTTATTTACACAGGCTTCTCATACCATGATGCTGTACTCATTAATGCCTAACCATAAAGAACCAATTTTTTTTGGTTGTCATTTAGTGCTAGAATATTGGACTTTATACTCTGTGAGGATATAAACTAGCTTTAGAAAGTAAAAGAAAACGTGGTACTAAGCTTTCCACGTTAATTTCACCAATATCAAGCATGAAGATATGCTTGTGCATCTGTCCATCTAACCCAAGTCCATGCAGGAGTTTATGCTGCAGCAAGACAGAGGCCTCATTCCACCTTAAAGTTTGCCTGAATACCAAACAGCGTAAGCAAGCAGGAAGGACCCAATCCAATCGTAATCTTCTTTGGACAAAGATATTCTTTCAGAGCTTTTAAACAAACTGGAACAGGAACAGATTGTTCACCACTTCCATGGTTGAGATGTTTTTGATCTAGTACTAAACCACCTCAAACCCCTAATTTACCACCTTATCAATCCCCACCTGACTGGGGATTGATACACCTGACACCTTTCTTATTCCAGCAGTCTGCCTGGGTCATTGAAGTACCCACAGCACAAAACTAGACACTAAGAATGCAAAATGGAAGCAAAACCTTGTTTAATTCATTAGTTAAGTATAGGTCGAAATGACTACACTTAATGTGCACAGATTTGTCAAAACAAATACCAACCTGAGTGAGTTTGTTTTGGTATGTCATATTTTAAATGAACTCAAAAGGACTTTATTCTGTTATTTCTAAACACTTTCAGTAACCTGAATGACTTAAGAGAATATGTTCTCTCTTCTGCATAGCCAGAGACACTGCCTACAGCAAAGAGTTAAAAACTAAAAGGATAATGAAGTTAAGTAAAATGTATACAAATACACACTGAAAAACAATTTCTTTTAATGGGAAATAGTTTGTTAGTATTTGTAACAAAAGATTAGATTGTTCAAAGTTTCAAGAAATTTCTCTATAAAATTCTCTAAAAGTAAGATTCAATTTTAGCAAACTTTCTCATGAGCTTTTTCTGTCAGAAATAATCTCTCTTCAGTTTGACTCCAGAAATATTTCTATAAAAGATCATAGGATATGTTTCATGAAACCGGAACACAAAGTACCAAAAGAATTTACAGAGATGTTCGAAACTTGAAAATTCTTCTTTCTAAAACTTTTTTCTGCTAGGAAAAATAAAATCAGTATCTTTAACTTTCAAATGCTATTAATTTTGGATATAATTAATTAGATCAATCTTAAAACGCTGAGCCCAGCTTTGACAGTAAACATTTCAGGAGAAATTATAAGACACAAATATCTACAAAGTTAACATAGTAAGTTACGGCAGTACTATTCCCAGCCTTAGCACACATACACACACAAACACACATATGTATATATACATGGAAATATTTTACATAGAGAAGGAAACATATGCAGAATTGATTAAATCACAGAACTTTTTGGTTGGACAAGACCTCAAAGATCACAAAGTCCAATCATTAAGCAAGCACTGCCAAATCCACCACTAAATCATAGTCCTCAGTGACACATCTACACATCTTTTAAGTATCTCCAGAAACAGTTACTCAACCACTTGTCTGAGCAGCCTGTTCCAATGCTTGACAACTCTTCTAGTGAAGAGACTTGTCCTAGTTAAAAAAAAACAATAACAATAAAACAAAATAAAACAGAAAACCCAACCCCCTGTTCTGTAAAACAGCTTTTCCTCAGCCTAAACAAATCTGAGCCATTAGGTTGCTAATAGGTTGCTCCCAAAGAGAAGAAGAATCAGTCAGGTGTTACTAGATCACAGCAAATTAAGTTCTACCCAGTTATCCCAGTATGGAACCAGGTATCTTTCATTTGGAAGTAGCGAAAAAAAAGTAATTAAGAAGTCCTTTTAGCTTATATACCACCAAGATGTCCTTCACCTGTGGGTGCTGCCCTGAATTTTAAGCTACAGGATCTTGCAGAAAACTAAAAAGGTCTTTTTTAACAAGGAAGGGATTGAAGTGAGGGACTCAGGAATTTACAGATCCTGAGACTGAACCTTGGAAATGACACTTTATACTTTCTTCACCACTTCTTCCCTTCCCTACCTCAGAGCTGCATACAAGACTGACTAAATGCTTTTAAAGTATATTCAAGGTGAAATGAATTTGATTATTACATATGTAATTGTTTCGGTTTTTTAGAACATGATCTTCCCACTTCCTTCATGCATCATAAACACCCACTGCTGTCATCTCTTCTCTAAATATTTTGAGAGATCAAATACATTATTTTGTCAACAAGAGCTCTGAATAATTCAAGTCCCTATGCCAAGTTTAAACTTCTCTTTCAAGACAGAGAAGGTGTTGGGATGAGCCAAACTCAAGTGTCCGAAGTATCACTTGAGGAACAGTGGGGGAGCAGGAAAAAGCCACAACAGAAATGAGACTTAGGAGGAGGAGATTCAAATTAGGACCCTGGCTTTTGGCAGAAGAGAGAACTGGTCTTATAACTCCATGGGCAAACAGCACATGTGAACTAGCAAAGGAAAAATGACATCTCTTTCCTCAAAACACATTTAGAATTTCAATGCCTTAATTTTCTATTAATAATTTTTCTGTTAGTATTTTTCTTCAGATTTCATTCACGTCCCCTTCCAAGCCACATTGTGGCTTTTGGAAGGCACAGAGGTCTCTGATGTGATTTACAAAGACACCTTCCCATAGGAAGTTACAAATCATCTACACAGCCACAGAAGTATTTACAAGAAGCAGAGGAATTTACTAGGCAATATCTCAATCCATTTGTCAAAGCACCTGCAGGAGTCATTTGAAAACACATGAAATAATAACCCCCAGCAAAGCAGCCACCAAGAGAGCATTCTGCCTTACTAATAGGATTTGTAGTCTTTCCTCCCATCCCCCATCAAAACATACACACTTTAACTTAGTGCCTCTTATCTCACTCTCTACTATAATAAATCAGAGGTTGGATAAGCTAGTGGAGACCAGAACAATAGGGCTGGAAATCATGACCTTTGTGTGTAGTAATTGAAAACCACAGAGAGTTCAGAGTGCAGAATGGACTTTTGGACACATCTACGCTGGGAGCTTTGAAGCCTGAAATTATCCTCTGTTATGACTCTAGGCTTACATAGCAGTGTTGTCAAATTGTAAACTGGAGGCGGGTTAAATAATTATAGTTCAAAGCCTTAGTATATAATTACAGAATCAAAAATACTACACAGATATACTATTATCTTATTTACCACAGCATTTTTTATTCTTCTCCTGGGAAGCCAATGTTAGTACCACCTGTTAGGATGTATCAGTTATAGAAGTGTACAGAGCAGCTACTGAGACTGCAGTATTTGTAAACAGCTTCAGAGAGCAGCTGTGTCTTTCCATACCAATGCTCCCAACCATCACACTGTGAAGGTAGAAATAACATTGAAAGCTTTAAAAAATATATAAAAATTAAAAAAATTTAAGTGTAGATAAGGACAAGGGTACCAATCAGAGGATTTAAACCATAATTCTCTGTCACCACTTCACTCTCTCAAACTTTATTCACCAGTAAGTAGCATACTATTGCCCAGGCACAGGTTACATCACTCAGCTGTAAAAAACTTGACATTGCAACTTTTATGTTTGCCACCACAAGTGAAATAGCAGCATCAGTGGCTTCTGACTGTGGTTTAACTCACTAATATATTCCCTAAGATCACAGAATTACAGAAACTATTAGGTTGGAAAAGACCTTGAAGATCATCAAGTCCAATCTATGACCAAATACCACCATGTCAACCAGACCATGCACTAAGTACCATGTCCAGACTTTCCTCAAACACCTCCAGGGATGGTGACTCCACCACCCATTCCAATAAATAATCACCCTTTCTGTGTAGAAATTCTTCCTAATGGCCAACCTAAACCTCTCCTGGTGCAGCTTAAGGCTATGTCCTCTTGTCCTCTCACTAGTTGCCTGGAAGAAGAGACCAACCTCCACCTGGCTACAACCTCCTTTCAGGTGGTTGTAGAGAGCGATAAGGTCACCTCTGAGCCTCATCTTCTCCAGGCTAAACAACCCCAGCTCCCTCAGTCATTCTTCATAAGAGTTGTGCTCCAGACCCTTCACTGGCTTTGTTGCCCTTCTCTGGATTCTTCACCTTTAGATCACTCAAATTAAAATAAAACCCCACAAATGTCTTGGAAACCTCACAATTAGAAACTCACATTACCTTTGCCTGTGGCACCTCTCAGTTTAAATAGTTTGTCAATGTCTTTGTCTTTGAAAGAAGTGTTGCCTGACTGCAACAAGACAATTTATCACCAAAAAGATTGAATGCATTTTTATTTTTCATAATAATAAATTTCCTTCAACTGGAAAGACTCTGCCTTCTTATGCAAATGAAATGCTCCCAGAGAAGCCTTCTCTCTTCCCTTCTGTTCACCAGGAGGATGTTACCTGGACATTTCTATCTGAAGAACTGCTAACTTCCCATTTCTAAAGACTTAGAAAAAAAATTAAAACCTATTAAATTGTAGACAAAGTTACTGCAAAGGAATGAAAAGGCCAATAAACAAATAAACATAAGCAAAAAATACTAAAAGAAAATATTTCAGAACTAGATTACAAAACAAAAATGTTAGGCATAGGAAAAGAATAAATCTGAAGTCGTATTTTTCCATGGTAAAACAAAATAAATTTGATTTTAAAAACTGCATTATTACCATTTTAGTGGAAATTAATTTGCTACCTGCAATACTCCCCACTCTTTGTTCTAAACACATAACTTCTCATGAACAGTTTGGGGAAGAAGGCACATCACACAATACTGTCATAGCATACCACTACCTAATTAAGAGCTTAATTAACACATCAATAGAACAACATGTTAGCCTGTGTTAGAAATCCACTTAAGATATAGATGTCTGCAACTGATGCAAATCAATGGTAACACCATGAAAGTCAGTACTAAATTTTGAGTTCTGTAAGTTAAATACTGAGATGGTGGTGAAGAAATATAATGAATAAGGCTTATTATAGCCACCTGCAGAAGTAAAAATCATATGTAACCTCTTCAACCACAGACTGCAAGAATATTTCTCTTCATCATTCTGCACCACAAAACCTAATCATACTTATCCTCATTAGCTTTCTTATCCTTTGCATCTTTAACAGGAATTATTTTCCTCTTCCAAGGGGAAACACTTTTCCCCCCAGCTTAGCCTTTCCAAGTAAAAGCCGAAAAGCCCATTGCTTCAGAACAAGGAAACCATCAGTAACAGAACTGTACAAATAGGCTGCCCATCCTCTTCAGAATCATCTGTGAATTCACTTGTGATGGACAGAGCTGATTTTATGTCTCTCTGTACTCTCCTTATGCATAGCAGTATCTTTTACGTGTGATGACTACAGTAAAGCACTAACACAATTTAGGCTTCTATCACACCTGTCTCAGATAACATATAGTTGTCTGCCCATTACCAGCTTAACACCATTAGTTTTATGCCTTAAGACCTAAGAGCAGGCCCTAAATCGGGCTCTACTTCCATACTACCTATACTTAGCAATTGCATTCGATGTTGCTTGTTAAATCATCTCAAGCAATTTTGATTACAAATTACTATACAGTGTAATGCTAGACTAGAGTGTAACGTCTGTAAAGTGCAGCATGTCGATGCAAAGCTTGTGAACAACAGGGAAGCTGGAAAACTATGGAAACAAAAAAACCCCCCCCCGAAGTACTGAACCTGGGTGGACTCGTTTGTATTAGTACAAAAAACCAGAGTAATAGAAAATCAGCATGAAAACAGAAAAGCCTTCAAGAGGAAAAAAAAAAAAAGATAAAAAATGTCAAAGGAAAAATATTATAGTTTTAAAGACAGAACATGGCATATGAGCTAGGCTTCCAACTGCAGCAGGTAGGCACGTAAGTAAAGGGCAGTTGTCAAAACCCTGACATCAAAGTAGGGAAAGGAAACCAGAAATGCTATGTTTGGAAATGCTATTGATACAATCTCCATATCATATTTTACATAGAGTTTAAAACATACCCCACAAGTTAAAAAAGTAAAGAGCAACTACATGCAATGACTGAAACCAATATGGGACATGCAGAAAGGAATCAACTTCCCTGTAGCATGCAACTTACAAAAACAATTATTACAAAACAGGTAACAGAGTATCCTACTTCCCTAGACTTATGAATCCAGTTCTGTCACACTTTTCACCAGATCGTCATCATCCTCTTGCACAATTAACAAAGCTTTGGAAGAACCAGGAATGGTTCCTGCTCTCTAGGGAGCACACAGACTGTCTGCAGGAGACCCAGCCATGATTTCAGGGGAATCTGATCATGTGATTGAAACACAGGATAACAGCAATTTTGAAGGAGTGGGCTTATGCCATGCAAGGTTGAGAGAAGGTGCAAATGGTTTGAAATGCAGATGTTAAACATTCAGCTTGCTGGAAGTTTTAGCCTTGCACTTGGCTCAGTTGCAAGCCAACTGAAAAAAGACAGAGTTGCTTTCTGCCTTTTGTTTCCATTGATAAGGAGACAGGTTGCCATGTGTAATTATAGCAATATTAATTGTACTTAAATAAAAAGAAGCCAGAGTTCAAACAGAAGAGTATAAACAAATACAGTGGTGATGTGGCTAAAGAGGGAACTCATTTTATCAATAGACTAGGCTGACTGAGAGCTGAAGAACACAGCAGAGGTAAAAACAAGCAGGTAGCAGCAAACTCTGCATCCCCATTTTCCAACTGCCATATCCGCTTTAACAGCAGTTCAGAGGAAAGCTGGGCAGCACAAACTGCAGAAGCCACACATTCATATCAAGTACTTGGCACATGGCTTGTCTCTGGATTCAGATGGGTGTGCAAGTGTTTGCAGGGTTTAAGACTGGCCAGAGAACAGGAGGAGCTGAGGATCTGTCATAATGCCCATGCTTTGGGGAAGGCATATGCAAAGGCCAGGCCAAGTGGCAGGGTCACTGAAGGGCAGCTCTGCTGATGCTTTGCAGTATGTAGGGGAGTATTTCCTCTGCCCTTCCAAAAGGAATCCCCCCCTTTACTCGAGCCGAATGCCACAAACTCAGGAGTCCGCTATTTAAAATGTCAACTGGAACAGAAATACATTCTTGACTTTACTATTACATGCTTTTATTTAACACAAACATTTTTTTCCCCAGGAGACAATATACTGGAATATTGAAAGATTATCATGTTATTCACTGATGGTTAAGTGAGAGTATTTCTGTTCTACTTGGCACATACAATAACTGACACAAAGCACAGGGGGGTTTGTTCTTTTATTTGTTTGGTTGGGGATTTTTTTTGTTTGTTTGTTAAATTTCACCTGGTACCTGTTAAGTGAACAAACACTTACACACATGAACATACACTTACAGAAATTCTTCTTGAGCATGTGCCACTGACCTGCTGTATGCAGACTAGCCAGTTACCTGGCCACAGAACTGACTGTAACACTTTTCAAGTTTATTATTCCAAATGATATTGAAGTGAAATGTGAAATAACCCTTAAGATCAGACTTTAATATATTTGATAAACTTGACTATTACTAAATGATATTCAAAGTATAGATATGACCATCCTTCAAAGTGTTCCTGTTCTGGTATTCCAGACAATGATCCCCCCACTGATGACATAATAACTGACTGTGCAGTCACTTCACTGAATGTTATATAGAACAAAATTCTATTAAGCTGAAAATGACCAATGCTCACAGTTGAAGCTACAGGTGTCAGATGAATTTTAGAAGAAAAGGCTCAGACTTTAGGTGAACTATAAAATCTACCCTGCACACGAGCTTGTTTGGTCTTCCACAAATATCCCCTTCTTCTCCCACAATCAGACAATACACCTGAGTACACTGAAAACAAGTTTCTGCACTCAGATAAATTATTTTTACACACTTACAACAATTTTCTGTATTTCTATAACATCTGACATGTTATTAGGTCTAAAACAGATTATTGTTATAAATATTAAATAATTCTTTATAGCTTGACCTTATAAAAAATTACATGATGTGGTTATTCTAAATATGAAGGCAAGAAGGTTAATCAGAGAGAAGGCTTCAAAAGTGGAGGCTTGCACTTTAGGAATACGAAGGGCATTGCTGTTTTAATTAAACCTAATTCAACATACCAATCATACTTTATAAATAAACACACACAAAATCATATTTTAAGAGCCCAGCCCAAGAAATTACAAAAAAACCCCAAAACTCTAAGAATAATTTTACTACTATTTTTCTATTTTTGAGCATGCTAATTGAGAGATAACTAATAAAACAAACTTCAACCAGATTTTAAAGTAGAAAACAATCTACTATTTGCATTTCATTTCTGTTTGGTATCACAAATTCTGCTGTTTCAAGATCTGCACTTCTTGACTTTCCTTGCTCCAAAGAGATGAAAGGTGAGAAGAACCTGTCCTGCTGCTATGTGACCTACTCCTTTCCTTTAGAAGCAATGATGAATAGCTGATGGGAAAGTTCATGTGGCACAGTTAAACAAGTGTCTCTATGAGGCATAAATATTAGCAGACATTTAATACTGGAGCTGCCATCATGGCCACACAGGAAGCAAAATAATTCCAAAGGTATTCCACCTCATCAACATACAAAGTCCAACAAAGTGCTGGAGGCACACCAGCAGGGGAAAGAATATAAAAACTGGGATTCCAATGCTGTGGCCACTAGCCCAATCAAGAAATCATCCATGTGGTTTTCAGGATCTACTGCTGCTTCCAGAGACAATTCTGAACTGTGTAATATATTCTCAGGTTCTCTCGGGTATTACTAGAGCATCAAGTACCTGTGACATTCTAAAACATGATTTGGCAAAAATATTTATCTGCAACAAACTTGCTTCTCAGAAGAGAGCACAACAGTAATTGCCAAGATGTATGTGCAATAGAATCAAGATGTCCCATTTCTTATACAAATATGCATTCATCACACTTAAATGAAATGTCATCCATGTTGATGATAGATGAATCTTTTTTAAACTATAATTTTTTCTTTTTGCAACACATTCCAGTGGCTTTCTAGATGTACAATGCATTTCTGTATGAGAAATGCAAATAAATGCCTGTCAGAGAAGATTAAGTCAGCTATCCCTTCAGTTTTCAGGACTACAGCATACCAAAGATCACTTTCCCAGATTTCTAAGTGAACTTCATTTTCAGCAATATGCCTCTGCTGAGTAAATACATTTAATAGAGGTGAGTATTGTTATCAGTTTTCTGATGGTGTCTATTAGCAGCAATGATGTAGCCAACTAAAGGCCAATGTTTTTGATTCAGAAAAAAAGTATGGTTTTGAGTGTATTATGTAATATACACTTAATTGCTGTGCTATTTCTATGCTTAGCCTTCTTTTGAAAAGAATTTAGTAGAAAATAATAATAAAAGTTTGAGGGAACTATGATACTTAAAGGACAGAACAGGAAGAATCTCAGCAAACAAGCATCTTCCTTCCTTGGCTTACTAGGTACAAGACAGGCTGAAAGGATTTTACACAACTCCTACACTATTCAAAATGTAAATGGACACACACTCATTCTAGCTGTGGTTGCATTTCTGTTGGGTAGAGTATTTTCCTCAGAAGTAAATTTTATAAACCTGTCAAGCAGTCTCTAGAACTCCTATAAAGCAAAATGAAGTAATATCCAAAATGAAGAAATACCAGCATTACATGTTTTCTAGACTCTTCAGTTTATTGTACTACTGTTCACTAATATCATTAATTTGTTTAGTGTGGAAAAGGCTCTGCTATCTTCCATGGTTAGAAATCTTATGCAAGCTGCTAAGAGTAGAATTAGGACTTTGATCTCTTCTCAAATCAGATTTGCTATATAATTAGAGTGGACATACATTTTACTTATACAACATGTTCTTAATGGTCTTCAGATTACTTTAACAATGCATTGTTCTTCAACATTCCAAGACACATTTAACAACTTCCCTAACTCTACACAGTTTCGTTCTGTTAAAAATGCAGACCTAGTATTGATTAAAAATTGAAACTTGAAAACAAGTATAATTTGTCAATAAAAAAAATCTGACATTCAACACCGACAAATATACAAGTTTTCCCATCTCTTTTGAGTACACTTCTGTTGCATGCAAAAAATAGTTCAATGGTCAGCATTCAGCTTCATCCAGCAAATGCATCCAGAAGCTTTTTCAAGATTAAATCTTCACTGAAATCAGAAGACGCAGTATAGTTTCCAGCAAGACTTATTCTAAGTCAAATGACCAAAAAACATCAGATATCTAACAGACGAAATTTCTGCCTGAAAGAGTGTATAGGCTGTACTAGCGCTATCACTCACTCAGAATAACTTCAGTTATGTATCTTAGTTCTTTTTAGTCAGCATTGTTTTCACAATGATTGTCTTGACAAATTACACAAGATTTCCACCTACTCTTACAAAAAAATCTTAGAAATTTTCAAGCTTAATTCTATCAGGAGAGAGAAGTATGGAGTACATTTAATTTACAGAGATTTATTTGAATAATATCAATTTAATTACATACTTGATGAAATGTAAATGTACTCAACCACTTCAAAATTTCAGGTGGATTGTTCCCAAGACTATTCACAGGTACTAATGGCTTCAAATGGCACTTGAAACCGGTGTCATGAAAGGATAATAAACATGCTAACATTATCCTTTGTACACTTTGAACAACAATCTTTGCAGACAAGTAGGGACATTTAAATAATTTACTACTTCTTCCATACAAATTAATCATATCTTGGTAAAAATAAACTCAGGAGAAGCAGATAAACAAATATCTCTGATGATGATCAATAAAGCAGAATACAGAATAGTAAAATTTGCAAGTATAAAAATACAGGTATTATTTTCCATTTGCACGTCTTCAGGTGTTTCATACCACATGCTATCGGGAAGAGAAAAAAAAAAAAACCAAACCCAAAAAGAAATCTCTTAGTCACTGTCTTCTTGATGGAAATAACAAACAACCAACCAATCTGTAAATTAAGCTCCCTTATTCACTTTCCATAAGAAGAGTGCGCAGCAGCATGGCAGACGACTATCAAGGAAATGAAGCTGAGCGCAAACTGGGTACAGATGTTTGGGAAGTTTGAGAAGTCACTTATGTTTTTCACAAAATTTATTCAGGTTTTCCATACTGAACCCTATGTTATAAGTTGGTCATATAAATAAATTCAAAAATCTGGGCTTTAATGAGTAACTAACACATTATTCGTAGCTAATGCTAGTTGTTAACAGGGGCAGCTAATGAGCAAAGAATTTATGAGCTTCTGAAAAAAATCCTCACTACTAGCTGTCTTTGCTGTGTGCTGGTAGAGAAGCCCACCTTGCCACCCTGGGTACTCTCAGAGAGTTCAGCCCTAGCTAAGTAATGGCAAGGTCCCCAAACATCCTCCCAAGCCTTGAGCAAAGAGGTTCTTCTAGAGAGAAATCTAGGGGAGAAGAAGCCTAGTGACAGCTACAAAAGATGACCAAAGTGGCAGTTAGTTTATGTAAACATTTCTCTGTTTAAAGACCTTCTAAGTCAGTGTTGTATTACTTAAAAAATAAAATTCTCATCAGTAAAACCAAATCCTAAAAGGAGAAAGAGGGAAAGAAAAATCCACATTGTTTTATAGGACATGCTGTGATACACAAAAAGAATAAACATCCCAATAAAAGCAGATGCACTTTCTGAGCCTGGACAGTCTTCAGCTAAGGAAGTGCTGTTAGATTTTAAAAAAAACCACTTGTATGTATGAGTATGGTCTTTACCCTGTTGTTATGAATTAAAAAACCCCAATACTTAAACATGAACATCCCATAAGCAGCAAAACCAACAGAAAATCATCTATGCACACAGGAAATGCTAGAGGTAGGTAGATTAGGCAGATGCAGTTTAGCTAAGACAAGTTTGGTCCTTGAGGACAGATGAAAACATGGTGAGGAGGAAAGGGGACCTAGATGTAAATTATTTTTCCTGAAAATAAGCCTTGACAGAGGCTTCCCTCACAGCTGGCTTCCCTCACACCAGTGAGTTTCTAAAAGTATTTCTAGATCACCCTCAAGAAATTCAACCAGGAAAATGGAAAAAGCACTTTACCTACTACATTTTGTCTCTATGTAGAAGTGTCAGGAGTTCAAGTGTTAGCAGCTGGTTACCTCTGTTTGATCCAATTAATATCTAGCGCTGCATCAGGGCAAACAGCCCTCAAGATAGCAAGCAGTGCCTACAAAATTCCAAGCCTAAGACCCTGAACTCCTGAAAAAGAAAAAAATATTCCCTTTATTTTTCAAAACTATTATTCTGCAAAAGAAATTACAGACCATGGAAGTAGAGAGGTAAACTGAAGAGTTTTGCTTCTCACTTTTCAGTAAACTGCCAGTTGAATCAAAGATGCAGAACAAAGTAAACAAGTTAACAGAGGAAAGGTCAGATCACTAAAGAATAAAAATGCTAAGATTTTTTCTTGTCATTGAGATTCAGCAGAGAGTTTGATATTTTGGGAATATAGAAATATAGAATCACAGACAGGAAATCTGTTGCGAACAAAGTCTAGAGGTAAGGAAAAAGAGGAGATAGTGACTAATTTTGTTTGTTGCTTTTATTTATTGTTTTATCTTAGTTAAATGGAATATTTAATTGTCTCACAATACAAAATCTATATATGGGGAGATTAGTAAAAAATAATTATTTTGGCTAACGTTAATATATTTTTTCTATGTGCCATTGTTGTTTAGATTTTATGATTCAGAAAATGATTATTAAAAAACCTGTTCTGAGTATGAAAATAAGTGTTTATTCAGTATGAAGAACTTCCCAGTTTTCAAGCCAAGAAAATATAACTAGAATTCTCCAAAAGACCTATTTATTTTTCTAATGTATTTTCAATCCTGATATTTTACATATAGGGAGACAAAGTTACCTGAGGTAAACATCATTGACTAGGCAAAAAGACACATACACCCCATGACATTATTTATGTTGGGGTTGCGTGAAAAACAAAACTATATAAAGAAACCTATGAACACTTATAGACTGTTTCTAAGATTAAAGCCAGGAGTGTTCCTCCTCATTGCCAGATCTTCCTGAAGCCTACCTGCTGGAGAGGGGGAGAGACGAAGCCTAATGAGACTAGGGCAGCCTTGTTTTGCCTTTCACTCCAAACCAACAGTGATCAGGTCCTCCACTCCTTTAATTCTCTGCGTCCTATAGCACTTACAGAGGTGAAGTGGGGAAGGAAGAATGGAAGTGGAAGGAATCAACCTGTTTAGGGCTAGATTAAATTGCATAGAGGGAAGATGGGAAAATATGTGATGATGGCCACCTACCTACTATTTCACATCACTTCATGTGTTTAAGGATCTATAACTGGTCACTAAGACAAGCACTCACAGGTTTGAGGCAACACACTGACATCAGAACTGTAGCTCCATCTAATTGCATATAAGATAGCTGGGTAACAATCTCACCAGTTATTCACAAAGCTGAATAATAAGAGTCATGTAGGCTTCTGGTGAATGTGCTTACAGATTAAAGATGATAATAGTTTCTTTGAAGAAAGATAGCAGAGGGGTGGTGGTGTTTCTTTTATTAGAGGTATTTGGATAATTGGTCTTTTCCAGCAATTAACCCAGAAATGTCCTATTTTTCAGTTAGACAAGAATCTCATTTGCATGTTCTCAAAGACAACAGGATATTCTGCTTCCTGTGGCTTTTAAATAGGTTAACCTTATTTGTCCCTGCAAAAGTATTTCACTTGCGTTTTCAAACAAATTGCCAGAACTTCCCTGCAATGGAACAAGGCAAAAATGTATCAGGTACAGGAGAAGAGATGATTGCAATCTCCAGTCCTGTACTGAATTTAATTTCCTGCCACAGCTGCATAAGAGTACTGGGATGAAGGCAGGGGTGCAAAGGTTTAAAGTTAAGTGGAAAGAAAATCTATCCATATCCAGGTTTTGCTTATAAAATATGTGCATATAAAGCCTTATATTTTATACCTAAAATTCAGGATTTCAAATGCAATAGCTTCCTCTGACAAAAAGTTACTCAAATAGTATTTTCAGATCACAGAACATTTAAATAATGCTTAGCCCTCCCAAAACCTAGGGCAACTCTAAGTCCATAACCATGCTTTTTCTTCTGACTGCAGTAAACTAAATCATGTCCCTCAGAATTTTCCTCCTCTATATAGCACATTTGAAATACACAAGGAGAGGATGGTAGAAGGATGAATCAGCAGAAAATTCTCCTGCCTCCCCTTTGCTAAGACTTTAGCAAAAGTATCACTTTCCTGGGGAAATCAGAAATGATTTGAACTTACCTCACTGCACCATTTGCATTCAAGATGTTCTTGTATTCTATTCTAAATACCATGTGACTAAGAGATCTGGAGCTATACAAGAATTTCTCCTTTTTTTTTCCTCAATGTCATTACCATTACCTTTACCATCTCTCAGAGGTGCTACCCTAGTTCTCTCAGGTTGTGTTCAACTCTTCTCTCTCTCATAATGGTTCACTTTGAGCAAAAGCATTAACAATAGTAGTTATTCATTGCATTATAAAATAACTGGTTATGTCACATTTAAATATGTTGTTTGATTTTCCCATTATGCAAGATTACTGGGTAAATGGGAAGGAAAGAGAGAGGTATCACTGCTGAATTGTCATGCATGTGTTAACCCCCCCCCATGATTGTAAAGCCCAACAGGTTTTCCTTCTGCTGAACTGGGACTTGTTTAAAGCAAAATGATACATTTAAAATGATTTCCTAGTGGATTCGATTAGAGAAATAAATTAATGACTCCTATTAAATAAAACATTTTGGCAGTGAATATTATGGTAACTTGATTTGCATAATTTAACAGTTGCAGGGACTTCGGGAAATAACAATGTAAATGAGCACTGAAAGTGTGCAGTAATGAAAGAGCAGATTTTACCATGCATAAGACTCTCTCTCGTGATTTTATTTTAAGGTAATCTTTTCAGTTCTTAATTACATTTGTAAATAAAGGTTAAAACAATTTGATGTCAACACCTCTGCTGTCACTTCACTCTGGTGTTTTTATAGATATTTAGAAGCTTCTCATCTCTTTTCCATAAAAGAAAATTAAGTTCTGCATATAGACGACAGAGAGAAATCCTCACAGATGACAAAATATAAAAAAAAAAAAAAAAAAGGAAAAGGAAAAAAGAAACCATTAAAAAATAATAAAATAAGATTTTACTGTTTGCTGTCAGGCAAAGCCTGAGGAAAGCAGGTATTTCATGTAATTAGGAAAACTCATTGAAATAATGATCACAAAATAAAATGTTTCACTTCAATATTTCATAAATAATTTTAAAAAAGTTGGATTTCAGTTGCAGTTCATAAATTCCACTTTGTTTAAAAAAAATAATGGTAAAAAATGCATAGAACAATACCTATGTGGCAATTCCTAATATAATTTTTAACTTTTGCATGTTCAGAGCAATTGATTGCTCTGGAGTTATTCTGCTCCATAAACCATGCGATGGTTCTTTTTTAACATCCAGTCTTGATACACACCATCAGATAATTTGACTTTCAGTTTGCCCTCACTAACTGATAGAGAAAAACCACAAAAAAGATCATGGCTTCATAAAATGGTTTTAGGCTAGCCAACTCCTCCATTAACATGTAAACTAGCAGATGCTTACTTTCAAAAGTCCTGCTTTCATTGGCATAAAAAAGGGCAGGTAGACATACACCAAAGTGAACTCTACAAGCTCTCAGTCAAATCTGAGAGCTCCAGTTTAACAAGACAATGTACAAGGAACACTGCAGACACTGCACAAGCCAAGTAAAACAAGCAATCTGAAACGCTGTCACACACAAGCTCACTATTATTGTTGCCATCGTGGTTCTGCTCGCTCCAGCATAAAGAAACAAATTCTGCTATGGAGGACCATGTGCATCTTCAGAGATTATACTGATTATTTCCATACAAATCCACCCCTCACTTTCAAAATTAAGAAGCCAAAGATAAAAAAGAAAGGGGGGGGGGAAGCTGCAGCTACAAGCTTATTATTAAGCCTTTTGAATGAAATTTAATAGACTAAAAGGTACAATGACAAGCTTATGACTACAATCCCTCTGGACTGGACTTCTGAATTAATGCAACTAATGTGCTTTTTGCTTTATGGAAGGCAATCCAAACTAATCCCTCTAAAAATGAGGTAAGGTGAAGGTGAAGTCATGGACTACAAGAGACAACAATGCAATACAGAATGTCTGTGGACATAATCAGAAAAGTAACATAGTTATGACCATCAAAACAACAAATTGAAACAAATAATCTATCTAGATTGGTGCTGTAAACCTGCTTTGTTACATACATGTTTACACATGCACACACACATAAACCCAAAAAGGTTTCAAAACTTTAAGATTATTATTTTTATATTATGGTTTACTTCAGTGAAAGACACTGAGTGGAAGCTAAAGTTTCTTTGAGAGATAACTCTAACCGGCCCACTGTAGAAATAAGACTGATTAGAAAAGTCTCAATGGTATAATAATGAAAAGCAAAGTTAGATGTTACTTAACAGATTAATGCAGTAGAAGTAAATTCATTAGAAGCAATCTGTTATTGCAAATTTCACATCTGTACCAAAAGACAAGACAGAGCGGTTTGGTTGGGTGTTTTTGCAGTACACCATTAACACCTGAAATGGGATGCAGCTGCCAAGGTGTTGGACGTTGGACTATATATGGTCACGAAAAACCACAATCACAGATTTGCCCTGACACTGTGTCATTTGCTCTGACCCACCTCCTTTGAGGTAGCTCTTCAAACAACATCTGGATATGTGTGCCTCTGTCACTTTTAAAAGGGTTCAAAGCACAAGCATAAAAAGCCTATGCAAGCAGAAAAACTGACCTTCGCCTTCCCATTTTTCTGTTTTCTGATCTTTCTTGTCCTGCTTCTTCAATAGAAAAGAAAACTATAACAGGGTTGGAAACAGCATGGGGCACAGATCTCGATGTGGCATTTAAAGTAAAATCTACTGGATTTAGTATGTTTCAAGAAAAAATTATTTGTCTGCCAGGAATTCACTTTTAAATGTCCTACCCAACAACGAGATATAATTTAAAAGCTGAAAAAGAATACTAGGGTATTCTCAGTGTAACTAGAGTTGACACTGATATAACTGCATTCTCTAGCAAACAGCTTCCTTCATATATAGACGACCAGCAACTCTTTAGCAGATAGCTTGTATATAATGTTGCATACGTATATGGCTGCCTTCCCCTGCTCAACTAATGCAACAAAGGTTTTTATTCAACTTTCACATGAAATGTTCTTCCCTATGGACATTCTGTACTTCTTAGAGTTGACATTTTTCTACCTTACATCACCAGGCAATAAAATACTTTTTGTGTTGGTAAGGGGTGATTGGATTTTTTTTTTTTTTACTTACTTAGGATCTACTCATCTTGTTGGACAAATTTACTTTTTTTAAGACTTCCAAAAAACCCCCCATCAAATATTTTAAAATGCATTCAGTGAAAAAAAGGAGGTGAGGGGAAAGGATGTTTGAAGGAAGGAATTACTTTCCCATTAAAAATTCAAAATTTTTGAAACAAGCACGTAACATTCTTAATGTCATTGAGTCCTATAAAAGTTATTTCAATACAACCTACTTAAAACTTATATGCTATTGAAAGGTTTTTTGGTTGTCATTTGAGTTTTTTAAGTTACTTTAAACATTGGAAGAATTTTGATTCACTGGAAAACATCTTTAAATAAAAAGTTGATATATTTATGTATGTGCATAATCACGCTGTGATTTTGTCTGCTATACAAGCTTCTCCTCCACACCAGTATTAGTTCTACAGTTGCGATAATCTATAGCCTTTAAAAAAAACATATATCCAATTTTGATCTATGTATAGTATTGAATGTATGTTTCCCCTAAGCAAGCAAAAAAAAAAAAAAAACCACCAACAAAACCCAAAAAAATCCGGAACAAAAAAAAGCACACCTGGCTATCCTTCAGCTAATTCACAAATGCCTTGAGTTAAACATGGTTTTTACAAGTACAGACTTAGCTATATAATGAACTTTTTCCACATAAAATAGCCAGGCCAATGTAGATAGAGTGACAAACTTGATTATTTAAAAACTAAGAGAAGTATCACCACTGTTACATTTTTCAAAAAAGCAACAAAAGATAATCACAGTACAAATAAACTGATTTGGTTGAAAACATGAACTGCTGAAAAAAGCCATTTTAATGGAGAACTATTCTACAGCAGCACAACCTTCTTTAATTGCATCCCAAAATACCATCAATATAAATAATGCTGAGCATGATGGATATGCTTCAAATACTATGGCTGTATTCTTTAATCCAATATATATGTAAAAACTACAGAGGATAAAGGTTTACAATGACAAAACACCCAAACCTCTCCAAAAGGCACCAAAAACCAAGCAGAGTCATAAAATTTCATTTTAAAGCCACAACTAAATAGATGATGCTAGAACATTTGCTCATAATCCTTTCAACAGGAGGATTACACAGCCGTTTCCGGGAAAATCCCAGAAACATAAAAGGAAGTTTGTCCTTCCTGCAGTCCACTGCCTCATTCATCATATATCTGCTAAGGCAAAAACCCCCAAACAAACAAAAAACCCAAACCCAAACACTGTAGAATTCATGTGCTCCCAATAGAAAATATCATCCTTATCATCTAAAAACCAAGTTCCAAAAAAACCTTGTCCATCCTTCCCTTTCATCCAGCTATGATAAATTAGGAACAGCTAGTGCACAAAAGAAAATTCAAGCATTCATTTTTACTGTGAAAGAAGTAATGTCTAAGCGTTCAAATTTATTTTTTGTATACACACATGCAATTTATAAAGTAATCTGCAATTAAAAAATTCCATACAGCAATAAGCCCAAGCCACTAGCAATCAGAATTGTGCAACTACAAAGCAGTGTGAAATAATGCTAAAGGAGATGAGGAAAGCAACATTTATTTCTGTAACCGAACATATGAAATTTGGAGGATGAGAAGCCAAAAGAGAAAAACAAGTAAACCACTTCAGCTAACAAATTTCTGTACTGCAAGACCAAATACAACATAACAAAGCTAATGCTAAATCACAGTTACATGGGTAAAAATGAGTTAGGATACCTGCAAGCTGTACGACTGAGCACATCTGCAGAGAACAGATCATCTTCTGTGTTCAAAAATACCAGTAACTTAGGTAGGAGAAGCAGTATGTGTATATATATATATATATGCAGCTTTCTAGATACCATCCACTGCAACTTATGCAGTCAGCTTAAGGTATTAAATTACACACAGCTGATCCCTATATTCACATGATGAAGAACACTTACCACAGCAATTCAATGTGTCCCCAAGTCATGAAGAGAAAGCTTCCACTTACCTAAAATGAAAACAAAGAAACGAAAAAAGATTAAAATATATCAGGAACTCTGTTACAGATCTGACATTTAGAGAAAGGCAAGAAATTTTTCTTCACTTAGTTTTGACTCTACCTTCTCCCTCCCTCTTCCACATTAAAAAAAAAGAAGAAAAGAAAAGAAGTTGTTTTCTGCAGGGGAGAAGAAACTATAGTAGTCTGCATGTGTACTACAAACCAGCACATATATTTAATCAATACACATCTTCATCAATACCCCTCTTATTCAAAATCGCACAGAAATTCAGAATACCAGAAAAGGGATATACCATTTAGGGTGACAGGGAGAACTGAGGTGGGGAGAAAAACCCTGTCTGGCAGGGATGGACAGAACAGCAACTCTGGCCAATTCCCTGACCAGCCCCAAAGCTCACCCTCCTACTGCCTCATGCGGCTATGTCAGGAATAATCCTTCTGTCTGAGGCAACAGCCGAAGTTGCCACTCAGTCACTGCACACCTGAGGCAGCTTCACCCCTTCTAATTGGGTGGATTGACTTCGGTGGCCTTAGTCAAGCACAAGTGAAAATCATTATAAACCCAGCAGTTAATCCACTTTGCTTAAATAGTTCATAGTGACTGGAATGATTAGATCAGAAGTCCTCCATAATTCATTGTCTTTGTAAACAAAAATTGTGACAATAAAAATTAATTCAACAAAATATGAAATGAGGTAGTGTCTGAAAGTTCCTGGAATATGGTCTTTTAAAAAGTAGAACATACTGTCTCCACTGTAAATGTGCACATAGACATTCAAACCCTTTCTAAATAGTAGCATGTATTATCAAAGAAAGGGTAGTTTGAGGGCACACCACTGTTCAACCACACAAAATAGTTAATGCACAAGGACACTTAAAAGAGAGGCTAGGAGGAAAGAAAAAGGAAAAGAACTAAGTCTCTCATTTAAAATTGATACCACCTTTGAACTGCGCTGCTCCTTTTCTAAATTTTCCATCATAGGGAAGTATTTGTATAATTTAGAACACGATGTTTTACATTTAAATAAGGAACTTCAAAAGCCTGTTAAGGAGAAACAAAGGATTTCCTATAGAGTATAGTTGACTATATAATAAACCTCTAATTCTCAGAAGATTTTAAATAGTTTGTATGCAGTTGTACCATTCAAAAATATATTTAAAGTGCATAGTTTTGGGTTTTTTTTTAAAACAGTAAAATGTTCCGATTAGTTTGGGGACTGAGATGCCATCTAATTAGCAGAAGGCTGTGTCATGCAGCATAGTTGCAGAGCCCCTTTCATCATAGAGCTACCGAGAAAAATTGATAATGTGCCACGCCCTGGTCTGGAGGGACAGAGCTCACCCTCACCAGACCCTTGGTAGATGGGGGTACTTTCCCAGCAGCTCCATAGTGGACTGCTCCTCCACCAGGACCTCCTGGCTGGGCATGAGGATACAGACTGATGCTAGCACACTGTAGATATTTTCAATTCATATTCAGCAGATATCACCTGTTACCCACCTCCTTCCTACCAAGGGTAAGAAGGGAAGATGGGGCAGGGGCCAGAAAACTGCCTAATAAAGGTGACAACACACCAAAAAAACCCCTCTCTCAACCTTTGTAAAACTCTTCATTAACTCTCACTTTTTAAAAAATTATATCATTGTTAACTAAACTAAGACCTTGTGAGAAATAAATTTCCCTTCAGACTTTCACCTAATGTTTGCAATTACTCTTAGCTAAGACATTGTTTCTCTGTGTCCTTTCACCCAAAGAGAGAGTCTGCAGGAAAGGACTCAAATTAGGCCCTAAAGAAATGCTCAAATGGGACAAAAAAATCATATTCATGATACATTTTAAAAACTAGGATTGGGAGCGTAGAGCAAAGGTCAGATACTGTTTCTAAGGTACCTTTTATTTCTACCACTATCTTACTGCTACAGAACAGTTAGAAACCCAGTACAACAGCTGGCTTTTAACAAATGTATATAAGCATTAAAAGTTACTCAACTGTAAGCAGCAATCCTGGAAAGAGTTATCAAAATGTTTAAGTGTGGTGGCTGTCAGAATGATTGGGTGGCATCTGATATAGGTAGGAATCACAATTCTGCTGCTGCTGTTCCTCCTGTGCAGGGCTGCACATCAAGCTGTGCTTCCCCCTCCATGTCACCCTGCTGCTACATCACCTAACATGCTGTTAGAAAAGTCCCATATTTCACTTTTAATTAAAATGAGAAAATTAAAAAAAGGCAAAGAAGCAAAAGCATCTACTTTCTGCACACTTTAGTTCTAGTATTCATTACAAAGCTTTTTAAAACTCTGTCCTCCCTCCAAACTATAACACATTGCAAATGTTCCATTACTGCATATATTAACATACAGACTACTCTTTATGAGACCTTGTGTTACCCTCCTGTTCATGATTCTATTATTTTAAAAAACCCACAAACTAAACCCACAGCACATATGTACTATAGGTGCTACCATGAAATTCACTAATATGAACCTTTACAGCTGTATCCAGAAGAGAGAAGCTGTGCTGCAAGATAAGCCCTTGGCATGAATGGCTTTTTGCCAAGTTTCCAGACTTCAGTCTCAGAGGAAGATAAGGACACCTTGAAATACCAGATCAGAAAAACTTGTGTGTAAAAGTTAACCTTGCCTCAGAGTCACTTCAGCTTCAAGTCTACATACTTTACAAAACTGGGATTATAGAAAAAGAACAGCTTAGCAATTAATTAGCTATGCAATTAAGGCTATCTTTTATTTGATTTTAGTTAAAAAGAAAGATAAATCACTGAAAATTATGGCTATTGCACATATGCAAACATAGTATGTTATAGCCCAGAAGCAAAATAGTGCAAGCAATAAGCAGAAAAGTTCTTATCTTAAAATTGTTTGTGTCCTACTGCCTGTAACACAGCTAAACCTGTCAGCATCTACATACATTTTAGTTTAAATAAAATCTGAAGTATCCTGAATTCAGACTATTCCTCTTCTGCCACTTCAACCCTGAGCAGTCTAGACATCAACACACAGGACACTGCCCTGCTGCTAAGTACTGCACATAAGGGAAACATCACAACATTTTTCTTTCTAGCAAGCTCACTCAATAATATCTACAAATCCTTAGTCTGTATTGCAACCAACCATTTTTATTCTCCTTCATTAGATTCAGTTTAAAGGGATTTGTTTCTGCACCAACTGTGGTGAACTCACAAAAAATGCCTGTAAGATGGAGATAAGCCACGACCACAGTTGCTGCTCTATTAGTTTGCTTGCATGGTGGATGTTTTTGTGATTATAGTTACTCTACGATTTAACGGTAGGAGGCTAATGGAAATGTTACTCGCTACACTAGCAAGCTAAATCAGTTGGGGAAAGGGAAAGAAATGTGTTTACACTCGAAGATGTCACATAAAACAGTTGGAAGCTCCCACCCCTGACACCAGAACTGGCATGCTCATTCAAGGACTCATCTACATTATTATAAGCTCCTTCACACTTAGAAATCTGTTAATTTACAATTAGTTGCATTGATTTTATAGCAGATTTGTATGTTCTGTAGTAATGTATGGACTACTGAAGAAATTAACTATGCCTCTTCCAAAGAGAAGAATTATTGATAAGAGAGCTTGGCACGAGTTACTGAACACTTCACCAACAGTCTGGGTTTTCTGTTGTAAATTCCACATTAATTGCAGCAGAACTGATAGGTAGATTCTATCTGTCAGACCAAGAATTTCTTCACTGACTCCTGATAGCAATCCCTCAGCAGTGATACAATTTCATCATATTTTGAGAGCTCTATCAACTGTGGCACTTAAAAAATTGACAGCGGTCCAGTGGTTGAGAATGGACTCCTCCTAGAACATACAGTGTATAAACCATGAGAATTTGTTTTCTAGACCAATGCTTGTCACTTATTATTTTAAAATATACTTTGTAAAGTTGAGGGGTAGGGGGTTATGTCTGTATTATTTTAATAGAGTATTATCTGTTTTATAAAATAGGCTTGTGCATACTAGTTCTGGCATACTTTTGCAATTCTTCCATACAAATATAAAAGAATTTACTTCTAACAAAAAATGAATATCTAATTTTTCTGCTTTGTTCAGTACTTTACCCAGTGACAGCGTGAACAGAATTGATGTCAGTGCTAGGTGAATCCCTTTGAATATAAAGTTAGTCACTTGATTCCTGATTCACAGAACTGTGCTAATCATAAAATCTCTGACAAACATTGTCCATATTTGAGAAATCTTTCATTTCTATGTATATCTTCTTTAAAATCAACATTTTCCTTTTCACTGATAGGCCCTCAGTAAGTTACTGAACATAAATTTGTAAATTCTCTGCATCTGCCATCTTGGCACCTGTATGACCTACTAATACATACAAATACAACCCCCAAAATCATAAGCATATCAAACTTGTATACGCAGATATATTTCACAGTGGGAAAAGTATTGGTTGTGCAATGTTGGTACCGAAATTTTTATCTCTGTGCAAAACCTGCCCAATGGACAGTCAGACTTTATCTTTGTGAACTTCTGTGTTAGCCTGAGTTATATTCATGGCACCCCAAAATAATCCTGGCAGAATTGAGAAATTTTATGTGGTTAGTTATATGCTGTTCAATCACAGAAGAATCTGTGTGGTGCACAAACTCTGATGAACTCTGAACACTTCTAAGAGATTATATGTACACGCACACACATGCAGTTGTGCAATTGGAAGCACTGAAAATATTTGCACGCAGTCAAACAAGACGAAACAAAGCAGATGATCCACAGCCAGTGACATTAGATCTCCATATAGCATTCATCAAGATCTTTAGTACTAGGTGAGGCAGTGGCTTTCAGGGGGTAGGAAAAACAGGGAACGGCATGCCATAATTCTCACAGAAACAGTGTTGGCTGTAAGCTGCATGGGGAGTCTGTGCAAATGCGTTATAATGTCTGAGCCTCTGACTTTGCAATGTTCTTTTAAACAGACTTGGTAAAGCTTTAGAGGCAGGGATGAATTTTTGTTAAAATGTAATGTATTAGCCCTGGGGCCTTAGAAATATTGTACAGCACAAACAATGAACAAATCAGTATCTTTTCCAATTATCTCAATATTCCTTAAAACTAATTATCACTAGAAGTCTTTTGTGTAAAACTGAGAGTTGCTTGAACATAAGAAAATAAAGGTACTAGAGATACAAAATATTTTTTCCTAAAATATTTTGGAGCTTACCAACTAGCAATTTAACCCAGATTGTGATTGTCACTTTTCTTTCAAATGCAGTCCTACCTGTCCCCATGTGCCTTCTTTTAGCGTATTTTTACCATAAGCATGTGAGCTAACTAATAAAATGAAAATGATAGACTGGTGGAGAAAAGAGATCTTTTGCTTTTAATAAACCATGTCAATGTGCTAGATAGAAGACTGGAATTTGTACAATCCCAAAATGATGTCCCCAAGAGTGGGAAGAGAAACCAAAGAAAATTTTACAAACAAGCAAAATCAACGTCTAACTGGATATCAGATGTTATGTCCATTTGATGAAGCAGCCAATTTTAACACAGACTTTCTTACAACACTAACAGTTGTAGGCTGAGTGCACCTATAGGCAGTTTGTAAATGTCTTTCATGGAAAGCATTTTCAATTTTTTCTAATTTTTATTAGAGGCATTGCCTAAGAGATTTATATGTACAGTGTAGGCACAGACACTCTGTTACCCCAAATTTACATTCCAAATGCTATCAGATAATGTCATGCACTTGCATTATACCAGCCCTGTAAACCCTCATACTATATTTTGTGTCTGAAAATTTGTGAAGTGTAACATTATTTGACTGTCTCATTTCTTAGCAGCACACAGCCCCGCTTTTCACCATCATCGCCTGTTGTCATGCTCCCACCTATCTCCATAACAAATGAGCCCTTGGTGTTTACTCTGATCAAAATTCATAGCTACAGCTAACTGCTGTGGTTCTGCACTCATCCACAGGAGTAAAACAGGTTATGGGTCTGATTAGTGATCAGCTGGGCTACACACTGCTACTAAAAAAAATGTTGCTACTGACAGTCACAGTTCATTTATGCCTCATTGTGATAGATGCACAGAAAGTCATGAAGAGAAGGTCAGGAGCCACTTAGACATACTTAGACCATTAAAATGGGCAGCGTGAATCTCTACAGGTAATGAAACACTCACATTGAAACAGTAGACAAGAAATACCTCGAAAGTCCAGGTTTACTGTGTGGTAAAACATTACCATATGTCAAGGACATCACACGGAAGACGGAGTCACTCACTAGGCTCTCTAGTCACTCCAGGCTCATTAGAGCAGAACAGAGACGAACACAGAGCCAAGGTATTTGGTCTGTACAGGGGAGTCAGAGTGACCTAACGGCTGTAATCTACTCAAGAGCCAAGGCAGGAGATGTTTGCTTGGCAGGGGAGCTCAGAGACATGTTCTCTGCTGTTACAGTTTCTCCTAACCTCTGCTTATAATTCTGGCCATTCTATGTAATTTTATCCATTGCTGTTAAAGAACACATCCCCTTACTATTCATGTGATATAGGTCATAGAGTTTAATTAAATATCTGCACTGGTTTTCACTGGGATAGAATAGATAGATTCTTCATAGTATCTAGTATGGGGCTATGTTTTGGATTTGTGCTGGAGACAGTGCTGATAGCATAGGGATGTTTCTGCTATTGCTAAGCATAAAGGCCTTCTCTGACTCTCAGCCCACTCCACCAGTGAGGAGGCTGGGGGTGTAAAAAAATCTGGGAGGGAACACATCCAGCACAGCTCACCCCACATGACCCAAGACATATTGCACAGCATATGGCACCATGCTCAGTGTATAAAACTGGCGGAAGAAGAAGGAAGGGGAGGACGTTTGGAGTGATGCTGTTTGTCTTCCCAAGTCACAATTATGCATGATGGAGCCTTGCTTTTCTGGGGATGGCTGAACACCTTCCTGCCCATGGAAAACGGGAATGAATTCCTTGTTTTGCTTTGCTTGTGTGAGGGACTTTTGCTTTAATAATTAAACTGTCTTTATCTCTACCCATGAGTTTTCTTTTGGTTGTCTTCCTGATGCTGCTGCGGGGAGTGAGCGAGTGTCTCTGTAGCACTGAGTTGCTGGCTGGTGTTAAACCACAACATTATCCTAATTAAAAACTCATTCATGGTAGTCCTCTAAGGGAAATCAGAGCTACCCTGTGGTCAGCAAGGCACCTAGAAGTGATAAAGGATGTTGCACAAACAGACAAGGAGGTGGATGACAAGACTGCATCTCAGAAATATATTTCCCTGACATGTTGGGTTTGGAGGGAGGAACAAAACACAGAGCTTTAGGAAGGAAGGAACACAAGTGCTCCTAGCATATACTACATATTTCTTTCACATACATAAGCACAGAAAATTCAAGAATGTAAGCAGTTACATAAAAAAGAAAGGTCAATCTCTAGGAGAAAAACCGCATGACACAGTGGTTAGAATCAGGAAACAGGTGAAGGCTGAATCAGTAGAACACTGTTTTCAGGGCAAGGAGCTATTTACATGCATCCCATCAGGCTGTGAAGTTATCTGTAAAATGGCTGATAGCCATGGCAGCAGTGACCACATTGCTATCTGTTCAGCTCTGGGTGAGCCCAGATGTAACAGCTCTGCCCAGAGGGAACAGACCAATTTATGGAACCAATTGCTAATGTTTATTTAAGGAAGGCAATATACTGAGCTTCGCTATAAACATCACAAAGATCAATTAAATGGTTTCTTGCAATGGACCTGTAATTAAGATCACGAAAAAGGAAGAAGAGCTGACTTTGACACCAAGAAAACATAAGATTAGCAAGTCACTGAGCATTGTGGAAAAACAAACAAAAGACCCCCAAACCCACCTCTAAGAAGCTATCAGAAATTTCCTTTTCCTATAGCTCAAGTCTGTTACCTCTGACACCTGGCCTATGTAAAACTACAGACCAGCTTATCAATTCCCTCAGCTCTACTCTTGGAACAATGTAATGCTGCAATGTATTGCAATGTATTGCAGCTCCTCTCTTTTATCTAGCTTCTATATAGTATTAATATGCTCCAGACACTGTTACTTGAATGCAAAATGCAGTTTGCAGAACAGCAAAAGGCACATGTCCACAGAAGAAAACCTACAGAACTCTAAGGTTTTATTGTCAGGAAGCTCCACTAAAATTATCACCTGTAAATATTAAGAGCATTATATATAAGGAAACTTAGTATTTAATAAATTAGTGTGTGCACACATTTATATATACACAGATACAAAACCATGTTATTTCATGTCCTCACTTTGATGTTTTTAAAAGAATTATACTAAATTTCTACAAATTTTACCTAAATGTTTACTTTATTCATGAAAGAGTAAAAATATTGAAAAATCAAGACCATACAGTAAAGAAGATATCCCGCTCTTATATTATCACACTGTGTTTCTGAATATCCACAGTTGCAAATGGTGTTTCCTTCACAAGCATTCTAGATTAAATAAATGAAGCCACATGAGTCCTGTATGTCAAAATGCACAGAGCTGAGATAAACAGCTTCTCACTGAAGCTTTTAAAGTAATAAATTTGGAATAAAGGAAAGGGATATATAGGGATTCATTATATTTTTTTACCTCATAAACTTCAGTTTAGAGAAAACTAAACACATAAAACGAGATTACAATTTTATAACTCTATCATATACTATAAATTAAATCCTTGGAACTCCTTCTGCTTTTCCTTTTTGTGTCAACTTAGGCGTGACAGACTGCAATACCCAACATCTGAGGTGTACAAATTCTCTCTCAGTATAGGAGCAGCGTACTTTGCAAATACTATTTTCCAAATGCAGATGTTTTGAGTCCACCCTATGATGGTAAATACTTCACGGTAAACCTCCTGATTAAACTATTCTTTTACAGCTGATAAAAATTTTAACCCACCAGTTACCACCTATGCACTTGGAGTATCATTTTGGAGATAGTACCAAGTACCTTGGTGGCAGGAGGGATAGAAAGAAGTGTACCAAGTAACTTGCACATATACAAATAGGGAGGGCTGTAGACAAGAAAATAGGGAAACGAAAGAATAGGGCTGATAAAATGCTGAGTAAGAGAACAACAAAAAAACCTTAAACCTTTACCACATCACTACCACTCATAACATGTTGAAACATGCTGAAAATGTTTCTAACATGTTGCAAGCTATATTCAGCAGCATACTCAATGATCAGCATACTTTGCGGTTTTAGTGTTCATTCAGCCTGATTTTGGTTTGCATTGTTCTGTCTGTGAGCCAAAACCCTCTATAAAGGTAATAACTGGGTTTGCTCTGCAATTTCCTCATTAATGACAGCAAGGTTTGCCTAAGGAAACACAAGAGGAACCATGTGGTATTGCAACCATATTTCATATAGAAGAATCTCCAAAAATCAAAGCAGAAGTCCCAACACCAACCAAAAAGTAATAGTTAGGTACTCCCAATGCACTTTCATTACTGTATTCCTACTACAGTACTTGAAGCTTTACATCATAATACACTAATCGTTGATACATGTAAAGATTTTGTTTTTATGTGATACCTTACAAATGTATCTTAACAACTTAAAAAAAAAAGTGTGACAACTTTCAAATGAAAAATTATGCAAAATAAGCAATGTTGCTTATTTTAATCAAATATATTTTTCTTTCATACAAATAACAAAACACTGCTTTGTCACTAAAGTTCTAAGTGGTCTGTGGCATAACACAACCTATCTATATTTTTGAAGAGCCAAGGCAATGAAATACACCTTCTTTCCTGCACAGGAAGATGCTGTTAGCAAATATCAGCCCACCATTCAAAAAGCAATTTATGCCAGAAACTCACTGCAGGCTTCTAACATGCCAGTCACTTGATGACCAATTTAAGGTATCTACTCAGAGTAGGATGACTTGGAAGAAGGTTTATTGTCTTCACTCAAAGAACTTCAAAACAAAGAGGAGGCAAGTTCCCAAAAGGCCATACAAAGCTGAGAACAGTGTTGCAAATTCCCCAAATTCTCATGGTGCATTGCCTGTAAAATTCTACACCAAAGGCTGTATCAAGGAGTCATGATTTCAGGCTATGCACATACTGGGAAACAGGACTTTTTTGATGGGTATTAGAAGGTGCTAGAACAACAAATTAAGGTATCTGTTGATATCAAAAAGTACAATTTCCTACATAAGTAGGCTTAAAAAAGGTGTTATTTCAATACATGAATATAAAAAGAATTTTGTAGGGTGTATCAGGAACAAGAATTAAATCTTTACAGGATAGCCTCTACAGGAGCATTTTCGAACTGAGATGCCCACTGTGATTCAAATATGAAATTCTCAACCTGTATTTAGAATTTCCTCAACATTACAACTTTAAATAAAACCTGCAAAATAAATCAGCTCATCGCAAGAACAAAAAGCCACATCTTCCTAAACGGTTTATCTATGAACTGAGTCATAGTTTTATGAATTTTCAAGGAGCCCTATAAGTTATAGCAACATGAGAGTTTAAAACTGAAAAAAAACCCCACAAGATTTGAATTGACAAGCAAAGTCATATTAAAGCGTAAGTGGTAATATTCCTGAGGCATGATATAAAAATTGATAAACACTGCTGACTCATAGAGTGGAAGTCAGTATCTTCAACAAAACCCACTGAAGCAGCAAGTATAAGAATTTGTACTAGATGGTTAGACCCGATCTAGTCAAGGGCATATTGGCTGCTGAAACAAAATAAAGCAACTGTAAAGGTGGCTTCACGCTTTGCATCTAAATTCTGTTAGTCTGTCTAGCCCTGGTGACTCAGATTTGTTGCTTTTAAACAATTTGTTTTAATAATCTTCTAGAAACCGTCTCAGCGACCTTAATGTGTATGGAATTATCAGGAAAACAATAAGAGCATCCTTTGCATATCTGCTTATTAAAACATAACATCTAGGATGCTGGGGAAGTATCCCATCAGCAGAGCACTCTAGAATGATGCGGCACTTTAGAACAGAGGGCAGAAGTAAGAAATAATTAGTCTTCTATAGTAATGAAAAAAATCATTGAAGTCATTTTCAAGAAGGTCGCAAGCACTTCAGACAATGGCATTTGAGTTCACATCTGTTCTCCAGTCAAAAGAACTCACAAGTAGTTATTGCTATGGCCATTTCCACATTTTCCTATCTCAAATCTTGTCCTCAGTGGTTTCTAAGGTTTCAAGTAACTCAGTTAAATGATTTTATAAGGAGAGAAAATATGCAAAGGTAATGAGTACATGACTTCCTCCAATCTCACTAGGTTTTCTGATAGCTTGGCTTGATCTGAGTACAATTGAGTTTTTAGCTATCTGTATTCCTTCAGAGAAAGGAAGTTGGAAGAAACAGAAAGGAAACTGGATAAACTCTTCCTAATTTGCTCTTTTTTTAAAATATATATATTTCTTAAATATTTCATGATATATACACAAAAATATTGCTATATTGTTTCATTTTGATATTGAAATATTGGGAATAGAAATGGGATGTATTTCAGAAATCTCATGTCAGACCTTCCATGAGGGGAAAACAAATTAAAAATACAATTATTAAAATAATTCAGTTGAAAGAAGTACTAGGAAGGAGAGGGAAAAATAGGGAGCCACTTGCACCTCTACCAACTTTAAAGATAAATATTGATCAAGAAAATTCTAATGGCCAAACCTGTAATGTGGCATTCATGTACACAGAAATACACTGTTTAGGTCCACTGTAATTAAACCTCTTTCAGAAGCTCTAATTTAGATCTTAAATTGTTTTGATTCATTGACATTGAAATGCTATCTCCAAGTATATGTTACTCAAGGCCTTATTTGAGTTTTTTGTCTTGCATTTTCCTATTTATATCTTTTTCCCTCCTTTATGAAAAGCTGTGACTTCAAAAGGGTATTTTACAGAACTTCACTAGCTTAAAAAATTATAGAGGTTAACATTTCCATCAATTGTAGAAAATGTTGTTTGTATGTAATTTCTAGCATGCCTGTTGCAAATTGAGGCCTTTCAATAATATTTCCCTTTCCTTACATGACTTGTAGTTACTTAAGGAGCAATTCACTGTGTTCTCTGGTTTGATTCAATCATTTGTGATAGGTGATATGTCCCAGTAGTACTCCCTCCTGAGTTTTAGTAGTCAGGACATTGATATATTTGCATTCAAAAACCTATGCTTCCAAGTTATCAAAGCTTGTATTTACAACATCTGGTGTGTAGCGTGTAAATGATGCGTAAAACATTGGTTTTAAGATCAGGAATAAATATTTTATGTCAGAAATTATTTATCTTTGTTTACAAAAAACAATAAAAAAAGAAATGTAAAGAGGAAAGGGGCAAAGATTAAGATCCCTTTTCATTAACTTTTCAAGAATAGAAAGAATTTTGTTAGTTTATTTACTTTTGTTAAACCTTTTGTCCTTCAAGTGGAATGGCTACCAAAGTAGTACTAAGATGATTTAACATTTTCAGAGTGCTCTGACCCATTAAATACAAATCATCTAGTTCTTACTTTCAAATGTGCCTTCAGTTGGTTGGTTCTTATCTATATGAATAACCAGCATACAGCATCATGTTGTAATAGTCTTGCATTGAGCTTGATTTCCTAACGTATCCCGCGTTAAATCAATCATAAACTTTTCTCCAGCTCCTCAGTCCTCAGTGCACAGGTAATCAGATCAGATTTGTTCCTCCTCTTACTTTTTATCAGTTACTGGAGTCAAGCCTAGAGGTAAAATCATCCCCTTTATTATTTCCATTTGTGTAGCTTTATAGCATTGGTGCCTGTTTGAAGGATATTAAAAAAATCCTGTCATGCTCTTCCCTCTTATTTTCTTGTTTATTGCTAAGGACATCTCTTTCAGTGCTTTTAACAAACACGTGCTGGCCTCAAATTCTATTTTCATTTATGTATTTCATTCTGTGGTGCTGATATATGTCACTGGCACTCATGGGAGTATACTCATAGGGAACTAAAAAAGACCCCAGCAACTTACAGGCCTGAATAACCAGCTGTAGCAGTTGCATTTAAATTTCTTTTACTGCTGGATCCAAGCTACTAAAGCATGCATTCTAAAAAATTACTTTTTTTTTTCCTGACAGCACAATAAATAGGTGATATTGATGTGAATGAAAAAAAAATCAGTCAGTATTTTGACCTTGTTCCTGCTTTGTTGCTAATTATAATTAATTATTCTGAATGGTGATTCTCTTTGAGAAATAATGCACATACAAAATTGATTACCTTCAATAATAAGGCACTGGTAATTTGTTGCAAGTATTACACTAAAGCATCTATAAAAGCCCTGGTTAAAAACACCTTTTCAGTTATGCAGCACACAATGTAGCATGACACAGCCCTTTCACAGGATCAGTAGTTGTCATATAATAAAGGAGGCTGCTGAAGATTAGACTGAGCTTTCCATGGCTCACATTGTATGGGAGAAAACTATGAACTCAGGATTGGAAATAATGTAATGCTACTAACACTTTTCATATAAGCCAAAGATCTAAACAATTGCATGATGCAAGGAAAGAATAATTTTAATATCAGTAAAAATGTATTTGTGTATTTTCTTTCACAAATGGATGTTTGGTGTAACTCTATATCTTTCTTCGTATTTTATGATGTTCCATTGCTTCTATGGACATAAAAGAGTTTCAAAGTAGTTATAAACATCTAAATATCACTTCAAAACAAGAACTTAACTGAAAAGGTGTTTTTAACCAAGGCTTTTATAGGTGCTTCAGTGTAATACTTGCAACAAATTACCAGTGTCTTATTATTGAAAGTAATCAAATGAGCATTACTTCCAGACATTTCGGTACACATCTATGTAGAGTTTCTTTGAACAGAGTGAACTGAATTAAATCCTGTAAGATGCATCCCTTGATAGCCCTGATCAAAGAATCCATCAGGCCATCAGAATCTACTATGAGATGTGCTAGTTTCCATGCTATGCCTTCTCCAGTTCTAACTCAGATATAGCTCTTAGTATTCAGCAGCCAAAAGAGAAGCTTTCGAAGTATGAAGGGCTGTTTTCACACAATAGCATGAAAGAACTAAAAAGAGAATATACAACTTACACTGATGTTGCTGACTTTAATTCCCCAAACTAGCTGACTGTATACTCAAGAGTAACCACAAGAGTAACAAGAACCTGTCTTATGCTGACTTAAGGAACAAGAAATAATTACTTCGGTGGTCATAAAAGTGAACTAATAATGCAGAAGACTTTTAAATCCTATGAGATCAGTGAGGTTGATGGGTTGAATAAATTAATAACATTAACTTCCTTCCCCTCTCCCCAGGCATGTTTAGAGAGGAATCTCATGTTCAAAAGCATTGTTATTGAATTTTGCATAGGGAATAATAGAATCATAGAGTGATTTGGTACCTTAAAGATCATCCAGTTCCAAGCCCCCTGCCGTAGGCATCCACTAGACCAGGTTGCTCAGAGTCCCATCCAACCTGGCACTGAACACTTCAAGGATGAGGCATTCACAACTCCTCTGGGCAACCTGTACCAGTGCCTCAGCATCACATCAGTAAAGAATTTCTTCTGAATATCTTACCTAAACCTATCCTCTTTCATTTTAAAGCCATCCCTCCTCGTCTTATCACTACAAGCCCTTGTGAAAAGTCACTCTCCAGTTTTCTTATAGCTCTCCTTTAAGTATGGTAAAGTTGCTATAAGGAGCAAAAAATTCAAGAGTAGGGAAATGTTTCTTCAGCGCTTCACACAAATTTACTTAGGAAAAAAGTGATAAGAGAACAGTGTGCAGCAAGGATATATATCAGCTATTGTATTGAATGCAGCATTCAACAGCAAGAAATCACCTTATTGAATAAATCCTAACACCTAGTTTTGAGGCTTCTTATTTTTCAGCTGAATTCTACACTCATCTTTCAGATTTAAAAGCTTCTTAAAGTAAACCAAATTTGCAAAAATATCATCTGTTGTGGCATCCCTTCTCTTTTCCCTGGCAGGGGAAGTTCTGTTCAGAGGGTATTTGTATCTCTCCTTTTATCCAGATTTTTCTCTCTGCTATCATCTGCCATTAAATTTTACATAAAGGTGCAAAACAATTTTAAGTGTGCGAGACAATGAGAAAATTTTCTAAGTTACAGAGTAGGATTAAAAGTTGCAATTTCCCTTCACTTTCAGAGTGCCTACTGTCAGAGTATGGTCAAACTATTAGGTGGCTGCATCTTTATGTAGACTGTTCCCTCCACGTGGAGTTTCAGAAGCTATGTTACCAACCAGTAACATTCAAATGCATGTGACTCCAAAATCCTGCTAGGCATTCACTGCATCTTTAGGCATCTCATACATTTAGAAATCTTGTCCTAACTACTAAAGCTAGTTTTTTAAATGGGATATGGATATGCTAAGTATCAAAAGATTTACAGCCCTTCTGGATGTAAACTTCAATCAAATTAAATTTCATCAAATGTAATCAACATCTGTTTTTCAGAAGTTGCCTAAAATTTAGCAGTTTCTTCTACAACACATTTAAAAACATTGTCAGTTCTCATATACAACAAATTAACTTCAGTTATAGTATAGCAGCACTCCTAAAGCTACCAAATATGAAACCCACTGAAGGGTTTGGAGGCCAAGGACGCATTTCTAGCTCTCTAAATGATCTGTATAAGAGAATATAGCTTTTCTTGGCATGTATTTCTTTCAAATTCTAAACACCAGTGTGAAAAATGGGCTACAACAAGCACATTCAGGAAAGCTGCATTACATCTGCAGGACCATCACCCAAAGCCACTCAGTCAGCGTAGAAGTAAGCCTGCAAATTTTATTCCATCAGAGACTACAGAAACCTTACATCCACCTCTCTCTATCCCCTTTCAAAGCAAGTATCTTTTTAGTCACATTTTCTTTCCAAGGTGACAGGATGGAATTTCAATGGAATTTAATGAAAAGAATTTACATGTGCACTAACCAGGGAAGAAAACCACAAAAAAATTTGAAGACCTCCTGTTAAAAAAAGACAAAAATTGCACAAAAATCAAACAACAAAAATATTTCTTCCAGCGGCAGCTCCCTTCTGCCATATGTTTAGCACTGCAAGTCTCAGTAACAAAATAATGCATATATATGCAGTATGGGAAAAGTGACAGAGATCACAAGAGCCCTACTTCTTATTTTTCTGACCTCTGTGCATTTACATTTTTATTCATATCCTGATGTCTGTTTTCCATAAAGTTTAATCCAGCTCTTTCATAAAATGAATCAGAAAGAGGAAGATATGAGGAGCAATTCAATCAATTGCTCAAAAAGAAAAAGAAAATCCTGCCTTAATTCATCTTATCATGTCTTTGTGCACTAGTTAATAATTGAGTAGATTTTGCAATACTAAGAAAAATGTATTTATGTTACACAATTTGAGATCATAAACTGCATTCCATATATTTTCAAGGCACGAATTTCGGATAACCAATTTAGATCACTTAAGATTTGTCAATTCCCCAATTGTTAGCACTCATCTGCCATACGAGGTCTCCTCACATAACCTCAGCTGAAGCATTAGAAAATGCAATTCCCCGAAGCATTAGTCACTTCCAAAAATTTAGGTCAGATAAAATTTCTACCCATCAACATCAAAACGCTATTTCCCTGAAAACTCACAGGGATTATATTCTATTTCCTTGAAAAGTTCTACTGAATACAACAGAAAGCAAAGCACAATCATCAAACATTTGCCACAGCCTCATGTCTGCACATCAGAGAAAAAGCTCTGAGAGAGTGCTCTGGAAGGATGAGACCTCTCAGGTGATATGTATTAAGTGAGGGAAACTATTGCACTGATTTACATCAAGTAAGTTCCACAAGTATTTTCTTTAATTGCAGTGTGTCTCCTCTCTACTTACCACCTTAGAAAAGCTAGAGCAGATTTGATAGTTGTCTGAAGCATGGTTTCTAAGAGAGTATTAGAAATGCATATGAATAAAAACAAAAATATCCCTCCTGGCCCTTATACATTATTCTATGGATTACACATATTATAAGTGACCCTTGTCTGTTAAACCTCCCTTCTAAATTAGGTGAAAGTTAGATACAAGCACGGAGGGGGAAGAAAAATTTTTATTATTATATTTTTAAATACATATGTAACAGGTAAAAGTTCATAAAACTCAATTATAGGTGCTATCACCGCCAGTTCCTGCTAGTAGTAATGTATTACTGGCAAATCACATCATTAAAGGGAAAAAGAAACATCACAAAAAAAGTCTTGTTGGCTGGTAGTAATCTTCTGACAGGAAAGAAGAAATTGTCTGTAATCAACAGCACAAAGGCACTACTAAAGTAAGAACAAATCCAATTTAAACAAACAATATGTTTTGCTGTTAACTGCTGATATGCAATCTTTAAACTTTTGTCACAAAGAATCATAAAGATATCTATGAAAGAAATAAATATTGTAGAAACTCCTAACTAGAAGACCCTTTTTTTTGGTTATGCCAGTTGCAACTACATACCTGAATTTATAACAAAAAACACTATAATTTTTTTAGCTGAATTCTGTACTCTCATAATCTCATCTGGCATCTTTGTAAATATGGATGCATTACCGACAACACAAACTTGAAACAAATCAACAAACAAAACTCTACCACTTTGAATTCTGTAGCCTTCAACTTTATTTCTACCTCTACAGCGTAAAAAGTGCTAATTAAAAAAGGTGAGGGTAAGTGTGGAAGTATTAACGATTGCCTTCTTTAAAAAAATCTCTTCTCTCACTAGCAGTTTGCTAGTGTCCCTTCTACAAAGTAAGACCCAGAAAAGGATTTAGAAAGTCTAGGTTTTAGTGAAGATTTTAGAATCCTTTGTTAAGACTTCAACTGAGACTTTTGCCATCAAACAGAAATTTCACTATCTATTTATGAATCTGTTTCTAGCTTGAGAAAGATCAGCAGAGACTAGATGAAGGTTAGTCTGCCAAGTTATATAATTACTTGAGGGAAATTATACTACAAAGAACACTGAGAAAAATGAAGTCTATGAAAAATGTGACTGAAAAGACCAAATAATATTAATTTTAAAGCTCCTCTCTGGAGATGCACTTACATAATCATAAAACGTATAAATTAAAAAATAGTCTCAGTAGATCATAATTAAGTTTTAAAAAGCATTTGCACACTTGAGATACTGGAGTATTTAACTATGACTTTAGTACTTCTGCTGCAACAACCATGTAAGAAAGATGTGCTTCCTCACATGGTTCATCATGCACACAGAATTCAACTATGGAGCTTACAACTTCTCCTTGTAAACATCAAAGGAGCCAGAAATGTAACATTAAGAACCTTTCTTTTTGTTAAGAACTACTGAGGGATCAAAAGAAAGTTCATAGACTAATATGCCAACAGGAAATGAATGTGCTTTTAAAAAAGTTATGTGTAAAATATAAACTACAATACACATACTATAAATGCATATATATCTATATCTTAAACAGAGCTGTGAATCTGTGAGAAACTCCTGATGAAGTTCACAGGGTTTGAAAACTGATATTTCTTTGTCTGGTATCAGCACCCTTGCATGTTATTTCCTGAACCTGATGAATTTTTCATCAGGTGCTACCCTTGTGCTACGTGAATTGAGGCATCTTATTAGTGGGTCACTAAATTCCAGGCTTGCTTTTAATTTCCACTTGTTCCAATCAGTTAACCGTGAGTAAAAAGAGCAGCTTCTATTTAGTGTGGAGCTTTCATTTTCTGCCTCATTGAATCTTTATTTGCATAAAGTCAGAAATTCACCTAAATAACCAAATTATCCTACCCATTCACGGAATCACAAATCTGAATAAATTAAGGGTAATTTGAGGTATTTTTCTACTCTTATTTTCCTATGGTCTTTAAATTTTAATGAAAAAGCTATTGTCTTCTGTATTTTTTCTTCAGAGTAAAAATACAATATCAGTCTGCTTCACACAGTTCACGAGCACTATATATAACTTCTATATCCATATTGTGAAAGTTGAAAGCCACCCTAAAATCTTCAAATGATGCCCTAGGAGGTGACAAACACAATTAGTAAGTATTGGTCCCCGTAGTTCTCATGTAGCTTATGACAGGACATTGCATACAAACATTAATAGCTCCTGTTTGTACACTGGAATTACTTTGATGAAAACTCTGGTTTTTTTCTTTTTTAAGGCATAACTAAAAAGTGCAAGAGTTTTTACTATAGACCTTGCACAACATTAATTGTTTCTAGAATTAAAACATATCTCAAGTAAGGAAATGCTTTTAAATTTAGTCATGTTTCTGTCAAAACCTGCCTAAATTTAGTTTTTGGGACGGTAGTATCTGTAATTATAATATCACATAAATTCAATGTTTTATATGAGAGCTAATCTGATAAATTTTCCTTTTAAAAAAAAAAGCCATCTCAAACACCACAAAACACATCAGTCTCTCAGAGAAAAAGTTTTCTTCTACTTTTAAGATACTGTGGCTTATTATACTGCATTGAAAACAATTTCCTTATATAAACACAGTGAGATATACAGTCCGAATTCCAGTCTACCTTCATATTATATATGTATGGATAACTTAATGTGATAGAAAAGTATAGATAGTTCATAGCTTGTGCTTGTGCCCCTTGATTGATTTAAAAACATTTAACTGTGGAGGTATTACGCCTGTTTGTCCAATACATAAATAACAGAATTCCCTCTTTATTAAAAATTTTTTCTCTGTCTTCTCGGGGATTTTATCAGCACACAACCAAATTTAAACAGACTTTCTTTTAAAAAATATAAGTAATTTATTTCATTTGATACTTTGTCACATTAAAAAAAAAAACCTTGTCTTTTATAACCCCAGGAAGCTTGTATACCATTGACAGTAGCAGAAAGGTTGCATTCTTCTGTCAGGTCATCAAGCAATTAGGGCATAAAAGACAAGCTTTCTCCAAATCTATTGTATTTCTTTGAAACTGGAGACAGAGGTATTCCACAAAATCTTAGGTAAAGCGCAACACCATTAAGATCCTGTACAAAGCCTCATGAGAAGTTGTGTGAAAAATTATGAACCTCTTCTAGTCTTCTGCACCTGAACAGAATAAAAGTCATTCTCTACCTTGTGTCCCTTGCAGTGGCATGGTACAGGCACTGCTTATGATGAATCACAGCAAAAAAATGTTACGTGGTAAAGACTTAGAGAATAAATTGGATTCTTTGTGCAGTAAAGCACTTGATAAATAGCTTTTTCTCAGCACCTGACTATCTTCACCTGCCCTATATCCACAAATCCCTCTCTCTTTCTCATTCTGCTATCTCGACATCCCTATGCCTTATTAGCCATAAGGCACAGCTACTGTTTAAAAATTATCACCCATCTAAAAGCCAATCCTTCTTTTCCCCAAACCTACAATTTTTTCTTTCAAAAGATCTTAAAAACCACACAGCAATTAACTTGAACACACAGAGGCATTACGGACTGCTGCAAGTAAGCAATACTCAAACTCTGTATCTCTGTGCACTTTCCACAGTTGAGAGAATGGTTGATAGAAATGTCACTTTAAATGTCTAGAGAATGTCAACTTGTAGATGAGTTTTACTGTCAGTGGAAAGAAACAAACAATTCTGTTGTATTTTTGGCACTAACATTAGGACGATCTTGACCACATCCTAGAAAGGCTTTTTTTTCTCTACACTGACTACAAAGGGTGGATCTACATGACCAGTTCACATGTGGATGACTGATTACTGAAAAACTACAGATTGAAAAAATGCAAAGCTAAAATCTTCACCAAGAGTGCCATTTTCACTTTCATATAAAAAGGAGAAACTGATCTACAGAAAAAAACAGATGCTTAAGTACTTTCAAATGCTATAGGAAAATATGAAATATTAAATGGTTTATGGCAAAACCCAATATTCTGAGATAACTCCTTACCATGATCATTATCAATAAAAAACACATAAAGCAATGTTAGACAAACATAAAGATTCTGCTCTGAAAAGCATATCACTGAGCAGAAAAGAAGAAATATAAAAGACAGCAAGTGAAAGCATTTCTCAAATAGCACCTAATTTCCATATGCCAGCATAGTTAGATCCTTGTTTGTACTCCCAGTGTTGTTTAGCAGGATGAGAAGGATTCAGAAAGGAGCTAGAAGTCTATTTAATATAAAATTGCCATTACTAGAAAACAGCAACTAGTAATACAACTATAACGGAGATAAGAATCAAATTGGAAAATAGCAAGTTATGTTCTCTACAATAACTTAATTAAGATGAAATCATTTTATTCAATGTCTAAAGATAACATTGATGCAGTACCCCATATAAGTATGCTTATAAGACTGCTACATAATCTTCAGGGGACAATCTTTTGCCTAAAAAACTTTCATATTCATCCTTCTTTATGCACAGAATTTAGGCAGAGCAAAAGGTTTATAAAGCTGACTTAATAACATGAAGCAGAGACTCAAAGACCAGGAAGACCGAACTAAAATATGAGAGACCCCTCCCCTCCCCAAAATCTTATCAAGCAGCCAGCTGTCTGTAATAAAGGTTGTAGAGAGCAAACAAACTGAAGATCATCTTTTCAGCACCAGTACAAAAGCTTCAGTTTAATGTGTCTTAAAGCTGGTTTCCCAATAATTGTGAGAAAAGCTAATTTTTTATTGAAAACAGCATTTCAATAATAAGAATTACCTAATCAACTTGTGAACCTGTTCTTCTTTTATTTCCAAGATGTGATAAGCAAAGAGTAATTTGTGGAATGGGGGTTTCCTTTTAGAAGATTTTTCATAAGTTGCCTTCAAGGGAACGATCCAGCATGATTTTCCTGCCTCCTGTTATAGGGGATATGGCAGAACTTTAACTGACAAGTAGCTAAACTCTAAATTAAACATTTTATTTTATACATTTATACATATATATATATTTATTTTATTTTATTTACCATCTGCAAAACCTGAAATTGATATATTATGTAATGCATCTCACCACTTCTCTTGCCTTTCCCACACATGTATCACCTTTTATCTATAGTAAAATTGCAAGCGTAGTATATAATACAATTATTCACATTCACACAGAAAAGTCTGCAATACATAAAAACAACCATTAAAAGAGAAAAGCTACTCCACCAAATCCAGCATATTCTTAGTGTTTTGACAGCTGGTTCTAGCAGGTACCACAGCTTATGCTCCTTTTTTACTCCCCCTAGATTTCATGTCTCTTTGAGGCTTCTTAGCAAAAGTCTCTCCCTACTCCCTGTGAGGGATCCCAGGCCATACTGGACATTTGCCATTTGGATCTGGCCATCCACACAACTGATATTTCTCCAATACCATTAAATTAATACCATGAAGGCACAAAAATAAATATGTCAGTATAAGAGATACATACATATGTAGTCTTGTAGCCTAAATGCTTACTGGAGATCTTACTGCCCTCCACAACTACCTGAAAGGAGGTTGTAGCCAGGTGGGGGATAGGTCTCTTTCCCAAGTAACAAGAGGAACAAGAGGAAAAGGCCTCATAGCCTCAAGTTGCAGCAGAGGAGGTTTAGATGGGTTATTAAAAAAATTTCTTCACTGAAAGATTGTTAAGGCATTGGAATAGGCTGCCCAGGAAAGTGGTTGAGTCTCCATTCATGGGGGTATTTCACAGATGTGTAGATGTGGCACTTAGAGAGTTGGTTTAGTGATAAACTTAGCAGTGTTAGTTTAATGGTTGGACTTGATGATCTTAAAAGGTCCTTTCCAACCTCAACAATTCTATGAATCAGTTATTTTACAAGGATTGATTACTTGCTATTTCAATAGAATATATGATTAAAGAGGTATTAGAAGTTACACAACTAGCAATTTTACTCATTATTGATGTTGTTATGGGACAAATTAAATCTACATTTCACACGGTTATGCTTATACCAAGGGACAGGGAGAGCTCTCTGCACCAAGACTAGGTCCAGGCACACACCACTTCTGTGCAGGAAGCCCAAACAACGCAGTCCTGAAGAGAGTTGCAGAATGTATTTCAAACCAGAGACTGCTGAATGTTTCATCTATTCGTAAACTTCATCTCCCTCTTTCCTCTTTTCCACCTAATATTTCCATGGAGCTTCCTCCATCAGCACTTCCAGTGTATTTAATGACTGAGGCCAAGGAGGGAGAAAAAAAAAACCATGCAAAGTGATAAACAAATACTGCATAGAGAATCATTAGTGGCTGACGAATTATAGTGTCATAATAACTGGAGTCAGGTCATATCAAACACAGACCAGTTAAATGGCTTTCCTGGTGGACAGAGAACATGGATTGCACAGAAAACTTCCCATTAAATCTTTATTAGACATTTTTCCAGTACTCCTTGCTCATGGGAATTCTCATGAAGATCTGTGTGGATGACACCATCTCACAGAGATACAGCTTGAACACACTGAAAGGTACTGAAGAAGAACTCTTAGTATGTAAAAGGAGGTCTAAGATAGTGGCACTCGGGTAAAGGTGAGAAGGGCATTAGTAGTTTGGCTTTTACATCTGAATTTTTTAAATGAAGTTCAGGAAGCTTTGTAAAGGTTAGAGTTGCTAGTGGATGACTGCCATCATGTAGCAGAGACCATGTGTGTAACTGTGCCTAATTACAGACCAACTTTAATCCACCAGATGATCTGGCTGTGCAGAAGTCTGGCAGGAGCCATCAAGAAACAGCACCTTGAGGGGCTCAGCACAGGCAGGCTTCAAAAGCTTTATTTCACTTTTGAAACATTTCTGCAAGTGTACCAGAAGGCAGTTGAAAAATTAACTCTGTTTTACACCCTAATTAAGCTTTTGAAACACTGAATATTGGTGAGCAAATTTAGCACACACTCGAGCCATGGAGCTACAATATGCTACCTAATGATCTGAACATAGAGTATCCTGAACGTGTCTTCTGAATATAACCACTAGTTTTACAGATTACTTTATTATGCAGGTATTTTACACAGTATCTCTTGTCTTTGACAACTAGCAGTAAATGAAGGCAGATTCGAGAGTTTCTGAAACAGAGTGAATTATTTCCTTAACTACCAGTAATCATGGATATTGTATTTCCACAAAAGCAGCATTAGCACTTGATTTATTTCTATCCAAAAGTTAATGCAGTGTTATAACAGGAAGAATAAGAGGCATCCTTTCAAACTACTCTCTACACTACAACCAGGATAATGTGAAAACACCACAGTTCAGATAACAGCAATGGATGTGTATTTGCTAATTCAGTATTTTTCAGCCTTTTCAGAGTTTTCCATGGAAGATAGAGGTCCTTTAAAAGTCTAGTATACACGTCCCTCTGAGGCATTTTGTTCACCTGACTTTTGTATTCCCCAAGGCACAGGCCTCAGAAGCAGCACAGGACACCCACAAGGCTGTGGATGGCAGGTGGGACAGCAGGGCAGGTGATGCAGGCGCTATGAGCCCGCTGTCTGCCCAGCTGCCTGCTCTCCCTTGTGCACCTTTCCTCCCACCCCAGTATTTGGCAAACAAGCTTCACCAAATCCCTATGCCCAGGAGGTATTTGTACACATCTATACAATCTATCAAACTTTGAGCAATATATTTGCATTGACTCCCTAAACCCCAAGCAGGCTATGGCGCATGAGCAAAAGATGCAGATCATGTCAATACCCCACATGGTGGTTGTGTCACAAGAAAAGTGTGGCACTGCCCAGGGCATGTGTCCTGTACCCTTCTCAGCTTTTGGGGGCCACCCTTCCTGGTCATAGTGGGAAGCATGAAGGTCCTTCTGACCACCTGAGACAGGTCCACATGCCCATCCCAGGCCAGACCTGTTACCATCTCACCCACCCTCTCAGCCCAAAAGCACATTTCAGCCTTTCTACATAACCACCTCTGCCAGGGACATGACTGTGGCCTCTCCCCACCTCAAAGTATGGGGGCTTTGCTCCAGCTCCTCTCCTCTGCACGTGGGCCCTAGAGGCAGAGGTGGGTCACAGCACCAGCCTCTCCTGAGGATGGCAGAGAGGGGTGACTTGTAGTAGAAGAAAGGCAAGTGCCTCTGCTTGCAGGGTCCCTGGGGCGGCAGAAGGCATGCCAGGTGTGCAGGGCATTCACAGGAGCCTGCTCACTCTGCTGACTCACCAGGGACAAGGTACAGCTGGGAACATGGACAGCAAGGGTGTGACCAGAGCTCTCTTTCCTGCCAGGCAGAAGCAGCTCTCAGGCTCCTGAGGGATCTGTTCAGGAGAAAAGCTCTGCATTTCATATGCCTCGACACGAGAAAGAAAGATTTTGCCATTACTAGACACCATCAAAAACATAAACTGTACAAACACTCCCCATATCTGAAATGCTACAGCTGAAAGCTGGCACAGTGTGCACACTTATGTGAGAAATATCTCTAAACTTTCAAAGATGGCCAAATAACATGAAACAAAGAAGTTTAATTTCAGCGCGCTGAGTGTCTGGACCTCGTGACCAGGTCCGAGCACACCTCAAAGGGGAGGGACGAGCCCTTTTAAGGTTTCTTGATGTACATAACCGCTCCCTTGCTCCTCCCATGCCCAGGTCCCTTCCTTTTCTTCTTTAAAAGAAACATAGTCTTCTTCTTGAATTTGATTGGGACCCTCAGGGCTGGCTCACACTTTCCTTTGGTAGTCCATTGGTTGACCTCTCAGGTTGTTCCCCTGTCCCCGCCACATGGTTCCCTGGCAGTGAGCCCAGACTGGTCTCACTACCTCACATGCTTCTCTGCCCGCCTTCCCATCGCAGCTGTAGGTAACTGTAAGCAGCAACAAGCAACAAGTAAACAGCAGTAAGTAACTGTAAGCAGACCTGCAAGCAGCAATAAGTAACTGCAGGCAGCCCACCAGTCCCCAACCACTAAATGACTCTCCAACTCCCTAAACAAAACGACTTCCAGGCATCTCGATAAGAGGCAACTGTGGAAATCCCTGCTTGTAATAAAACTGCCTTATTTATTTCTTACACTTCAGCACAGAGTGGCTGCTCCTGAATGGCACATCTTATTTTTAAATTTTTTTCCCTTTCATTGCTGGATTTTACGTTTCTTGCAACTCCCAATATTTAATAGCTCTTTTTGCAAACAGTAAAATATGCAAATCCTGCTTGAGTTATACAAGATCTTGTTCTAAGATTCATCTCATGACTGCAGTGGTACAGTTAGGATGGTGGCATGCAGCTGAGTAATGGTTTGAAAAATAAGAGAAATGCAAAATACACTTCGGTAGCTTGAGTGATGCTCAGTATTCTTCGTTTTAGTAACATTCTTAGTGAAGAGGACTAAGAAATATATGGCAACACGAATTAATATTTTGAAAATGGCTCTTGTAGTTTTGGCTTCAGTGTTGTTTTTTGTTTTCCAAACAAAAAGTAAAAGGAACTGAATGGTATATATTTCATCCAGTTGTAAGAATTTTTCTGAAGAACTATAAATCATACAAGTCAGCTTAACTTACATTCAAACAATTTCCCAGGATTTATTACATATGATATAAGTAGAAATTAACCTCTTTGAGTGGCATGAGTGCAAGATTTTACCACTGGTTGTTTTGATAGCTTCTCCAACCAGGCAAACCAACCACCTGTTCTGCCCTCAAAAAATCTATGCAGCCAACTGAGATGCATCAATATTAGACTAACACACAACAAGCTTTACAATGAAAAACTCTTCAGAATATAACAGAGGCAATCTAGCCCTGGAAAGACACCTATCTCAGGTTTTATGGACTCTATTGTGGAGAAGGAAACTTGGACTGTCTGTTACTGCTTGAAGTTGTCTCTCGACAGCCAGGCTACAGTGAGATAGCTCATGTTGACTTCTACTGGCATTGCTGCCTCTGCCTTGCATCCTTTACAGGTAATGGCTCATCTTGGCAGAGGAGGTTGTTCTACTAGACTCCTCCACTGTCACTCTGTCTTGGGAGACCAACTTTACTTATTTTTTTTCCTTTTGATTTCAGTTTTAAGACTTCAGACAGATGCTATTTTAGTGCTATCTTGGCAAGTGTTCTTTAATGCCATAGCCATTGGTGCTGCTCCTACTGCCAGAGACACAGGAGCAACCATCACTTCTATCAATCAATTCCTTCAGAACAAATTCAAACCAGCAGAATAGACTGCAGCAGGGTCCAAAGATTCACACAGAAAGCAAAGCAGGCCCTCCATGGCCAACAGCTCATGCTTTGTTTAGGTGAACTGAGAGGAACCACACTGGCAGGCAGCATCAGCTAATTCAAAAGCCAGGCTCAGCTTCAGGCAGGCACTGGGGCTGTGGATGCTGGAGGGAGAGAGTGTGCTCCTGTGATTCCTTCCAGCAGTGCTGCTGGAGCTGCTCCGGGTGCTGACCTCTCACGCGGAGGAAAGCAGCAGCCAAGTAAAGCCTGTCCGCAGGGTTTTGCCTCAGCAGCATATGACAGCTACTGACAGCTAAGCTGTTTCTGACATCTTCCTCATTTGGCTGCATTTTTCTTATTTATCCTTTATGTAGGCTGTTTTGTTTTTTTCTATGTTGCAAATTTTACCTGGGCTCTTTAAATAAACTTTCATCACATGGATGCAAAGAGGGGAAACTGAATGAAACTTGAAAGAAATGTAAGATTTTGCAAGTAGCTTTGATGTTCTCTAGCTTTTTATTTATAGAATACAGATTAACTTCCTTTTGTTAACATCTATTGTTGTTTTATAATGGGTGCTGCAAATGCTTTGATAAATGAATTGAAAGAGTTTGCTACAGCTCCTTCTAAGTGTCCTGTCTTACTAAAAAGTAGGTTCTGTAAAAATCTGTTTCTAACTGAAAAATGGAACAAGAAAACTTCATCTGATTTTGGATGGTTATGAAGTAAAGCAATTGCTTTGAAGTTGTGAAATGTGATTTCTTTACTCTCATATAACCCCTAAAATTCAGCCTCAACCTAATTCATATATGTGCATTGGAAAAACACAATCAGTAAGTCTACTTTTTAACTATTTATCCTTCTTAATATAACTATATTGTTTTGCTGAAGCCCTAAATGTTCCTTTCCTTTGGCCTCTTGCATCTCTACTATCAGTACCTCCTTATAATACATAGAGATATTTTGCTTCTGTGGCAGACGTCAGATCTTGTCTTCATCAAATATGTTTGAAATTGTCTAAAGATGTTTAGAATTATCCCAAAGGTGGCAAATATTCTGAGAATTCCTAGGATCAGTACAAAGAGTTACTAGTGAAATCTATTATGAATGAGGCTAGGTATGTGCACTCTAGCAGGAGTGGCTACTGGGTGGCTACTGCTATTTCCCTTCTTGTTTCCATTCAGACATCTCACGTTGTTGCTGTCCTCAGTGGCACTTTTCCTAATGCCAGTGCTTTGAGCAGAGGAGGTTTTCAGTTTAGTACTTTCACAAACAGACAGATAACCTGAAACTCAAGTGACCAAGGTCTAAAACAGCACCTAACATGCAGTTTAAGTGGAAGATAGTGGCTTGGACCCAAAGAGGATGTTTCACAAACTTCCATGTGTTCCCACAGGCTATATATGTACCAATAAACTAAACAGGTATAACCTCGATGTCTACTGGTAGGTACATGATAGTTATCTACAGCAAAAAGTCAGAAGTCATAGATAAAACACTCTTTTCAGTCTGTATGGTGTTCAAACTGCCATTTCCCATCACATAGTCTGCAAATAACTTATCATTACTTTCCCTTTTGATTGTTCATTTTCTGGTCTCCCACAGTTGCATTCAGCCCAATGGTGAAGTTCCTTTTACTGAACCCTGATGTCTTGTTGTGAGGTAGCAATGTGCATTTGAGTCTTCTCAGGCTACAGAGGAAATTAAAGGCAGAACTTGAGAGCACTGTATGAGTGCTCCAACTGCAATGCTACATGTAAAGGTCAGCAACTTGACTGTAAAGAAAAAATTAGGTATTTGTCCATACACAAAAGGACCATTTACATTCCAGATTTGGGTTCATGAATTTCAGTCTTTTAGAGTTCCCAATTCAAGTGTTCAAGGCAGTATCTAACTCATAAAAAAAATAACCTTCTCCATAGCATAAATTGGTAAATATTCCTATCAAAATTATTTTTTTCTTAGATTTATATGATCATATGACTATAACCCATTGGTATTTGGTCTTCCCACTAGATGTAAGTGCAATAGCAGCATGATTCACCAATCAATCATCTGAAGACACCACTTAATGACATATAGTGATCCCGTACAACATCTAGCTTATTTCGCTTGTGTTTTTATTTATTTTTTTTAAAATAACACTTCCTTCCAGTCTAAGAAATTATTTTAATTTAGTTAATTTCATCTGCAATGTGATTTCAGAATAGAAAAACATCTTGCCTTTTTTTGACTCATTTGTATAATCTTTAAACTACTCAGGGCTCTTTTCTCAGCAATCTCTTCTATCTAATTGACCAGATGTGCAAAAGGTGAGTAATTAGCACATTCCTTTTACTCAAATATAAACCCATGACATTTTCAGTATTTAATGATTTCCAGCTCAGTTTTGCAAAAATAATATTTGGGGAATTGGACATGCTAGTTAGCTGCCATTCCTCTCCTCTTCCAGCTGCTTCCAGCTCTTTTCTGCAAGCAGAATGCTCCCTTCTAATCTCAGCTTTTTAACCTCAAGGACTTGAACTCTATTTTTAGCCTTTGTATGAATTTCCAGTCTAATGCATTTAAAGAACTTATCACAGATGTCTAAAACCTTGGAAGTAATTAATAAAGTCCAGCTATTTCCAGACTACACCAAAACAATTTATCATTGCATGTAAAATGGTATAATCAAGTAGTATAAATGTTTTCAGGCCAAGTCTTGCTATGAATTATTTAGTTCATCTCTCCTAATTAAAGACCTATTGGAGGATTAATGTCTTATAACCTGGCAAACTACTTTATTAAGTAACAAATTATCCACATAACGACCTCAAACTAAATTTATGTAACTTGAGCAGTAATTTGCATAAATATACAAAATCCACTGAAATAGAGCAATCTCTATTCAAAAAAGGAATCTGGACCAAATGTAAATCTATGCTAGAAAAAATAATTCACTGAATATCTGGGTTTTTTCAGCATTTACATAAATACATGTTTATAAGGACTACTTCTATGAACACAGCAAGATAACAGTTATGCTGTGAAAGGAAAGCATGGATTTTCCATTTCCCTAATGTAAATATGACTTACTTTCTTTTCCCAAGGCATGTAACACATACATATCCTGGTTGCAGAATTTGTATTATAAACCTACAGCATATACTATGCACCTGAAATTGGTTGTGGAAAGAAAACAATGTCAATGGTTGAAAAATTTAGGGAAAGATGAAATAGGTCAATACAGAAATACAGGTTAACATAAAAATATACTGATATAAGAATGAAAGCAGACTGTAATGCTATGGTTCCACAAACAAAATGTTCACAACTGTTTGATTGCCAAAAATTGATAAAACTAAATATTAACAGTAAAAAAAAAAAAAATAGGCTGTAGTAAAAGTCAACAGTGATGCTTTGTAAGGTTCCCCTCTGACTCCTAGGGCCCTGACTGTCTGAGTTTCCAGGATTGGAGGCCCAGACCTGATCCAGCCCAACTCTGCTAATGTGCCTCTGGCTTTTAAGAAAATTACTAAGTTGGGAAAAAGAGCTGTCTGAAAGAGTAAAAAGATGAGAAAATAAAAATTACAATGGGTACAGTTGTTGAGCTGCGACTTATTACTAGCGCAAGAATTCAAGAGGGAAAGGTAAGCTAACCTTCAAGAGGAAAAGCTGCACCCACACAGAAAGGTATAAAATCCTAAATAGAAAAGCCATGGATTTAAGTCAAATCAGTTGGGAATCATCAGGTCACAGACCTGAGCTGCCAGTGACAGCAGCGATGACAGAGCTGGTGGCAGACGGCAGCTCAGCAGCGCTGCCGAGCCAGTGCCGGGGGCTGCAGAGGCCGACCCTTCCCTGCCGGGCTCGTGCTGGCCGGAGGTGCCGCATGCTTAGCCGAATAGCTAATGCCAATGCTTATGGATGGATGCTTAGCCTAATAGCTCATTAAATCCTACCTATCTTCCGTGTGAGAGTTAGACAATAAGTGCTTTATGTTATACGTATGTATCTTGTACCCTACGTCTTTTTGTACCAGCTAATGACAACTGAACAAAGTGATCCAAACTGGCAAAAATGCCTGCTGCTTTTGTATTTCTTCCCCTGAATACATGACCTATTTCTGTTAGGCACACATCAGGCTATGACTGGACAACTTCTAAGTCCCAGATTTTCAGACCTTATTTCTGCTTTCTTTTTGTTCTGCTTTTACCTGGCCACAGTTCTCTCTCAAAATTTTTAGTAAAATGAAAATCAAGTATTAACTCTTCTCGTCCCCCTTTAATATCTGCAGAAGAAATTACAACTAACATTCATATTCCAGTCTGATTGGAGACAAATAAGTGATTAGAGGACATAGAGAATTTATTGGGTCTTTCGGTCTTTGATCCTGTAAACCCCACTGTAATACACATATTATCAAAGACAATGCTCAGCAAAAACATCTGCACTCATATACATTAAATGCCTGCAAGAAAGATGAAATATAGCCAGCCAGAGCATCTTACTTGGTTTGTAAATAGAAAGGGACTAATGAACTTGGAGATGACTTCTGTAGTTTTGGGGAGAATGCCTGAAGAAACATTTTTTACTGAAGAATCCCATCCATAACATACATGATTTTAGTATTTATCCAAATAAAATAGTAAAACAGAGACAAAAATTCAAACCAAACAAAAAGTCCTTCCTGACCAGGGGTTTAACAAGCCTCTGAATTACCTAACCACACAAAATTGCTTCTTAGGAAGAAAAAGTCCTTCAGGTAATAGAAGAGATATCTCTGAAAATTGTGCAATAGTTAAAAGCATAAATGTTAGCAAACTTAACAGAGTGGTCTTGAGGGTTTGGTTTATTGTACTCTTGGAATACAGCATGGCATATAAAGGATTTTTAAAATTCCAGTAGGAAAAATGGCAGAGAAGAAAAGTATAACACCTGTCTAGACATAAGGAAAAATATAAAATATAAAAACATAAGTAAAAAGTTAAAACTACTTGATAATTCTATTTTTGAAAGTCAGAATAATCATAATGCAAAATATACTGCAATTTCTCTTTAATGTTCAATAAAATGTAGAGAATAATGCTGACAATATAGTGCCTTCAAATCAATTATAAGTGTATTATCCATTTCTTATTTAGGAATGTCTACACTTGTATAAAAATATCCCTCCATCTTTAGGATCCAGTAGGTCTGTATTCTGTGTTTGTATTAAATAGATACATGCACAAGCTGTTCTGCAGAGCTGAAGAAAAAAAAGTTTTTCAGGGTTCACTTTTCTCAGTGTCCAGGTCTTCATATATCTCCTGTGCAGCCTGTTCTCTACACCAAGAGGTTCTTACAAGACCCAGTGGCTGACCTATGTGCTGTGCAGTTTGCTTGAGCTGGGTGATAAAATGCACACCTGCTTTCTCAACAGGCAATTAAACCAGTTAGGGCTCTACCTGTATTGTTTCAGCCCTATCCCAATAATCCCCGCTACCGGGTTCTGCTTGGCACGTGGCACAGCACCTTTCTAGACTGCAGTTTAGGGAGACTTGAAGTTAGCAGGTAGTACAAATGAGGACTGAAGAATTAATTTTGATGGACTTCTGTACAATTTTAACCATTTCCAGAAGAAGCATGCTGAGTTGTGCAACTGGTTACCTTTAGTACAGAGATTGTATTTGAAATATGTACAAGGTGTGTTTTGGATATATTTTTGAAGGTTTGATCCTACAGTTCTGGAGAGCACAAGAACTTCTTGAAAACAGCAAGGGAGATTAGTGACAAGGATAACTCTTGTGTTTTCTACTGGGAGTTGCAAGGTCAATGCTGATTTAATTGAGATGTGGGGAGCAGAGCAGAGGTATAAAGGAGAAAGATGTTACAAGATTTCTTCTCATGAAAATTTCAATTCAATCAATACAAAAGCTACACATTTGGATCAAAAATGGCAGGGAATCCTCAAGGACTCTTCTTACAAAGAGTTCACATAATCTTAAATCAGCCTTTGATAGCCTGAGAGAGATCACTTTGTGGCTTTGAAAATGTGGAAACACCTGAAAATAATCAATGTTGCTGGAACCTTCACTTTAATGCCACATAGACATTTCTTACTATTTTGAGTGCTTCTATGCTAATTCTTTTCTTTATCAATAAGGCTCTTCCTAGGATTGCTATGAATTGTCTAAGTCCTAATGAGGGTACTTGAGGAAATACAAGGCAAAGTGGAGGGCAACCACAGGACAAGTCAATATAATACAGTGATGAGAAGTTTGTACTGGAAAACTCTTTAACATCCTAGGATGTTTCTCTGCCTGTCTGTGTGTCTCTCTCTTTTTTATTCTTTAATACATATTTTGAAGAAGGTCCTGAGTGATTTTTGTTCTTCAAAAGGTAAATTAAAAAAAAAAAAAAGAAAAGCAACAAAACCCCAAACAAGTGAATGTTACTCAGGTAGTCTATTATATTGCTGAATTATTTCCCTCTATAGCATCACCTCAGTTGGGTGTCTTTTCATATCAACTTAAATTAACAACAAATCTGTTTCCACCTAACCCCATTTTAGAACAAATTATACAGATCAAAACAGGCCTCATATTAGCAACTGAAGTGGTCTCAATACTGGAAAATTTATTTAAAATTGACTTTTTTGAATCGGCTTACAGTAACAGAAAATATGTATATAGTGTATGCAATATTTTACTACATTTTTATTAAATGTACTGTATATATATACATTTATAGCTTAAATTCTACTTATTTATTACATTTTTAATAGGAAAAAGTGAAGGAAACAACTAGAAACTAAAGGAATGATGTTTTAAATTATTTGAGATTTGTGAACTACAACATTAAGTACATATAAATTTTATTACTGAAACATTTTTACTTTGCTTTACTTATATCACAGTTTGTTTTGGAATTCAACACTGATAATCTCTTTGAAGAGATATGCTCAAAACCTATGACTCAAAACCAAAACCATTTAAAATAAATAACTGTCAGGGGGAACGTGCAATAAAGTGAACACTAAAAAAAAATCTAAGCTGATTCTAAGATTATTTGTGCATTTTTCTTCCCTTGTGTGGAATAAATGGATATGTAATTTGCTTTGGTTTGATGTTCAGATTTAATCTACATCTGAAAAAAGGTTGTTCAATGGATTTCTGGGATAACTAGAAAATCAGACCAAATTTAATCACTCATTGCTCTTATCAGATTTCTTTACTCTTTTTACATTATATATATATACACACAGACACAGTTATATATAAACCCTCTAACTCATCATTGACTCTTTCTTCCCTCACAATATTATTGTCATCTCTGGGGCCCACAAAATGAAACTATTGCATCTTCCCTACTGGACTGCACTGAAGTAATATGAAAAAGCTGTATGACCATAGGCCAGGTCACCATTACAAGTTACAAACTTTATTTATTTATTTGTTTTTAGGAATGCATTTTGCCAGAAAAAGCAGCTCCCAATTGGTAAATAACTCATACAGCATAGTAATATTTCCAGATACCACCTGTGTTTGAGACTGGATTCAAAAGACTGAAAAATACTAGAGCTCCATTGTTTGGGAGTAGTGCTGCCAAATTACCACTTTTTAAAACCGTAGAATTTACTACCTGCAAAACTGCATATACTTATAGCTGAGTCAAAATAATGCCAGAGGAGAATAAAACAGGAGATACATAGAAGATCTCAGAAGCTGTTACTTTAAATACAAAATATTTGTGACTTCCCTATTTTTCCAGGCCCTAACATTTCTGGTTGCTGTTCATTCAGAGGTGACTACTAGGGCTGAAACTTGCCTGGAAGGTTTGAATCTGAGAGTATACACAGCGCTATGAATCTGAATGAACAAAGCAATACTGTGACGGGGCACAGACCTAATATACTTAATTAAATAATAAAGAAGAAACCCCCCAAATAACACATGGACTTAAACTTTGGTCAAGGTTTAAGCATCATTGACCATTACTGATCAAAAGCATTATTGAAAGATAGTAGGACAAGATGGATAAATAATATAGACGGTGTGAGATTTTAATTTGACTGACTGTTTGAATGAAATCATTAACACTTTGTTACTATGACAGGAGACATAAAAGCTCAGGACTTGGCTATGACAGAAAATATAGCTACAGCCTGAAATGCCAATTAAAAGGGGAAAAAGCTCCTCTTTCTGACATGGAAAGTAGTTCCCCAAAAGTATCACCGGATTTAAAATTTCACTAGCGGTAAGTGACCTACCTTTTATTTCAACTATCAACTGAACTTTTTCACAGCCCCAGAGGCTAAGTGTGAACTTCATGCAACCAGAACTGAGTCTCACATAGTTATTAAAAGATAAGTAAGGACACAGTTAAAACTACCACAGAAAGTCTCTCCATCCTCAAGCTCCAAAAACCCCTTAAAACCAAAAGAAAATGAAAAAGAACCTTATCTGCACTGTATTCTTTACATCAGAGCAATTTTTGTTACCAATCAGTCACACCCAGGCATTTCTCAGTCTTTCTCCTGCCCTTCCAGATTTAACAGTTTAGTAATTTGAAAGGTTTATGAATCAAGTGGATCATTCAGTCAATCTCAGTCTCAAAGAATCTTCTTGTAGAGGCTGAGACCAGTAAGCGTCACGTGAAGAAACTGTATTTGTTCTACAGAAGTAACACACATAACTGAGGTTTAGAAAACTTAATCTCCTACCTTTACTTCTCTATAGGCATGAAGTCATATACAATTAGACAGAAGGCCAGACCACTTGGATCAATTTGGTATCTCAACATCTCATTTTGGGGAATATTCACTTTAACACTAAGGTGGTAACATGAGGCACTAGAAGCATTAATAAGCAGGGAATAGTGAGGCAGATACCCCTTCTAACAATTTCAACCAGAAGGCATGAAATCATATATACAATTTCAACTGCCATATAAAGACTAAAGTATTTATTGTCCACTATTGAACTGGTTAAGATTTAAACTTTTGTAACTGAAATCTATTGAAGGAGCTGAAACAGCTCCAGATATCATATTTTTGACGCTGGATAAGAAGAAAAGTCAAAGTTTAGAGGAATATTCTCCTTCCTACTGGCATACTTTCAAGTTTCTTATATTGGACACAGACCCTCTGGATGTCTTTCATGTTCATTGTTTTGGGTGGCTCTGTCAGTCCACACTTCTTCATTTGCCCTCAGAATTGTGAGGGCAATTACTAACATCCATGTTAGTAATGCAGTGGGAAGAAAGGTAAATTCCTCCAGTCACCTAAATGTGCCTCTTCTCCTGGTCCTGCACCAGTAGAATAAGTTAAAGCACAAGAGAACTGAGAATTTGTGACTGGTGCTCTCACTTTCTCTCATACATCCATCTTTTCTGTGCCCAAGTTCACTCTGCTAAATGAAGTGAAGAAATGTCCCTCCTGACCTGTTTCAGTCTGCAAAGATTCAGGATTTCCTGTTTGCATTTAATAGTATGTGAAATTACACAAGAGATGTAGGAGAACATTAAACACAGAGAAAAACTGGAAGTGAAACGTAGAAAGAGGGAGCAGGTCATTGTCTTGATCCTTAATCTCTAATTGAACCTTATTACTACCCCTAAAAATAATGTTAAGTCATGTAGAATATTATAGAAATGTCGCCTAATAAAAAATAAAATCCCTTTAAGAATTTAAATGGCAAGAGCCTTGAGCAGTTGGCGATAGGTTTCTCCCAGAGAAACAACTCATCTAGACAGAGGAGTCAGGATTACTGGAGCTAGCTGTCATGCAGCTCTGTGAACTTTCTTCATTTCTGTTAGCTGAGGGTATTGGCCCGTGCTGACCTTCTGTACTCTGCTCGAGGCAATCACATCAAACTCCCTTTCTGATGAGCCAATGTGAATGGCACTCTGCTAATGACTCTTCCTGCCACATTTCAAGATTCATGGCAGTTACATCCAAAGGAATTATGGACTCCATATCTTTTGCCTGCAATTAATGAAATCCTTTCAGTTCAAAGACCCTCAACTTTAATGCTAATTCAAAGGATATCAAAGTAATTGATAGTCTGCATGAATAAATCTCTGTGCTTTAAAATGCTTAACCTTCAAAAAGCCCATCAATTTAGAACCATAGTGCCTTAAAATGGTGAAATCACTAATCAGAAGAAATTCCTGAGCATTACACATACAGCTGGTTAACTTATATTAAGAAAAGGAGTTAATGTCCTTGCTAACTGATTTCATAGATTCAAACAGCAAGTAACTACATCCTGCTTCTTCTATCTGGAAGTTCTTACTTGACCTCTGCTTGGAAAATTTCTGCACAATGCCAGTTCCATAGTTGGTATTTCCAGTGTTACTCCTGATTAAAAAAATCCAAACTAATTAGCATGTAACAAACAACATTAACAACATATGCTGGGACTGTAATGAACTCCTAATTTGTAAAATGTTCTCAAGGATGCTGTATTATTGATTAAAAATTAACATTTTCTCTTGCTCTAGAGCAATTAGTGAAAATTTAGGATAATGAATATTTATAAAGCTAAGGCAAAAACTTTATCATATCCTAAGACACCATTTTCATGCTTAATAGCAGCTAGCAAACTGCTGGCAAGCAGACCTTATGTATTAGGTTTTCAGGGCAGAAATTTGTTCATCGCAGTCTACTTTACAGCTAGAGCTGAGAATGCAGGAAAAGGGCAATTTCCCTCACAAAAGCTGAAAGGCAGCAGCAATAGCATAAAATAAAACACAGGGAGTCAAGTTAAGCTAACTTCCAGTGTATATTACCAAGTCTTTCCCAAGAGGTCAAACTGTCAGGTTAGCTAACACCTTTGATAAAGTCAACAGCAATGCTAGTTACAGCTTTGCGCTTTCATTTCAGAAAAACAGTATGTGCCTGCCACGTCACACTCGATTTCTAGGACTCCTTTGATGAAGTATAAGGCTACAGCTAGACATCTTTATGTGGCAGGCAAAGGTAGGATTTGGCCCATTTATCACTCTCAGTAACAGCAGCTTATTTTGAGGAGCTGTTCAGCTAGCACTCTGCACTCATCAAACAATTACATCTATTAGCACTTTGTCTTAACATCAGCTTTTTAATCATTCCTTAGGCCAGTATGGGTTGTCAAACAAACCTTATTTTTTCTTTTCTAGCTTTCATTCTCTTAACCCAGATTTCACAAGTACAAAAAACTTTTCTATACTTACTGAAGAGATTGCCCCTGGACTTGCCATATGCAAGGTGATAAACAAAGATGTCAAACCTTGAAAGTAGATATATATTTCAGATATATCCAACTCTCAAAAATTAATTCCACTGGAAAGAATACTTCAAAGTAATTACTAATTCTAGAGGTGCTAACTTTTAGAAATTGCCAAAGAGGAAAATATAAATGAACAGCTGTCACTGGGCCTTTTCCTCAAGATCAAGAAAAACATTATTGCTGTGTAGCCCATGATCTTCAGAAACACAGAGATATATTAGATGGTCACCAGGCAGGGAAAGATCTGCCTGTAAAGGATGCTATATCCTGTCAAAATATACACATACCCCTAGCAACCCCTCATCTCCAGCCTGAATGGAAACCTCAGTGTACAGGCAGATAGGTGAGTGTGAAATGTCTTGTGTACTTCTTTTTTTGGACCAGATGAGAATTCAAACTCTTTTTGAGAACTGCCACCTCCATCTTTCCATTAGGCAACTGGGACTTCATGTGTCATGCTGAGAGCTCAAGGTATTCAGTTCTTAATCAAAAAGATGTTTTTCTCTTTAAAGAAGAGTCTCACATAATAGCTGTGGCAGTGGAACCCGAGGATCTCAGCCGTAGCTGCTATACACATCTAGCTGCAGCCTTCACAGAAATCCTTCTGACAGTGAGGGAAAGGTTGTTAAAAACTGTGTCTGTCACAAAGCAAAGCAGCATAGAAAGAGGGGTGTTATTTTACAGCTTCAACCTTTCTGGAGCTATTAAAGGTGTTCTGGTTTTGGGGTGGTGGTGGTGTTGTTCTGCTGGTTTTTTATTGGTTTGATTTGGTTTGTTTGTGTTGTTTTGGGGTGGGTTTGTTTTTGTTTCTTTTTCCCCACAATAAATAGGCTATATCTATAAAAATGGAATTTAAAAGAATTCTAAAATTAGGCTGTGATGTTCTCTCTCCTTATTTGCTAGCACCATAGCTCTGCTTCTCTCAGGAGAAGCCACAGTTCACAGTAGTTAAAATGTTTACATCCATTTCTGACAAAAAGGAAAGATTCAGTGCTTTTATCATGTAACTCAAAATTTTTTCAGCACTTTTTTTTTTGCTAGTTAACTTTTTCAAGTATTAATAATGGAAGTTAATATGAAGAGTTTTAATTCAGTCCTTGACTGCAGAAGGGCAGACTATAGCATTACCCATCAGAAATTAAATGCTGAACGACAGAAGCTCATTACATCATATGCATTTCCTCTTGTTAACTTCAGTAGATGTGACCTATAAAAGTATATTGCTTTGTATTTTGTTAACTCAGAAAAATGGGGGAAATACATAATGGACAGGCATTTTCCATCCAGAGGATTTCCACTATAAACATTTTTTTTATATCTTTAATAACTTCTGTGGTAAAAGACCTTTCATACACTTGTGCTTAGTTTCAACTGTGCAAGCTACACTGCTACTTTGAACAATTAATCTTAAAACAGTATGGACTAGTATGGATTATTCTTAAAACAGTATCTTTTGACAATATTAAATATTGCTAGAAAAATAAAGTTTAACAACTTCCATTAAGGACTTTTCAGCTATCGTGTTTTGTAATACTGACAGCACTAACATATGGCCTTTGGAATCATGTCTAAATTAATCAGAGGCCATGTTCTTAATTTTGTTTCCAGTTTAAGTTTCTTTTCCTTTAAAATCTTGGTGTTTTTAACAGAAAAAAAAAACAAGCTAGGAAAGGAAGGTGTCTAACAGAAACAAAAGAACCTATTTAAGCAATAGGTGAATGCTCAAATGATTCAAGCGATGAATCACCACTGTGATAATCAACATTATTACAACTAAGTCAGGTATAAAGATGTGGCTGCTCCATAAATATTCTAAGATGGACTGAACTGAATGGTAATTGTACCAACTACTGTTCCTCAATATTGCTCCTCAATTACAGAATAGACTGCCACAGCTTCTGTGGGTTTGTTTCTGAAAGGAGCTGAGTATACATGTAAGCTACTAAAAATTCATGACTCCAGTCCTTTGCAGCTCCCTGTGAATTTTGATAAAATCGGGAACACCTTGAAAAAGCATAATGTAGTTGGCAAGTTAAAGCTCCTTTCTATTGGGAAGTTGTCTTTACAGGGACAGAGTTACAATAAACTTGTAAATTTGCAGGCCTCTTTTTTCACAATCAGTAAACTATTAATCTAGAGAAATTCACTACTGTATTCCAAATTCTATAAGCTGTAATTTATTGTGTAAAAAGTTTCCCAGCAATACAACTTAGACTGTTGCTTCTTAACTTAACAAAAAAAAAAAAAAAAGAGAGAGAAAAAAAAGCACAAATCTGAGTTTCAAACCAGAACAGGAGCTATGCAAGTTTTCAAGAGAGCTACTTGTTATCTTTCAACTATGTTCTACATCAGCATTGCTCAGGCTGACTCAGCCCATGGTTTTTGCTTTCTGGTTCTGACTGGAATTACTATTTTCTTTGCTAATTCATGATTAGAAACCTTCTGAATGAATTACTCTCTGGTCAGTGTCAAAGGTGCCATATAATGTAAAAACTTGCTTAGAGTTATCACTATTATAGTAAATTTATTGAGATAAATAAGGAATCCTTTGGCACAAGTAGTATTTTACACCATAAAGAGAAAGCTATTTTGACAACAATCAACATTATGGGTTCAGAAGTAATTACTGACATAAATCAATAGATGCTGGAAATATTGATTATACATTCACTGTTAATTCTCTGGCATCACATCTCTAGAATATGACCATCACATCTTTCAATGAAGTCTTTTAAAAAAAGGCTGGAAATAAATATAGAATTTCAGGCTCTGGCAAAGATTAAATAATCAGTTAATGACTCTTTAGAGAAAACCTTTGTATGTCACTGCATCATCAGAGTTTGAATGATCCATGAAGCAATTTTTTACCTCCTTCTCAATTAGCGTAAGACGTTAATATGGGTTAAAGGGATCTTTCCAACAAAATGAGAGAAATATGATAACTGTCATAGGGTTTCCTAGTTGCATTTTTCCCAGTTCTGGTGAATGGAAGTTGAATGTCATCTCCACATTTAATGTGTTCTGATTTGATTGAATTGGGGGAGGAATGAATTTATTACCAATAATCCATCAAGCTGTAGCTGTAATCACTGGAAAGTGAAATCAGTTCTTCCCTGCTAAAGCACATCCCCTGGGCTTGCTTTCCCCAAGCACATTGGCCTCCTGGAGTTTCACCCTGGAAATATTTAGTTACATTTTGTGTCTGTAAGCATTACCAATCCTCTTTTTCTAATGTGAATTCTCTTATCTTACAGAATTTCTTAGTCCTTTCTAAGAAACATCAGTTGTATTCGCACTGCCACTATTCCAGCCTCTGCCCTAGGTCAGGCACATATATATCTGTAGAACAGCCACCCATACCTTCTCATAGAAGCACTTAGCAAGGCTGCAGCAGGACCACATGAACAGGATATACTTTTGGTTATAGAACAGACCTGCTGACAACTGAAGTTTTACTATTGTAGATGCTTTGCTTTGTAGGACCAGACTCAGGGGCCTTCCAGAGCCACTTCTCACTTAAAGAGACCCTAATGCAGCCCTGAGCTGGAGCATTTTCTTAGTAGAAAATATTTATTAACATAAAGTTATTTACAAACTCCTCCTTCCTCTAGCACAAAGGTCTTATACTTAGGATGTGTGTAAATGTATTGGTACAGAAATACCCCGATGTGCTTCCTCTCTGATTTTCACAAGGCTGTTAAACAGTTTACCCGACAAAGAGAGAAGTCACTCTCTCCATCACGATAAAAAAAGCTGTGATGATCGCTGCCCTGGCAAGACAATAGAGTAAGGCAATCCCAGTTATCTTACAAGTCGCTTCCCAGTTATCTCAAAAGTCACTCAGATCTCTCCGTAGCACAACACAAATTAAACCTCCCATTTAAACTGAAAATGGGACCTTATAATATTTGTCTGAATCTGAATCATGAATGCATACAGAGTCATGTGCCCTGGTTGAAAACAGATTTTCGGGCTGCCTATTATATTAATTTTACCAGATTTATTTTATTCATTTTAAAGAACTCTATACTGATTTCTGCTACAAAGTATACATTTTCTTTGGCTGTATTGTATGTGATTTAAAAGTAAAAAAAGATTAAACTGTAAATTATCTCTTTTTGATTCTATTGATTCTTCCTTAAATCTAGGAAAAACATGTTGCATACTATTTTATGTCTCCATTTTGAAATGATGACTTCTTATACCTTTTTGTCTGTTCATTAAAATAAATGAAATTTTAAGAGTAGATCAAGACCAACTGATGCAATCCAGTTCATTTTAAAATGCAAGTAAATCAAGTCCATTACAGATGGCAGCCTAATCTGCTGTCTCTCCCTTATATCACAGATTTGCTCTACCTCACATTGAATATGGCAGACTGTCCTTTTTAACTAGGGAAGTAGGTGAGATCTGTATTGTGTAGAATTTACCTCTGGACAAGTACCATTATACCTGGTTCTGGCAATGTCATCTACTATGGTGACCGTCAAAGGTTTGTCTTGAAAGGGATGGCAGCAACCCCACAGCCCCAGATGAGGTCTTTCCAAGGCAGAGCTGGATGGAAGGAGGACAACTTCACACATTATTTTCTACACATATACATGCACCAATCCTCCAAACACCAGCTTTCCTGTTTGATGCTGAGTAGAATTAACCATAAAAGCAGTTAGGTAACTATTTATAATAGATTATTGTATGAGGCAGCCTATTACACATGCCAAATTCATGAACAGCTTTTATGGCTGGTCAGGTCTCAAATGCTAAACAGTGCTTCCAACAGTCTTTGCAACTGCTTTTTACCTATGATGAAGCAATCCTCTAAATCCAGGTAAAAGATGTCCCATGTGCATATACACTTGTGGAAACCCCTGTAAAAGAGGCAACATCTGCGTAATCAGCAGCTGTTCCAAAAGAAATTCTTGCTTTTGCAACAGATGGGACTACTAATGACAGTGATCAGGAACCATACTGAGGAATCCTTCCATCCAAAATACTGATTTTAAACAGGTACCTTTAAAACTTTTCAAATCAAAAGGCACAACACAGAAGTTACTTTGCAATTCTTACTTTGAAATTAAAATTTGGTCTTCCTACATACAGACTCCCCAAGAAAACTTTCTTTTTCCTTTTTTTTTGCTAAAATATGTAATGTGTTTTGTATTCAAACTGCATTATTAAATTCCCATTTGCCTTTAGATTACACCTTTGGAGAGACCAAAAATATAAATATGGGCTGTTTAAAAAAATAAAAGTGTTTTTTTTTCCTTGCAATTTTGGGTATAAAATAAAAATGTCTATCAAACTGTTAATTATAAAGTGCCTACACCACTGCAGGAGTGTTATGATCAGTTCCACAGAATCTCTGCTAAATTTACACTCTGTCACATGCTGCTCATTTCTGAAATACTCCAACATAGAATGGTTTCAGAGAAAGAATGGGATCCTAGGCAACAGATTCACTCCAGCTCCAGAATGTTTTGAATTCTTCTTTTGGGATCATAAGTAAATTTGATGCTGGGAATTGAAAAATTGTTGACAAACAATTTGTCTTCAAGATGCATTATGAACAGACTCTGCTGTTGCAGCCACAAAACAATAAAACATTCTGATGTAACCTACTCTGCTTTTGGCATCATGTTTCATATGTCTCTCTAGAAAACCTCACTTAAATCTACAATGTTTGTGGATTTTCTTCCTTTTCAACATGGGAGAAACATCCTTTTCTCAGTAGTCCCAACCTGGACTGGTTGTATTAGTGACATATTGGTCCTGGAACAGAAACCACAGACCAACCTTTAATGAGGAAATCTAGTCCAATTCCTATTTAGACCTTAACCACTCTACTCATCTATATCAATCTCAGTGGATGAAAAGAGTGCTGACACTAATAACTTTGTTTCTAGTTTCCAAATGCAGCTGCATGGAAGTAGAATAAATGCAGCTGAACACTCCTATCCTGTTCTCATTGCCTGAAAACGTTGCACAGTGTTTTTGACACAAAGATTCTGAATATGCTACACTGATGTTATTTAAGATCTGGTGCCTGTTTCTATAGAACTTGACATTGCACAGGCTTCTTGAAATCAGCAGCTGTTCTGACGTGCAAGGTAATGCCTTCTAAAATATTGTCTAAACGTCCTATCTAGAAAATTTCAGGTCAGTTCTTAATGCACTTTGCATGAAGACTAACTACTATATTAATAAATTATGAAGAGGTGGAAGACTAATTGAGTTCCCACTTTGCTGTATCCTCAGTTGTATCATTAACAGTTCTTTCTCAATTTCTTTTAACAATGGCAATATTAAATCTAACTACTTCCAGGTCCCATTATATCATATATGCAATATAATATGTATATATATAATATTGTATTCTATGTACGCTTGCATACATCCTAGAAATGGTCAATCCCTATCCTTGGCTGTCTTCCATATATCATGCCTACTATTACGGCCCTACAAGGCTCAAATGCTGCTTATAACAGTAATTTCTTTTTTTTTTTTTCAGTCACAGATCAACCCCTATAAAAGTCTAACTGCTTTCCTAAACCATCTGAGTGAGACCTTATCAACAAGGAACATAAATTTGGGAAAAAATTTGTCTTTGCTAATAAAAAACCAGGCATTAGACTATCTCATTTAGCAGCATTTGGGCATTGTCTGCCTCTCTCTGGAAATTACATTTGGTCTTTGCCAAAAAGCAGAAGCACACAGTATAATAGGATAATATAGGACCTGTTGAGAGGTAAAACAGCAAAAAAAAAATCATAACCAGGTCATAAATGTTAAAATGCAAAAGGAAGTAAATGCCTGTTATTCATCTTCCAGGCAGTATTCAGACATTCATGAAATTGAAAGTTAATGTACCAGGGACTTTCATTATCTGACCCATTCTATACTATCCATTAGAATCCCATAGAACTGGAGACAGAGGACCAATATGTCACTAATACAAGATGGAAAAGGTCACAAAAACTAAGCATCAATAAGACATTACTTCTCTATTAAGTTTCACAACACTCAGCAGAAAACACATTTGCTGAAACCAGAATGTTTTATTATGTAATGTAGCTAAGCTGAGAGAAATATATGTTTACAAAAGCAAGGGCATAATGATTAGTTGCTGAGTGAAAATAATGACTTTTTTTCCTCTGTTTTCTCTTTAAAGACATTTTGTTTGTTTAAAGAAAAGTAGTGCATGGGTTTTTTGCTTTTTAAGGCTATATCTTACAATAGAAATATGTTGTTCCTTTGGCTATAGCAAAGGTTTCCTTTCACACCACTGAAAGTACAATATTTATTGGTATGTAGTAAAGTCAAAACAAATTTGCTTTCCATTTCCTCTAGTGGAATATTTCATTTATTTACAATAGCTTTCAGTAAAAACAATATCACTACTACTGCAACATCATTTCCAGGTACTGATTCCCTTGAGATTTCTCCATCCCATTTCTCCCCTAATATTGTTGCCCAAGCCACTCCATATACATTGCTCTTACTATACAGATGAGAAAAATGCACAGAAGAAACTGTGATGTGCAAATAAATTGCTATGAAGCAACTTATAAAAAGACTCTTAACTTTACCATTTGCTATTAGAGAAAATATGTGAGTGTTCAGGATATTTAAGTGTTACAACTAGTTTGTTTGTGAGGCAAAGCTTGCTGTCAGTGATTTTGGGACTCACTCAGACAACCACCTCATTCCTCATGCTACTGTATCTGATAATGGGTGAAGAGGAGGACTTGTCACAGTAGACTCATCCATGTAAACAAAAAGCAGACAGACAAGTGGTTATGTCCTGGTGGACATTGAATCAGAGGACTTCATTCACCACTTTGTGACTTTTGGGGAATGCCACAGGAGAAATGGTTACAGCTGGCCAAGTTCTATCTTGATACATTGGTTTAGTGGTTCAAAGATTTTTCAGTGTCATCAATTAACACCTGGAGACTGCGATAAAACTTTTACTGTTTAAATGTAAACAAACACACCCAACTCCTTCAGCAAAACAATCCAATAAAATTATTTGAAAAGCTATAAAAGCAGCCTGTAGAGTGAGTAGAGTACTAAAGGTGTTTGTAAAGAAGACATAAAAATGAAAATATGATAACATTAAGAAAAGGAGCCCATAGGAAGGAAATTTTCATTTGGGATTCTCAGCAATAGATTGGAAAAAATGACACAACATACTGCAGCACACATGATTTAAAGAGCAACTCTAAACTGGCTGGAATAGAGACACGACAGATCACTACCATGTCCCTGTCTGCCCATATCCCTACCCTTCCCTTTTCAGTCATGAAGGTTTGAATTTCAGGTTAATCGTGCAAACCAGGGAGTGACTGAAGAAAAGCCTGACATAAGGCTGAAGCCCTGGGATACAATTCTGTCTCTCACTTTTCAGCATCCACAAAGACACTAAACATTTGCAGTCTTTAATTGGAGATTTTCAGCTTCTAAGACTTTTTCTGTTTAGTTGGTTTTTGTTTGTTTGTGTTTTGTTTTTTAATTAGAAGAATGACTAGAAAAAGACAAATGCAGCTAAAGAAATTCAGAAGTGCTGAGTGACAAAAAGCAAACAAAAGGGCTGGAAGACAAACTATTGCCTTGCCTTCAACTCAGCGACTCTCAGTATCTAGGTTTAAACTCCTTACCATCATATCATAGGAAAAGACCCTCTTCTTTTCATTTGCTCATTGAAAGCATGTGCATTTACTCAAAATTAATCCCACTGTTTAAGGAGGATATACAAGGGAACATTTTAGATAATTTTTACTCTTGCTTTGGTAAACACTTTGCAGTGGTCTATGATAAAATTCTTATTTAGAAAGTTGTCTTTTTAACTGTGCAGAATCAATACTAATGCAGACAAGGTTAGCAGTTACTGGCTAACCCCTGTCCATGCTAGCAGGCCCCTGAGGCACATGGAATTTATGCAGAATCAAAGTTAGTAGCGTTGAAAATAACAAATCCCTGAATTCTTGTTACTTGATGTTGCCTCCTATCCAATGTGCTCATAGTCTTTGAGATAATAGAGAAGACAACCCAACAGTCCTTTCCCATCCAAATCTCCTGGTCACCTTATTTTATTTTTTTTGGCAACAGCTAACTGAAAGCCAAAATCACAGAAAGAAACTAGGATGGGATTTTGGTAAAATTACCTTGTAAAAGACAAGAAAGATCTACTGGGGTTTTTTTGCGTTTGGTTGGTTGGTTGGTTTTGGGTTTTTTTAACATTATTGGAATTTGTTGAATTAAAATATCTGGATAAAATGGTAGTTGCCTCTCTGTGCTCACTAACCTTTAATAAGGGTTAAACTGAACTGGAGCACTAGATAAGGTGACAGCTCCTCCTAAAATAACCAGTCTGAAGTCTTCAACTCTCATTTGAAATAAGGTTGTTTTTCACAAGACATCTGCCTACAGGTGTGCTATTCTGGACTGGCCACAACACATAAAGACAGAAGACACTGAACTGCAAACCGAAGATTTTATGTTTATTAATATGATTCCTTGTAGTCAGCCTGTGCTCATGAAACACACATGCTTAGAAAACCAAGAGAACTTTTCCAAGCACTGCAATTCTAAAAGAATTACTTCTCCTTTAGTAGATTACAGTGCACCCACACCATATGTCTTTACATAAAGAGATCAGTATCATGGTACTAAGCATTAGAACATGAAATCTATGTTTTCAAAAAAAAAATGACAGCTAAAATAATCCAGCCAGCTATACTTAAATAATAGGGCAGGCCATATTGTTGTTTTACAGAAAAAAAAGTAAATGACAAGTAAAGCTTTGATTTAGACTTAAAGCGACTGTACCTCCAAAAATAGTTAACCACCACCACTAAAACAAAGAAAAATCTCTTAAAATAACAAGTCACTATACAACACGCAAAATACAGCACTGCATAATAGTACAGCTTGAACCAGCTATGAAAGACATTCAATAAAGTCTCTCAAGATACCTATTTATTTATTTGACATGCTTCCATGTATTACTGTCACCATTTACTACTATTTACTTTAATTAGATCCTCCTGCCAACATTCATTAGAGAAGAATCTGGTACAATGAAGAGTAATAAATTCTGTTCATTCATATGTTTTTAAATTATTCTACTCCTATAGAACAAAACGTGGTATTTCCTACCTTGGCTGCTAGTTAAGAGACTGCAAAAACAGTCACAACAATTCCTTCAAAATCTGGTGTCAGTCACAATTGAGTTCACATGACCTACTGCTAGAGCTTCATTTAGCAGAGCTGCACAGCATAGCCAAACTGTAATCAAGTGCTGTATTACTGAAGCCTATACATCTTATTGTAAGTGACACTGAAATTGTTGGCCAGATGGGGTGAAACAGCCACCCCCGCAAGCCAAACCCTGCCCCCAAATAACATCAGTGCAAGAAATATGAAAAGCTCCAAACTTTCAGCTGTGCTTAATTACTGTATTTAAGGTCCTGAAAGGAGAAGGATGGTATCAAGTCTCAGCCTAGTGGCTAGATAATTTGCCCAGGAAGTAGGAGTCCTGGACTTAATTCTCTCTCCATCTAGAGTGATTTCAAGGTAATTACATTAACAGCAGTTTTAGGGACTACTTGCTACCTAACTTGTCAAAGGAATGCTACCATGAAAATACTGAAAGTCTAATGATTAGTTTTGCCAAGCTACTAGGCATATATGAGTATATCCATATTCATCCCAACTAGCAATTAATTGTTGAAAACACACATACACATCATCGCTCTCTTATTTTACATAAATGAGAACTAGAAAAAAACCCCAGGATAGTCACAATAAAAGTGTATTGATGGAAAAAATCTTCCATCAAATGATAGTGTAACTCTATCAATTATATTAAAAATCTTAATTACATTATATTTTTATAAATTACTACTATGAAAATCAAATATTTACCAAGTATTTAACAAGAAAAGTCATCGTCTCATGTCAGTCTATTTGAAACATCAATTTTTTATTTTGTTCTTTCTTGTTTAGATACAAAAGAATAAACACTCTGCTCTTCTTAAGGAGTATCATCGTTTTTTTGGAGGAAGGAATGAAGAGAGAAATTCTCAGTCCTGCAAGAAATCTAACCTATTTTGTAGCTGATATGAATTCTTTGACAGATGTCACTGAAGAATACAAAATAAAACTTATAATGGAAACTTCTACTTTAGTTATGGATAAAATACTGATGCCACAAGAGAAGGTTCAGTATTGGACTGTTACTTGGGTTACCCTGGTTCTCACTGATGTCCAGGGTGATACTGTTTGAACTTTCTCACCAAAACTCCACGTGAATTAAATAGAAATATTACAAAAATTTTCAAGGAAGTTAGAGGAGAAAGTAAGCAAAGACAGAAAACTCCATTTCTGCCCTAAATTGGACCCTTACTTCAAATTAGATCCTGCAGGAAAGGTCAAGATCCCATGGCGCAGGCTGCAGCCCAGAGCACTTGTGGTACACAAGTTCTACACCCTCCCTTTTCCTTGGGTACAGGATTGCCTCCCTGTCCCAGTTTCCCACCTATGACAGGACAAAAATGACAGCTCTCTTCTGATACTTCAAGGGATAAGGAAAACCTGCAGCTGGATAAGGAAAAAAAATGAGAGGAATATGGCTCATCATCAGGACCTTCTTCCCTCCATTTCTGTGAAACTGCTCAGCTCACAGGACACAGATGGAGCTATGAAAACTCCAGTGAGAATTCCTCGCATGCCAAATTGCAGATTTCACATAACCTCCTTATTTAACTTTATCATTGTCTTCTAACACTATGAAAAAAATCACTAAACAAAACATCAAAATATCTTTTTCCTGCAAGTCATGAAAAAAAATGACTTGGTATCCTTTCATGTGATCTGTCTTCCATCAGTGGGCTGCACTCCAAGAGCAACAAATGTGGGTAGAAGATAGAATTAAGTTATTAAAAAAAAAATAAAGAAAAAAAAGTAAAAAAGAGCAATACTGATGCTGCTGGAGATAGAAATCAAAGGAAGAGAAGAAGAAAGAAGTGAGGAAGCAGTTACATTGTCATGGTCTACGAGATGAGAAAAAGGTTTATACTAACCTTTGTGTCTCATCCTTCTTCTTGGGCATGGAAATGCAGTATCAAATAGTTTCTGAACTGCTGAGAAGAGGGGGCAGCAGGCTTAAGTAAAGAGAAATAAATGGTGCCCTGAAGGCCTGCTACGTATCCAGGGTGCAGTTTCGTATAACATCAGAGAAGACCTGAGGAAGGAGTGGAGGCCAGCATTAATTAATTTGATTTGGCCAAGATACTAGACTTAACTGACTTCAGTTGGGTGGGCACAATTCATTTGTAAAAGGGTTCAACAGATTATTTTAAAAACAGAAATTATTTATTTCAAAGAAGTAAAGGTATATGGATGGAAATTAACCAAAGAGGGGAGTGGACAGGTGGTACCACAGAGCATTTCTCATACCCTTTCAGGTAAACTGGCTTAATAATTTAAATTTTGGGGTCCGGGAAATTTTTTCCTAGGAAGAATCTTTAGCAAACAGCAGCTATAAATATTTGGCTTACTTAAAGTCTTGGCAAAGCACATTATTAAGAAATCCACCTAAGTAAACAAATGTTCCAATTTTGAGTCAGTTTGAAACTAAGCACCAAATGGCGCACATAGTGCTCAAATTGTGTGCAGTCACCTAACTTATGCATGGCAATTAATGCATGTTAAAAAGTATTTGAACAATTTCAGATGCCTTTCTGAGACCCTTCTGAAAATATGGCTTCCTATTTTATTGAATTGCTAATTCTTCCAAGTAGAAGACTTAATGCCAGATAAAGTCACGTGTGCATGGATTTTTCACATCTAAAGCTTTTAATTGTGTGACACCTATGTTAGAAAGCAGAATAAAGTAATGCTGTCTGAATTAAATACTCCAAATGACAATGGGTTGGATGCAAACAGTTTCTTCTCCCCTCTTTGTGCTTTGACACGACAAAGATAAAAATAAGCATCAATCATATGCTGGCACGGCTCAGTTTGAGAAGACTCATTTTAAGTGGATGTGAATCCAAGTGCACAAGCAATGATTAAGACTCTTCAGTCTTCTGGGGAAATGCGCACAAGGGATGCTGGCACCCTCCTCCGTGGTGGCAGTATGTTTAAGGCGGCAGGCAGTAGTAATTCTATAGGGAATGACTCAGCTTATTTCTCACTTTCAGAATTTCCATTTTATCCAACTTCTGTGTGAGAACAGCTGATCCTTACCCAATAAGACTGTATATGTAAGAAGCTTCCACAGTATTAACTTCAGACTCAGTCTTCAGTTTAGGGTTAATGCCAGAAGAAAAGCTAACATTGGTTCTTAATATACCTTCCCTCACCTTAAACTTGAAGAGTCTGATCCTTACATTCTTGAAAACCAATCCATTTCACCCAAACAAATCAATCTCTATTTGCAGTCTGAGCTGATTTGTCAGAAATGTATCAACAAAATTCTTTTATTTGTCCTAATTCTTTTAGCTCATCTCATTTTCTCTTCTCCACCTTTCCCTGGCCAAGGAAGAAGATCTAATTAAGACTCCTGTTAACATAGCACGGTGATGGCTAAAGCCTTTGTTTGTACCCTTGCCAGCAGAGAATGATCGACATTAATAATAACCCATATTGTAGCTGGTCCCAATAGTTAAAGCAAAACAATGGCTGATGCAAAGCCAGGACCAGCATTTTAAAACAGGCAGGGAAACAAAATGGGCCCACATATCTGGCAGCAATAAGAATCCCTTCACTGATGGATAGGAATAAATATAAAGGCTGATAGCACAGTAATAAAACAATGATGATAACCCAAAATTATTTATTACAAGGCAACAACGCTACTGCTTGCTCAGGCTGTGCCATAAATGGAAGCTGACATCAATGGATGACTCTCAGCAAGAAAACACAGCCCATTTTAATTTGGGAAGTGTCATCTCATTTTTTAAGGTGAAAGCCATTATCAGAGGTGACAATGATCTATAGTGAATCAAAAGAAACAATAAAACCCCATACTTAACCCCTCAGTCTTATACATTTGCTACAGATAGCAACTTCCTTACAAACACCAAAACATCTTAGGAAGTTGAAAAACACCAACACTATCTTCTTGGAAATCAGAAGTATTATTAGGTTTATTAAAGAAGAACTAGAAGTGATACTTATACATTATGTTCTTTAAAGATAATACAATCAGCCAATATTATTCAGAGAATGACTACCACTGAAAAATAGGGCACTCCATCAGAAAAAAAATGAAAGAGCACAGAATAGAAATCTGGAATAAAGTAAAATTCTTATGAATTGTGTTCAACAACTCCTAGAGATTCTATTCACCAAGGGAAACATTTCTTCTATTACCTGCCTCAATACAGATAAACTTATATTGACATATTTAACACAGATAATGTGCAAAAGAAGCCTTACAGCACATCCTGTATAAGTTCTATGGCCTCCAGTAAAATGTTACCATAGAAACACCTTTTCCATAAGGAAGGTGCACTTTTGCAAAGGACCTGGGGGTAAACTTTCAGATTCCCACAGCAACTGTTGTGTCCAAAAGAAGTACTACATGTCAGTATCTTTTGGAGCAGCATGGAGGAGAAAGAAGAAAATGAAAAAATGCCCCCCAGTATTTTCTTCACTGGAACTGGTAATCATAACTGGTAAATTTTCAAGGCACCTGCCTGAAGGTAGAATAGCTACAAACAGTATTTTGAGTTAAAAACTGTGTGTGAATTGGATAATAAAGCTGTGAAAAAATAAAGGAGAAAATTAGCATTGATTAAAATGGCAGTGAATAATCTGATACACTCTCAGTGAGTAACACCTATTGGGCCTTTCTGTTTCTTGAAGTTAGGAGAGGGAGTCAAAATTCCCCAGATCTGCTTAATACAAAGAGAACTACAGTGCTAAAAATAACAGTCCTTTATGCTTACCAGATTATATACTACCTAAATCAAGAAATTCCTTTATATTGTCACACATTCAATCCCTATTACTTGCTGGGAACAGATCTTACCTGAAGAAGACCCTCTTCATCAAAGGTCAAGAGTACAACTATGCTGAAGGAGGGCTACACATTTCTCATCCTTCAGCAACTTTCCTATCAGCTAATCTAGAGCAGTCTGGGGAAATACTAACAAACAGCAAACTTTTATTCAAAGCAGACTATCAGATAGTACCTGTGTTTTTAAAATATGATCTATGTTTCATGTTCTGCTGAATAGGTCTTACCATGGGACTCATTTAATTCTCTTTGGATTTTTTTTCCCTCAGTTGACTACATATCTGGAGTATTTTTAAAATTTTTTTAACAAAGAGTTCTAGATATTCTTTTGTTATAAGGCATGCTGAACAAGGAAGGGTATTTCCTTCAATAATGTGCATATAGTGCTTGATGTCCCCTTATAGTATGTCAAACTGTACATCTTGGGGTAAAAAATAGAATTGAGGGAAAAGATGGACTTTTTTGTTTAGGAGTTTTTTTGGTTGTTTCTTTTTTTATCTCTTTTAAATATCCTTAAATACGGTCGAACATTTTAGTATTCTGTGTTTAAATGCTTTAACTGTGCTGTAAACGGGAGTGAGGTTCTTACATATCATCTAAGTAGAAGGGTAAGACTCATACAAGTGTCTATTCTTTTCTGAAAGCAGAGGCAGAAAGAATATTTTGCCTATTTTAAACAGCTGAAATCAGATAGACAACCAGAATGTCCAGAACTCAAAGCCAGTCCCAGCAGCAGATAACTCTTACTCAGCAGGGAAGATAGTGATTGCTGGAGGCAAGGAAGAACTAGTAAAGTTTGGAAGAGAAGAGGCAGGAAGACAGGGATTGTGAGGATGTAAAATAATGCCATTTATTCAACAACTGGCATTTTTCTTCTTCTCTTCCTTTTGTGTGCTGACTGCAGAAATACACTGAAAATAGAGAAGCCAGGCAGCAAATCAACAAAACCAAAACATTCTTTGCCTAAGAAGCAGCCCTGGTCTTTAAGTGAGATGCAGTAACTTTTCACAAAGCATTACAATCATGCAGAAATGTTTTAGGTATACAGACTGAAAGTAGTAGACAGTGGTTGGTAGTACCCACTAGCCATAATTTTTCTGTTTAATGTTTACTGTTGCATTAATTTGGTTGTGTCAACTGAAGTTGCAGTCAACTAGTTCAGTTGTGAAAATCCTAGAACAAGCAGGTAGATGGTTTTTTTAAATTTCAACCAAACTTCTCAGAGGATAGAGAATACTGTTTTTGACCTGAAAGCCATAGTATGCAAAGGAAAAATGCACAGATAAGGATTCCAGATGTCATGGCTGGGCTTCGCGAATGAAGATTTAGGAAGGCTCTGTCCACATTTGTTACAGGCACGCTGGTGGCTAATGAGGCCAATACGAGATAGACATATCTGATTGCAAAAGGCACAGTAGAAAGACTCCTTGGATGGTATATTCTGCAAGACACTGTTCTTTCTGCGTTGGATTCCAGATGTATAAGCTGCAATACATACTAACTCTATGGGTTCGCCATAACTGCAAATAGGAAATGTTTTTAAAACAAGTCGCCCACCTGTAAAATTATCAAGGGTTCAGGAAATAATGAGAGCAAATTATTAAATACAGTATTTTGCTACTGTAATTCTCAATATTTATTTTTGCTACTGTAATTCTCAATATTTATTTTTGCAGACAGTTTAAGAATTTGGGAAAATGGAGCACGCTGGGAAACAGAATATTTCTTCCACTGAAACCCAAAAGCTTCAGAAAATTAGGATATGGGTATAATTAACAGTACAGGAACAGTAATGTATACCTCAGGTGAGTTTTGACATCTTGTCCTTTCTGAAACATGATAAAGGTCAAGTTCTGTATGTTCAAGCCAAAAAATATGTATATTTTCTAATGTTGACTGAGAAATGCAATAATCCCTATTGTCTGTAAGGTAAATCCCTCAGTTTCTTGTACTGAAGCCTAAGATACTAATGTCTAGGAGACTGATAGAAAACTGCTTGTGGATGCTGAATTGGTATCTGTTAAAATTCTTATAGTAACTGAATTATTACCTTTCTGTGAAATGACTAGGGACTTTGTTATTCTCATCCTCATGAATCCACTGACCTCTTTTTTTCAGATGTAGGCACTTGTAATGATTATATGCCTGTTTTCTGAGGTCTTTGAAATGATCTTTAATGAGAACTTGAAAAGTAACCAGCATTATATCTGGTCACTGTCAAAGTAATTTGAGTTCTTTGAAAGCAAATACTTAGACATTCTCAGAAAAAGAACACTGGGATTTTTTTTTCTTTATCTGAATGAAAACTAGGAATATTTTTTTTTTTAGAATAGCCAAACCTGGGCTGAGAATAAAAAACTATGAAAAAGCTGAAAAGTGTCTTCAGCTGAAAGATTCTGTCACTGTACACAGATGTTATCATTATAAAGTTGCTCATGCATTTTCTGTCCCAATCCAGACACACAGTGCAGTTAGAGAAAAAACCCAAAGAAGACAGAAGGGTATTGCCTTGAATCAGTCTATACTAGGGTAAAATTTAAGAGGGACTGGTAACTCAGAGAAACTAACACACAAGGGCAAACTTCCTTGTAGGATGATGAAAAATCATGAAACTACGGGACATAAATATTTTTTTTACAAACCAGGAGGCCCAGATTCTCTGAAGAAAAGGCAGCTGGGAAGAGTCAATACTGTGCAAAACTCTCCTTCTGTTAAAAAGAAACTTAAACACAATCCTCAAGAATCCATCATGGGGGAAAAAAGGTAAATATTTCTGGCAAAAGTGATTCATAGAATCATAGAATCAGCCAGGTTGGAAAAGACTTCTGAGATCATTAAGTCCAACCCTTGATCCAACACTGCTATGATTACTAGACCATGGCACTAAGTGCCACACCCAGTCTCATCTTAAAAACCTCCAGGGACAGTGAATCCACCACCTCCCTGGGCAACCCATTCCAGTGTCTGATCACTCTCTCTGTAAAAAATATTTTCCTGATATCCAACCTAAGCCTCCTGTGGCACAGCTTAAGACCATGCCCTCTTGTCCTACTGATAGCCGCCTGGGAGAAGAGACCAACGCCCACCTGGCTACAACCTCCTTTCAGGGAGTTGAAGAGAGTGATGAGGTCTCCCCTGAGCCTCCTCTTCTCCAGGCTGAACAGTCTCAGCTCCCTCAGCCTCTCCTCACAGGACTTGTGCTCGAGTCCCTTCACGAGCCTTGTTGCTCTTCTCTGGACCTGCTCCAGCACCTCAATATCCTTCCTGAACTGAGGGACCCAGAACTGGACACAGCACTCCAGATGTGGCCTCACCTGCGCTGACTACAGGGGAAGAATCACTTCCCTGGTCCTGCTGGCCACACTGTTCCTGATCCAGGCCAGGATGCCATTGGCCTTCTTGGCCACCTGGGCTCATGTTCAGCTTCCTGTCAATCCAAACTCCCAGGTCCCTTTCTGCCTGGTTGCTCTCCAGCCACTCTGTCCCCAGCCTGTAGTGCTACATGGGGTTGTTGTGGCCAAAGTGCAGGACCTGGCACTTGGCCTTGTTGAACTTCATCCTGTCGGAATCAGACCATCTCTCCAGCTTGTCCAGGTCCCTCTGAAGAGCCCTCCTGCCTTCCAGCTGATCAACACTCCCCCTCAACTTGGTGTCATCTGCAAATCTGCTAATGGTACACTCAATCCCCTCATCCAGATCATCAATAAAGACATTAAACAGAACTGGGCCCAACACTGATCCCTGGGGGACACAACAAGTGACTGGCTGCCAATTGGATGCAGCACCGTTCACCACCACTCTCTGGGCCCAGCCATCCAGCCAGTTCCTAACCCAGCACAGAGTGCCCCTGTCCAAGCTGTGGGCTATCAGCTTTTTCAGGAGTATGCTATGGGAGACGGTGTCAAAGGCTTTGCTGAAGTCTGGATAGACCACATCCATAGCCTTCCCCTCATCCACCATGACAGTCACCTGTCAGATCAGGTTGGTCAGACAGGACCTGCCCTTCTTACACCCATGCTGGCTGGGCCTGATCCCTTGTCCATCCTGTAGCTGTGTGATTGCACTTAGGATGATCTACTCCATAACCTTGCCAGGCACTGAGGTCAGGCTGACAGGCCTGTAGTTTCCTGGGTCCTCCTTGCAGCCCTTTTTGTGGATTGACGTGACATTCACCAGCTTCCAATCATCTGGGACCTCCCCAGCGAGCCAGGACTGTTGGTAAATGATGGAGAGTGGCTTGGTGAGCTCTTCCACCAGCTTCCTCATCACCCTAGGATGGATCTCATCTGGTCCCATAGACTTGTGAGGATCCAAGTGGCTCAGCAGGTTTCTAATACTACTCAGTAAAAGACTAGAAATACTTTATCATATGCCTTTTGCTATCGTGTGTTTTGCACAGCAAAATCTCATCAGTATTTCATAAACATCCTATGAATGCTTAATGCACTTAAGTCTTTTTTATTCTAACTGATGAGATCTCAGAATATAGCAGAAATTATTATTTGCTTCTGATACATGGCTTTGTCTCTTCTACTATTAAAATCCATCTCTTTTTTATTCATTTCAGCTCTTGATATTACCTAGTTCATCCTACTTGTTATTCAACTCCTCCTCTGCATTGAGATTGACCCCATCTCTGCTTTATCAGCAAATTTCATTTGTGAGTCAAGGTCATTAAGGAGAATATTAAATAAGATTGTTCACTTGATGAAGTCCTCTAATATCCTTTTTCTCTGAAATACTTCCACTTTCAAGATAACCCATCATCTTGGGTAGATAAGGAGCACACATATAATAGACAACAGGTCAGGAATTAACTTGATTGTTTGAAGCCTCTCACTGGAATAGCAATAAACTGAAACCTGTTAGTATTATCAAGGGTATTATATATTAATGTTACTGTGGTATTGGTGGTACCTGACCTGTGTCTCATTCTGTAGTTCCATACATGGCCTAGCCATTTGCTAAACCACTAGATTTTGTTATGCCAAGTCATCCCAGCCTGGGCCAAGCATGAGGACTGTACTGCAAGCATGGCTTGTGCACACCAGCAAAAGGGACTTCTATCAGCAAAATGCCAAGTATGGGGCCAGGGACTGCTGGACGGACCTGGAGGGAAACTGGGGGGCCACTGATGAGGGAGAGAGTACTCACAAGCTGCAGTAAAGGAGCTGATAATAAAAGAAAAAAATCTCCCAGAGAAATGTCCTCCTGTTCACAATAAAACCAAGACCATGTGGAAGACAGTAGTGTTAGTGAGAAAAGAGAGAGATCCTCAGACTCCTAAAATGTAAGGAAATAGTTTCATAGCATCACAAAATTTGCAGCATCATGATTCTTATATTTTAGTATCAATATTATGAAATGTTCATATGATACTATGCATGCTAATACAATAAATTTCTGCAATTCTTACAGTTCTACTGAAGTGGTTTTATAGCTGCACAGCAAAATATTGCCCTCTTGTCCTCTGGAGTTTACAGGTTTGCAACTATTTAGCCAGTCCATTGTTGCTGGCAGGCCAACTGGGTGAGAAATTAGACAAGCTCACCAACATTGCTTTGATAAAAAACATTGCTAGGCTTAGTAAGATTGCAGGTGAAGACACACTGGCACAAAAAAAGAGAAACTGAGAAGAAAGAAAGAGACAAAAAAAAACCCTTAATTGAACTTCCTCAAGCATATTACTTTTGTGCCTGTTGGCCTATGCAGATAGGCAGTACAGTAAAAGCAGGTATGGAGACAAGATGGTCCCTAAGCAGAAGGAAGACCAAAAGGCAGCTATGCAGGCTCTCAGAGTATGCTAGAGATTTCTGGTATGTAGTCGAAGCATGATGAAGAAAATGAAGAAGAGAAAAAGAGGTGAAAGCAGAAGTAAAATGGGGAACTCAAATAGATTGAATGAAATATCTGAGTAACCTTGATTCTAGCACATAGCCTCATGATATATGGAAGTACAAATTGGTCTATTTGTGACATGTTGCTCTATTTTATAAGGATTTATTTTCAGAAATTGTAATTTGGTTGCAAACAGGTTACAGGAGTTCATACGGAAATTTGATACAGGCAAGTAAATTCTTGCATTTATATTGCTCCTCTGCTGAGGCACAGAAGCCCTGAGCTGGCTTATAGTGGCTGTACAGACACATCCCAAACAGGTTGGCAGCTAACTTAAAGAGCAGCCTGACGGTAAGCTTTTCCTCTGACTCAGTGTTTTGAGTCAGTCTGAGGAATTAACAATTTTGAGTTAGAGTTAAGCTTTAAAAATAGTTATAAATTTAGTTTTAAAAGCCCTTACAAGTACATCTAAGAAAGATATTCATAAAATCCAGTTAAACACAATTTAATTTATTTGAAAATAGAGCCTAACAGTATAATGGAAATAGTATTGTGCAGTCAATAGTCAAGTGAATCAAGAATTAATCTGGGATTTTCACAGAACCTAGAAGAATTAGACAAGCCTCTGAAAATCTCTTTCTAAGAAAAAAGGGCTTCAAAGAAAAGTCAGTTGTCAATCAGTTTCCAAGATTAGATGTCGCATGCAAAGACAAGATGTTAAAATTCAAGGTCAGGATTTTAACTAGGTAAAATCTCTTCCATTAGCTATTTTGCTTGGATATTAATCAATGTGAGAGAGCAGTAATAGAAGTCTAGAAATGACTGAAGTGTGATCCAAAAGAAATTTATAATGACAGCATCAAGAACTGTATCAGCACTGATACAGTACTTGATTATAAAAACCTCATGCAAGGGAACTTGAGATTTAAGGATACTTAGAGATTAGGGAGTATAACTAAAGCCTGCAAGAACAGGTTAGAAGCATATGCAACATCTCTCAGTAATTTCATTGTTTTAAAAACTATTATACTGATGCCCCTTTCCTTTGGCCCTTCCTGGGTTCCATAATAGTATCATGAAGTAGATAAAACTGAAAAAAGCTTTTTGCTTCATTTCCAATGCAGTCTTGCACAAGTGTCTTAGAACACTGCAGCTGAAAAATATTGTGGATAAAAAAGCTTCACCCATCAAAAAACCTGCATATCTAATTCACAGGAAGGGGGAGGTATTAGGTGCTTTTTAGAAAAGGATATGGTTATTGACTATTTTAAGGGAAGTCACATCAACTTACAAACCTGCACACAGTTGCAGGAACCCTTTTCACTTGCCTCATCCTGTATGTGCAGTACAGTGGTGAGAACATGTAATTGTTCAAGTAAGCAAAGATAAGTCATAACAGGTAAATGACATTTGAATCCTATAAAGTAGAAGCAGAGAAAGAAAGACTGGAAACTGCCTCCCTAACAGAGGTAATCAGTTTCTAGCAGAGGGAAACCAAAATGTTCATCTCTAAAAATAATTACTCGTTCTGCAACGTAGCATTCAAGATATAATATTCTTTCTGTGTACTATTCTTATTTAAGTTCTTCCTGCAACTGCATTAAGCATGATTTTATTAATCAACATTTTAATTTCATATGTTGAGACTATTTTAAAGCAAACTATTTATCCATAATAGGCACAATTCTTCAAGTTTTACAAATTTCCTTTTCTATTTCTTCTATTTTTACCATCTATGTAAATGAAGTAACAAGCACATTATTGACCTCTGTATGAGAAAAGACATCCTGAGGTTCAGTAAGTAAAAGTGACACGAAATTCCCTTTTGCTTTTTAAGCTAATTATGTAATTGATGCATTTGCTTCATTAAGCTTTAGGGTTTTTTTCTATTTTCAAGTAGCAAAATGCTAGCTGACATGCATTTTAAAAAGGTATCACTTTTAATGGCCTAACACACATTTTAAAGTTATGTTTCTTAGAACCTTTCAGCAAATATGGTTTCAATTCTGATTTAAAACAATGACATACTGAACCTTTGAAAAGTTGCACAAATACTACTCAGAAGAACAGAAACTGCATTATCCACTTTGAGTATCTTGACACCAGTTGTGCACAATGGAAGTTCTTTTCCTCTTGCAAGATGAACGGACTTTTAAAGTGCACCTTTACAGGATTAAGAAATTAGGCAATCCAAGTTATTATACATACACACAAAAACTACTGCACGTTTTTGCAAAGGAGAAAAATTATTACCAGATAAATGTAATTATTAAAGCCAGTAAAAGAAAATGAACCATGTGTGAAAAGCTTATTCTCTTATAACAGGTGAAAAGTCTTTTCAACACAAAGTTAATCATATCAGGATACAACACATGTTCAATAGAATAAGGGTTACTTCCTTATTTGAGCTGTCATAGGGGATATTATTGCTTTTCCACAACACTATTCTTTCTGTTGAACTTTATTAATAATAGTATTGAATGCAATCATTAAATATAATTAAATTACATAGTAGCATCATACAGACTACTGAATCTGCTAGCTAAAAACTGGATTTAAACTTATTGAGGAACAAAGCACCAATACTGTTTTACATACATTTGGAGAGGTATGTTGCCTGTTCTACATGCAATGCATTATTCACTCTGTCTGTGTCATTAAAGAGGATTATGTCTACTTTACACTGAATTTTCTGTCTCAGACGCAATCAGAAACAGAACAGAGCGTAAAATATCTTAGATTTGAGGAGAGAAAAATACTTGCATGTAATTAATGGAATTTTTGGTCAGCCTTGGATAACTACTAGTAGGGTCTATCTGTATCAAGGCAGACAGGCTTCCAGCTACAACTGTTTTTTCCAGTTTCCATAAACAACTACATAATCACACGGGATGGAGCCAGATGTCACAGCTATATTAAAGTAGCTGGAGAGGGAACAGAGGTGCTAAAAGATGTCAGAATGCAAAGAAATACTATTTTGGAAATGTGACAAAGAGAAAGACTGACTATTTGAAAGCTGCACTGACTGTTAAGCAGAAACTACAAGCAAGGAGACAGAAACCTGTTTTAAATCTGACTCTTGTCTAACGTTCTCTTTTAATCTATGTGCACATGCATTTGAAGTGTCAGGGTGAAGGGCAAAGATCTTACTTTGGTATGCAGACCAGAGTCCGTTCAGGAAGATGAGTGTTTAATCCACAACAAGCTTCCAGTTGCAACATGGAAAGACCCATTGCCTGGTTAGAGATTTATGTGCAGCCTTTTTTGAGGAATCTGTCTTACTAGTAGAAATTAGACTTCCATTATGAAGCGTTCTTACACCGTGTGGTGGTTTGACTCTGGCTGGATGACAGGTGCTCACCAAAGCCGATCGATCCCTACTCAGCTGCACAGGGGAGAGAATATATAATAAAGGCTCATGAGTTGAGATAAGGACAGGGAGACATCTCTGAGCAATTATCATTTCAGGCAAAACAGACTTGACTCTGGGAAATTATTTGAATTTATCACCAATCAAATCAGAGCAGCAAGATGGGGAATGGAGGTGTGCTGGTTTTGGCTGGGAGTAGAGTTGATTTTCTTCAGAGTGCCTAGTATAGGACTCTGTTCTGGATTTGCACTGAACATAGTGTTGATAATACAGAGGTGTTTTTTTTTATTGCTGACCAGTGCTTACACAGCGCCAAGCTGGTGAGGAGATTGAATGTTACAATCTGTTTATCACATTTGTTCATGATGATGCTTCTTTGTCAGGAAGACTCAGTCCTCCAAGGACTCCTCCAGTGTGAGTCCTTCCCATAGGCTACAGTTCTTCATGAACTGCTCCAATGTGGATCCCTTTTACAGGGTGCAGTCCTTTAAACTGGCTGTTTCAGTATGGGTTCCCCAAGGGGTCACAAGTCCTGCCAGCAAAACTGCTCCAGTGTGGGCTCTTCTGTCCACAGGTCCTGTCAGGAACCTGCTCCAGCATGGGAGCTTCCCATGGGATCATAGCCTTCTTTCAGGCATTCACCTGCTCCAGCGTGAGGCTCCTCTATGGGCTCCATCACAGACCTCCATGGGCTGCAGGAGGATATCCCACCTCACCATTTTCTTCACTATCGACTGCAGGGGAATCTCTGCTCTGGCTGCTGGAGCACCTCCTTGCCATCCTTCTTCACTGACTTTGGTGCATGCAGAGCCGTTCCTCTCAGATTCTCACTCGTCTCTTCACTGGCTACATTTACTTCCATGCAATAACTTTTTTTTCCCTTCTTAAACATGTTATCACACAGGCATTATTACCATCACTGATTGGCTCAGCCTTGACCAGCAGCAGGTCCGTCATGGAACCGGCTGGCATTGGCTCTGTCAGACATAGGGCAAGCTTCTGGCAGCTTCTTAAAGAAGCAACCCTGCTACCAAAACCTTGCCATGCAAACCCGACACACACTGGTTCAAGTTTCCTTAACAGGTTGTGTGTTATGGCAACAAATATGAAATCCATGTAGGTAAACTTTGGTGATTTATTTGTAGCTGATTTGTGGATTTTACTTTGAGACTTCAGAGGAATTCCATTAAATCCATCATCTGTTTAACCAGGTTTGATTATGTCAATGACTCTGTTGCCTTTGATTTCACGAGTAGAATAAGCATAGAATATATGGAATGGAGTATGTAGCCGAAATCTCCAAGTTTCTGACTTTACAGACTTTCAAATTCAACCTCAAAACAAAAACCTTGAAGGGCTACAAAATGCAGATGATAGGATGATCTAATGCATAGCTTTTAAAAAAGTTACAACAGCATTAAAATGGTTGATGTTGGAAGAACATAAACTTCTTTCACCAGATATGTCATTACCTTGACTGTTCTCTTTCCATAGACAGAGCAAATGGACATAATTGTCCACCTTTCTGGGGTGCTTCCTAAGTATATATTATGGTCTGGGAACACTATTTGTCTGGATTAGTAGGGCGAATGATACCATCATGAGTTTGGAGAGCCACTGTGAAGGACTTTTCTGCTATTTCTGAATAAATTATCAAAAGTGCAGTTGTATCATGCCCTGTATTGAAGCCTTCTTTCCTGTCTCACCTAAACCCCATAGCATCTACACAATCATAAAAGATAGAACCAGGTTCTGCCACTATATTGAGTAATCAGAGAAGTATGAAGAGTCTTAAAAGATGTCAGAACATAAAAATTTATTTTGTTTTAAAGACTGGATACCTGATAAAAGCTTGAAGTCCAGTTGAGTGGGTGGCTAAATCTGTGATACACTTAGAAGAGTAGAACATTCAGAGAAGCCTAAATATGACACACAGAAAAGACACAGCAACAAAATTAAATAACTAAACTAAATAACTAAGTAACTAAATAAATCTGGATTTCCTTCTATGCTTTGTGGCTATTTTTAGGATAACAGGTTCCAGGATAAACAAATCCACTTCTGAACAGAAATTAGTCTGTGCGACCACAGATCTAAGCCTTCAGTCTGTATCAGCACCTATTTAGTACATGGTCTTTTGCTCCTGGCTTTGGCTTTCCTAAATCCATCCCTGTGCACTTGGATGATGTCTCTATATCCCTGCTGAGACAGCTACTGCTGTCTCCACCTCTTGACTGCTACCTTCTCTTACTATATTTGGGTTCTGTCAGGACTTCCTTGTTCATCCACAGAGGCTTCTTGCTAACATTGCTTCACTTCCTGCATATCAGACTGCATCACCATCAAGCTTGAAAGTGGAGGTGCTGGAAAATCAATCAACTGTAGTGCGTTTCTGTGGCTGGGTTTAGGTAGTGGGGGGGCTACAGGGGTGGCTTCTGTTAGAAGCATTGGCTTCTGTGAAGCCAATGCCAGCTGGCTCCAGGATGGACTTCCTGCCGCTGGCCAAGGCTGAGCCAATTAGGAGCAATAGTAATGCCTCTGTGATAACATATTTAAGAACAAGGTTGTTGCGCAGAAGAAATTCCAGCCAGGGAAGAGCGGAGTGAGAACATGGGAACAACAAAGTAGACACCAAGGTCAGTGCAGAAGGAGGGGCAGGAGGTGCTCCAGGCACCGGAGCTGTGGCCCCTGCAGCCTGTGGTGCAGATCATGGTGGAGCAGCTGTGCCCCTGCAGCCCATGGAGGATCATCGGGGTCCAAAGACCCACCTGCAGCCTATGGAGGAACCCACGCTGGAGCAAGTGGATGCATGAAAGAAGCTGTGACCCCATGGGAGGCCCAGGATGGAGCGGGGTCCTGCCAGAGACCTGCAGCCTGTGGAGAGGGAAGCCCACGCTGGAGCAGGTTTTTCCTGGGTAGGACTTGTGACTCTTTGGCTCTTATCCTGTCAGTAATAAATATAAGTATTATCCCCACTTTGAGCCTTGTTTTGCCTGTGAAGGTAATCAGTCACTGACCTCTCCCAGCTCTTATCTCTAGTCATGAATTTTTAGCTGTTTTTTCTCTCTCTCCTCTGTCCAGTTGCAGAAGGGAGAGTGAGAGAGCAGCTTTAGTGGGTACCTGGCATCTGGCCAGGGTCAACTCACTGCACAAACTCTCCTAGACACCTCTTCTCTCCAGGGCCATATCATGTGGTATTCTTCTAAGAAGATCCATCAACATGTTCTCTTGAAGCCCAGCGTTGTGATCTTGCTTTTTGCCTTGTTAACTCCTTGCAAGATCCCAAACTTCTCCATTTCTCTATTTCATGATCACTCCAGACAAGACTGCCCCCAGCCTTCAAACTCCCAAGCAATTCTTCCTTTTTTGTAACTATGTGGTCCAGCAGAGTGTTTCCTTTTGTTGGCTAATTGATAAGTTTTGTCATAAATGAAACTCTTTTATCCTTCAATTTACCTCTTTTTCCTTTGTGATCTTGTCTGCTCAGGAAAGCTTGCAAGGCAAAACCAGCAGAATCATAAAGAATGAGAACCAGAGGACAAAGTGAATTATAAAGCAACAGTCAGTGGCATGGTTTCCTATTTGAGCATTCATGCAGCTCTTGAAAAACCAGCATACATTAAAATACAGTCAGGTATTTTTTTCGACAAATTCATCTCCAGATGCCCAGCAGGCTTAAAGTAATTTTTTGCAGCATCTCCTGTGACAGGTACTCTGGTAGTATGCCTAAATTAAGAAATAGTGCAATAGGTGATACAATGGTCTGCTTATGTCTGGTTATTTAACATGACATTGCGTGATGAAGCTGTTTGTCTCCTTGCTTTATGTGACAGCAGCATCCTTTCTTTGCTCTCTCTCTTGGACAGGTTTAGGAAGTCAGCTGTGAAACTCATTAGCACTCAGTCAAATTCTGCAGTTGACCAGACGGCAAAATATAGTTCAGAATTCAGTAAGGTTTGTGGTCTGCAGCTTCACACAGTGGCACCTGCCAGACTGTGTCACTGTACTCAGCAAGCCACTTATGGCAGTCCATTCAGATTGCCATTACATTTCTCATTTTGATTCTGTACTTATAATACCTTCACTTGCAGTCCAAATTATGCAATGCATAAAAACATCTTTAAAGTGGGAAACAGGCAGGCACCAAAAATTACTTTCAGTAACCCTTGCTGTGTGGAAATTGAATGATAACACTCCCCACGGGGGTGCAGAGATTTACAACTAATCATATCTATTCATATCAATGATTCACCATTCAGATCCTGGACAATATGTAAATACCAGGTTCCCTATAGTGTATCTAATAATTTGCCTATGGTCACTTTCAGCTAGTATTTTTTCCTCCTCAAAACAGTTTTATAAGATGTAAAATTTGGTGATGATCTCTTTAAAAGGCTAAATGACCTCTTCATTAAAACCAATACAAAACAGAGAAAAAACCTGTACCACAGAGGATGAAAACCTTTAAACATTCATTAATCAATCATTTAACATTGCTGTATGTGATTCCTTTTTACCAACATGAACTTAATAAGAGAAAACTTGAGAAGACTTTGGGGCTTAGAAGGAACTTAGCTACATTGTGTAATGCCTCCCATACATGGCATGACAGTAAGTTTGGGTGCTAACATCAGAAAGAAGTCTGTAATTCAAAAGTTGTGTGTGTACAAGAATTGCATATATTTTATTGGTGTGGTAGGGAGAAAATACTCAGTTATCCACCTTTCTCGTACCCCTTTGCAACTTTAAATCTTTCACACTGATACACAATGACAGAAAATCCAACAGATTTTTCATCTTTTCCCCCTCTTTTTCCCCCCTGGTATCTCAGCTGTTGATAATTTCCATGGCTATTTGTTCACTTCAGATAAAACAGAATTTTAGCAACTTGGCCTTAGAAAGAAACCAATCTCACAATCAAAAATATGTTACTTAAAGATGTATACATGCAGACACACACATCTCTTAACAAGATGCAGCCACTGCATCTCATCTACACATTAGCAACCCCGTCATGACCAGCTTGCTCACATGCAACTTCTCCTAGTTTCTTAACTTCTCCACTTCCAGGGCAGATGTTTCACGATATGCTTTCGCATAGGCAAAATATTTATCCATCTTTCAGGTTTTCTTTGAAAGATTCCTCATCTTTCACTGACTGAGTCAATGTAAAGTTTTTCCTGAAAAGATTACAGCCTTTTCCCCTGCCAGTTCCATCTCACTTCTGCCTATTCACTTCTAAACACAGCTACTTCCAGGTATGTTTGAGAAAGTGGGAAAAAAGTAAATCCACATGTTGGCGTGCTGTATATCACTTTTACTACGCAAATGATTGTTTAGAAAAGAATAAAAGGCTGTAAATATTTTGAGAAGTGGGCCCCCAGTGCCTCTTCAGTATGCCAAATGGCACCTCATACTTTGTAATTATGTAATAAGGAGAATACCAGCTGGTTTGAATTGTTCTCAGGGGCTTTGGATGATATCGAAATGCTCAGCTCCTCCAGCGACAGCCATAATCAAGCAAGTAATACCGTAAAGTCAGACCAAATTGACACTGAGTTGTTGGCTCTTAACACACTTGAAACCAGATGTTAATGCTGTACACTGTGATTTTAAAGAATTCTTGTGTTTTTTTCTTAGATAAAGCGTTATTTCTCCGACAAAATAATGCTCTTACATATAGACACTCTCTCAGAAGCCATATTTTATATTTTCTGAAGAAATGGATAGCCAGATGTTTATTTTCCACTGTCATGGCAAAGAATGGAAGGGGTACCTGTTTTGCTGTCAAAATAGTGTTGGGAGGCAACCAACGGAGACATTGTTATGTATTCAGCATGACAATGGCTTAAAGTAAAGTCTTGGGAGCAAAATTATCCATTCTTACAGTGGCACTAACTAAGAAGAAGTGTTAACTTCTTTTTGTTAACATGTAAAAACAGGCAAGCATCTCCATTAAAAAGTTTTTGCAATGTTTTTCCACTGCTTTACAAAGCAACAGCCACCTAGAATTTCTCCAGAGCTTGTGGTCTTTAGATCTTTACAAAAATGTAGTATGAAACTATAATATTATATGCATTTTGTGCAATCTAATATAGAGAAAGGTTATTGGTACAACTACTCCCCTCCTGAAGCATCACAATTAAACCACTCTCCACAGAGATTATGTCTTCCCTTATCATTTTCTTAATAATTTTTTACAGCCATGCTGAGACAACTTTCATTTTTTATGACAGGGCAAAGAGCTCCTTCCCTTTTCACACCACACACTCCCAGGGCAAAGACCCTGTGAGCCAAAGAATGAATCAATGAATCATGAACCATTCATCATATTTGCTATACCTGTGACTGTTAGTGGAGCTTAACTTAACGAGAGAGGCTGCTCTTCTTTCTGCTTATAGTAGCAAGCTAAAAAAAGCACATCTCACCCTATGCAGGTGTCTAATGCAATAGTAGGATTGTCCTAAGAGAAAACTGCACTTTGCAGCATGGACTGGAGGCCCAGCAATAAGGGTGCAGCTCACTGCCTGCGTGCTCTACAGCCAATCCTCCCACACAACCAATGAATATTTTGCACAATGCCCTTGCAAATCCTATTCACAATTTATAATGTTCTTGCAGAATTAGCCAAAAATCTGCCAAGTCTGAAGGACCCAAGAATGGCTGCCATGCGTTACACATGGTCATGAGATCAGTCCAAGTTCCTCTTGGTCCTTACTCCCCTCCTCCTAGCCTTACCAATTTTCCACTCTGATCCCTTGACAGCCATTCTGCTGGTTTTAAGCTGCTTTGCATGCTGCCATCTGATTCAAGATGTGGGAAACAAAGACTGCTATGGGATTACGTGTGCTGTTAAACAAAACTTCTGCATAAGGGATAGAGTTCAATAACTGCTTGGTTAGAAAAAAAAAAGAGAGAAGTGCAAAAATGTCTTAACTGCCTCCTGTACATTATAATATCACAAGGTGAATCACAGTGACATTCCCTCCCTGAGACACTAGTATAGCAAATTTTTTGTGTAAACACGTAGCAATTCTTCATCAAAAATCAGTATAACACCCTTTATCCTCTTGAATAAGCACTAAAAACTGTTTTACATATTATCAGTAGCGTCCTTCCAGATAGCTGTGTTAAAACAGCAAATAGACAAGCCCCTAGGTAATAGGAATAAACATGACTAATTATATTATCAATTATTCAGATGGATAACTACTTTAAGAAGACAACACAGCTGCTTTAATAATTAATAATACTTAGGACACTAACAAGCTACAATGTCACTTAAGATTTTTATGGCCTACTGGGCAAATATTTTTTGAAGGAATGATAAAAATAAAGGAGCATATGAGAGAGTTCTAAGTGGGTTATAGAAAGATTGTATCAGTATTTCAGGTTAGATTTTAAAACTACTTTCCACAATAATCTTCTATCACAAATGACCTGTTCTAAAAAAATATATGGTAGTCTTGTACTTCAATAGTTAATATTTTTTCTTCTATTGGGACTATCTTTATGAGATTCTTTTTCCTTATCAGTTACATTCTTTTCAATATATAAAAAACTGACTTTCAATCCTTCTTTTCCCAATGGTAGTCTATATTAAAATGGAAATTTGTTGGGAATGGGTGCTGAGATAAACTTTTTTTCTTGGAGTTAGCTGGAATGTAAAAAAAAAAAAAGAACTAGAAAATGTCCAGTCACTACTTGTATGCATTAAAAAAAGTTCCTTTTGAGGAAAGTAACACAAATATATGCAATTGCATTTTTGTATTCCACTACTCTTATCTTTCTATTAGTTTTTGTTAGTTCCATTTATCCAACACAGAGGAGGGAAATAGAGATTTTTGCCCTGAAGAGCACTCAGAAATTCCTCTACAGGAGTGCCTAAAGTTAGACTCTATACTCTAAATCTATACTTTGGTATCCAAAGGGTTTGGCTTTTTGGTATGGATAACTAACAGCTCTCTTAAAAGGCATTCATCACTTGATAAAATAACTGAAGGCAGGTTTTTATTCCATGTCTATTAAAAAATGGAGTAATCTCTAATTTAGTAGGACAATTCTTGTATCAATTAAGATTAAATCATTACTAAAGACATGTGTCTTTTCAAGTCCAAGATCCTGTGGAAGGATAATTTCAAGAATTAACCCGGAGCTGATTGTGGCATCTGAGCTCCAGATTTATTGCTTATATTTTTTTCTCTAAATGGTAGTTATCCCCCAGGTTTCTTTTCTAGAATCTTCTCCTTCAACCATGCTTCACTATTGCTTATGATTCAAGGACATGACTGTGCAGGAAATTCATCACAGCAGGCTGAACGGGTGTTCCGTTTATGTTTGAAAAACTGCAGACTCCACAGTAATATGTCTTCAGCCCTGCCCCAGCACAGTAACTACATAGCAAGCAGCTTCTCAAAAAATATCAACACCTGACTTCCAGAGGGAGCAAAAAGCAACATGATTTTCAATTCATGACATGATGCCTGGCCTACAGATACAGGTATATTTATAAAAGGATTTGCAAATGGAAGCAATTTAACTACATTGAAGTTTAAGGTATATAAAAGCTTGTTTCAAAAGACACATGCAATTTCTATGTCAGACCTTAACTATCTGCAAGAGCACTGTGTGTTTTCTTTGGATAAACAGATAAATATGACTGCTAACATTTATTTTATTTTACATTAATTGTTGATACTAAAAAAAATCCTTGACTTTGGGATTTCCTTTTGGAGCTGCATCTCTCATGATTTTTAGAAATTCATTAAATACTATTTGAAAATTTCAATGCAAACAAAAAAATATTAAATATGTTACTGCTTTGGTAAACCTAAAAATAAGCAATGTTCTTTATTCCAGCACAACTATACAGGGACTGAACCAGAACAAATAATACGATTCAACTACATGATATTTCTCCTTTTCTATCACCACTTGCTCAAGGGCTGTATGCCAAACTGGAGAATGATAAAGGGAAAAATTATGAAGCAGGATAGATGTTATCAGAAACATGGGGATGAGATCTAAGATCAACCAGAATAAAATCGCAGATGGTAGGTACACAGCAATTAAGAAAAGGCTTTAAAATATAGTAATGTGAGCATACTTAGCAATAGTAGAATCTTCAGTTACAAATGTAAATGATAAAACTTCATAACATGCTGATGAGGCTCAAATATTCAAGTAATATTTGTATTTACAGAAAGTAGAATGTGGTACTCATCATATGAGAATGATAAAAGATTTCTTCATTGTATGAGTTACTTAAGGGGATAAACACCTAACATGGACTAGGAGTAAGAATTAGTTAATCAGCTTCTTTTTTATAATTTTTCAACCACAATTACCAGTTTTTATATAAAACTCTTAATACTCAGGATGCTTAAGAAACCTTGAAGTATTCTAACATTTCAGTATGCAACGAAGGAAAACAAAGGAGTATGAATATTGTGAATGATGAAAGAAAAGATCGCCAAAGATTTGATTTCTAGTGGATGGGAACACATTTAAACACTACATCTGTGGTTACATAATGAAACTCTTGGCAGCCATAACCAGTTCTACTCCTTTAGGAGGCTATAAATTGGTAACTATAACCTGGGATATTCTTAGAATTTTGTATTGATTCAGCTGGAATCACATTAACTATTAACTAAGTAGAAAGTAGCACAACCCCATACAATACCAGTAAAGCATTCATTTGGCATACTAAGTGATCTAAAATTATCCAATAATTCTCACAAGGTAGAAAGTGTAATTTTGTAAAGCTGAGTACTAGAGATGATCCCATTAAATATATTTTTAAAAATCAAGAAATAAATAAAAAAAACCCCAAGAAACAATATGGCTCATTTTTCCAATTACACAAAGAATGCCTGTAAGCTCACATATGGAGAAGGAAACAGTGCACAGAAACCAGTTACTGGGCAAGTAGGAACCGAAAATATAGGCCTCACTTAAAGAATAGGAGGTTTCAACTCTGGAAAATAATAAAGCCAGAGAGAGAACATAAACTCCCAGGATGATGTTATGACAAGAAGTACTAATGAAATTCTTGGGCATGAGGAAGAAGTATTAAGCAGAAATAATGACTTCCCCACAGTGAGAGCATTGAGCTGACATGAGAGCATTGCACATGTATTTGGCATACAATAGACAAAAATAATTCTCAAAAACTGACAAAATTACTGGGGCAACTTTTAAAAATAATTTGGTTATGATATCTCTATGTAAAATATTCAGAATAGATCCATATATATCATAAATCAACAAAATGATTGCAAGATGATTTAAGCAGCTTTTTGATTTTTCCTTATCCGTCTCCAGTGCCTCTATCCCATTCCATGCCTGAAATGCACTACAGCCTCACACAGCAATTCTGCAGGTAGGAGTCTTCCCAAAAATAGTGGGGTGCACCCTCCCCATCCCATGTATTTTCTGAACCCCTGTATGAAAAGGGAGAACACAGACTGGACTCCTCAGCTGGAAAACCCCTGGGTCAGGTTGCAATGGCCAGTGCTAGCCCCTGAAAGAAGAAAGAAACAGATGGAACCAGATGGTTCTGACGGAAAACCGGTATGATATTTTAAGTGTGGGTGTGCACAGGTACCACACTAAGCTCAGGTGTTCGGCATTTCAGTCCTCCTGTTTGTGCCCAGTGATTGGCACCTCAATCTGGAAGCAATAGGAAGGGGAGCTTGGGAGTATGCCACTGTGTGTTTGCAGGATTCATCCACACTTGCTTTTCATGATGAGGCAATTCAGTATTAGCTGCTCGGGAGAAACATCAGTGTTTGTCTTACTCTGTTCAGAAAATGGACCAAGTTTAGGTAAAAATCTTAACAAGAGAAAAATCTATTTGAAAATTAGCGATGTTTTACAGGGTATCTTTTCAAATGTTCTTTCTGAGATGGGAAGACACAGATTTATATGAAAGATTTTTAAAGATTAAGGTAAAAACCTATTTAGGCATTTCTATAACTAAAGTAAGACACTAGGTATTTGCCTTACAAATTTCCTGGAAATATAACAGTAACTTTAAAGAACCATCACATATATAACAAATTAAGTCAATGACACCTCCTATCTGACTGCAGATTGTGTGAACTACCAACTGCTATGACCATGAAAGTCAAGGAAATTCCCCCTCAGAAACAGAATACTTAGATACCTATTCCTAAGTCACATACAGACAATGTAATATAGAAGATACTTGCCAGATTTGGGCTGTGATAGGTATTTTTTCCTCTCTACACTTGTCCCCCCATTAATGCCTTTAGATTTGCCCAAGTTTAAAGACTTATAAAGATTTATCTATTTAGAAGAGTTGCTTTCAGATTAGCATTGGAAGAAATAATCCTTTCTAATTAAGCATTTAGATATATTTTCAGAAAAAATGATGCAAGCAATTAAAAGCCATTAAGTGAACAGACAGTGAATGAGGCCTCTGTTGTTTGCAGTCTTATTAACAGTTGCAAAACACTGCATTTTTATGAAAAAAACTGAATGAAGATGGGTTGGTGGGAAATTGACTGTAACTGTTTATAAATTGAATTAAATTCTGAGGTAGAATCCATTTTAAAGTCTGTCTTCCACTTCAATCAGTTTCTTCTGTTGCACACAGAATGCTTGGTGAAAGTTGGAGGAACTGAAAGAAACCAGTACAATACACATTCATCTCAGAGTCCTGTATGTGATAACCTTTCCTCCCACCCCAGCTCAGAGATCATGCTGCTCAAGAAGCAGGATTTTAAGGGCTTTGACAGCTGATATTTTAGATGTTAGGCAGATGATATCTTTTGAGCACCTCAGCATTCAGGTTGTGTACTGTCAGAAGCAATATCAGAACGTTCCTGTGGCATTTTTTTTGTTGCAAAGGCTTTATTTGCTAATGCTCTCACAGATTATTTTGCTTCAAGTTATAAGTGAGGTTAGCCAGTGTCCAAAGAACTCGTCTCACAGTAAGAAATGGTTCAAATTAATCTTCTGGGCCACCAGCTCACCCTGTAGCTGGGGACTTCCTGCAGCACATGCAGCCCCAACTTTTCAGAAGTTCAATTCTATTCACAGTGAGTCCCTAAGCAAGCAGCTACACTCTCTAAAGAGGGCAGGAATGTCCTTTTATGCCAGCGATACACAATATGGAAGCCACAAATCAGAATGAGAAATATAGGTCTCACCTTTATAGCACTACTGCTAAAAAAAGTAATTTTCCATAGCTTACATTCTGTATGACTGAGAGGGAAATCCAAAAAGAGAGTGAGACATGAAGAAAAAGAGCTAGCAGAGTGATTCTTAAAAGATAGAAGGTCTTTCAAAGGAGGAGAAAATTTAAGTGCCCTCTCAACTGTGGAGAATACAAGGGTTAGAAAAGAAGAAATCACGGTGAGATGAGTCAGAAGGTTACAGACAAAATACATTGAAGCAAAGCAAGCAGGTAATTTTTAGAGCAGAAGAGATCTTGAGCAGTTCAAATATAGCACTATACATATGAGATGCAAAAAGAGATGTGTATATATATTGGGTAGCCCTAAGATATGAAAAGAAGAAAGATATCAGAAAGAGCCATTGATAGAAAAATTGTATGGGCAAGTTTGAGGAAGAAAATTCAAGAAATTGGTTTCTAATGGGATTTTTCCACTTCAAAAGGCAGACTGTCTACTCAAGAGAGATGCCAAAGGTACACAAGATTGGGATGAAGAATTTGAGTGGGCCTCAAGAAACATCGGAAGCTAAATCAGAGATGCAGTATGTGGAAAGAAATAAATGAATGTTGTCAACTAGAGCTACAAAGACTAACCATGACATCCATGACAAACGCCAGAACCAACATTAACCAATCTAAACCTCCTAATGAAGCAAATAATCAATCAAGGCAAAATATAAAAAAATCATATTTAACAGTAGTTAATCATATGTTTTCTCAGGATGAAGAAAGTTTCATTAACTTCAATAGGTTTTTAGCATTTCCACCTGCTATATTCTACTTTTTTCATATGCTCTACACCTGCAGGATAAAGGATATAATAACAGCACTTAAGTATGTACAACTTTCTCCAAACACTTATCTCAAATTGATTACTGGAGCATATATTTACTGCCTGTCTAAACTGGAACTTAAATTACTGAAGGACTCAAAGCAATTTTGGAAGATGATAATAAGCAACATTACACAACATTACACTTATTATTGCTGTAAGACCTGCCAGAGAGTAGAGATACACTGTGATATTGATATGAAAATACCATTTACTTATTTCCATTGAACAGGAAATGACTCAACGTAAGTCTTTAACATACCCTCTTCTGGGTTTGTACTTGTTTAGTTGTGACATCTTGTGTGATCAAAAGGAAAAAACCACACAAACTCTTTGGGAGAATTTTTTTTCCAATGTACTTACTCAAATACACATAAACTGTGTTTGGAAGTACTCATTTTGGCAGACATCTGTGAAGTTACTTCACTCAAGCTTATGAATCAGAAACTGAGATTGTGTTACTCCTGATAACTCAGGCAGCTTCAGGGATTTTCTGCCAGGAAGATATTATTGCACTTTGCTCACATGTACCCATCAACCTCAATCACATTGGCTGGTGTATTTCTTATATTTTTAACTCCTCCATTTTCACTTTATCCTATTTTGCTTTTGAGTCCAGGAGTTCAGAAATGCAATTTCTTCCTTTCATCAGCTCAGAAGCATCCTGTTTGTTCAGCTGTCCCCATCATCCATGAGTGATTCAACCTCAGAGGTTTTAAGCTTCTTTCTCATGCAGGACAGCATAGTACCTGTGGGATTTGTCCTTTGTATCTTCACAAAATTCAAAACAATACCAGTGAAGAAACACATCACAGATTTGTCAGTATTGCTATATAACTGCTTGTGAAAGGTGCTGACAGCAGCACAGTTCAGCAGCTCTCCGTGCCAGCCGAAGAAGGTTATTATTTGTTTTCATCTGCTAGTACCAATGTAGGCCACGTTTTGGGACCATCAGAGAGAGAACTATGCTTGAAATAACTTTTAGGGTGATTTTAACTCCTTAGCTTTAACACATTAGAACTTAAGCCAGAGTAAAATTTTTTTCTGCATCAAGAAATACTATGATTGGTGAAAACCTGTCTTATTTTACTGTTCCAAACCTACCTTCTGCCAATTTCAGTTCAAGATGAAAAGGAAGAGATTCTCAGCCTGTCCAGGCCACTCTTGGTGCTCCTGAGTATTAATAGTGAGCTCAGTGCCTTCATTTTCTGTGTGAAGTTCAGCCTTTTTTCTACGTGCATCACTTTATATCAGTTTACATTGCATTTCACCTGCCATTTCAGTGCTCAGTCACATAAGTTCATCTTGTTGTTTGTTGCTGATGAACCTTGTCATTACATGGTTGAATTAATTTTAATATCATCAACAGACTTGTTCTTATGGTCTTATCTATATTCATTCCCCTTATTTCTATTTTTTGGTTTCTGTCTTTCATCCACTACCTGTCTGTGAAAGGACCTGTATAGGCAGTAACTCTCTAGTCACTTAACTTCCTTAAAACTTTTGGGAAAGCCATCTTTTTTGAAAACCATCTGGAAATTCTAACAATCTTCTTTTTCCATGTACTTGCTGAGAACTTTGAAGAATTCAGTGGCTTTGGGAGTCAAGCATTCCATAAAAAAAATCACCATGAGTGTTCCTCATATTTATTCATCTGTCCATTTTTTCTATTTTTATGATGGATTTTATTAATTTTCCTGAAAATTATATTTTCTGTTACAGACTGACAGACTATAGATGACAGGCCTATATTAACCCTGACTTCCCAGAAAGTCTCTTGGAAAACTGATGTCACTTTTGCTACCTTCCAATCCTCAGGTACCAGAGCGATTTACATGATGGATTATAGGCTGCTGTTAGTTACACAATAATGAGGAATAAACACCTTCTAAAAATAAAACAAAATGAGTGATTTACAGCTAATGGTGTGTCTAAAGGATTTAGAACTGTTGCTCGACTTTTTCTCAGCTGCACCTGACTGCTTTTGTACTTTATCCACTTAAAACTGAAAGTACTATTCCTCGCAAATTTGCAAAGATAGAAATTTTCTGATTTATTGATTATGACCAGAAACTGTTCTGCATGTAGTACCTGTTAGTATGTCTCCTTTACTACTGGCAAAAGTAACTACAAGAACACAAACCTTAACCAAAATCCTTCCCAAGAATTCCTGCTTAAATTTAATTGGCTATGATGACTCCCTGTTGTTTCCAGACTTGGCATAATTAGGTTCATACTTATTTATAATAAAAAATACATAAATTTCCATTAGAGAGTTGTTTAGTCCTGAACCCTCATCATCTTAAGGGTCTCAAATGAATTTAATGGATTTAACAGAACTGAATATCTCTGATGTAGATACCTGTCATCTATGTCAGTGCTCCTTGATAAACACATCTAAACAATTTTGTTCTCCCATCTCAACAGCAACTGAATTTGTAAGGCAGTTGGACTAGATGACCATTCGAGTGCCCTTCCAACTGAAATATTCTATTCTATTCAACCACTGCCACTCTAGCTTACTTCTAAGAAATTCAAATTTAAATTACGTGCAGAAAACATGCATTAGACATAATGCAATGCTATCGACAAATGTTCATACTAGGCTAGCAACAAAACATTGCTGTTGATAATATATCCACATAAAAGACAACATGATATTTAATATATTGAAAATAGTCTGTAAAATCTCATTTTATTCCAGTTACAAAATTTGTCTCTAATAAAGCTACAATAAATGGCACACGACTGAAACACGAACATATTTTCTTCCAGCCTTGATTTGAGGCAGGTTCTCTATGCTTCACCAAGCAGAGAAAGATGGTTTTTTTCCTTGCATCAGACACAAGCAAGGAGAAGCTTTTGTATATGTCTCCTGACAACATTTCATCTTAATACAATCAGGTCACAGCAGCTACTGCAGAAAATTGCTCGCAGTTTGCTGGCACCATGGGAAACCATCATTACTGACAAGATTGAGAAACCCATCAAAGACAATTCAGGACTCAATCTAACTGTGGCATCCAAGTGCTGCGCTTTTTTATTAGGGCCATTTTCTTGCATCTCTTTAATTCTTATTCATGTCCATTGGTCCTTGGCTCTCATTGCGATTCAATGCAATAAAGGCTTCAGCTCAACTGAATTCAATCTCAGAAGTCATCAAGAACTAAAATTTATGTAGTGCTTTTTGGAAAACCTTATGACAGCCACCAATTCAGGTGAGGAGGTGTAATCTCTTCTTCAAAAGTACTACAAAGATGTTTGCCTGATTCCTTCGCAAAGGAAACCCACCGAGCAGCCTATTCTGTGTCGTGTTGTGATGACAGAAGTCAATTTCTCTGTGGATGTTTGGCAGAAACCAGTTACCACCTGTGTCAGCAACTTTGGTAATAGGTTTGTTTGATTCAAAGTTATCTATCACATGGTAGTTTTTTACAGAAAAAACCATTCTTCCTTCAGGTTCATGATCACTCACTCCAAATCAGACTAAAACCATCGCTGCTTTTAATATAGTGTTCAGAAACAGTCTTTTGAAAACTTAAGACTTGCTGAGCTTGGAAATGTCACACAATAACCAGTAGAAAACAAGAATCAAAAAACATAGGTAATTGTTCTCTTTGAATTTATTCCATAATGGTTGCTACTTTCTTTTTTACCTGCAATCTGATTTTGAATAAGTTTTAGTTTCAATAAGGCTTATATGGTGGAGGACCAGTGCTCTATGGAGTAAATAAGAAAATCTTAATGCTAATCCTGGAGAAAAAATTGTGGGTAAGTTCCAGACTCTTTCCATGCTTCTTCTTTCAAGGTCCCCAGAAGACAATGGCTCCAATTTTTCTGTCATCCAACTAGACCAGCTGTGCCAATCATTCTGTCCTGAGAGTACAGTATTTACACTCCAGAGACCATATTCAATTTTATAATAGGGAGTTATTTATTCAGCACAGAACAGGAAAGTGTTGAGCCTTTTATACCTCACACAATAGAAGAAGCTCAATGAAATAAGGTCCAAAGAATGGGATCTGATAGTTACAGTCTATAGTCTAAAAGCAAACTAATTCTAAGAGTTACTAGGAAGATCAGACTTTTAAAAGGGATATTTCACAGATGGATAAAAACTATAAACTGTGATTAAAATTAGGGACAAGCCCCATTAGAATTCAATCTAGATTCTACAAGTCTTTATTAGGTGAACACCTAGCAATCAAACCAGAAAGGTAAATAAAAACAGTTTTCCTTTAAAGGAAAAACTTGACAATTACATTAGTAATGTTGGTATCTTACGTTCACTTGCGAATTTGCAAAGTAGAATGAGCTTACTTTTGTCCTAACCAATTTTATGTCCAGTTCTCAAATAAGAAATAATGGACTCCATAGGCTACATGTGATGATTCTTTTGTAACTATGAAAAAAAAAAATTTGTTAAACTCCCAAGGTACAAAACTAACTGTTCCTTAATCCAAGGGACAACAGAGTTGTATGAATTTTCCCATTGGAAAGTCCTAGTATTCGCCTTTTAGTGTGAGATGTGTCTTTGTATAGTACTCTATTAATAGAAAAGCACTGACAGAAACTGGTCACAGAGTAGGATGTAGCTAGTTGTGTAACAGTGGCTTTAGATAGCAAATGTACTGCCTATTATGCAAACCCACATTTACACTGCATTTCTGATCATTGCAGCAAATAATGTATCTATAAAATTGCACACGACAAATCTGTACAGACAGTTTCTTCTCTACAAGTCTCTTCCACAATATGGTTCAAAATTCTCACATTCTTTTCTTCAAAACCACTCTATACCACTGGGACATGCACATGTCCTTAATCACAGGAGCTCACACACGCTCAGCCCCATCAGCTATTGCTGGACACAGGAAGATAGCGATATAACCTAAACTATTTGGGCTGGACAAATAACTTATGCAGAAGGTTAACAAAACACTGAAATATATTAGGTAGTTGTGAAGTCATAGCTAAAATTGGGTTGCTTGAGAAACTTTTCCTTATATTGAGAAGATTAACAGAAATGAATGTGCTGTCCTTACATGTTTTTAACTGCTCACTCTTCCTCACAGCAACACAAGCTATGCACGTGCATGACTTTTTTTTCCTCGTTATGTTAATCCTTTCTAGTCAAAACAAAAGCTCTGGAAAAAAATAATCTAAAGAAAACATGTACAGAAAAGTGTTCTGTCCACATATGAAGGAATGAAAGGAAAAATATTTGATTGTGGAAGATATCCTCCATTTTAAGTAAATGGGCATCTTGAGTTCATTCACTTTTCAGGTGTTTATTAAGTAGTTTATTCCCATCTACTACCTGTGAGATCAGAATAACACTATTAATTGAAGCTACTTTTGGTTGTCTTTGTAATTTGGAAAAAAAGATAATAAATGATCACACATACATTTAGTGTACTGAGAGACTGCCACTAAAAGTATTCAACATATCTAGTTGCTCAACTAGGATAAAGGCAGTCTCTCTTTAACACAAATCTAATTAAAAACAGCTTACATGGAGCTTCTCCCGGGTATGCTAAGACAATATGGAAAATATGCATATTTAAAATCCCTGGATTTAAATCTAGCAGAATGAATAATGCAAAAGAATGTAGAAGTACTTTCAATGAAATTTAGAATTTTAATTATTTTTATGTCTTTTGCAGGTAGGGTCTTAGGTTATTTGGGCACATTTAACAATTTTATGCTTGGTTTATAAGACAGATTTTTCTAGCTGGGCCAGAGATTCTGTAGACAACACTCCAATTAAGTAAACTTGCTGATATAATCACAAATACTGTATGATAGAAGAACTGAATCTTTACATAATTCCGCTCATTCTTGGAAGACCTAGGAAGATCTTGTGATGAAGCACGTGCTCCATTAATCAGAAGTGAATGAAAGTGCGCATAAGGGTCTGTCTCTCAAGCACTGTTGTTCAAAGTGATATCTGAACAGCATCTAACACCAGGAAGAAAATGAAATTACAGAAAATAATCTGAGCAGCAAAGATGGAAACTCTGGATATATGAAAGACAGCTGAAAGAGACCTAAATCACAATCTGTCCTTTAAATAATGGGTGCTGGTGAAGAGAAAACATGCAGAGAATAGTCTGATAGTAGCTGATTACTGTGTTCTTGATGTATTTTGGCTGGTAATCATGCAGAGATAGGTAACTGTGCAAGTGCATTGCATACGGCTGAGGAGAGTCGTACTTCATGTAAGACCAACATTTGTTTCAAAACATGCAAGTCTGAACCTTGAGGACAGAAGATAAATTAAACCTTGAAAAATATTTGTGGCTTACCTAAGACTGAAAAACTGTTGGCAACTCTAAGAGGATTAGCTGCAATAAAAGACCAACTCTTGGTCAGACTACAAGGACAGAAATCTCAAAGTGAGATTTCGAAGAGACTTAGAAAGAGTACTTTACAAAGGAATTCTCATTTGCCCAGCAACCCCCACCATGTTGATCAGGTTGTAGTTTGTGACTCCATGAGTGAGATTAAAAATTCAAAGGTATCACAAGGAAGGGCTGGAAGCAAAAAGCAAGTGGAGCTAGTTCAATGTGTATTTAATATTAGCTGAAGCATGCACAAAGTGCCAAAACTGAGATAATGTAACAAGGAAAAGAAATAAAATTGATGCAATTTATATTTAAGAAAGGATACCAATATCCAGAATGAGCTAAATCACAGAAGGAATGATGGCAACACTGTGTCTGTATGACCATACACCAATTGCCTACAATCCACTAGGGACCCAAAATAGACATGTTTGGACTGTTTAATCTTGCCCATTCTTCATTTTCAGAAATGCAGTCAAGAAACAACTCCATTTCAATTTCATAAGCACAAAATGGATATCTTTGCATATGGAGAAGCACCTTAGTCTATGCAGAGGTGTCTGTCTATCTATCATTTAAACTCTGGTGTACCTAACTCCAATTAAATTCCCCAGGCAAATAAAGTTAGCTGATGTGTTTTGAACAAATCACTCACAAATGACTAAGGCAACCTGCACTGACCAGAAAGGGAAGCTCACACTTGGCAGACGAAGCCAAGTCTACCTCGGTGCCCCTACCTTGGGGCAACCAGTAGTTGAGAGCATTTGAAACCCACTGCTCAGGAGTGCCCTGCTCATTTGACAAGAGGCAGAACTGAGAGGGACCTGCCTCGTCTCAGAGCTGGGAAATTGAGAATGGAAGAGGCAAAGGACTGAAGAGAGAATGAGCATGAAAAAGGCTGATATGGTAGCTCTGTTATTATTCAAGGGCCACTGCATACACTTTAAAAATGGTTTTGAGAACAGGAACCAGCTTCCTGAACTCCCAGAGGAGATTGGTCTTCACTGGGCTATATGTTGTATACTTGACATTTAACTTTAAATTTAATAGTCTGCTATTACAGTAGACTGTAATTTGCAATTTTCAACTACAACTTCCTAGGAAGCCATCACAATAACTTTCAGAAGTCTAAGCAGCAGGTTAAAGTGCTCGGTCTGTGATTCTGTGTCTGGTCTGCCTAAGCATTTGATTATATCAGGAATTTATGAATGCTTAAATTACATAGGAAGGAGAGGATAGGTCAAGGTCATACTTCTGTACTTCACATTTCTGATTTTTTACAGAAACAAAATATGCAGGGCAGCTCTCCAAAGTTTTACATGTCATTCAGTTCTGCTGCTGACCTGCTTAAAAGCTTGAACTTTATCCTCATGGAATGACTGAGAAAACAGTGTGAAGCTGCATTTTCCTTGATAGTTCAGACCTCATCAAGAAATGTCCAATTGCTGAGTCAGTAAGTTTTTTAAAAAGCTCCATAATGCAGCTCTAATACTGGATTACTTCCAGTCTACTTTTTTGACCCTCTGTTGAATCCATTGGCATGGATTTTATAAACAAAGCCCTCACTGCCTGCCATTAATCCTTCTGGGTAAGCAAATCAGCAAGTCTTTTAATCACTGGGATTGATACAACCACTCCTAGAAAAGCATCATAAACCATCTGCCAATTTCACAACTATCACTTCCATGAGTGAATGAAAGTACAAGATAAACAGCATGGTACAGAATGCCACAGCTGAACAAAAAATTAGAACCAACACAGGAGAGATGGATTACTGCTTCATTGTACTACGATTCACAGAGCAGTTAAATCTCAACGTATCATTCCTGTTATGGTAGTCTTTGCTCCAAACTGCAAGTCTAAGCACAAACACATTTCTGTGTATTACAAGAACAGAAGAATATAGTCATGTACCTAACAAATATGAACATAATATATGTTTTCACGGGCTACCTTGCTCCCAATGCCTACAATCACACCTGATTTGAAGCAGCACCTCAAAATAAAGACAAGTTTTTGTACCCTTTTCACTCACAAATGTTTCAATTTACATCCTACATAGTTATATAAAACCATAACTGCTCAATGGGATATGAAATACTCCTTCAAAATGACAACAGGCCAACCTCACAGCAGAGTAGTTGCTAAAACTAGGTACAAAACTAAACCCAGGTCAGGTCTCTTTTGACACATTTGAATATGGAGGGTTTCAATGGAGAAAAGGAAAGGTCACAGTCTTCCCTCTGCACATATGGATTGGAATAATTTATCCATTTATTTTCTTTTAACATACCTAATCCTTGAGAACATAATAAAGGAGAAACCCCTCTAAACTACACTGAAACCTGAAATAATTGGGAAAAAAAAAAGAATGTGTCAAACCACCATCACAATTCATAGGAATCAATAATGGCTACAAGCAGAACAAAGGAAAGAGTTTGGAGCTTAGCTCCAAAGTGCTGGCAACAAGTCCTCTAGGGCTCCTTCTGAGTCTCTCTGAACCTTGTAAAAATCAAGCCTTTACAGGGTAAGTTCAAAACTCAGAGAACCAACTATTTAACAATTATAACCAGAAAAAAAGGCCAGCAGTAAATACAAACTGTAAAAATTATAATTGCTCTTTTCCTTCTCAAGGGGCAGAGATCTCCACCTCCAGAGACAGCTGTTGCATCAAAAGTTTAGAAACAGAAGTTGACTGGGCATTAACCCAGATTACAACTGGCAGATATAAACTTGCAGTAGGAAGAGAAGACAGTGAGAAGGCAAAGATTCTCCTGCACTAGTTTGGCTGCTTCTCACCAAGCCCCTGGTACCACCAAAAGGAGCCACTTACCCTCTCATCTGAGCAGGCTCACACCCAGCACTGTCCCTCCTTTCTTAATCTGATGCTCAGCCAATGACAGCTTGTGAAAAGGAGAATAAATAAGGAAGCTGCTGGTGAACAGCTTTGCATGAATGTCAAGAAGGGAGTCAACCTGACCCTGCTGCTTCTGGATGAGTTCCTAAGGCAAAAGCAATCGGTAAAAGGCAGAAGATGAGAAAGACCTGCAGCCCAGCCTTCATCAGGAGCATGTGCATCAGGAGCATGTGGTAGCTTCAGCCACACTCCATGAGGAGCTCCACTGGCTCTGACTTTTCTGGGATTTTCTGAGGCACCGGGTGGACCATGCCCCTCTGAATACTTAGGGAGAGGATGGCCTCCTTTCTGGATCCTCACTTAGAACAGGCATCAGATGAATTCAAAACACAGGTTTCCTCCATAATGCTGAATACAGGATGGCCAGAAACTGCTCTATTCATGATACGATTGCTCAGGACCCTCCACTGCAGCTGTGTCTGAGGCAGAACTAACTGGAGAGGCCAAAACAACTCCTGGGGCTGTTTTTAGGAGTGGTGTGGGGGCCCTTAGACAAAGTGATGTCCTGGGCCTCTTGGCTGTCTGTACTGATATACCCATTGAGAGCACAAGGGCACAAGGAAAGTTCTTACTAAAAAAAAAAACAAACCACAAAATCTTTAAAAGAGAATTTTGTGTTAACTTTTTTTTTTCCTAAAAAGCACCAAATCATTGTTGGCATGATGAAAAAAACTTGGACAGTGCTTTCAAATTTGGTTGGCCAAGTTGTACAAAAATGAAAGCTGCCTGATTAACAAAAACGTCATTAATTAAAATTCTACAATTTGGATCCTTTGGCAATGAACTTAATTGTTTATTTCTGATGTGTAAACATGGACTTATATGTCTTAAGTATCCCACTAAGACAATGCCAGCATGACTATCCAGTATCCAAACAATCTTAATTAAAATTAGTTTATCTAATTCCATTTCTTGAAGAACATTTATTTGCGAAACACATGCAAACCCTAGGCAATTCCTGGAAATTAATGATCAATGAGATAAACAGAGACCACTGTGAAGTGTTAACCTTTCCAGATGACAGCAGTACCACTTTGAGGTAATTTATAGAAGTTTTACTGTCATAAGTTCAGAAATAACCACTTCCTGCTTTATAGCACAAATGTTTTTGAGAAGAGCTACAGTTTTATTTCTTGCAACACTTTCCTAAAGCCTTTGAAAGACCTTCCTGATGTGCTAGGTCTTTCTGAAGCCTTTAAGCTTGGAAATTTTGGCACATGCAGTCTCGATTACAATGTTTAAGGTTCTGGCAGCAGAACCTGCTATTTTAAGCATCACGGGGATATATGCTTTGTTAAACTGGGTCAGCTGGCCTGCTCCTACTGGATTAAAGGCTTCGACACATTCATGGAAGGACCAAGCTATCATCTGGCTGAATGCTTGCTATCATCTCTTGAATCTTAGAAGTCATCATTATTGTTAAATTTTGCAAAATATTTATATAATGAAATCCAGAAAGTTACAGTCTCCTACAAGCAGATGCCCCCAGCTTCCAGAATGGTCCTTCTACTTTCTATATATTCTACCTATTTGACATTTTCTCAGAGCCTTTTATCTTTCATATCCCCCATTCAACCACCATCTCTCATCCTTTCTGCAAAACAATAATGTGGGCCATTTTCATGCTTCATTATTTTAATTTTCAGTTAAAAAAAAAATGAGTACATGTTGCAGAGTTCAAGATCTGAAGCAGAGAAAGGTTAAAGGCCAAATCAGCTAATAGGTGAAAAAAGAGAAGACTGATTACCTTTGTAGACAAGGAGTAAAAATGTATTACTTTCACATTAATACTAAGGCAAAATGTATTGCTTTCACATAAACATTGAGGCATTGTTCTAACAGTGGAATCTAGGCGGTAGAATAAGGTGGTTTGCTCTATAGTGATTGTAACAGTTATACAAATTGCAGAGACATGAACCTTGCTCTACTACTACCCGCATATCAACCAAGTCTTGTCCTCAACCTAGACAAGAGGAAGGGGAGAGAGATACTCAGTGTAGCTTCATGACCTATGCCAGGTTAAATCTGCTCTACCCCTCAAAGAAGCACTCCTGTCCTGCCCACACATCTGCATTCCTGTTTCCCCTCCTTTCTTTGAATCAGCATATAACTTTTGCAAAGGTACTAAAACTCTTGAAAAAAAAAAAATTACACATAACAGTAATTCTGATCTAACTTGAGAAACTAAAATAGCTGGAGGAAGAATATTAATTAAAGAGAGCATATTTGCTGCCTGTTCTGTGTAAAATCCCCACATAGTCCAGGAAGCTAGGAGCAGAACCAGAGTAAGGATATGTAGGCAGCTGTGCAAGACAGCCCACACCTGCAAACAGCATCCTGGTCTATATCCCTTGTGGTCTCGGCACTTAAACTGATCTAAGACCATGATGAATCTATAAAGGGCAGTTCCTCTTTTGTCTGCATTCTCTGACTAGTGTTTCTACCCTCCACCCCCACAGTTATGCACTTAAATTAATTTTAATTAATAAAAATAATTTATTTAAATCAGGCACTTAAATAAAAATAATACATATAGTTTGATATCCCTGTTTCCTGCATTGAACCTCTACAAAACTATGACTAACAATCACTACCTTCACATCTCAAGAGAGTTCTATACCTTTTACTCATGATTACTATTGAATAAAGTTACTTAGATGCTGAAAGAGTTCATAAAACCCAATACAGTTGCTTTGTGAAGTCTGAAGCCCTTTTTTAAGACCATGAAGTGCATTTCCCTAAAGTTACTGTGGATATACTTGAAAAGTACACTGTCTATTTTTATGACAGAGTATTCCATGCCAAAAATAAGGAAGTGAAGATGAAAATTGCTATTAGATTAGAATCACCATAATCAAGGACTCATTACAAATTCAAAGGTACCCTATATGCAGGCATAGATGTATATTTCTTACATTTTACATCTTAAAGACTTGTGAGAGGGTGAATTTTGTATATCAACTCTTAATCCTTTGAAAACTTTCAAACATACCCTTACAGTAATTGTATGACCTTGTAGGTTTGTTCCATTTTATGTTACAGTCATTTGCAATTGAAGATTAGACCGAGTAAAAGAACCATCAGTCAGTGCAATTTTAGAGCATTTTAAAGCATTACATAAGCAAGAGTAAACCTGCTCCTTTCATTATCTGAACATGAATAAAAAGTGACGCTGCGACAGCTGCAGTATACTTCCTTTACCTTCTTCATCAAGGCTTTCTTCTCAGCTTTTCTCCATCACTCATGTACTTCCATAGGCTTTTAAGCAAGCTACTGTAAAAACAAAATTATTTAGTCAGTCCTCTCTTAGATAGACATGCTTCCCACGCAATCTACTGAGTCTGCCCACTAAGTCTATCTAGATACTAATAATGTCCTGCAGTTCTACCGCTCTCGAATGCACTATAATTTCTGGCATCCCAGAAATGAGGAGGCTCAGTCATCTTTGTTAGTCCAGCCAGAGTATCTCCTACTTTGTCACTTCGGATATTTAGATACAATTCCCCAACATGGATGGATAATAGGACTGGGAATAGGTTCCAACACTGCTCTGTCATCACTTATTCTCAAAGCTGTAACTAATACCTTGTCTGGTACTTTTGGCTCACACCAGGTAGTACTGGTGTGATTGGGTAACAGTCTGGTTGTAGCAGAATGCAGGGGCTGTTCTGAATAGGCTGTGTGGATGAGGTTGTGATTTTTTTTGAGGAAAAAAGTTTCCTATATGGGTGTAAACTCTGTTGTGCTACTGGAGCTTGGGGACAAGGAGTGGGGCCTTGCCCATAGACACTGTCCCTGCATAATCTACTTCTCTGCATATTTGCTAAACTCCTGGAGAAACATGGTAAGAAGGCAAATAATTGAGTCTCAGCAATCAAGTTTCTTAACTTCATAATACCTCTTTCTGAGCAAAATACAATGGAGGCATCATACTGAAAGAGCCATAAAAAGAGTATACTCCATTTGCTGATGGGTTTCATTGGGCTATGAAGCTATGCCAGCATATGTGGATCTGGCTAACTATGATTACTTTTCACTGGAGAATTTCAAGACTTTACCTTCTCCATATTGCCTTCCCACAAACACCCACACATACATATACCCCTTTATTTTGTGTAAAGAGTGATTAATAAATGAGCAACTGTCATTGTAATAGGGAAATGTGTCTCAATGGAAGGCCTTTCATTGCACAGTGACCACTTGGAGCCTGTCACTTCAGTAGCTGCCAAGCCATCTATGACACAATTGCTGCTGTAACCCACCTCAAGGGACAGTGAAGATGACACCGCAAAGGAAGGATTCACCGTAGAGCTAAGCCCTTGAAATAATGTGGCAGTTTACCAACCTGACACATTTTATTACTTTTTCATATTACTGAAGGGTTTTGTTCAGAATGTTGTTGTCACGGTTTGAGATGGCCCTCCCGGGAGTTGGGGGCTCAGAGGTGACTGGGTGCCAGGGCAGTGTTCCCTGGAGAGCCAGTCACCACTTGTCTTATTCGCTTCTGCTGAAAAATCATATACACACAGCCACCTGAAGCTGTTGGCAGTTTTTCTGTTGGTGTCTGCTGCGTGTAGGTGTAGAAGGCCGGGGGTGGCTGGGCTCCTTCTTCCCCCCCTCCGGGGGAGAAAGCGGAGCCCTGTGGCCCCCACACACACTCTGCCTAGGCCAGAGTTAGAGACAGCATTGGGGTGAGTGTATGTTTGTGAGGGACGCGACTCACAAACAACTGGTAAGCAAGAAAGAGAGAAGGCAGGCCTTGCGGCCAAGCCCTCTTCCTCCCCCCGCTTTCGCAGTTAAGCTGTGGAGGGGGGCCTTTTTCTTTCCCTCCGCTGTAAAGTGGAGAAAAGGCTCAGCATTTGAAGCGGAGCCAAGTGGACCGGCTGATAACGAAAGAGCTCGGCGCTTGGGAGAAGAATCCCAGGCGAAATTGGAGACGAGCCAAGAGGCTCGGGAGTTGCCCTGCCAAGTTTGATTGGGGGCAGCTGAAAACTGACTTGGAGGAATGAAGATTCCAAACGCCTACTGTGATAAGCTACACAGGAGCGAACCGAGTGAACCGAGGTACAAGACCGAGAGGGAGAGATCACACAGCAGAAATGACACAAGACGAAGGAGAAAGGACTCAGAGCTACCTTCTTGGACTTTGTGAGGAAGGAAGGACTTCCACAAACAGCTGAAGGTTGGTAGGGAGTGTTCAGGGGCCCTGAACACTCCCACGAGAGAGAGACTGCGTTACATATCAGCCTCGAAAGGCTTTTCCTGGACTAGAGTAAAAGGGAGAAGCTTCGAAGGGTCTGACAAAAGTGTAATATATATATATATAGTTGCCTTTAGTTTGTATAGTATTTATTTGTGTAAAATAAATGTAAATACTTTCCCCTTCCCCTATAGAAGCCTCTGGTCTGAAAGTTCTCTCTTTGGTGTTGGGATAAATTGTGGGAAGGGGTGGGGAAGCCTGGAAATTGGATTTTGGATTTCTAATGTGGCTCAAACTGCCACAGTTGTTTTCTTGACCCAGGATTAAAAAGAAAGTATTATGTTTCCTTCATTAACCTTTCTTGATACTACTCCCGAATCATACACATGTAGTTGGTTTTATTAACTGCCTTGCAGATGGGTAGCATATATACTTTTTTTAAAATATAAAATAATAAGATATTCTCTAGAAGAACCGGTAACAAAGAAGAACCCCGTATCAGTCTTATGAGTACAACGGAAGCCAGCAATGCTGTACCCTGGTGTGGTCAGGAACAGCTCTCAAGAATTGGTTTCTATTTTAAAAATTCCTCTCCGTTTCTTTTCTACATTCTTCATCTTCTGTTATACTTCTAAATAAACCCTTATAATCAATACATCATTTCACTCTTGCCTTTGAGAAACCGTATATCAGCTGCAAGGGAAAACACTTGTCAGTGTGCTTAAAATCCTCATTTTAGAGCAGCTAGACCTCTGAAAGTATGCATATACACTAACCTATTAGCATGAGCAAAGAAAAAGACAATATAACTTTCAAAATAAAATCTTCCAAAAAAGTAAATGAAAAATCAAGCTCATACTCGAAGATCTAATTATTAAACTACGTACTGTTACTCAGGTAAAGGCTGTCATGAATTCCCGTATTCAATAAATGAATATAGATTTTAAGGATCAGATGTATATCTTGCCTAGCAAGTACCTGCAGTAATTGAAGATGCTGCTGTTCCACAGTAATATGTTACTGCCTTAGTGCTGGAGGTTACTGCATTGACCTGCATTCTTCAGCTTTAGTGCGAAATCCAGCAGCTTAGCCCAAACCATATTTCCATGACAGTATAAAATAAAACCACTTAACCTTGCACTGGTTAACAAACACTCTCATGACCTGTTGATGCATCTGTCCAGCAGGAGCAGGCAATCGGTAGGTTGTTTCTAAACTTTTGCAGCTGACTGCCGTGTGAAGTGCACTTAAGATTCTAATGGTAAAAAGCAGAAAATTAAATACAAGCTTAAAATTTGTATCCATCATTTTCTCCTTCAAAAAACAGTTTGCTCTCTGGAGCACTTTTTGGTCTAGTTTGCAACTAGGATTGCTCAAAAAGTCTTGCGCTGGTACTTCTGACCTTTCTGCAACTGGCCCAAAATTAATATACAGGTTCAAACCTTCCAATGAGAAAAAAAGCTTCCTTTTCAATACAGTCAGGGTGTGAATTTTATCACTCAGTCTTTTCCTGCAACACGCTCTAAATAAACTAATTTAAACAAGGAAAGTTGACAGTTATGGTTTGCCCTGAGGCAAAAGCCCTAAGGAGTTATGGGCTGCAGAACTAAAGATGTGACAATCTGTACAACGTACATAACTGCAAAACAAAGGGATGGAGTGATATCATCAAGTATCTGAAAACCAAAAAATTAAGCTCCAATTTCTGCATCAGAAGTTATCCGTAGAGTACTACCAGTATACAAAGTTTACGATTGAAGTCAGCACATATCACATTCAGACTGATGCAAACGAAGATGCTTGTAACCATGTTCTGAATTGTCTGAAAAGTAGTTCAGGACATGGTTTTTTAATACTCAGAGTGGAGAAATGTGCTAGTAGCAGGGGACATGAGGAAAAAAATGCCACTTTCAATTATTTATTTGGTGACATCCTACAGTATTACTTGGTTCAGAAATTATTATTGTAAATAACATCTTGTACAAACAATTAACAATCTCCATGCATTTGTAAAATGACAAGTCACGTTCAGGCAGCCCATACTTTGCTTCCCTAACATTTGCATATTACTGTGAAACAAAGACATCCTTACAGTTAGAGCCAAAAGCTCGAAAATTTAGAATGTATGTGTCTGAGGAAGAGAGTGCACAAATGTCTTCACTGGATGTCGTTTGTGTGCAGTATGCACTGAACTTCAGGATGTGATAACCTCAGACACTCTCTAACTGGGTATACTTAGCAGAAAATAGTCTAGATGTAGTTCTATCATATGCTATCCATATGCTTCCTATCTATAACCAAACCATAATTAACTAGTTTCATCATAAAATAAACTTGTGGAATTTGGTGAAATAACACTTTTAGATCATGGCATAACAAAAACTGCCTTCTACTTCTCTTCCTAAGGGGCACAGGAAAATTTCAGTTTTGAACACCACACAGTTGGAAAGTTTCTTATAAGTTTTCTGAGTGCAAAAAATGCATTCCTGTACTGACACTTTATGGTTTTGCATCCTAAATCATCAATGTAACTGTCTTTAGTGAAAAGGTAAAATGATTATAATTACTGATTTACAACTGAGGACAGTGGGATCCTCTATTTCCAAAAGAGACTGCCCTCTTTTTAACGATAATTTATTGAGACGTTAAAAAAACCTAGCATTTTTCAACCCTTTTATGTTGAGCCCTTTAACATCATAAAAGAACCAAACTGACAGTTTCAGCTTCCTGTGCTTCACCAGAACACCTCATCGATAAAAAAAGAGGAAAGGATTTTCTCCAACAAGAGAAAAATCTACAGCAAGTTCTCCTGTTCTTGTCCTAAGTCCAAGGATGTATTATTCAGTAGATACTGTATAGGTGCTCATTACTCTCTTACTGCATTTTAAGAAGTTAAAGTAGCCTCTTGGTTTTCATTACTTTTTTTTCTACCCCTTCCTTTGTCATATCTCTCCATCTTTACTCTCAGTGTATAGAAAACACATTAAATGCAATTACACCCACTCCCGAGTTGTTTGTGCTGTATTTCAAGATTTTGGCATGTGTCTGTTTCTGAAACAGAATCTTGGCACTCTAATTATAGTCACAACCAGGGAATATTACCTTATTTCTTTAAATAAATTAATTCACATTGCCATGTTTTAAGTCAGATGCAAAATGCAGATGTGGTTTCCTAAAGGAATATGGAGTGTTTATATATCTATATATATGTATTAAAAGTATAACTCAATGTTCTTTAGATCTTCATAATACACAAGAAGCAGAAATAACATGAAATCAAATGAGCAGCAAAACCAGTCTTGACAACAGAGACTGTTTTCTTTCCCCTGTCTCTTTATCGAAAACCCAAATCGCAAGCAAACGAACATTTTTTGAGCTTTGAAAACTTAGCTAGCTTTTTCCCATCAGCATTTTCTTTTTCTGTGATCTATAGATCACAGGAAACTCAGACAAAATACAGCTCTTGTGGTCAGACTGATGCAAAACAGAGAAGGTTTCTTTTCAGTTGTGCTGGACTGGTTTGTGGTGTCAATATGTTCAGCAACTGAATGTTCCTTTAGATTTCTGCAAATACATTCAAATTGTTTGAGATTCTTCCAAAAGTAACACTAGGAAAGGAACACTTGCATTCTAGTAAGTGCCACTTTTATTTGCTAACAGCTCCATTCAAAAACTACGAAGAACAAGACCTGTTTAATACGAACCCACAGCCCAGACCACTACACACTTTTCTTATAATAAAGCTATTCCAGAGACCTTAACAGCCTTTTCAATGTGTAACATGACTGACCAAGACCGAGTCAAAGCCTCCTTAATATCTTTAAGGCACTTCTGACCTGCTAGTTCCTACCTCTACTGAGTAAATACCACAGTAAAGCTGAAGAGTTCCTGGAAGTGCAATTTGGGAAGTCATTCATTTATGACTACAGTCTTAAAATTCCTCTTACAGGGCCACATGAGATGTGTGTGGGATACCAGACACAGTCAGTATACTTTAGGCAGTGAGATTTCATGAGAAAATATGTGACTGAACTACATCCCAAACCCGAGATTTGCTAAAGGAACGTCGTGACGCTTTGACATATAGCTGATATATACAGTCAAGTCAGTAACTTTTCAAGATTCTCATTTCAGAGCAGGTGCTAAAACTCTGTGAGTGCCTTCTTTAGTGAGAGCAACTACAAAAATCCACCAAGATCACAGCATGATCCTGTGTACAGAAAAGCTGGGTAATGCACCACCTCATATACAATAGTTCTTCTATTCTATGGATCTACAATTGCAGATTTCTTCTGAATCACATACCATGCTGTAATTTAAATGACCAACTGTCCACACCATATTAATAAAGAAGCAGGGCTAAACTCTCTCAAACTTACTCTACTTCCTTAATTAGCACCAAATCTATTCTCTCTCACTGTTACAATGCATATTAATATTTCATTCATCAACTAATTTATTATAAGACTTTTATTTCAAAAACTGGATTTTGAAAGGAAGATTCACTGTGTTGTTTTCACAGTTCAGGTTTTTGATCATCTGCTAGTCAGGAAGCACAGTAGGAGATGCTTTGTAGCAGGAAGGTAACGAGGGACTTACCAAATCACAGGATTTATCTGTAGTTAGTTGTGTTATCAATAAAACAACAGAGCTCCTGCTAAGGAAGCAGTTTGTCGGGGGCATGTAGCACAGTAGGCACACCATGTCTGTCTTTAAAGGTGACCTGAAAAAAATTATGTTATACTGCTGAGCTGTTTATTATGGGGCCTGTTCTCTTTACAGCAGAAAACATGTCACACTCAAAAATTACTCCAAAATGTTATTACAAAAATCCTTGTTTGAGAAAACCTTTAGGAAGGGCATAACATTACACAAAGAAAGAGGGTCAGTAGACATGCATGGTAATGGTGTAAGCAGACACAATACAAGTTCACACACTGATAGAGGACAAACATTCACCAGGGAATGATATCACTAATCTTTTGCTATGCCTTTTATTGCTTCAGTAGTGAAACATATTAGTAAGGCCTGTTGTGATAGGATGAGGGGTAGTGGCTTCAAAAGAGCCACTGGTAGATAGACTGGTAAAAGACTGGTAGATTTGAGCTGGGTATAAGCAAGAAATTTTTTATGATGAAGGTGGTGAGACACTGGAACAGGTTGCCCAGAGAGGTGGTAGTTGCTTCCCACTGATGTAATATTAGGTGAGATGCCAGTAGCTTTTGTAAACAAAGAATAAAGTATGTAAATAACTACAGTTCATCTATCTTAATTTGCTATCCAATTTTTCATTAGTTTAAATTCATACTAATCTCTTCTTCAGCTGAAGATAAATATCTTCACCATTCAGCCTTTAATTTGCTCACTATTCTACTATTTTCTCCCCTTCAATAGGGATGGAAGTATTAAGTGATTATTAAAGATTAAATACCTTTCATATACATACGTATGTAAAAATAAATCCTCTCTCAATGGTATGGGCAGATAGTCTAAATGGCAGCTAAAGTACGCTACATCCCCAAATGAGGTTTGCACAGCCTAAGTTCCATTTTACATTTTTCCTTTTGCAGAGAGATAATCTCAACACACTGGAGAAAAACAATTTAATTGCCAGAAAATGTAAGGATAAATACAACACGATCTTACCAGGAGCTACAATGCATGACTTTTACTTTGTATTTTTGCAAAAATTTCACCTGTCTTTGAAATGGAAAAATGAAACTGTCTGATGAGAGCATATCCCTCCCAGAATGTGGCTCTCTGCACCAACGTCAGACAGTTATGAAGATGTTTTTCCTTCATTTGAGCATATATTCCTTATGATTTATGACTGCAAAAACCTTTTCAAATTAAGATTTGTTTGATTGTCTGTTTCTATTAAGGGTATCATAATAATGTTTTTCCATTTTCCAAACAAATGTTCTACACAGCCTAGCATCCACCAGACACGCACAAGAATGTGACAATGATTAATTTCTGTTGCTGAATTCTTTATTTCCAATAACTAATTTAAGAAAGTCACTGTTTTTTAATAACTAAAAGGTATAAATTCTACAGGGTATTTTTGCTTAGGTAATTGATAAAACATCTTCATATAATGACTGTAAATTACGACTGCATTATATAAATCTATCTCCTCTGAAGTCTCCTTTAGGACACTGCAGGATAGGCAGCTGCTGTCCACTGAGGTATAAAATTTATGCTATGAAGAACAACACATCATCGCAATGCCAGAAATTCTCTGAAAAAATATAAATAAATTCTTTTTCGGCTTTAATTTTATCTAGATGATAAAGTTCTGATTACATCATATATATAGAAATAATTTATATATATGGTCATTGAGACTCATTGAATATGATCTTCCCATAGTAAATAGTAAAAGCACAATTTGGTTTGGGTTTTTAAAAGCAAATTAGACATAACAATGGAAAATTGCCTGTGGAGAGTAATGGTGCACTGGCAGACAGGAGGACAGGTAACTTAACAGAATTTTCCTAATATCTAAGAATTTCTCAACCTCTGGTCCTTCCTTAGGTAAAACTATAAAGAAACTTAAGCAAAGTAGGAAGTGATTGCAAAAATAAATGGTAAAATAACCCTCCATTCTTAAAGTAAGCTCGTGAATTCCTTGCTTCCACAGAATGCTTTCTTAAAGTTGAAGCCCACATTAGAAGATTAGGAAATTTTCTTGTGTAGTACCATATGTCATGCATGCTTAAAATGCTTCAACGTTTAGAAAACAATTTGGTTCTGTGATTTTTCTAGGCATGACCGAGTATTTTTGAAAAAGTTATGTGAAGTTTTTCCAGGAAGTGATGAATCCAAGCCATAGTACAGATGGGTAATCAGACTTGTTATGAGAGAAGTTAATAGTTTGGTTCCACTGTTTCATTCATCTGTAAACCACTAAATCCTCCAGAAATTATTTTTCAGCAGTCAAAAGATGCTGATGTTTCATCAGGTTTTAATATCCATAGATTTATATTAAATTTTATAGCACATTACAGAAAATTATAGTCCAAATATTTCTGTTTATAAAGGTCAAGATAACTTCCCATGCAAACATAAGCCTGAAAGAAAAACACATTGAACAGAAACCCACTCCTCTAAAATATGTTCTCCAATATTGTCTGTTAAGAACAACATCTCTGGGCATTTGACCAGACTACAGAGGGGAGTAAAGAAAGATTCTTTAGATACTCAACAGATGTTCCTTATTGTGTATTTTACGGGGACTCAAAGTTTACAGTATTTCAGTAATGCATATAATCGTAAGTATTGTATCTACACAGTGTGAAGGCAGGGTCATCATTTATTCATGATGCACCATCTTAAGTTATATCGCAGCTATCCTTTATAGTTGCACAGAAACAACAGGAACTAAGGAAGATACAAGGACACTGCCACAATACTTTTATCATACCATACTTAAACACCTAATTTATACTGGTGAATAAAATCTCTCCAAACTTTCTATCCAAGTAACCTTATATCACTTCTATGCATGCTACTACTTGTCATTTTTTTGTCTGTACAGGATTTTATTGTTTATCAAAATACCCACTAAGAAGCTTCTACAAAACAGCTCCTCCTGGACAATACACAGGACAGCAGAGTCCTTGTGTGTGAATATGCAACTGAATTTTAACAGCCTTGGAAAAGACAACAGAGGATGGGTCAAGGACTCCTAGTCTATAGGTCAGTACACAAAAATATTATCTGCCAAACACATAAGTGCTTCTCAGACTTACTCTTAAGCATTACTGTGTTAGTAAAATTTAACAAGAAGAAAGAGAATTCAGCTGATGCTGTGAGAAGGAAATTATTATATTTTAGCATTCTGTCCTTTTGGCAATTATCATGGGAATTATTCAGTGCCAGTCAGTCATGTCTTTCAGGGACTGAAAGTCTTCTTGGATGTGACAAAGGCATTGTGTTACATCATTTTTATACTGTAAAGCAATTTACCAGGCATGGAGCAGGGTAGTAAAAGAAAATTACAGTAATTCTCAAATTGACCAGGATGAATGTGCTCTTACCTTAAGTACACACTGAGTATCACTGAAAGGAGAGGTCTGAATTCCAAACAAACCTTGACACGCCTCAGCCTGCAGCTGAACACACACTCCTTCCTCTTCAGTCTTTCTCAAAGGTGCTATGCTGGAGTTACCACAGGCTAGATGCTTTGCTGGGGTCAGTTTTGTCTTACTCCAACAGGGCTATTATGTTGGAAAATTATAGTTTTCAAATTGCTGCAAGTATAAACACCACCTTGTTTTTGCAAATAATAATATAATTAGAGGCTATTATAAAATAATCAACTCTGAACCATAATTTTGCATGTTTTCACTAAAAATGCAGAGAGTATAATTTTTAAGTACTGTCATTATTTTCTTCTATCATTCAAGCAACATTTCATGGAAATGTTTCACCCAAAGATTCAGAAAGACCTTGAACAGTTACAAAGTCATCCATGAACTAACAGTTCTTGTATGTACCTTAAGATTTTACAAAGGAAATGTGCTAAAAGCCTTGAAAATGACATAGATGGTATTTCATGTCAGTATGTTATGAGAAGTAAAAATTAAAAAAGAAAAAAAGGAAAAAAAAGAAAACCCTTATAGGCTAAGGAGTAATTTTAGGGGAGTAGCAAGGCTACTTATGCTGGTAATAGACATCTTTTAACAGTTTCTCAAGGGCAAAAGCTCTGGGTTGACAGTGGACAAAACTATATGAGTATATCATATTATACAAAGGATCTAAATCAGTAAAAACTTTATGACATGCCAATCTTTAAAATATGTAAATGTATGCCATATTTTACTTTTGCTTACAGGAATTTACTTGAGAAAGGATGTTCCACTGCCACACCTTCCTTTCTTGTTTAATCCAGTACTGAAAATTCATGGAAGATACGTACTTAGTCCAAATCCAAGGAGTTAACTGGAATGAAACTTCAGGTCTGATAGATAGGCGTCTACAGCTGAGGAATGAAGCAGCTACACAAAATATCATATGGAAGGAAATATTATCAAAATATGAAGTTTCATACAATCATTAGAAAGTAGCAAATTCTGAATCCTTCACTTTCTAGGAAAGCCTAACAAAGTTACTCAAGCATCCTATAATTCGCATCTATAACTTAAATCTAAATTTAAATATAATATGCATTTTCCTTAAAATTGCATCAAGTTCAGAATAGCAAAGCAGTCCAGAAAAGTACTTCCCCCACTGATAAGCCCTAAGTCTTCTGGTTTTAAGTGAGAATTGAACAGATGACAACAATAGTCTCAGAAACTGACAGCCTAAGGCAGATCTCCCCGGGAAATAATAGCCACAGCTTTTCCTCGTGCTGACAAGCAGCCAAAAGAATAGAAAAAAGAGTCACTGTGAATAACTGGAAATGGATTTGAGACTTAAAGGAGAGATAACTTAAATATTTGTACATTTTATACTTACAAAGATACTTCACGCATTGAAAAAAATCTAAGAATACATAAGCAAAACTACAGAAGGTGGATTTGAGAAATATGACATTGAAAACTCTTAGGTTTGAAGAGAGTTTTGCCATTAGTTTCAATAGAACTAAAAATTTTATTGAAATAAATTTATAAATATTCCCCTTAAATTTTAAAATCAAAGGTACATCACAGCCTAACAGGTTTCCATCTCTTTTTAATAGCAATACCTGGCAGCAGCACGAACAGGATGTTTTGCTACAACACTAGGCTTGATTTATTTATTAATAAATTAACTGTTCCACAAGTATCTTGTGTTGTGACCAAAAAAAGCCTGACCTCTTGCCTACTTCTGACAACGAATTTCCTGTAAAATTTAGATAAAACAGAAGACATGAAGTTTTCCATGTCAGCACACTAGGCTACTAAAGCAGTGAGCTTGCTGTTCACCATCCATGCAATGGCTCCCTACATATAGCACAGGGCAACTTTGAAGCTGATAACACAGCTGAGTCTGCCTAATCCTGGTATAGCAAGATGAGTTCTTAGAATATTTTGATTTGTATGTCTGATGGCAGCAAACATGGAGGGGTTATCAGAGGAGCGAAATAAAATGCCGTGTGAGGCTACTATAGTGCACTGACCTTCCACATGGCAGTAAAAACTGATTTTAATGCCTTACTGTGCTTTTTCAGGGAGCATTTCATAACCAGTGATTTGATTTTAAAATATTAACACTTTATGCATTTATGATGTACATATATTATTTAATATTATTGATTTAAGTAAAAGCCTGGACAAAAGTTAAGTTCTTAGTACAGTTAGACACTTGGTTGTTGACACATTCCAATCTATGGCCACACAGAAAGAACTAAGCATGCAGCAAACAACACACCCTCTCTTATTTTCTCCTGAAAAGGACATCACAGCATGACATGGTGCATGCACACAGTGACATGTCTGCTATTATCCTGTTCCTTTTGCATGTTATGCCCTTTCTCTGCCTTGCTTTATTTGATCAAAAGTGCAAGCTCTGAATGGACCTTCCACCAAAGTGTTTGCAATAAAGCTTTGGATAAGACCACTGCACTATTTCCACGCTTGGTTTGACCTTAAACACAACTGTCTTAATGTGTATCCACATATTCCAACACAACTTGCCACAATCTTTTGTCTTTTCTTCTTCAGAATCATTACAGTTGAGCTGTTTGTTAAGCTATTCTTATATACAATGTGGAAAAATTTGTGTTTCATTTCCTGCACTTTCCCCTTATTTTCCTCCTTTTTTTCATGTCTTTCATGTTATTAGAAATCTTTCTTCATTATAACCATATTATTTCCTTTTCTTCTTATTTTCCTTTGCTATGCAGTTCTTTACTGATCCCAACTACCGTTATTTCCCTATGTTGCAGTTGCTGGGCCTATGACTAAACCTATTTCTATCTCCCTCTGTGTTTTTCCTGAATATCCCTGTTGTCATCCAGCATAGTCCAGCTCCTCCCTTTCTTCCATCAGTATTTCTATCTAACACTCTGAAAATATGATTCCACTTTCACATTATCATGTATTTCTCCTACTTTTTGGTTCTCCTAAATCTAAACCAGACATCTCTAGCAAACTTAAAAATAATCCCTAAATTTCATGCTTGAACTTATACCTGCACTTACCATGGGCTAGAATCTAACTCTTTTCCTTATATGATTCCCATGATGGCTACATAGCCAAAGAAGAAATGTACCCCAGCAGTCCCTCAGGGGAAGTGCAGGAGAGAAGGCTGAAGAGTCCTTCTCTCACCATTCTATGCTACAGCACATTCTGGGATATCCCATGATGGGCACAGATAATTAAAGCAACAGACAATTCAGCAGGACAAAACGGGGAGCAAATAAAGTAGTGTGAACATTACTTAGCAGGCATTACTGAGTGATGGATAAAGTATTTTGGGATACAGAAGGAAAACAAAAAGGGGACACCCTCTCGTGTACACAAAGAATTTATTTGAATATAAAAGTGTCTTCTTCCAGTTGTGAAACATGAAATTACACTAATGGACAAGAGCACACCCTTTGTTTTCAAAATAAAGGAAGAAAAAGAGCTTTCACTTCTGTTTCTGCTTTTAGTGCACTGACGATCGCTGACATAATCTGGAAAAGGACAACTTATGAGGGCAGTGTCCTGATATATTTTAACTGCTGTTCTCATGTTGCTGATGAGAATAATTTCCCAGAGATACAGTAGGAGATATTTTCAGAATTGAGTAAGATGCTGCTGCCCACACAATTATCACTCCTGATTCAGAGCATGAACAGAGTTCCTTGGGATAAGGTCAGAGAAAACAAAACATTCCCAGAGTTCACCTTGTGGCCTGGCAGAGAGTTAAAACTTGCTACGCTTACCGTAAGGACTTTATAACTGTCATTTAATATCTTCCATAGTTCAGTTTCTACAACAGAAAGTAAAAACACCAAGTTGAAGGATAAATCTGTGTTTTTACAGGCTTTTCAGTTCAAAAATTGTTTTTAATACTTTGAGAAATGCATACTTATCTATGGGAAATATGCATCTTTCCTCTCATCTCCCTTCTAATATATAATTGAGGAATTAGCATGTTTCTGCTACTAAATCTTTTAAGCACAGGTGAAAAAAACACCTTCGAATGCTATAATACAGCACATGTCTACAAGGCACTGTAGGCTTAAAACACATGACAAACCAAGAAGAAGGAAATTTGGGATTGGATTTTCCTTATTTTTCTTTGTCTTATTCAAAGGACAAGCATAGTATTATTTACAGGCTGGGACATCTGACTTAATTTCATTTCTTGTTGGCTAGAAAGAACAAATTGCTTCATTTCTTTTTCAGCAACCTAGAATTTGATTCACAAATCATAGAACAGCTGCAGCACATTCAAGGATAAACCTTCAGCTTCTAAAGTAAGGTCTAAAAATGTAATGAGTCTTTCCTTGTAATGAATTTATATTCTCAGGTCTTAATAATTAGCACCACCACAAGTGACTATAGAATGCACAGTTGTGTAAAATAAGAACTTTAAGAGTCTAGTTCAAAATAGAGCTGATCCATGATACAGTCTGTGCATATGACTAGGAGAAAACAAGCATGAAAAAAATAATAAAAAAAAACAAAAGTGAGAAAAAATTTAAAAAAAATGTGTATCCAGAAAAGATATGCATCCTAGTGAGCACCAGCAATAACATTCATATGTTATTGCAAAATATGTAAAATATTTATTATATAATAACATGTTGCATAGTCAACTTAATAGATAGTTTTTTCGTTTTTTTTCATTCATGTGTCATGTTATTTGCATATGATATTAATAAATTTTTTTTACAAAATCAACTTTTTTTAAGGACCCCCAGGAAGAAGTCAGATGTAAAGTCTGAGACCTTGAGCAATGGCTACCTCACTTTTGGATATTAGCTTTTGAATAGATTTTACAGCCAAAAAATTCAGGTTTTTTTCTGCATTTTTGTGTTAAGGGTCCTTGTCTCTCTGCCTCGCGTCAGATTTAGGGAATTATGCAACTACCTGGAAAGTTAGTTCAGTTGGCTTATTCTGTGAAAAAGTAACTCTGCCAGCACTGAAAAAGCAGAAGGAAAGTTTTCTGATGGTTTAACAAAATATATTGACTCACCTTCACTTGATCCAATGCAAAGTAGAGAAGTGGGAACATGGTGCTGCAGAGAGTGCACAGATTGTTCCTTTAAGTAGCCACTTGCCACAGGATCAGCTTTGCATCCTTCACATGTCCCTCCTGTATGGACTATTCCCTAAATTTTACCATCCAATATCTCTTCCTTGGCTGCATCCAAGGAGTCCTTTCTACTCCTTTTTCTGGGGAAGGTGAGATTGTGCCCAATGACTTCATTGTGCTTACAGCACTCTGTCAACAGATGAGTTTTACTAATGCTGTTGTAAGTATGTTATCAAAAAAGTTGTGATACCTCTCCCAAGTTATCCATGATTATATATCTTTGCAATTTATCCTTTGATAAGTTCTTAAACTGTATCTTAGGAGACAAACTAAGTGTGGAAAGCACCTGACGAAGACTGCCTCATAAATTTAGAGAGGCACCATTATTAAAAGAAGTCTTCTGAAATACTTCTTGCTTTCTACTGACTTACACTGAAAAAATTAGAGGTACAAAAGGCAACCATGTACTCTAGTTCCACTGAGAGAGGCTTTGGAGCAAGAGGTTCATTTAAGAAAACATTCTTCAAAAAAAATTCACAATTCAGCGAGTCTTAGACATCCAAGGCCTATAGGGCTCCTGAAGAATACAGGACACCAAGAATAGATGAACTGCTGATGTAAGGAAAATGTCTCCTTTATCATCTTCTGAAAATGGCTCAATGTAATGCCTATTTCTATGAGACTGGTGACAGAGAAGTGACTGGAGAGAGCACTCTAGTTTCTTTTCAAATAGAGAGCTAAATCAGAGCCAAATCATCCACTCTGTATCTGCAGAGTGCCATTACCTTATACTGTTTCAAGTGGAATTGGAACTGTCATATATCTTAATTTTCATATATTTAATGAAGTTTAGTAGTGCAAACTTCATCACAGAAGTAATTCATAAGCCTGGCCAACATCCTGAGCAGCTTCAGCCATGGTATGTGATTTTTGAGGTTGTCCTGGCAGGGCCAGATGGACTCTATGGTCCTTGTGGGGCCCTTGCAACTCAAGATATTCTATGATGCTCAGTGCTGAGGTATGTGGCCTAACAAGAGATGACCTGTGCTAACACCAAACCTGTGGAAATCATAGCTGTCTGTGTCTGAGATGCTGCAGAGGAAAACACACTAGAGGCAAGATAACCATTGAGAAAAAGAAAATACTCATGCTTACAGGCACAGGTCTTGGAATAATGAGCCTAGGATCAAGAACAACCCTTGACAACAGCAAACTTGAAGTTTTTACTGGCTTCTCAGAAACAGAGAGATCCTCTAGCAGTGATAAATTAATTGTTCAACTGTGTCCAGAGCTGATGAAGCCACAAGAGTATTTGCAAGCTGAAGAACTTGGCAGGCAGGCCCAAAACGCAGGGGACTAGGGATCTGCCACAGTAACTAAAGTAGTCTCTTGAAAAGGGCAGGTAGAAGGGAGAAGCTAGGTATACATATAAATATGAAGTCACTTCCCTCCCTTCCAAAATACCAAATTTATAGAATTTCAAAGAATAGGAGAAATAAAATTCAACCACAAAACGATAATGCAACTGTCCTTCACATAGGAAAGCTCTGTCATAGAAGAGACAGAGCATGTGGCCAGAATTTGGTCTCACGCTAAGCTTGCCTTGTTGGTCTTTTGTTGTCATCAACAATAATTTCTTCACTATGATGTACTCTTACAGTCCGTGTGAACTTTCACGTGAGAAGAGACAGGCATTTGAAGAACAAATACATTTACAAGTCAACTACACAAATTAGCACAACTGAAATGTAGTGACTAATTCTCTTTGAAGTTCTCTCTCTTGAATGTATATTTCACTACAAACACTACTGTAGTCTCATAATTGATTTGTTTTCTCAGCTCTGGTTACTATATCCTGACACTGATTTAACAGTTACTTCAAGGGAGTGTTTTATGATGATCTTAAAATATTTTGTAGTCTCTGCTACAGGTCTACTTCTAATTCTGCTGTACTTGCATAACTTCCTCTCCTGAGCTGATCAAATGCCTCCAGCTCCTCTTTTGTTGCTTAGGTAACTGCCAGTAAAAGTCCCATTTGGGACTAGACTGCCTTCTTCTATGTGTACTCAGCCCAATGCAAATGAAACCCTAGACCACGTACAGTACTGAAGAACATCTCAGAGAACTGTTAATGAGAAAGCCCTCTGGATTTGGCTATGTGATTATACCAGCACCTGCAGTCACTGAGGTAGCAGATGAGACTACAGGATAGTGCATATGAGGACAGCCCATTTTTTTTCAGGATCTTTCCAAGACACTGTATCTTGTCACAATGCCTAGCCAGGACTATCTTATCAGAGATTCTGCAGCCAGTACACAATTGCATTTGCTCAGAGGAAGTAATTTGCAAACAGAAAGGAAGGTTTTACATAAGCAGGGGTTATCTTATGCCAGGAATTTTCAACTATAGCAGCATCCATGGCCACAACACGTACAGTAGTACCCAAAACAAATCTAGTCTCATGTGCATCAGTTACACATTAATCAAATATAGAATTTTTGTAGACATTCATTCAAAGAAGAAACAATACAAGAATTGGGCTGCCCATATAAATAGAGTACCAGAAACATCAGTCACTGGTTATTAATCCTCTAATAAATAATTCATACTTTCTTCAAAACAAGATGTAATTAAAATAGCCCCAAAATGTGAAAGTGGAACAACAAAAATCTTCAAGTATAAAATAAAAAGCTATTAAAAATATTAGGATTGAATAAGAAATAATAATATTTGTTCAAAGAATACCACAGGTCTGCCACAATGCTTCCATAGACATTAGCATTAATGCATGTATATACTGCATATTCTGACCTTTAAATTTAAACTACCTAAGTCATTGCTGATTGTATAATGTCCACAAGGTGCTCCTTTTCTCATTCTACTACTTTCCTCAAATTTAAAGGAGAGGAAAACTAAAAAAAAAGGAAGAAGGAGTTAGACTTGGGAATTCTGGGTTTTCCTCTATAGTTCCTTCCAAGCTCATTTTTTAGTATTTGCATTTTGGATATTTTAGATATGTAATTTCAGCAGACCTCCTGCATGCAATAAAAAAATTATGGAAAGGAGAACAAACAACACAAAAAGCAGAGCTATACACAATACTTAAGGAAAGAACAAACATTGTATCATGCTAAATATTAGTGTGAACCTACATAGAAAAAAAACCCAAGTAATTTTCCATTGTATCAAAGAAAGTATCTACTTTCTCTACAAAAATTATTTTTATTCAGAACGATCTCTCCTAAATAAAGTCACAACTTTGTAACAAATCACACAAAATTTCTACAGGAAATCTTTCTTCGACCAGTTCTACAATTACATAATCAGTACTGCTCTGGAACCACAACAGAGACTACCTATATCTCCAACAGTTTGAAAGGGCACTGCTGTCATTTCCCTCATACCTCAAACCAGAAACACTAGCTGAGTGCTGCAGGTAATAGTTAGATAAAACATGGGATGGTTTTCCTGTTGCTGTCAAAGTACTACAGTGCTGAGGTTGTGGGTTTAAGAAGGCAGTATTTAACTATGAAGGAGGTGAGTGTGATGGAATAATATGACTAAATAAAGTATACGTTGTGGGTTTTTTTATTGATTTTGAAAGCCCACAATATTCAGCAGAGGAACCACATACATACAGAGAGAAAATTCTGTTCATAAGAAATGTTAATGCATCTTATTACCGTGACAGTGCAATAGCATGTCTTTGATATTATTAAATTCACAGCTTTGATAAACAGCCTATGAATTACCTCTTGAAGGGAGCTGCATAATAATACCTGAAGCGTAAAGAGAGGAAATGGAGTTTAATTAAGTGTTGCCCAGCTAAATCACACAGAGAAGAGCATAGGGAGGTAGGAAATATACTGAGGACTTCAGCTCTGCATGGAGGTGGTAAGATAGAGTGGCCAGGCAGAAGTTTGTATCTGAAAATATACTTAAGCTATAGTGGGTTACACATCATCAGTTTCCGATGAACAAAAGCTCCCATTCTTGTTCCTCCCTTTCCACATGCAACATTCATTTTCTCCCTCTTGCATACAAAGGAGAAAAGCAGTATCATAAAACAAGGGAAAATTAGTAAGGATTAACTGCATTAATAATAATTAATATTTAATATTGAAAAAAAAATAAAAAGCTGTAGTGCAATGTGCATTTAGTAGCCCAGCAGGAAGGTCTTGGGGAAATAAAGAAGAATACATAAAGACAGATGGAAAAAAATGTGCCAGTCTTATACTGGGGTTGGAAAGCGATAGTACTCAAACATCTTTTGCAGAATTGACAGATGTTTTAAATTAAATGGTCAGGATTGGCATGATGCTAAATTCTAGCATCATCCACAGTTTTCCTTAGGTATCACAATTAATACTGCAAGAGTACCACCTATGATCTAGAACTATATAGCTTAACACTAAAATAAAAACCAAAGTACCCTATTTTGTACAATATTTTGTACAAAGTACAATATTTTTTAAAGTATAAATCTTTGGAAAGTATACAAATTTTTTTAATTTTTTAAGAGTGCAACTTCTGTAGGAACAGGTAGATTCTCCAGAAATATGTTGCAACATGCTCCAGTACTTCCTGATGTCCCACAGGTTACAATGAGCCTGTATTCAATTTTGTCTCACTACTAATAATCCTTGACTGACACCATTTCATAGAATATTATAATATCTCAAATTGGAAGGGACCCATAAGAATCATGAAGACAACTCCCTGCTCCTTGCCAAGCTATCTGAAAATAATTCATACGACTAAAAGCATCTGGATGATGCTCTTAGTCATATGGTTCAGTTCCATTGCCCTAACTAAATAAATGAACTTTCAGAAGCAGACAACACTTTAACAGTCTCCTAAATTTAGTGTCATTTTCTAAAATTACTTGTATAAACAATCATTCAGTCATTTGATATGATATACATTTCTAGGCTTTTATGACTGTGAGAAATAACTCCAGCTCTTGTTTTTCTCTGATTCCTAAATTAAAACGTGCCTTCAACAAATATAAGTATACATACAATGCCTAACAGTTGGAAAGTGGAGTCCAGACACAAATTTATAGGGACTGGCTTCGTAGAAAGACCATCCCAATTGCAGTGCACACTAATAATCCCAACAAGTTTGCACTGAAGTCAAGGACTCCGAAGCAATGCACTTGCCCTTTAGAAACAAGCACCGGCAGATACTGTAACAACTCTTGCAGTTTTGCCTTGGCCTAATCAATGAATAAAGGCTCTTTAAAGTGCTTCATGCAACATAATCCCACAGAAATATTTCGTCAGAGAAATTTCATGCTTCTCGAGAAAATCGTTTAGCCAAATATTAACCTAAAGCTCCACGAAAGCAACTGCTCTTGCTTCTGTAGTGATACTCTCTTAACTAGAGATTGAGCAGTCAAAACAGAAAAGAAGTTGAGCAGCAAATTGCCTGTGCTAATAATAGAGACAAAGCATCATCTACTAATTAACACACCAACAATTGAATATTGATTAGAGTTTGTCACTTTCAAAATAGTTGAACCCATCTTGCTTCTAACAGCCAAGAGTGTTAAAGATCTGTAACAAATAAAGGATCTTCAATTCAGCAATGCTTTGTCAGCTTTTCTATTGTGTTCTGTACACTGAAAGCCACATTCAAAATATTTCCTCCTATTTGATAATTTCCCCTATTTTTTGGTTCCCAAAGAGAAAACACCTGGGATATCCTGAGGGCATAAAATTTATGCATACCACCTTTTTCCCCATGTACAAAAGTAGATCCAAGTACAAAGGATTTAAGAGAATCCAGACCTGATAATACTACTAAATGTTATGTTGTTTACTGGAAATTTAGGATAAAAATATAAGGGTTGCACAGCAGCAATTAAAGTTCAATAACACAAAACAGAAGAGTTTTTTCTGTTGGATTTTTATTCCCCCACCAGTTTAAGTTTTTTGGGGATTTTTTTCGAGTCTGAATTTTCAAAGAGATGGCTAAAATATAAATTGTGCATCTATCAAAAGCTTCGAGGTGATTCCATCGTAAAATCAAATCCTGAAAAATAGCAGTACTTGAGATAAACTGGAAAAATAATGTCTGGGAAGGTGTCTGGATTGTTAGCACTAGTGACAAGAGTATAATACTGCTCCTTGCCCAGAAACAAAAAGGCCATTGATCTTCCAATATTTTCTTATTGGGAGCGAGAGTAATGTAAAGAGATGACACCAAAACCCAAGCCAAAACAGGAGAACTGAAAGTAAGTGGAATACTGTTAAAAAATATTTCCTTTGAGTGATTTTAGTTCTTCATGAGTGTCCTCAGTTTCACATGTATGTAGTACTTAACAGTTAATGCCTCACAAAACATAAGATTAATTATAAAACAGTTGCTTAAAAATAGTAAGTGACCTTTCCATGTTCCACCTGGTTTTCACCATTTCATGTTTACAAGAGAGGTTACTTTATAAGTTAAAAATTTACAAGTGAGAAAGTAGCTATGTCATATATATACACGCACATGTGACCTGCCAAGATATTTTTTAAGGATGGATATTAATTTAATATTAATTTTAATTTATAAAAATGGAGTTTTTTCTACATCAGGGATTCAAAAAATTCATTTATTAACACAAAAAAAAGTCTTCCTGATTCCACGATCTTGTACTTAACAAAACAATTTTGTGATGTTTGCTGAAGTTCAGGGAACTGGATAACTGCAACTGCCTGTTCTAAAAGTGACTTCTCAGTTCTATATTCTCCCGAAAGAAGTGCAAGAGTTTAACCGAACCATAAAGTAGCAGAACCAATTTCTATGGTTGAACAGCAATTTTAGGGGGAAAAAAAAGATGTGTTACTGTTCAAATAAAGAAAGAAATGTATTTTACCTTGTTTAACTGATGGGGCAGTCTATAGGTATTCCTTTGCTATTCCACATTTCTTACAATATAGAAGTGAAGGGCCCTCTGCAACTTATGGAGCAGCTGGAGAGAAATGGTGACACATATCCATCAAATACCCCTTTCTTCCCACCCAGAAGGATTCTTCTGTGGTTGGACAAATACCTCTTTTTCCTCTCTAGAAGGCTTCTTTTGTGCTTGGATTTTGAGGGAGAATATTCTGGATGGAAAAGTCAATTTTTCATTAAAAGTCACTGAAGCTTATCTTTAAATTGATGCCAAAAATGGTTCTTGCACTGCACGCTTTTGTGTCTGGATTCATCATATAGGGAATTTTTAAAGCAAATTCCACACCTCCTGCAAAGCATGGTTTAAAACAGAAGCTCCAACACAACATTAGCAATGGCCATGCTATGATAAGAGAGAAGAGAATACAATAATTGTTATGGTTTGCTGAGCTTCACCTGGAGGACCTGGTGACTAAACAGATTACTTGCTGACTTTTCACCTCTGGGATTCCAGCCCTGAACTGGAGTGACTGAAAATCATTCTGATCAGTCAAGTGAAAAAGGACTAAAACGAAATTAGACTGGTGGTTTCAGATCAGTTCTCTCAGTGCTGTACTTCCAAATCACAAAACCACAGCACGTTGAATGCTGCTGGCAGGGGAGAAAGTGAGAGGCTTTGAGGCTTAATGAGCATGAATCCAGCTGGCTACCCAGCTCGCAAACACCTTGACATAGACTATAGCCACCCCATACAAATAGGCACAAAGTAGAATAAATGACTGTGGATTACCATACAAATTAAGCAGGAGCAATCCCTTGCGAATGTGTATTGAAATTTCTGCATTGCATATCCCAATAATATAATTGTTAATCATATTAGATTAACTCTGACAGCCAGATGATACTTTAGTAAATGTTTAAACCAAGCCTGTAATAGTATTTGAATATTTCTATTTTAAAAAAATCATTTCTATTTTTATTGTACTCACAAACACTAAATAACCCCAGCATATCCCATGACCTATGTGTACAAGAATTATTTCAACTTAAAACTGGGAAAACTGGGAACAAAGAGATTGAATTACTTTATTCATAGATTTTTAAGGCCAGAAAAGGACAATGTGATCATCTAATCTGATATTACACTTCCCATCATCTCTGTACAAAGCTGGACAGTGAGAATCAATCAAGAGAACTGCTGTTATCATGCAGGAATTCAAGATTTCAAATCCAAAGCTCCATTTCCTGTTAATTTATAGAACTAGGCATAGAAATTTGCCTGGAAGCCAGTGTTTTACTGCAATAAAAGTCTTGCCCTTTGCTGCTGTCTTTAGCTGTAGCTCAGCCAGCAAAGACAGACAAAATCCTGCATCCTAAAATGAGACAACTTAAATGGGAAAGAGAGCTGGCATATATGAAACATGTACAGAAAGTACTCCATTAAATTATTGGTTGGAACCAGTCAGAAGAAAGACCTCTGTCATAGTTTGAATAATTCAGGGTTAGTTTTTTTTCTTTGGTTATTTTTAACTTGTCTAGAATCATGTAAGATAGCTTCTTTATGGCAGAACCTGCAGAAAATCCTCATTTGCTATGTGAATGAGTGACAGTGTAGGTATAGCAGAAATCGTGTTTTCAAAAAGAAGTCTCCTCAAGAATGTTGCCTGTAAAAATGAACGTTTTTATTTATGAAGTTATTATTTGGGGTCATCTAGCACATTGTCATGATTTTCATTAAATGAAAAATCAATTGGGAAAAAAACAGACCCTGTGAATTTCTCTAGGGCATCAAGCATCATTCCTCACTCTACAATGATGTTGGTTTTACACCTCAGAGCTTTTTTAATTCTCACATCAGAGCAACAAACAGAACAGGAGTTCTTATAAAGGAGCCACAGTGGTGCAACTTCTGTTTACAGAAGTCTCTGACATTATTCTCCTCCCCTACCAGCAATCTTCCATGCTCTGTTTAATGACATTACAGAATCACATAGGGAATATTAGCAAATATTCAACATTAGACTGCTGTGAAAATGCATGAGAAAAAAACAGAAGTAGAAACATCCTGTGTATGAGGAGGATTTTCAAATATGGTGGAGGATTTTCACTGCAGAAGGCTTGATTAGCTAGATATGATTGCAATCACTAACTCTCTTCTTTAGGGTCATATGTCTGCTCAGATGCCCAGGAAATTCCAATTACAAAGCAAATGGGCTATGTGTGCTCCACAACTGTTTCACTAATGTAATACTGAAAAGCATTGCTAAATACAGTATTTGATCATAGCTCATATAAGGAATGTCATGGTTTGGAATTATTTGTCTTTATTTGATAATAATTGGCTGTTAGGATTTTTCCTGGTTTATTTTTAAATGGTTCACAGTACAAAACCGCTTGTAGAACTTTTGTAAAACTTATATTTAATGAAAGAGTATCCCAAAAGACCATCTAGAAATCTGAAAACAACTCAAACACCTGATAGCTGCTTAGTTATTGGCACATTACTCCAAATTAATTTAACCTTATACTGTAAGATCTTTCTATGTGTACTCTTCAGCTCACTGCCTTTTACACTGTTGAAAGGAGACTGTATCCATATACTGGACTTTCTTTTTTTGGATCAGTCTTTGATAAATGGGACCTGGATTACTTACTATGGTCTACTCAGTTAGGCTTCTACTGAAAATCATGTGACATTATTTTTCTCTGGTAAGTCATATGCATTACAATAAAAACTGTCTTAGTGAGAACCTTGGTAAAAACTAGTCTGAAATTAATTGGTCTCCATACAGACTTTGATATAAGACAAAGGATCTGATACACTCTGTCATAAAGGAAAGATCAGATTTGTTAAGGGCATTTACCATTATGCAAAATTTAGGGGTTACACGCAAGCTAATTGCATCTGGTGTTTCATCTATTTCATCACAGCAACTCAAGTGCTCTGTCTTAGAAGAACACTACTATAGAAAATGATGTTATCTTTCTTTTGATGGATCACCAGAAATTGAAAATGGCTTTTTAAAGAGTCTAGAGGGGAACCAACATTTTATCAACAATTTTTTCATCCTTTATTTCCCCAAAATGGGTTTTCTTATTGATTTTGGAGCCATCATACATTTTAGTTCATAGTAGTCTAGCACACTGAAACGTTGGCTGGGCACATCTATTTCTTTTGCTCTCTGCTATTTAGACTTTGCATTATACAGTCATTCATCTCCCAGTGTGCGAGTCTGCACCATTTTCCATATGTGAAACGTATTAATAATTTTATACTTTCATATTTTAATTAATATACTTTCACATCAACCCTTTTTCTTACCAATGTTGGTGAATCTTGATTAAAAATAAAAATCTAAAAATCTACTTAAGATTGTTTTAAGTAAGCCTATAACATTTTTTTTTCATGTCAAGAGAAGCATACTGATTTAATTCCTATTTTCCTATTTTACACTTGCAGCAGTATCTGAAATTACCACTGGTGCAACAAATAGAAAAAAAATGTTCTCCAACCTTTTTCTTCCCAATACACTTTCTCTTAAGGCTATCATTAAGTCTACTTTCATTCAAGAGCTAGTAATGAGTCAGGTACATTTTTCTCATTTAAATGCATGCTTGTATAAAGAATCATTATCTGTTGTACATTTGTACAGAAAATGTAGTTCTCGGAGCATGAACAACCGGAGCTGAGAGCTACTGCTTGTGAATCAGATGGAAGAGTTTATGTTAGAATAGGCTAACACTTCTGCAGGGTATTGATAAAATGCCTAGCTGCACATTCTTCTCCCTGCCTGGATTAGAGATTGCAACCTGATACCACATCCAGGTTTGCATTTCTAGAAGTCAGACACTGCATTCAGTCATCCTTCAGGGATAATTGTTAAGGTATTATGAATTATTCTCTTCCTCTTTGCAGAAAAGCCATTGAGGGGAGAGAATGCAACAGCATCCTTGGCACCCTAGATGAGTCTGGATATGTAACAAAACCTGCATCTTCAGACCAGGACTCAACTAATCCAAAAATGCCTAGGAGAAAGAGTATGTATTAAGATTGAATCCCAGCTGTGATGTCATGCAAGTGTCCTAATCATGTGTAATATGATGTAGTGGAGAGAAAAATATTTAAATTAATTAAAAGAATAGGTTTATATGATCTTGATTTTCCTATATTTTGCAATCTGAAACTCTGATGCATGTTAATGATATATTTACCATGGTCTAAGTATTAACATCTTAATTTTACATGAAGATTCATCTCTAAGGATAGAGTTTTTTATTCAGCTATAGTTAGGTGGGAAGTGATTATATTCAACACCAAAGTACAGTAGTTAAAAGCAGGAGGCAGGGCAACAACATGCCTTCCCAACAACCAACCTCAGTCAGAGAGTTCTTAGCAAGCAGGGATACTTAAATCCCTGTCCTTGTAACAGAACAATAACTTCTCCCCTCAGGGAGCCTTTTAGTTTATTTAGCAAGTCTTAGCTTTTGTTATATTAATATTACCTTTTGTCCAGTTTCTTTGCACCGTGGGGACTGTGTACAAGCAATGGTTAGAAGCTGCCATTCCCTGAATCTCTCACTGCTGTGATGAGGTTCTTCAAGTGAGGGCATAAAAGTTAGCCCCATTATGCTGCAGTGTCACTCCCACTGGGTTTGTGAGATGCATAATTCTCCTCTCTCACAAAAAAACCCCAATAAAACACATTTAATATGCCAAGAGGAGACCATCTCCCTACCAGCTTTCTTAACTAGAAGGGCCCTTGAACACCCTTGAGTACATTTATGCTGCTGATATCGGCAAGGCTTTTTTTTCCTCTTACTGGTGATTGTTGCTATTTTAGGGAAAATGCTGTTCGAAACAAAAGCACCTGTAATCACTGACACTTCATAAAGTGTCCTCAAGCACAAAAGCAGCCAAACAATGGATGCCTCCTCATACATTTGCATATATTTGGTTTCTTTATTCACAGGAAGCTATTAGACATACATAATGGTTGTGAATACTGATATATAAAGACAATTCCATGATATATTTAAATTAGCCTTTTTCCCCATCCCAGTAATACTGCTCGGGTTGGTAGATATCCAGACATGGTCAGTCCCTAATGAATCAACATTTCCACGACTGGTAACATTAGACATACAACCCCAGACCCCAGGTGCTACCCTGAAGACTCTTAAGTCCCTCTCAGTAAATCAAAAATTTTTCTTTTTAAATCATAGCAACTTTTTTTCTCTTTTCTGAATGATAATACATTTTTACTCTATTAATGACCTTCTTCAGCTGGAATTTGCCCAGTTATCATCAGATCATTGTACAGGAAAAGGAAACCACAACTGGTTACGAGTTCTCTAAAAGCAAGTGTTCCTAAATTCTCCTCTTCCCCAAACAATACCTTCAAGACCTGCAAAAGGTAGCAGCACACAAAATAAGACTGTCAAAGTAATTGTAGTGTTGAATTATCTCTACTAAAAGCAGGCAAAAAGTTTTATTTGGAAAACTTTGGCTAACCTAATATTATTATTTTTGTATCTGGATGAACTTCAAAATCACATTCCCCAGAACTACTGTAAGATTAAATAAAAAATCAAGGAGAAAAATAGAGCTGTAAATTCTTATGTATCAAATAGGCTTCCTTAAAAGAAGACTCTAATTACAAATATGTAAAATATGAATCAAATTTGAAAAAAAAATAAACCAGAAAATTGTAACAAATTTGTAGCTTCCATACAGCCTGTAAAAGCATTTCCCATTTTTTAGTTGTAATTAATTCTCCCAAACCAAATATATTCAGGGACAATTACATTCATTTTGCCCTTCTGCTACCACTGGCCTTTATCTGAAATAGTTATTTCACTTCCTTCTCTGGTGCCTGCCCTTGAAGAAGTAATCACACTCCTCAGCCTCAATTGTACTGCATTGTACACAAAGCCAAACTCTCTTTGTATCTCGCACATGGCAAGCTTTCCAATTTTTAATTACCCTAGCTACACCTGTCCCAATTCAAATTCATTTTCCATGAACATGGCTAAACAAAATGGTCAGGTGAGGTCCCTCCACCGTCCTGTATACCATGAATGCTCACCTATCTCTACTAAAATGCACTAATTCCCTGTAGCTAAGAGCACAGTCTGGTTTATGGACTCAGCACGCAGATACCTCTGATACATAGGGGTTTAGCAGGGTTTTTTCCTTACTCATTATTTTTCATTGAAGAGGTCATCCCAGTGCAGAAACTGCTGGCCTTTAAGACTAAAGAAAACAAGTCCCAGGACTTCTCTATCCCTAAAGACAGCATTACAGTCTAAGGCTGTGAAAATATCATATTTCTTTGGCCCAAGGGCACTATGATGACAATAGCAATTACTATCATTTTTACTATTAGTATTATTGCTATTGTTGTGGGGGTTTTGTCAGTTCAAAGTACCTGAAAAAAATAAGAACCCTATGTTGTAGCCCACCACGGTAGCATTTTTATGCCACGAAATGGAGTTCATGTGTAATGTGCAGCACAAGGGTGCAGTATGAAAGCATATGGGGCCACTTGAAAGTGCAAAGCCTGTGGGAGTTAGGTGGTGCCAATGCTGATATTGTCATGTCCAAACTGACTGCCAGGAGTGGTATTTGAAGCTCACTATTCCCTGAGGCATACCTGACCATTGTTTTGATGAGGGCCTAAAACCTTAACAGGGAGTTAAAGACTTTTTATGATAAAAAAGCTGTCTTACTGTGCAGTCTAATGTTTATTTAGTATTTGTATACTTTTCCATTCATTCCAGCATCCCCTTCAACTTTAAGAATTACTTACATCTGCAAGACTAGTAAAAAAGATGACTTTTTAAAGTTGTTCTTGGTCCTTTTCCTTTGCCAGTACTTCTTGACCCAGCTTCCTCTATCTCTCTGGAATTAAAAGAAAGCCATACACTGAAAACATGTAACTTGAAAACTCCTCCATCATTAGCAACCTTATGACTTGCACTGACAGAACAATGCTTAGAGAAAAAAACAAAACAGCTACTTTTCAGAAGCACTGCACATCTCCTGACCTACCACTAGTATGTAGAAGCACAGTAAAATTGTTCTTGGAGACAAACCTACCAAGTAATTGGATGGATGTTCCTCCCTCTCTCCCAAAGACAGCTAATTGTAAAATTTTTTTGAAGAAGAAAAAAGTATTCCTGTGTTTACATACAGAGAAGTAAAACCACAGTCTATTTATGGTCTGACTGAAAATATTCCCATATCTACATATAGAGAGGTAAAAACACAATCTATATTTGGTCTGACTGAGAATATCCATGTAGACAGATTTAGTTTCTGACATCAGATGCAAAGCAATATGTGTGATCATGCAACTTGCACAGGAGGAATGCTTTGATAGAAAAGAAGATCAAGCAAATCCTTCAATATGCTTCACCTCAGCAATATAGTCCAATAGCACGATGTTATCTGAGAAGTGTAAGTACATTCTCTCAGAGAAGGACCCAGGAAACTGATCCTTTCGTACCAGAAAGTTCTAGCCAGACTGAAATCCCTCATTCTCAGGGTGGATTCAATCATAAACAAACTGCTAAAGAGAAATCATACATGAGTGAGTTGCAGCTTAAGAAAGATTTCTTGCCTACTTAGGAAACAGTCATTTAAGCCTGCTCTATAAATCATAAAATTAAATTCCATTATTCAATAGAATATGAGGAGTGAACTCCTATCAGGTGCATAAACACTTATTCTTTGGAAGTGCTGTTTCTTAAATAGTGAAGATTTGCACATAATGTCCACTTTTACTGGAAGTGATAGCAATGCCTGTGATAATCTCAGAAGCTTCATCACCTGCATCTATTTTTAAAGACTGCCATATCATCGTAACTCCAACAAGCAAACTATTTTTAAGAAACAAAGTGGTTTTGTTGCTGGTTCCTTATTTTTTTCCCAAAGATGTGATTAGAGAAAATGAAAGCTTTCCTATATAGGCTATGTTAATGAATTTGCATAATGAACTGGTCATTATCACCTATAATTCTTCCTCTGTGGTTCCCTGTATTTTAGCTACAGCTTCCAAGCTACTGAGGATGGATACAGGTTCACTTCCCCAGAAGGTGATCAAAACATCTCATTTTCTTCCAGTGGGCTTTTCTCACAAATTATTTTGCCTAAATGCCCTTCTCTAAAATCTCACTAAAGCTTTTCACAGGCAGAATTATCTTTTACCATTTATAGTTCCTTTTCTTTTAATTAATAACCTAGGATATAATTGCAATATGACATTTCAGAGAGTGCAATTACAGTTTAATAAACCAAGGCATTTAAAGGCAAAGTGCCCTATGTTTTCAAGTACTCTGCATTATTTGCATACTCTTTGACATGCTTTGTGGCTTAGTCTGATGTGGCTTTTCCAATTACAAATAAACAGAAGTTAATCATTCAGGAGGCAAAGGGAAAGGCAGAGTCAAAAAAATATACCTATTTTGCAGTTACATATTAATTCCATGCAGAAATTTAGATATAATGTATCCTTTTTCTTTTTTTTTTTTCAAATGGACTGAAGAAATAGAGTGACATGGATGGGGTGGGGTGGTGAACCCACCAAATAATATAAAAACATTAAGGCAGAAAAATGTTAATATTTCTTTAAGAGTCTATATATCACCTCTGCCCACAATGGGTTTTCTGAGCAATACCTTGTAGTGTTCTTCCATAGGGAACAATAAACACAGTTAGTTAACCATATGATTCAGAACAGAAGAATTTGATAAGGATATCACCCAAGTTGTAAATGGACTCTGCATGACTCACTGGTCACTTAAGAAAATCTATCATATCATTCCATTACTCATTCTCTATATTTTGGGACTATCTGCAGTGGGGATAACTACTTGGGAAAAAAGTACAATCAAGTTATCTATGAACAAGGTCAGATGTCTATACAACTGAAAGACTTTATTAAATAAAACAACTGTTCAGCTGCTGTCTTGCGGGAAGCTCAGAGAAGATAAGGAAGCTGTGTACATGGAAAGTTATTGATGCACTTCAGAATACTGAGCAGAAAACACTTAAAATAGTCATCCTACTTAATAAATTCTGGTTTAAGGTATGTAATTTAGCCTCCACTTTCAAACTGTACTATTTTCCACAGTAAGTCATGACCAGAATTGTCAAGATCTTTGCATGCTCTCTGCTACAGACAGGCATTTCAGGACCTTCTTCAGAATACTTCTTAAGTAAATTATTTTTACAATAAGTATTTATTGTGATGAAAAGAATGATTATCTCCCAATCAACCCTGAAATTGTGTGGGATCTGCTGCTCCAGCTGGAACCCTAGAAATTTATGGGGCCTGACGAGATTCATCCACTAATCCTCAAGAAGCTTCATGATGTAATTGCAAAAGGTCTCTTGATTTTTCAGGGGGCTTGGGAATCCAGAGAGGTCTCAGTTGACTGTAAGCTGGAGAATGTTGTCCCAATTTTCAAGAAGGGTAAGAAGGATGACACCAGAAACTACAGGCCTGTCAATCTCAGTTCAGTGCCTGGTAAAGTTATGGAGAAGATTATTCTAGGAAGTACTGAAATAACACCGAAAGACAACACAGTCATTGGTCACAGCCTGCACAGCTTCATGAGAAGAAAGTCCTGCTTATCAAAACCAATTTCCTTCTATGACCAGGTAACCCATCCAGTTGATTAAGGGAAGCTAGCTGACATAATCTTTTTGGATTTCAGTAAAGCTTTCAATACTGCCTCTCACAGGGTCCTTCTGGACAAAATGTCCAACACACAGCTGGATAAACACATCATGTGGTGGGTGAGCAATTGGCTCATGGGTCAAGCAAAGAGGGTAATAGTGGATGAGGTAACATCAGACTGGTGACCTGTCACTAGTGGGAGACCCTGCAGAGAGACCTCGACAAACTAGAGGGCTGGGCAATCACCAACCATATGACGTTCAACAAGGGGAAGTGCCAGATTCTGCACCTGGAATGGGGCAAACCTGGCTGTTTGTACCGACTGGGGAATGAAATGCTGAAAAGCAGTGCCACAGAAAGGGACCTGGGGGTCCTGGTTGACGGCAAGTTGAATATGAGTCAGCAGTGCCCTGGCAGCCAGGAGGGCCAACCGTGTCCTGGGGGGCATCAGGCAAAGCATCACCAGCCGGTCAAGTTGTCTCATCAACTGTCCTGCTCTGCTCTGCACTGGTGTGGCCTCAGCTTGAATATTGTGTGCGGGTTTGGTCACCACAATACAAGAAAGATATTAAGTTATTAGAGACTGTTCAAAGGAGGGCAACAAAGACGGGGAAGAACCTTGAGGGGATACTGTACGAGGAGTGGCTGAGGTCACTTGGTCTGTTCAGGTTGGAGAAGAGGAGACTGAGCGGAGACCTCATTGCAATCTAGAACTTTCTTATGAGGGGAAGAGGGGCAGGCACTGATCTCTTCTCTGTCATCATCATCATGGCCAGTCTTCGCGAACGAAGATTTGGGAAAGGTCTTTACCCTTCGAGCCTGCGCAGTGGATTTTTTAGGTGAGACACAGTGTGCGCTGAACTGAGCCCACCCTTTAATCCTGAGGTTCATCTGCCGGGGCCAAGCAAGCTTGGGCAGTGGCAGTGAGGTCCTCAGGACGTAGGTTTGTTTAGAGTGACCTCCTCTTAGATGGATGGCTTTACAGGGCTGACGAGCTCCATGTGCCTGGGGAAGTCCCCTGACCGGGAATCGAACCCAGGCCGTGGCAGTGAGAGCGCCGCATCCTAACCACTAGACCACCAGGGGGCCCTGCTCTCTTCTCTGTAGTGACCAGTAAAAGGATCCGAGGGAATGGTCTGAAGTTGTGTCAGGGGAGGTTTAGGTTGGATATTAGAGAAACGTTCTTCACCCAGAGAGTGGCTGGGCACTAGGAGAGGCTCCTGAGCGAAGTGGTCACAGCACCAAGCCTGACAGAGTTCAAGAAGCGTTTGGATGATACTCTCAGGCATATGGTGTAACTCTTGGGGACGGGCCTGTGCAGGGCCAGGAGTTACACTCAATGATCCCTGTGTGTCCCTTCCAACTGATCGTATTCTGTGATTCTGTGATTCCGTGAAAATGAAGAAACTGGACCAACTCAGTAAGGAAAAATCTGATCAAAGAAAGAAAAAAATATTCTTTTTATTATTATAGTAATGACAGGATAGGAAACTATGTATTAACTATTTTTTTGCAGTTCTATACTTCCTCTGTAAAAGCTTACTTTCAAATACTGATTTTCAACTATTGTAACCATAAGTTTCTAATTATTCTTATGAAACGTGTGTGAATTAGCAAGCTAAGGGTTCTGAGAAGGACACAGTGTGTTATCATTCTTAATGTGCATATATTCCAGGTGCCCTAACTATTATTTGACTACTTCATTCTATTTCTTTTTTTGGGTGTTTTAATATTGTGTTATTTAAATGTTTGCTAGAACAGGCCCTCAAGGAATAATCATTATTCACAACATTCTCACCACTAATTTAGTAATCTCAAAACAGAACTACAAGATATGGTTTGTTATGTTCAGCACTACACATATTATTCAATCTTAAGAAACCTCAGAGTAATATACCCGAGCCTGGAAAGAGCCTTGTTTCATTTTTTTTTTCACCCTTTGATTTGTTACTCTCATTTAATAAAGAAACTTTTCAAATGCAATGACTTTAAATCCACCAGGTGCTAGGAGGACTGTAGAAAAGCGCACAACCTCCAGGTGGCTACCTTATGCTTGAACTGGAAGATTTGCTTTTACTAAATTCCCATGAAAATTTTAATGAAGTATTTTGGTTCAGAAGGTGGTCAAAAGTAGTTGGCATGTTTATAATGAGTGAACACACCCCAGTTCTAGTAAACAGAAACTATTTGCTACACATGCTCATCTCCCTAGCACCTGTGGGAGCTGCTACCAAAGCAGATGGCCAAGAGGAGGATGAAAAGAAGATGGATGAAGGAAAGAAGGAACCAGACGGACAATTCAAAATAGTATTCATCTAATTCTTCACAGTTCTATTTTCCCTTTTGCTCCCTTCTGTCTCTCTGTCTGTTCCAGACTGAAAATCAGTTGCCCTTCTTCAAGACATTTTACAATTTTACAAGCAAACTAAACGAACACATTAATTCTGCCTCTACAGGGCTCAAAATAGTGAGCAAAATAAGTGTTCATTTATAATAGCAAAAGTGCCTGCAAAAAAATGGCTTTTTCATTACAGTTAAAAAACATTTCTGAATTTATCTTCCTTAACTCCTGACTGCCCCTGCATTTTATCTCTGTTTTTCAACGTCCTTTCTCCATTCCTGAAACCCGTTCTAATACACATGTAAACCATTACTAAAAAGCATATAATTAGACTTAAATCAATAGCCTGATATCTGGATTGTGCAGTGGCAAAAGTCAGGCAATTCCACAGAAATAGCCCCTGAGGAATATCCTCTGCTGCTCTACAAGGTTTTAGATCTTACTTTCTGCATTTTGACTGATTAATACAAAATGTACCTTGGCATTTTTGCTGCTTATAATGCAAAAGGTTTGCAACATTCAGCAAGATACACTTACATTTGCCCAATATTTCTTAAGCAAACACTACCTTAAATTTTCCGAATTACAGTAGCATATTTTTATTTTTTCCCCTCTGTTGGTAAAAGCAGTAGCTGTTTAATGTTTTTTAATGAGAATTAAAAATCTGTTTATTTGATTTAATCAGCTCATTGAGCATTCTCTTTGTTCCTCTAATCCCTTGAACGGGGATGTCAAGGCATGTGATAGCACACAGCCATGACAATAATCTCAGGAGGTTATCCATCGCTGCCATTTATAATAACTAATGCATTTTAGTACTAAAGAGACTGCTATACTCATTACAGGGGAAATCTACTCCTCCCCATGCATAAGAGCAGCAGCTGCAGCTGGCTCTGGGCAAGAAATTATGGAGGCCTTCAGGGTACAGAACCCATTTGTAAAATGGGAGCTGGCTCTGTAGCCCTCTACAAAGGCCCAGCCACTCCATCACCTCTTTTTCTCCAGCTTCTAGACTAAGGAGCAAATCATAGTTACTTCTTATTCTGTTTACCTTCAGAGTTTCCTTCTGTTATACCACATTCAGAAGCTGCCAGGGACCCACCACTCTATTCTGCCACTGAATATGAGCATTATTGGACTCACTGGAAAAAGAACCTTCCATATCCAGTTACAGACAGCTTTCAGCATATACCTGCACACGGCACATATAGCATTAGACTCGAATGAATGGCTGTATGCATAAAAAACATGCCCATTTTTACCTCAGAAATGAGCACCTTCAATTAGGCATCCCTGTAAAAGAAACTGTTTTCGGAGGTGTTTAGCACTAGCAAAGGCCTACAGAAACTCAATCAGGACAAACCTCTTTTAGTTGTTTCAATATAATTTTAGTTTCTTGCACTCTAAACTAAATATTGTTGGCCACAATTGGTACAGGCACATATCTATGAGCTTGGTTAGAGCTAAATATGCTGCAATAGCAAAGAAATTTTTTTTTCCTCCGGAGATAAAAATGTAGGCTGTCCACTTATTATGTACACTTAATATGTTTTTGAAGCAGTCAGTTTCCTCCCACTCCAGTTTCCAATGCACTACAATCATTTTTCCTGATACTCACCCTGCTTCTCTACAAATTCATCAATGTCTGAAGTTGTACTTCATAATGAATAAAAAAAAATCTGCAATGTGCTTCAAAGGATTGTGCAATGCTGGCTGGCATTCATTTGATGACAGATAAAATAAGGCAATAAGGTTATCATGATTGCTCAGTCAATCTGTTTCCAGAGAACTACACAATCATTTCAAATAAGGTAATTTTTGCCTCTTTTCTTAACTTTCTAAGATAGAAAAAGTTGAGCCATTACCCTTTCACTCTCAAAGAGAGAAGATCACTTGGTTTTCCTACTAAATTGCAGCTCCGAACCTTCAAAGCACAAAGAAAAACTAGATTGCAAGTGCTAGTATAGAAGGACCATAAAGTTTTTCAGGGTTTATCACCGTCATGTTTGAATTGCTTTTTTTTATTTTCTTTCAAATCCAACAGTTACTTGCATATGTAACAATTTTGTTTTATTTTACACTTTATCTTATGTGGGGCACGTGGTTGCCTTTACCTACACAACTCAAAATGCTTCTGGGATTTCTCCTGAAGCTTCAGTCTGCTGCCATTATTTGAGCATGCATATTTATGTTTAAGTTTTATGGTTGCAGAAACACTGTGAATATCAATCACAAAATTCGCCTCTCAAAAAAGCAGCGTAATATAATCTCTGTGAAGTGACTACATCTTACTAATTGTAGCTTGAGGTAGCAGGACAAGTTCTGTTCAGCTATATGTAGAGGAATAATAAATTCCCTTAATTCAGCAGAGCTACCCGAGAGCTTTACTCAGTGACACTGAGATCAGAACACAACCATAAATAGCAGCAGATGAGAAAGTACAGTATATGCAGTGATGCTTACCTGTTTGTCCTAGAGGTGACATCTAAAAGAGGTATTATTACAGAACTGAAGAACTAAGTTTGAAGAAATATAGTATTCAAAATCCCATTGACTTCTCCTAGAGATAAATCTAAGGCTGCAAAATCATATTGCCTTTTTTTAGTGTGATAAGTGGATCTTTTTAAGCCTTCATTTGCTAACTACATGATATAGCCCAAAGCAGCAACCAAGGATACCAGAAATTATTTTAAAAGAAAGGATAATTTCCATGCCATATTTTTTGAGTGGCACATTTTAATGGCTGCCCAGACTGATGACTTGGATATCACGTTCAGTCCAAGGAAAACATCTTTGAAGAGTGCATCACTCTGCACAGGTAATTGCACTGACTAGAAACAACTTTATCTCCCCATTAGGAATTCATTCACTCCATTAAGAAAGGTAGGTTTGAAATCAGCTTGGGACCCTGACTCACTCCACTAACTAAAGTCAAGTCATCTCCTGGTAAAATATTGAGGGCTTCTTAAGCAACAGAGAAAAAAATTATGAAAGCAATTAAAGAAAGCTCAAGTGTCAATTTAACCATGACATAGGCTAGACAGAATGGAGTTATTTCATAGATACCTATTGTATGCTCTCAAAAAAACCCACATGCAAGAGAAATTGTTAGGTAAAAAATTCACGTGGGTAAAAGTGAAAAACATCAGGTTTGCCTTGAGCAGGGAAGTGTGCATAGAGTAGGAGCTTCTTCTCCAGCTGTAATGAACTCAGTGCAAGCACATTAACAAGCCACTTGCTTCTATTCTGATTTATCTTTACCATCAATTAGATAACTTTTATTTGTGCCTTGGGGCTGTGCTGTGTTGGCACTTGCTGTGCACTGTTACTCCTGTGAATTTATTAGCCAAAGATGTAATTTAATCAGTGATTTCAAGTTACCACCAGCAAATCCCATTTGCTGTCATTATTTCTGATAACGTTTTTCAACAAAGTGGTGCTTTGTTGTTTTTAACTTTTAGTTGCTCCTGTACCCTTGCTTGCCCTACTTCCATATGTCCTAAAAAGCACTCAGATACAAAAGACAGAATCAGTGTGTCACATATGCATTGATGATGAAATTACTTTGATATTTCAGCTACAGTTCTGTTACTTTCTGGATACTGATCCCAATGATCTCAAAAAAACCCTCAGATCAACTAAACCTGTGTGAGTAGGGTAAGGCTGAAACAAAAGATAGTGGAGCTACTGCTCAGGCACCTTTTATCATTATTTTTCAATATTAACATCCCTTGTGAATCACTGGCACGTCTAGGACAGGAGGTGAAGTAGCCAAGGGGCAGTTACCATAATAAATATACCTTCTGATCTCCATAGATATTCAAATTGATTATGCCAAAGAGCCCCTCAAGTGGCTTGCACCTTGTAGCACCTGCAGCAGGAAAGACTTTGTGAAACAAAGCATCTACCAATGCTGCTAACAGCCTACCATGGGGGATGAACTACAAAAGGTGTGGAGTGTCCTAAAGTCATAACAAAAGAAGTCTCTACCAGGGATCTTACAGGCTCTGAAAAAATGGAATCAGACTTCCTCAGAGATTTTCTTGGCCTGTGTTTGCTGCTTAAGGCTAACTGCCTTAAGGTCTTAATTCCTTTGTTACCTGCTTTTTTGTGGCATGAGGAAACATGATTATGATTTTTTTAGATACGTAAAAGAACAAAACCAAGGGAAGACTGAAGTGCTTCCTCCATATAAATGTGACATTCATAATTTTTAAAATGCAGGCCAATCTGAATATCTGGCAGTTTTGCATATAAGCTCAAGGCACTGAACAAAAAAGTGCTGCAACAGCGGTCTTCAAAAGAAAACAAAGGAAAAAGATGAGATGAATGGTGAAGTATGAAGAAGTAATGAATTAATTAGCACTTAAAAGGTGTACTCACTTATTAAAAATAGGTTCTCTCATTCCAACTATTCATAATTCTCTTTATTTGATATTAAAATTAAACCATTGATTACAGATTATTATTTCTAGATAATATGATATGTTTATAAACTCTATAATTCAGATGTCAAATATCAGGCTGTTACTGAACAGTATTTTGTGTTGTATTGGTTGTGTTGTGTAAACATAATTTTTTACTGTGGTTTCATATACTGTGCTTAGGGTTAAAAGCTGATATGGTTAATGGGTCTCAAAATATATGAGAAATAATCCTATGTATTTGTAAGTATTGGTGTCTATTTGTTCTACAATTTAGTTCTTCACATGCACATTTATAATTAGCAAGAATTATGGAAAGCAAAGAAAATCTAATCCATTAGGCAATATTGAACTAGAACATGCTTTTCCTGAGGTTCAAAATGCTTCTTAACATGGTGCAAGTAGGTGACAATCAAAAACCCCCATTCTTCAAATGAAAGAGACAGATGTTTAAATTCACTTGAGGAAGGTGCATGTTTCTTGTAAATGAGATTTGAAATGTGGAAGTTACCTACTGCATATCTTCACTCTTCCAAGTATATGCACTCACACCCCAATAGCTTCAAAAGGCTCAGTCTTATTGCTTTAAATAATACTGAGATGCAACAACCTGCCTTTTTGGCAGGTCAATACGGACAGATTGTAGGCAGAATGTCCCACCTGGCATGCCTAAATTTTATCTATCACCCAATACAACAGATATGTTAAAGGAAATAATATGGTCAGGAGTCTGTTTTACTAAGTAATCAATTTATACACAGGCTCAACAAAAGACTACTAGGACCACATCGGCACAGATTTCATGAGAATCAGGATCTGCAGTCAAGCAATTTTGAGCAGCTAGAAATCCAGGCTACTGTCTTTATCTGTTTTTGTCAATGACTTTGGTTATCTGCCTGCTGTCATCACAAATGCAGCAAATTCCCAAAATGAATTAAGCTTAGTCCCAGGTTAACATTTTGTACAATATAGAGTAAAATGATCTTTCAGTTTCATGGATACAATCCCATGGAAGAGTCTTTAAAGTGAACTAAGTCCAACGGGCTAAGAACAAAAAACCTTAAAAGCCCTCAGAGGACAAATGATACTTTCTGAAGCTTACTCCTTAGTTCACAGCATACAAAATAGTTTGATGGACTTGTGCCTGATTTGCTACAATTTTAATTCTTTACTTGACTTTTTTCATCTGTAACACATCAAGAATAAGGTTCTATACAATATATTTAATTTGTGCTAGCACTCATCTTCTTATGGCAAAACAAAATAATTTATTTCTAAGTGTTCCTAAGGTTGAATCTTTCTGTATTTAAAAAAGGAACACTGAATTAAACAAGCAAGCAAAAAAAAAAAACCAAAAAACCCCACAAACAAAAACCACAAAACCCCCAGTAATAAATAAAACAGCCTTAGAGCTTTCCAGATGTCCAGATGGGACTATCAGCTGGGCAGTGAAATTTTCCTGCATTATGTGCCTTCAAAAGTCAGAAGACAGAGGTGTACCACCACACAGTGTAGCTGGAATAATCTCAGTGCTGACAAATAATAAATTGGGTATTACAGATTTCAGAGGTACTTCATCACAAAAGTAACCCTGTGTACTTCATCACTGCAATCAAAATAACATCCAAAGAGATAATTATAAGCCTGGAATTCTCAGAGGAGTGAAAACAAATTACATTCCATTCTCAGAAAAATCTGTCCAAGAGAATCCACTGTTGATCAGAGGTCCTATGTATTTAGGATTTGCATACACATTATGAGTTATCTGAGGGAGCTACTAATGCTAGTAACATCCATAAAGTGCAGGCTAGTAAAAGGTTATCCCCTTCAATACTCAAAAAATAAAAATGTTTTAATCAGAAGTCATCAAAATGCAAAGATAACACAGCAACTCAGCAGCTAAATAATTCATGACTTCCACTTGTATTCTGCCTCAACTTATAAATTTCTAACACAATTACTGAAATAACAATACAGTGCAAGGCAGCACAAACCTTTCAAGAGCATGAAGAACTATTATCTCCCACAGAGGACACTGCCTGGAAGTTTCACTAAAGGCAATAGGAACCAGACTTCTAAGACAGTGATCCTTGGATTGTTAAAATACACAGGCATCTTTGGAAAGGGGTACAGTGAAAAAGCTCAGATGCTTTTCTAGTGAGAGAAATGAGAGGGAATGAAGGGAGGCATCTGTTCAGAGAAAGACCAAGCACACTCTAAATACACAGTCTGCCAGAAATAGAGACTATGTAAAGACAGTATGCTTGCTTCTAGATTACTTTTTTTTTTTAATGTTACTGCAAAATTAAAAACTGGGCAAATTAGTTTCCTCAAAGGGTATCCAAAAACTTGAACTCCCAAAGGGTGATATCTACAAAACAATAAATGCTAATTTTACAAAGTTCTTTGTAAAAAATATAGAAAGATATATAAAAAGCAAGCTCGGCCTAATTCACCACTTAGACAGTTAAGGAGTGCTTCTTTCAGCACTCCTCTGTGACCTGTGTCAACTCCATTATTCTTAATAAGATAAGGATGCCTTGATACATGTTTCATTTTCTGTAATAGTCAAAATTGGTGATGCTGGAAAAGCTTTCAGGCACATGACCTTTCTCTACATAACTGCAAGTCAGCTCTTGTTTACAACTGCTGGTATTGTGCTATGCTAGTATCATTATCTATATTATCTGCAGCATAAGTTATATTATAGATTCATTTTTTAATTTTTTTATGAAAATTCTGTTTGTATGATACCACAAAAAACTCTCTAGACAAAAACAAATTGGCATTTTTTTAATTTTCAAACCTATTACTACTAGTGCTTCATATTTCTGCCACAAGTCATGTGCTGATACCCAAGTGCTATACAAACAGTAATTAATTAGGTTTCTCAACATGCTGGTGAGGTACCATGGATATTATTTTCATCATACCAAGAGATTAAATGACTTGTTCAAGGACGCAGAAACAAATCAGATTCAGATGGAAAGTTTGAATCCTAGGTTCCTGCTTTTATTGATGACCAACGCTTTCTCTCCTTTTGTTGGAGATAAACCATCATAAAAATATTAATGAGTAATCTGTTAAACATCTAATAGTGCATTACACAGACTATTGGTATCAGTGTGCATAAATACATGGTCTCCAAGCATTTCATCTTCAAGACAAATAACTTCAACAATAATGAAAAAGGAGATGTAACAGAAAGAGATCAGAGGTTAATTGTTATCACATTAGACTCTAAAAATATGCTCCCCTTTAACACCTCATGACAGATGCCAGAAAAACAGACAGAATCTGTCACAAGGGAAGAAAAGATGCTAATTTGCAGATATGCAAGCTATAGTCTACAGTAATAAAGTCAGTTCTTGTTGTTTCTTAATAACAAGCTGTCATATGGTGGGATTATAGTGTGGTTTGACACCAAACTACTTCTCATGGAGAGCCAAAGTGTTATGACGACACTCATCTCCTTCACTCCTCTGGGATATTTCAATTCCGTTACTTATAAAATGGAACCCAATTTCCTACATAGTACAAACAAACTCTGAAACCCTTAACGTAATTCTGTGGGGTGAGTGGGCATGAGGGAAACCACTTCATAAGCAAACAAAATCACATTATAATTTCTCACAAATATAGTCCCTACTCTGCCTGGTACCCTCCCCTCTTTTTCCCCTTGCCCCAGGGCACAACAAAGTACTGTGCAGCATATTGCCTTATGAATCTTCTTCAAGTACCCAATTATCCTGGTGCACCAGACTTGTCATTTCCATGACAGCTGCGTGCAGTATGCAGTACATGCTGTCAGAGGTGAAAGATTGTACACAGGCATCCTGCATTTCCATTACAACGTGGAAAGTGAAGGGGAAGTAAGGCAAACACAAACACCACCACCCCACCACCCCCCAACAAACAACTTTGCTAAAGATGATGATTAAAAGCAGAAGTTTAGATCATTTTTTAAAATGGCAATATAATTGCCAGACATGCTGGTGCTGTCTCTGCCTTCAGTAAAATTCCTCCTGTGTATTTTTTTGTCATGATAACCAATGAGGTGCTGTAATTACATTTTGAGCACTTTTAAAGAGAGTTGAATAAAACAGTCCCTCAGCCTGAAGTTCCTCCAGAAGAATTAAGCGTCATATTTTCTTTCCTCTGACCAATTGTCTTCTTTTAACAAGTAAATACATCATCACCACTCACACACAGAGACCCACCCACAAAATCCTGAGGGATGTCACCACAGTAATTGAGCTGTGCTCGCTCCAGTAGGCTCCCAGGTATATACAAGGGGCACAGAAGTGATATAGGACACTCACCCACTTGGTGAACAATACTGGCTGAGCACAGACATCTGAGCCAGGACTCATCTGGCAAACTGAATTGTGATGGATCAAAGCTGGCACTCACGTGGTGGGAGGTAACTGATGTTAACCCTCTGAGCATATGTTCATGCAAGGTGACATATGCCCTCAGTTCCTACTAATATCAGTGCAAACCATACCCTGCAAGCATCATGGTCAATATCTCACTGGATTGGGCATTTAAGGACAAACATGCAGCACAGATGAGTAGTCAGAGTTCGTAAGAATGTGCTGGGGATTTTTTAATTACACACAGGGTTTGGCACTTATGGTCTGCATCTCACTTCCTCCTTTCTGAATTATCCTCAGCAAGCCCCTGCAAATTCTTCATGTGATCATGCAGTTCATTGCAGTTGTAAATATAAACATCCTCTTTCCACAACCTACCATTATTAGGAAACCAGATAGGAAAAAGTATCCAGAATAATAGCACAGTGAGATTTCTTCTTCTCTTAGTAATGGATTTTCTATTTTTAAACAATGAAAAATAAGCTTGTAGAAAACAATAATTATGGACAGTTAAGGATTCTTTCTAAAGACAGGCAGAAAAGGCTGCGTAATAACTCATGATTCAAAATTAATTTCATCTACATCAATAGAGACAAATGGAATCAACCTGAAATCTCTGGTCAAGTATTCTAATATCAGCACTTGAGGAGATATATCTTCACAGTCTGAAATGGAGGAGAAGGGGAGCAGCTGCAGTGAGAGAAGGGATGAAAACAGAGAACTCCCACTTCGCTCCTTTGTGAAGTGGGAATAAGGTGTTTATTACTCAGCATCAGCTGCTTGTTTTTCACAGGATGATATAACACATGAAGCTTCCGAACACGATCTAGAGTTAATACCCTGTGCAGACAGCACATTTATGTCACTAGAGGACCTGGGAGGCTGAGGTTATAGGCAGTCAGTGCAGCCTTTCACTCTGTGGTGCACGTAACTAAAGGATAAACTTTGGTTCCTTGAAAGAGCTATAGAAAACCCTGTGCGCTGAAATCAGCGTCCTGTCATGAAACATGTGTTGTTCTCTTATTTGGAAAACAACATTCCTTACTGAACAATAAGCAATCAGATAAGCAACCTCCCTCTCAGAGTAAATAACAGAGAACACATAAAGAATGTGTAATCAGAGCATAAGCATTGAAAGGTAAGGATTCAGAAAAATGTTAAAAAATAGGAATTAAAACACTCTTCAATATGAAACATTTAATCCTTCATAACCTTTCCCCACTGCAAAGGCCCAGGATCATAATTCTATCACGTTCTTAACAGCATACTCACACCAATGTCAACAACAGACTTAAGCCTGTTTGAAAAAAGGTCTTTGGAGATGGTGCAGGAATTATGGCAGAAAGATAAGGGAGTGGAGGAGGCTGGAAAAGATAAGTAACAACAGTAGCAATAGGAGAGTGAGTTCTAAAAAGCTAAACTTAATACTTGTATATTATCTTGTAACAGCAGCTCTGACAATAAACAAATCCAGTAGTTAATCGGAAAAAATAAAAAATATGCATAATTTTTACTAGTTATGAAATTGCAGCTGTTTTATGGCAGAAGGTTATGGATTTCCATATGGCTTAGATTATTATAATTTCTTTTAAAATCAACAGCAAACTAACAACAAAGTATAATTCTCATCTCTTTGATAATGACATTTTCCTATGTAACATGCATTGCTTTCATTTTAAATTATGCAGTATCATTTTTTTTCACAAAAAACTAATACTTCCAAAAATTTACAAACACATTGTTTATCACACATTCCTGAAATAAATATCCTCTTGTGAGGATATTTACTCTGCACAGTCAGAAGCACAGAATACATATATGATCACGTTAGTGGTAAGACAGAGTTATAAATATCTTAATTAATTTTATTACTAATCTTCCTCCCAAGCTCCCTTCAATTTGTTAAAGTTAGCAAATCTTGTTCACCTTGCTGAAGCTTTATAAGTGGGAGCACTACACAGCTGGAGGATGTGACAACTTTTCATTCATAGGGATATGCTTCATAATACGTGGCCACATCTATGTGAAGGCTGCAGGAAGGCAGAGAACACTAGTCTTCAGCTTTTTAAGGGTATTTAGTGTGACTAAGTTCTGGCTCATCTTAGCTCTGTAAAATTACTCTTATGCTTAAAACTTTCTTTTTTTAACCCCCTTGGCATTTTGATACTTCTGAATGTTAAATCAGCTGCAATTCTGCCTGTAAAAAATAATTTTGATAGCCTGGGAATAATAGCCTTGAAAAATGCTGTGCGTTTTACTAAACACATGCAAATCTCTTCCTAATGTGCTATGTAGTAAATTAGAGGTGCTAAACACAACTTCCATTCTGAGAAGCAACACTGTAAAATTGGGGCATATATGTCTGAGTCTTTCTGAAAGGGAAAAACAATGTACTATATCTTGATAAACAGAAAGAGAAATTCAGAAATCACCTGGAGATAAAAAGATCAGTTTCCTTGAAAGGAAGAGGAAATTACACACTGAATATTTATTCCCTTGCATCTCTGCACATACTTATGCACCCAACAACAGAAATTAAAGATACCACCACTCTGGAAGATGAAGACCTCAAGTTACGAGAACACATGGGACCATTCACAGTCTATGAACCACTGATATGAGCAGGTTTCCACATGTACACCAATGAAGATCTTTCACAGCTCACTTTCATGAAGTTTTCTTATTTCTTATTAAAATCGAGCTTTTGATTTTTGAAGGCAAACATATTTTCCCAAACCTGCCCTTCCATTACTAATGAAATTGTAGAGATCTGAAGTTATTATTAAAGTAGACTTTAAAATATTTAATACAAAAAAAAGCAATTCAGCATGGAAATTATTGTCTCTGTTTTGAAGAAGGAAGAAAAAATGGTATATATGATTAAAATTTAAAAAAAAATCTAAACCAGTATTTCCCCATTATCTCAGTATACCTTTTCTTACCTTAAGTTAGGTGCAATTACTATTGCTGAAAATATTAAAAATAACCAGAAAAACCACCAAAACCATAGTAGAGGTTAGTGAAAGAGGACAAAAAATTGTAACCAAGATGTTCTACTTTAGTAATACTGACAGTGAATATCCTGCTTATGTAGAGAATTAGCCTGAGCCTTTCAAAATGCTTCTGTATAACACGCAGTGCTGGCAGAACATGGTGCTACTGGGTGCAAGATGTCAGCTGTTCCAGGTGATCCTGTACTTCAACAATAAATGGCTACCTTTTGCCAATTTCAAATTTCTTTTCCTTTAATCTGCTGTTCTTTTTTATTTCAATATTAAACCTCCACTACATAAAAACACCCAACTGATACCTGTAGGTCACATTCAGGAGACTGGGAAATAGTCTGAGGAGCATTTGTAGAACCAAACATTCTAATAAACTTAATACGCACAAGTGATAAATTCTGGCTGATTTATCAAACTGTCAGAAAAAAGCCCCTCTATACCTGGAACCCATCAAGTGCTGTGTAAATAGTAAAATTCTTCTCCCATAACAAGCACAAAAGAGATGCATTAAAATCTGAAGATGACGCATGTACAACCAAGCCATCTTTGAGGAACCAGCAATAGTTTGAGGGCCTAACGTAGCCAAATTCCTAAAGTACCTACTGTCACAGAGGACTAACAAGCGGAGAGCCTTCACCACCATCATATGCTACTGACCCCAAAGAAAGAAATAACACTGTAAACTACTTGTATTACCTTCCCCATGAGGGAAGTTTCAAAACAAGGATTTGGGTCAATGGGTTAGGACTCAGACAGAGCTTCTGAGTGTTCAGTAAAAGGAGCTCTATACTGTGACAGCATGTCCCTTCCAATTGACATAGTCATCTTGTACCTACAGAAACAGGAAGGTTTTGTTCACTAAACCTATGGCAAAACTTACTGGAGGCTCAAAGCCTTACAAGGATCTAGTAACCACAGTGGCAGTGGATCAGGGGTTGGACTTGATGATCTCAGAGGTCTTTTCCAACCCAGCTGATTCTATGATTCTAAGAAATACTTTATATACCTGTAGAGGAAACACTGCTGCTACCACTGCTTGGGATAACATCAGGCACTGAAATAGTCTTCATTCTTTTATCATATCATTGTAGTAATCTGAATAGGCAGAAGTTTAAAAAAATAAAATTCAGCATCATTTTAGAAAGATTTGAATGTATTAGCGATGTAAGTCTTCTGGAAAATTGCCTTCATGCATAGACAGTCTTGTAATTTCCAGTTTTCTGTTTTTCTCTTATGTGCATTTTAATAATGTAACATATTTATACTGCCATGAGACAAAAACATTTATTAGCAGAAATACTTGATAGTAATAAAGCCAGGATGAGAGTTATCTTCCTTCTTTAACTCTTTTGCAGAACAACAGCCCCTTAGTTTCTCCCATTCCTAGACTCTCTGTAGAATGGCTGCTAAACTTGTGTTTAGCAACCTTTTCTTGATCTTCTCCTGCCCATCACAGCCTCCATCTCAAACCCCACATTGCACAGGTGTGCCTGAAAAGATGGCCTTGCAGGGACACTCTGCATAAAGTCCCCAAAATATTTTAATCTTCTAATACAGGATTATAACACAGACCCTTATCAACATGATCAAATCAGGAAGTGGGGAAGAAAACTAAGAACTTTTTCTATCTCCAGTAGTATTTCATTCTCAAGACTATATCTGTGTTATCAACATTTCATTTTGAAGTTTTTTAGTACAACCTTCTAAGACAAGATATTCTGCACTTGGTTGCTATCAGTCTGACATTTAAGAACACTCACAGGGCAAAAAAAATGCAACTCCATTTGGTGCAATTGATAGGCAATGAAAATAAAAATAATTTATGAATTTTGAATTCAATCTCCACAAATTGCTAAAATGACCGACACAAAATAGGACATAGCTTTTTAAGATTTTTTTTCTACTCCATTTACAGTAAATAGTAGAAATCTCTTTAGCATTTAAGGAATGCTAAGGCTGTCCGGGAAACTGTTTTCAATTTAAATTCTATTGCCATTTAAAAAAGCTGAGGTGGAAGCAGAAGATGAATTCCCCATATCAGAGGAATTACATCCAACAAATTGCAAAACAAATTATGACATGTAGCACGCATTGCCCAATTGCTTTTCAGTCACAGTTTGGGGCCAAGCATTGCTTGTGTATTTTTTTCACACTTACACCTGGACACACTTATCCTGGCCTGGATCAGGAACAGTGTGGCCAACAGGTCCAGGGAAGTGATTCTTCCCCTGTACTCATTGCTGGTGAGGCCACACCTCAAGTACTGTGTCCAGTTCTGAGCCCCTCAGTTCAGGAAGGATATTGAGGTGCTGGAGCAGGTCCAGAGAAGAGCAACGAGGCTGGTGAAGGGACTCAAGCACAAGTCCTATGAGGAGAGGCTGAGGGAGCTGAGATTGTTCAGCCTGGAGAAGAGGAGGCTCAGGGGAGACCTCATCACTCTCTACAACTACCTGAAAGGAGGTTGCAGTCAGGTGGGGGTTGGTCTCAGTAAGACAAGAGGGCATGGTCTTAAGCTCTGCCAGGGGAGGTTTAGGTTAGATATTAGGAAGAAATTGTTTACAGAGAGGGTATTCAGGCATTGGAATGGGCTGCCCAGGGAGGTGGTGGATTCTCCATCCCTGGAGGTTTTTAAGATGAGACTGGATGTGGCACTTAGTGCCATGGTCTAGTAATCACAGCACTAGTGGATCAAGGGTTGGACTTGATGATCTCGGACATCCCTTCCAACCCAGCTGATTTTATGAGTCTATGGTAAACTGCCTTCCTAATGAATTATGCTTAACAATATAATCTATAGATCTTCTCTAGAACCAAAATGGAGACACTACAAAAGTGAGACACATTATGGGCAGAGACCAACTTTCTCAAGGGCCCGTACAATAGAGGTGTCCACAGCAATTACTTCTGGCCATATAAGAGGAGATGGGCTGCGCAAGTCCTCTCCAACTGTGGGAAGGAAAGACAAGAAGCCTTCTAGCAGGACTTGCTTCAACACAGGGCTACACTAGGAAGAACACAGAGCTGCAGTACGGTACAGCAGTCTCCCAAGATCAGAGGCAGATGTATGAGCTTTCCTCCCTGGTGTGTGTGGTCACAGACAGAAAGGAAGGTCAGTGTCATCCTTCAAGCCTGCAGGTATCATCCTAGACCAGGAGAAAACAGTTTGCAGTTGATGTAGAAACGGTGCTGTGGAGGCCTGTCTCAGTGCCCTTACAGACACTGTGCATGCCTCAGCTACGACTCTGAGTGATACTGTTTCTGGTATGAAGTTCCCCTTCAGGGTCTACTACCCTCTTCTCTCTGCTCCTGTTCTGTTCATGCATGCCTCTACTTTACTGGGGTCTGCAATTTAAGGATATACTTTAAGACATAATATCTGAGTGTAGAAGAATATGGCAACTGTTCAGCTTTCCCAAAAACATTTTTCACATATCAGAACTTAAACTCAGTTATACACTGGGAGCTGGGGGTGTAGCTTCTACTCTTTTGGAAGAAATAAACTATGAATTTGCAAATTACTAATTCTTATGGGGTTTTTTTTCAGTTAATAATTTTAAGGATATAATAAAAAGATAGCATAAGAATGGGGACTGTTACCGAGAAAAGAATCTGAAGTTTTCAAGCCATCTTTATTAATTGTTGCTGAGTACTCAACTCTTTCAAAATTCTTTAAAAATTCAAACACAATTCATTGGCCACCTCATAGAAAGTAATGTTGGAAAGCTCTCATAGCTCAAAATCTCCAAAGATGTTAATTTTTTAAAAAAAATCATGTGCACAGTGATACATGAGTTCTAGTCTGTGTGTGTCCTCTGAAAAGGGATAACAGTGAGGACGTCTCTTTATCCAAGTAACATTCTCTATCTGACCAGTATTCTCTAAAAATAACTCAAAATAGAGACAGCAGTAGCCTAGAAGTACTACTTGGTTACACCTACAGTAGTAAATTTTACTGTGCTATGGAATGTTCCTGGGTACTAAGCCTTAGTGGTCTCTACTATTAATTCACTAGAATTAATGCTTTTGGGCTGTGATGATCATTGTGCTCCCTAATAATTTCCTGCCACAGGTCAGGGGTTAGTATACACTGGAGACTGTTTCTAATAGGCAGTCTGCCTACAGCAATGTTGGCCCTGCTTTGGAAAACATGAAAAGTGTGAAAATGTATTATGAGTGTATGGATATGCCACAACAGTTCTAGCATGTTTAATTTAGTAATGACAGTGTATGTCAGTTATAGCAGAACTCAGGGGTTGATTCAAATACATTCAGAGCAAGCTATTAATAGATACTATTTCAACAAAAGATAAATGTTTTAATTTTTTTAAGTACATGTTTACCTTTGCACAGCTGGTGTGTCTAAATGGCTGCTATAAATGAAGACATGAACCATTACTAAAGGAGAAAAAATTACAAAAAATTTGCTTAAAACTTAGAGTAAGTGCATTGAACTATGTTTCTGGACTCATCCAGTGAAGGTTTATTTCCAAATTTATTTAAATTACTGCAGTGAGAAAACATAATTTCAGGGTAAAGATCTTTGTTAACAGAAAGGAGGTTCCTACAGTAGCAATCTTTGTATATTGCTGATGCACAACTCAAGAAAAAAATTGCATTGCACTTGTGTGGAATAAACCAACTACTGTAAGATAGTATTTGCCATGAACTTAAGTTCACTACTTTCTGAGCACTGAGTGAAAATAACCAGTATAAAAATGAAGATTCAAGTAGTGTGCAACACACTGCTGCTACCAGATGTATACTGTCTGCATTGTTTTTACTTGTTTAGCATATAAAGGAACTTTTGTTCTTCAGAAGAAAAGAGAATTGGCAGCATTCCACCAAATGCTCTTACGTGCTGCACCTCGGGGGGCCAGTCAGTAACTTCATTTTGCTTTTATTTTGTCTTTACATAAAGGTCTCCATATGCTTTACCAACATATCCATATGCCTTTTCTTCGTGCCTCTGAATAAAAAAACGGGGGTTTTCTTTTTTTTTAACTAACAAAGATTTTGTTAACATTTATCTGATGTGAAATGAAAACATGAAATGGAAATTAAAAAAAAAAATATAACCAGTGTTTTTTTTATCTCTGGGACCCCACAAATGGGTAATCTTTTGCTACTGTTCTGGATACTCAGAAGTCAGTTCTAATACTTAAAGTGTAGTACACTATCACGTGTCTTAGAGAATTTGGGACAGAGCCTTCTAAAGAGCATCTCCTCAAAACATATAGCTACATCCCTTTTCCAAGATATAAATACCTTCTGAAAAAGCATGTACATCAGAAAAAATTTGGTATACAAATTTGTTTGAATGTCTGTCTTTAGATAGACTGATTTTGCTAAAACTTTTAAAGCAATGGACCTAAAGTTACCAATAACTACTGTATTGTAGTTTATTACATTGAAGTGTACTTTTTTCCAGGCATCTGCTATGCCTTTTTTTTTTTCATTAGATTTGTGGACAACTACTACGTAAAAAGATAGAACAGAATATTCACAAGTAAATTCCATTCTCTTGCAAGGTCTCTCTTTACTACAGCCTCTTACTTAAGTCCATCAAAATAATACTAGTTTGGACACAGAGGAGGAACTGTCAAGTGTTTATCAAAATATACAAGTAATTCAAGATTTTAGAATTTAATATGGAGAACAAAGATGCAATTCTGGGGAGATAGACCTTCTTTTAAGGAATAATTGTATAATTGGGGTTTCTGTTTTCCACATCTCTAAAGTCCTTTCTAATATAACACCTCCTGTTTTGTGTTCCTTTTTTTTTCTTTTATAATCCCTATATATACAGCTTTTAGCTATCTTATTCCCCTGTGACATTTTTATGCGTTTATATATATATATGTGTGTGTATATATATATATATGAATAGTCAATGAAAGAGGTAGATATTTTGTAAAAAAAAAAAAGATTTCCTTACTCATATGTGGTGAATGATTGCAGCTGGTCACCCATACATTTAACAGCACTAACTCTTGTAGACAGAGAAGTTAAAATACTAGGGGTTTTCTCTTGAATGATAATAGTGTCTGATCTTTCCTATTGTAGAAGAGCCCTTATGTTACACATTGCTGTTTCAGTCTGTTTGCATTTTGAATGTTTTTTTTTCAAAGGTTAAAACCCCTGCATATAACATTTACTTTGTAAAAAAAAGCAAAATATATAAGTACATAGAGTATGACTTAGTATGACAGATACTTATTTTTTTCTGAACATACAGCCACTTCCTTGTGAGTTTTCCCTTCCCATGTTGTCCTTTCCAAGATACTTCCACGGAAAGGGAACAAAAACCCCAGAAGGACATTGTCACTGAGTGACCTGGCTTCGTAAACTGACAGCTAGATTATGTAATCAGGCAGCTACACAGATATAAGAAATAAACAACTGAGTTAATAATACTTAGAGATCGTCACTGTGCAAGTTTGAAAGAAAGGGCCATCACAAGGAAGCATCTGCAAAACTACATTATTCTTGCAATGAAAACACAGTGTATCTGCACAAATGCTAAGCTCCATTTCCCCTTACAACATAGCTGATGGATGCTGGCAAAGTCTCTGCAACCTTATCAAAATGAAAATACAACAAAACACTTTCACGTTCTGACTGGCCATAAGTCAATACAGCTCCTGCCCACCAGTTTTATTTGCAGTAACTGCCAATGACTCCCAGGAAGGCTGTGATTTCCATCACAATGGAAAGTTATCTCTCTTCCCTCTGTTTTAAAGGATGTTTTCTGTTAGTCCTGTCCCACTGGCCACTAATTCCTGTAAAAAACTAGCATTTTCTGGTGACCATCAGCAAGTCCAATGAGAAATCTAATGCTGCTTGTACCATTACAATAGCAAAGGAGTTATCTTGCCTCTTCCATTACTCTACCTTAAGGGTTATGCTTGTGAAATAATGCAAACTTTTCTACTTCTTACAGCAGCAATCCATAAACATCCAAGACAGTCAGAGAGAATTGCAGCAGATTTCACTATGAGAGCTCAGAAACAAGAGGTACTCTGCAATAACAGGACAAATTAAAAGCCTGTGTGAAAGCCCATAGTAGAAGAGGGCATATTTCACTCTAGTCTGACATTCAGCCACCATGTTATTTGGATGGTAACATAAAATGAAATTAAAATAAATGTTTTTCATAAAGCTCAAGGCTAAGAAAAGAATCACAAAAAAGACAGGGTGGTAGATCATAATTTTTTGTTATGAAATGACACTGGGAAAATAATTTGGGCCTGGCTTTCCATATATTCCTATGATGGCAACAATTTTACAGTATCTGTAAGTGCTATCTGACTGCCAACTGATTTTTGCAGAATTTTTTTCTTACTTTTTAATAATGTGCAAAATTAACACGCAACAGAATAATTTTTGTCACAGACGTAATATCCTGCAAGTTAAGTAAGCAGAAAATAAAGTATATCACGAGAAAACAAACACTTCATAATTTTTAAATATTCCTCTGATATTGACAAGAAGAAATAGTCCCTCAAATTTCAGAGAAGCTAAGAAGTGAAATACATATTGATGTAAGTGGTATCTTCACCACAGGTACTGCCTCATAATTAGATGCTTGCCCAAAGACAACCCTTCTGAAGTAATTTGGTTAGAAAACTCTCCTGATAAGAGCAAGCTGTGGCTTTGAAACACAATAGTCTATTAGGATGCTTCCGAAAAATTCTCCTTAAGTCTTGATTCTCCACACTCAAACAAAAACCAAAATCACCTAAAAAAATAATCTGCAAGGAACAAGAAAAATAAGTTTTCTAATTACTATGCTGCTGTGATTTGTGTCAGTTCTCTGTGTTTGCTTAGCCCTTTGCTCCTCAGATAAGGGTGCTTCTGGCTTCACATGGAAGACAGCTGAAGTATTTCAGAAGTTGACATGAGGTACTAAAATTATTTTGCTTCACTTTTGAGTTTTCTATAGCCCTTTCTTCAGCCAGAGAGCCTACATTTCAGCTGAACACATTTTTTCTGTATCTTTCTGTCTTCTGAGACCTGAAATGAACTTTTTCCTGTCAGTAAAATTCTAGCTTCAAGGAGTTTTTAACCCAGTTCATGGTGAATTGAATTTTCTCTCTCTAAACTCCTATGTTTTCCACAGTGTACACATCTCTGTTCTGTACTGTTGATGACCTTCACACAGGAGAAAATTTGCCTTGTGTCTTTGTCCTATAGCCTGGAAAACTGAAGTGAAAGACGCTGTGCATCCAATTTTATTTTTCAATGTCTAGTAACAAAGTACATGGATATTATACAGCACTGTCATAACAGTATCCACACCTTTCACTATAAATATTTTGTTCCCACTTTTCCAATTCTTTTTGCAAGATGACAAATCAACTGATTTTCACCATTACTTATACTTCCAACCTCAGAGTTCATTTTCACTTTGCTCTTTCTTCTACCATGCAATTGAGATGCTACTTAATTTTTAACATCTCCAAGATTCTGCTTGTATTTCCTGTAGACAAGTCTATTGCTCAGACCCTCACTATATCCCACATTGAGAACAGATAAATCGTGTTCCTTCACTTGTCGAAAGACTCCCCTCACCATGTGAAACACAGCTGCAATAGCCATCTTCCTCACCTGTCGATTTGAACACGCCAAGTCACTCCCTCTTTGAAGCCTTCCATTTGTATCACATCAAATTTAAGCTTCTTGTCATCACCTTCAAAGCTTTAAATTGTCTGTCATTGTCTTCCTGTTCCCTTGACCAGTTTTCCTTATGCTGTGAGTTCCCTAGAGAAAAGAACATCCTCCTTGAACACTTGTAAAGTGATTAGTTGTATGACAGAGGTTATTACTACAAATTAATCACAAACAATAAAAGAACACAAGAAGCCTCTTTTTTATTTCACTGTTAACCTTGCAAGCTAATTCCTACAGCTCAGATAGTAGTGAGATAAATTTCACCTTCCAGATGACATCTGAAGAATTTCTAAATTATTGGTCTTAAGATCTTCATTCCCAGAGTACCAGAGAAAACTCCAGCACTGAGTGAGAAACCAAGAAACGTGGAAAATGCACAGAAATGTTTTAAATGACAAAACTGAGTACAAAAGAACAAACAAATTCTCCTCAAAGGAGGCTTACAACAACAACAAACAAATGCTCTTTTGTTTCTAAATAAAATCCTGTGAAATGCTTTATGACTCTCTATGCACATTACATCACACCATAAACTAATTGCTTTTCTGCATGTCCCTCTGCAGAGTATCCCTCTTTCTCAGGTGTGTCAAATAAGGAAGAAAATTTCACACCTGCTTTCACTGCTTTATGAGATCATTCTGCATAGAAATATAGCTACTTTATATGCTTTGTCATCTACTTCAATATAAACTCATATCTGAGTAATCCATATGTGGTAGTGCTACACTTTTGTGATGCTTGATTGACTGGAAGAAAACACTTCAAAACTGAAAAAGCTGTGAACCTTGTTGCTATATCTTCACCATTTTTGATTTCTAGCTTCCCCACAGCTTGCTACAGATATAAGGTACAACTTTTTTACAAATGGACTTTTTGTGGATAACTCGATCCTTAACCTTAAATGCCAAAAAAAAAAAAAAAGAGAGAATTATACCTCATCACCCAACTCTTCTCCAAAGGTATGTCATTCTTAATTTCAGACAAGGGCTAATTAGCCAAAAGATCCCATATCTGCTCTGAAGGACTTCCCTCTCTATGTGTATTCCAGCGTTCTGTGGGTTAATTAAGACAAGCTAGATTTCCACTTGAGCTAATTTCAATATGTCAACATCTGTTACAGGTTCAATCCCATTTTCTGTAGCTGCCTTTACATCAAATACATGCTATGTTTCGATCAATTCCCTGCTTGCTCATGACAGATTTAAACACCCATGACAGCACAGCACAACAGGACGATTCAAGCTTTTAAGAATTCCAGCAAGTGCCACTGGGAAACCTCCTTAGGCAACCACACTGCCCTACAGCCTTCACATATCCTCTGTGACAGTGAGATTACCTGTTGCTCTTACCACTATTCCCTCCTCTCCTTTTATTACTTAACTATTTCATTCACACACTGAAATTACCCTGCAACATTTATAATGCATAAAAAAAATATATCACTATCTGTTAAGTCCATGTAAATATTTCAGGCAAGGCAGATGGATTCGAACAGGAAAACATGCAATAAAACCTATTGTGTTTTTTTCTGCAGCAGCTGTATTTCCAAAATCCTACCAAAAGTTCACATAAACCGTAAAAATTCTGGTGGATGCACCTAATTCCCAGCTCTCTGCAATTACTCTCTTCTGTGCACCTTTGTTTCCTGATCTTGACTTTATCCACTTCTCTAGTTATGGCTCTGGGACATTATCAGTGAAGCAGATCCAAAGTACACTGCTACTGCAGAAGGAGCTCCTGGTGTTGCCAACATTACTGCCATTGTCTGTCTTTGATTCCAGTCACTTCCTCTACCTCTCATCTTCCTTTGCGCCACATCAAGTACTCGTCAAATTTTGCACTGGGTAGAGTTATTCCTCAGAAACAAAGTCTGAGCAAAAGAGCTAAAGAACTTTCTGCTGAATTAGCAACTTAAACGAATTAAATGAAAAGTTAGTGGGAGCCAAAACTGTGGCAGAGGAGATGGGTAGAACCATGTGGTTAGCAGGAGACAGAAGGAGCAAGGGTGGACTTCTCTCTATGCTTCTCAATGAGTTCAGCTGTAATATGTAAGTGCAACTCTGGGCTGAGGCTCTACTGCAGGCTAAACAAACCAGCTACTGGCCACTTGGACCAGTGTTTCACTGGTTTGGTGTGGTGAAATGCAGGTGAATACCAGAATGGTCACAAAGCAGTGGGGGACATGCAACAAAAAAGGGAGGAAAATGTGACTATGCAGCCAGCAGTGAGACCAACTTAAATTCCTGTTATGTGCTTGCAAGAACTTCCTCTACTTTTCTGAGAGAGGAACTTGTCTCATCTGCATTCATACAATACAACTTCAAACTCAATAAGGCTATTAAGTGCAATCACACTGGAAAAATAATAAAACAAATAAAATAAGATGTCAAACTGAACATGTCGCTTGAAATGTTTGCTAAACTAGCCTAGAAAGTGATAGTGTCAGATGCATTGCAGATTTTGATTAGAAAATATCTCAGTATATTTGACAGATATTCAAAATGACAGAGTCCAGCATGAAATGTTTTCGTTTTGGAAGATCTACGAGTATCAGGAAGAGAGCCATAAATCCTTTATTTTTTGTTTCCAGACTGTCTTTTCTAAGACAAATAGAAAAGATGTATCAGTTTAAATATACTATACAAATGTAGCAGTGCGTGGGACCTTCCTTAGCAAACTGATGCTCTTTCTGTGACAATTTGTAACCCTTTTTAAAGGCTCTTCAAAGCTTAAATAAAATCTGACAGTTTTCTTCCTACCATATGTAGAGGTAATGAATCTATCTAGTCTCTTGAGGCAGTCAGCAATTATCTCTGACATTAGATACAACACACTTGCATTTACTTACCCACACATGCATAATTTTAACTATGGGCAAGAATAATTAAAACTTTCGAAGCTACTACGAAGTAAGGACAGAACAGCTGGTGAAATCTAGACTGCAAATAGATTTAAAAACTGCAATGTGCTGAATTTCTCCTGATTGCAGCTGTGGCAGTTAAGGATGTCCATCAAAAGATGTTCAGTGCGGCAGTTTGGCCCATCCCACTGCTGAACATTTACTTCACCGGCAGACCTTAATAGATTCAATTCTCTTCAAGTCTGACACATACCTTCTCTAATATTTTGGTGCCACTTTGAACTCAGTCTTTACCCTGACTGCAGGTTCCCCTTGTTCCAAGTTTTACAAATTCTGGCTAAAGAGGGAAATTATTCAATCACAGCCACTATACTCTAAAGGGTTTGGAAATCCTAATTCAAACCATAATAATAAAGGTGCTGGCATTTCCTACTCTTGTCTAATCTCACTGTCTCCTGAACCTAAAAATTTTTAATGTTCCAGGGCAGGCAAAATGTCTCTTGTTTTCTTTTTCTCCAGTCATCTTCACACAGGGATGGTTAACAAACCCTTGAATGCACTCTCTCTCTCTGCCATGTAGAAAGGCTGAGAAGTGTCAGATATTATTAGTTATTCAGTGATGCTTTTTCAGAAAATTCCCTGTCCCTGCCAATTGGGCCAACTTTTGAGACAAGCCAAATTCAGGATCACCTTGCTATGGGATTCAGGGATAAGCTGTCAAATGTTCCTCTCAGAAGGTAAACCATCTGCAGTACACTGTCCTGGGCATGCTTAGATTTGTTCTTGCTGTAATACAAGATGAAGATCATAATGTAAGATGGAGTGACAGTTCGACACAGATGTATCTTACTGTCACTATTGGAAATTGGTAGTTTCAGGCCCATGTGAGTTATAGCTAGACGATGATTTCCACTGTGCAACCCCATGAGAAGCTTTCCATCTTTTCCTTTTCATCTTCGTCTAGGCTATCAAGTACTCAAGTCTACATCACAAGAGAAACTTGGACTGCTGTCTCCTCATTCCTCTCAGAGTAGATGTTTACTACAGATAAGCAGATAATTGTTTCCAGACGACTGTACATACTAGCTGGACTTGCTTAGTCGGTAGCATATATGCTGCTTGTATAGGTCAGTAGCTACCTGTGAGCAAACAGAAAGCTGAAAATAAAACACAGCTACTGATATACCCACTCCTGCTCACATCACCTTTGGTGTCTTTCAGCAGAGGTACAAGTCAAACACTACACCTCTTCTCCAGTGATGCTCAATCCTACAACGAAGGAATGTATACATATAAAGTCCATTTTTACTGTAGTGCTCTCATCTCCATATGGAAATATTATGCCTTTGGACATACAGGGTCTGTTGTATAGGACAGATACAGATCAGGAGCTGCAACTGGGGGAGTGGGAGTGTAGTAAAAAAAAGGGTAAAAAAAGCAAAAAATGAATTTCACAATGACTCCTTCCATGAGACAGCATGTCTACACTACAGCTGAGAAACACAGCTCTATTTTAAATTACTTTAATTTCCCTCACCCACTCCATGTAACACATGAACACTTAAGACCCTTGAAGTCAGAGTTTCCTGGCGCTGAACATTAAGCCTGCTTGGGCTATGCTCACTTTGGAAAATCCCTGTTGTCAACACCATGGGAATTTTTCAGGCTTGCTTGAAAAATGCTACTTTTAGTTTCAAGTCTACAAGACAGAAGCCTCCCCGACCATTCCACAGTTAGAATTGTAAACTCACCATATGTTTGAAATAGACATGTATAAATTACCATTTGCCTGGTAAGCTTACTAAGCCTTCAGAATGGCTATGGTTAAAATTTATTTTGATCACTTCTACAGCTTTCTATTGTGAGAGCATGATGAAAATTAACAGATTTGATGTATACTATGAAAGTGCATGTTAACTTCTGTGCCTGACACAGCAACTGCAGGGAGAAGCAGAACGGTAATTAACAAACTATCTGGATGTTGTGGCAGTGTTAATTAGATACTGTAAAAGCTGATTTAGCTCCACAACAATTTTCACTGAGGTACTCACTTCAAGCACTTCTTAAGGGGTTTTTCTGTCAATCATACAAAAATATTCCTGTTTTGCTTTCTTTTTTTTCCTTTTTAAACTGTCATAACATACTTAAAAACTTGGCACACAAAGGAATAAAGATCAAACTATGCCTCCTCTCATTTTATCTGCAATCAAAACAAACTCCATACTTGAAAAGTCAGGATTATTTTACTTGTGCAGAATGTGTCCCAGTATAGCCATATTTATCTGTGGAGTGATTTAACATACTAGGCCACAGGGTAAAACAAAAGTTCAATCCCTGTTTTCATTCTATTCCTCAGAGGTGATCCAAGTAAAAACTAGAAGTTTTTAAGAAATCTACATATCTTCCACTGGTACAGAAAAGGAGGCAGGTCTAAGAAAGCAAGACATTTCTGTAGAATAAAATTGTCAGGCTTGTAGTTCTAATGTACCAAGCATGCAAGATATTTCATGTCCACAAATTGTTGCACTTGTAGCTAGCATTTTAGAATGAATTAGGTGGGCGGATGGTTAAATGACAACAAGTACTGTATATCTTTAGCCATCAAGGAAGAGAGTACTTCAGATCCCCTTAACATGTCTTTTTTTCCTCCTTCTTTTAGGTAATAAATTTTTCAGGAAAAGGTCAGGCCAGTGTGACAGAAAATCATTCTGATTTGAAGGCTGTTAGGACCATGAAAGTAACACATCCTGCTATATTCAGCATGTCTGGATTTATGCAGAAACCTGCACAATGCAAAAATACAGGAAGAGGTGGGAGGGAGGGGAAACCAAAAAGAAAAAGCAAAAAAAACCCCCAAAAAACCAAAACTAAACAAACACCTATAAAAACAAACAAACCCCACCAAAACCAATGAACCAAGTAAAAAAAAAAAAAAAGTAAGAACCAAAATCCCTGCAAAGAAAGTTGAACCAAAAACACAATCAACAAGGGGAGGAAAGAGACAATGATATTTGGTTTTCAATACAAAGCCTCCTATATGTATTCTAGCCCAATTTTCTACCATTTTTCCACATGAAAATAGCTACTTCTTTAGATTATTTTGGAACAATTTGGGGTAAATGCATTTTTGATTGGCAATAAATCTTTCAAAAAGCACAAAGGGCCCAACTGTGAGATGACTTGAATTTCTTTCCTTAAAATGTGTTGACCAGAAGAGGTGAGCTAATGCAGAGGGAAGATAAGCAGTGCCAGGTTTAAAGCTCATGATAATGCAGTGATCTAGCTCCAAGACACGTACAATAAAGCTTCTTCGAAGACTTATTTCATTGCATTCTTTACCAAACAAGGAAATCTCTTCTAATCTGCAAGTAAAGGAAATGACAAGTGTGAACAAAAAAAAATGAACTGGTTACAGACTATTCAACCTTAGATTATATTATTCTGAACTGTTAATTAAACTCTTTTTATAGCTCTCTCCTGAGTCTGCCTGGGGCTATACCTTTAAATTACCTTTTAATGGGAAATTGATGTGAACAGCATGCAGCCACAAGACCAGGGAAATGTGTCCCCATTCTTAGGATGTCTGCTGTGCACATCAATGGACATGAGGGGTTCATGTAGAACTGCTACCTCTATTCTTGGCTGAGTGAAGAGACGGCCAATTAATTGGCTGTCAGGAAATGCATACAGCCCTGTAACCCCTGGATGGAAAACGAGAAAGAGCATACAAATCAGAGAAAAGAATACAATATAAGCAGGTCAACTATCACAAAAAGTGCGAAAAGGAAAAATAGCTACTGGAAATACATGAACACAGCAGTGGCTCATACTTTTGATTCACCGTATTTATACTGATGTAAGCTTGGCCAACAAGTTTCTACAATGACATATACCACACTGTGGTATATTCTGGACTATTTCCAAAAGCTTGATTTACACTTAAAAGATAACCCCTGTAGCACATGTCAGATGAATGGTGTAAATGAGATTATTGATATGATAAACTGTTACAAAAGAAAACTGAGAGAAATAGCACTGGCTTTATGTTATAGTTTTAAGTTAAGAATGTAGGGTAATACTAAAGATTTTTGGGGGTTTGTTTTGTTATTATGGTTGCTTTGTTTTACAGAAAATATAGGTCTGATTCAGGCAGTAGCTTTAGAATGTTAAAGCTCTTTTCAAAGACAGCATTTTCTGCTAGGTCTAGCTTGAAAAAACCCAGATTAAATACAAAGAAATAAAATACAAGAAATGAATTTATATCCATAAAAAGGCAAACTGCAAACTGTGTCAAATAGGTCACTAATAGAATGAAACAAAATCAAGCTAAGTTCTGCCCTGTGATGCTTTTGGCTAGGGTAGAGCTAATTTTCTTCAGTGGCTAGTAAGGAGCTGTGTTTTGGATTTGTGCTGAACACAGGGTTAACAATATAGAGATGTTTTTGTTATTGCTGAGCAGTACTCACACAGAGCAAAGGCCTTTTCTGCTTTTTGTGTTGCCACACTGGCAAGGAAGTTGAGGTTGCAAGGGAAATTGGGAGGGAACACAGCTGGGACAGGTTACCCAAACTGACCAAAGGTATATTCTAGACCACATGACATCATGCTCAGTATATAAAGCTGGTGGGAAGAAAAAGAAAGTGGGGGGAATGTTTTGAGTGATGGCATTTGTCTTCCCAAGTCACCATGACGTGATGGGGCCCTGCTCTCCTGGGGAAGGCTGAGCACCTGCCTGCCCATGGGAAACAGTGAATTAATTATTTCTTTTTCTTTGCTTGTGTGTGCAGCTTTTGCTTTCCCTATTAAACTGTCTTTATCTCAACGCATGAGTTCTCCAGCTTTTACCCTTCCAATTCTCTTACCAATTCTGCTGGTGGGGGAGTGTGTGAGTGGCTGTGTGGGGCTTGGTGGATGGCTGGGGTTAAACCACAACGTGCCCTCATGTTGCATCATTGAAAAATCAGCTCTCACAGAGTGTACAAATATATTCAGGGGAAGTCAAACTTGGAACAACAGAACTGGCAGAAAACATTAAGAATTCTACAATCTAAAGAAAGACAACAGCCATTGTTTTTGAACAAAAGAAAAACTACATGAAAAATGACACATATGACACATAAATGGTCAAGGTCTTGATTGAACTTCAGTAGTGATATAAATCAGAATAGGTAGGATGGGACCCGAGTTCATGACAGAATTACAGCTCAGATCAGTGCCTCACTGTTCAGACTTCCCTGGGACTGGGGAAGCAAAAATAAAACAGCTCCAAGGAATAATTACTGAAACAGTAATTTTTAAAATTCATATTTAGCTATATTAAATTATCCTATCTTTACCTGATAAACTACTATAAAAAGCAAAACCCAGCAGTTTTTTTCAGAGTTTCAGGACAGACTTTACCTTTCACTAATAAAACCAGAACTATAAACTGAAAAATCTTATTAAAGTTGATGTTTAGACAGAAATAGTAAGAATAATTGCATCAGTGCAGCATCATGCTGTGCACTTCTGTTCTTAGTCATTTCTAAACAATCACAATTTTAACTAAGAAGCACAAAGCTAATCACATGCAGCAGAGCAGAAACAGGCCTAAGATAACAAGCCTGAGCGAGCATCTTGGTTCTGCAACAGTAATCATTATAAGAAAACATTAAGGATGGATTACAATGGATTACTTCATTAAATATTCCTCAAATAACACCCATATCTTTGGTTTTGAATACATAACAGCTTATCATGAGATAAGCAAAGGAGATAATTCAACTTTTCATAACCAAAACCTTATCCTCCTTTCTTTCCTCCTTAAGCAGAGCCAGCAGGAGGAGGAGTAATGATTTGCTATTCCAACAGGTTATGAGCTAATTGGTGTAGTCTTAGACGGAAGAAGCAGCAAGGAGGGAATGGTAGGAATGGGTCACATCTTGCTGACTCAACATAGCTCAAAGTAAAAAATCCTTTATTTGAAGCAGGAAAGCAAATGTTCATGATGGATAAATTCCTTCCAGAAAAGGAATGTGACATTCACATGCAAATGGCATTGTCATGAATGATCGTTTCCATACAGTATTTCAGGATGTTGACATGCTACCTGATCTTTAAAATTCCTGAATATGACTCTGTTGAACCATATTTGTCTCCACTGACATTATACTACAATTGCCAAGAAACAGCATTGCTCTTGAGAGAACATGAGCAAAGGCAATCATGTAGCACACAATAAAAAGTTAGGGGCTGATTTTCCCTCCTAGAAAAGATGTGTTCTTGAGAAGGTCACTGACCACCAAAAAAAATCACAATAAAATGTAGACAACTGGCTAAGGGCTTAGCCTACTTTGTAATTTTGAAGCGGGTAACTGGATCATTTTACAATGCAAAATCTACAATGCACAGCTGGAAACAAAAGAGTAAGTACACAGCATTTAGACTTCCAAGTCGTTAAAGGCAACAGAAGCATCAAATAGCATGCAAACATTTCTTGTCACAATTTAAGAGCAGTAACGTAAGATGAATCCTTTTCATGGAGGGGTTATCCAAGTACAGTCTAACCCTTAAACAATACGATTTTGGTGTTTAACTGTCATGCTCACTAACGCTGATAAAACGCCACCAACAAGGAGAAATCTTTACAGCAGGCAAACAGCTTTGCCTTTGGCAATGCTGAGAAAGCAACTTTTAATAGTTATAATTGTAGCAAGTTATTGAATTATATTTTTTTAAACTCAGCTCTAATATCAGACTACCTTAGAATGTAATCAAGCATGGTTAATTAGTTTCAGTTCCTTTTTCTTACACTGCGTATTGGTAGTACGTGTTGAAAAGAAAGATGGCTAAAACACATGGACACTTTCTCATTCCTTCTCCCTGGAAAAGATGAAGAAAATTCAAGTATCCAGAAGAGAAGAGAAGAGAGGCTGCTACTGGCTGCTATTTCAAATTGTACTGTATCACTCTTCCACTCAGCTGCAGAAATGCAAGTTACAGAATGAAAAATATTACTGATATTCCCAGTGCACTCAAGCAGAACACGCATTTTACTTTTATACATTTTTCTTGGGTTTGAATGGTCATGTCCACAGAGCCTTTACAATAAATTTTCCATTTGTTTTCCTTTCAGAGAGAAAGATTGAGGGAAGGAAAAGGAGGGGGAAAGGATGCACAGACTACCTACCAAAATAACAGAAAACCCCCCAGAATAAAAGCTTGCCATTTCAGATAGCTTATAGTCAGGATAAATATGAAGTACAAGAATATTCACTCATCATCATACTCATAAAATATTTCTTAAAAAACTCCTACCTATTCTTTTTCCTCAAATCCCCTTAAAATCCTCTGCTGTCACATCTACAAGAACTTGATAATAGTGTAGGCAATGCATTATTGCAGTATTACTCATAACCTTGGATTTTACAATTTAGTATCAAATACTGTTAGGAATATACCTTGATTCATACATATTTTTCCTCTACACACACTATTTCTAATAGAATTTATTTTTAAGCATGATTTACAGACACACAACTGTGGAATGCATATTTTTTTTAATAACATTTATAAACTTTAGAATGCACACACTGTTGAAAGGCTGCCTTTAGAAAGACTGTGTGCTGGATGAATGCACCTACAGCCTAACAAGTAAGCAGTATGTGCATCTTCGGGCATGTCACATGGCACACAAATATACTCCATTCTCCTCACTCCTTCTCCCAGATGCCAGCATAGATGCTCACAGATACTCTCTCTTACTAAACAAGTGTATGGCTGTCTAGACAGTTCAGGCATTTCTTCTTTTTACAGTGATGTCATATACTGGTTTAAAACAAGCACTTTACATAACTTTAGCCTGTTATCTTCAATAGCCATATTAGAAATAACAGCTAACAAAGATATCAAGAAGAGAACAATGACCCAAATTTGAGATTAGTGTCCAGGTAATTTTCGAATCCCTCACATTCCATGTACACAATGAACCCTCCTTGGGTTCAGAAAAGTTCACAAGTACCATGGTTTTCCCAGGTGACATTCAATTTCAATAACAGTTTACTGACTTGATAGGCTATAAAAACTTAAATTAAAAGGATATCTTAGCTTTCTTTATACTAATGCATTATCTGACTCTTTCTGCTACATACAAGGGTAAAGATGCAGGAGGCATGCAATACTAAAGGATTTATTTTCATTTCATATTACCCATTCTAAGACTGATACCTGAGGGACTCAAGAAACTGGATAGTAAAGCCCAACAAAGCTATTGCCATTACAAGAAAGTAGTCTTAGGCACTAGAGGGAGCATCTGCCTTTACAGTCACTGAACAAAAGTTTCCGTGTGCCTACAACATATTCTGTATAATGAGCAAAAATGATTTTGCATGTTGTATATAAGGTAAAAGTCCCACCCTTGTCAAGAAAAACAAACAAATAAAAGGAATACTGATATTACATAAGTATCATGTTAAATAAATGCACCTTCTTATCTATTTAACTTAACCATAATTTTAAATTATTTTCTTAAACTTCAGACTCTGAAAGTAAACTTTTTTGCATAATTATCTAAATAGCTTAGTGTTAGAATACCATGGCTTGCACTGTTCAGGAAATGAAAGCAATGACATTTTATTTTAAGGACACAGCTTCAGACTTCTGCAACGCAGACATCCACATCTTGGCTATCTGCCTAGACTCACCATGAGAGAAGGGCATTTCTTGGCTGTGATTCACCTGACCAGCTCTAGGCATCTGTCAGAGGATGAACGTGTGAATCATGTTCTCCAAGTACTGCTTCTATGAACTGCAAAGGTAGCTGAATTCACATGTGGATGAGTACACACAAATAATTAGGTCACAGGATCCCCACTCAAAAACATAAACAAAACATGCTAAGCAAAAATATGCATGACAATACTAATGACTGTAAATTGGGGAAGGATTGTACAGTGGATCGTATTGGCTAGAATGCATCGGAACCTTATACTTATTGTACATTTTCTAGTATTGTAAAACTCTTCATTCTTGCTACCTGTATTAGATTCAGCTAAGAAAGTGAAAGGAAGAGACAATGAAAAATCCCTTTTTACAGCCTGTAGAAATAAGACAACTTAAACACCCACTAAGCTTGCACACAGATCCATTTGAAATACTAATATATTTTTTTCCCTTAGAACAGTGGGAAACAAAAACTATCTGCCACCTATATTTCTCTTTAATGCCTCTGCCTTGCTATGAATTCCCTTGCAGACTAGCAGGTCATGTCTGGACTGAAGCTGCTAAGAATCATAGCTTAGTTTACCTTATGCAGTTTAGTAGCCATGGTTTTAATAGCAAGCATTATGCTCCCAGACTGTGTGCCAAATCCTGAACTAGGAAATTCTATTTTCGGATCCATCAAATAGGTACTGCTGCAGTGAAGGATACTAAATTATGTAATTTTAGCTTGTGTGGTTTCTTACTGTTGTCTACAGTCATCAGCCACGTAAGATGGGCTGTAAATTTTGGGAAGAAATATTGTCTCTACTTATGTCCTCTAAACAAAGTACAGTGACTGTAGTTCTCTGGAATTTTCATTAGAAAGTTTCTTTCTTCTTTCCCTTGGCAGGAAGGTCCTTGTTCATTTCTAGATGACAAGGATGATGCAGCACAAAGGCAAAACTGCCATGGTGTCTATAGTTATCCTCCCAAATTTACAAAGCAAAGCGATCTCCAAACAGGACTTTTACCGAAAGAGTATAAGAGACCAACAGCCTCCAAAATCTGCTAAGAATGTTCAAAGCTGGAAGAGCTTGCAAACACACTAATTTGGACCCTGATAAAGCTGAATATAAATTATTTTATCAAAAGGATTCTGAGCACCTGTAAATTTCAGGTCTCTTTGAAAACATTTCTCTTTGCACTTCAAACATTTTTGCAGTAGTGTAGCAAAGTCTCCAGAAAACAAATATAAGCATTTATCATTAAAGTAATAATAAAAATTATATAGAAAAATCACAAAAAAACCCCTTAAAAGGTAAATTGTTGAAGATGTAGAAGATATACAGGGTTTCAGAATATATACATATATATATATGGTGCTACAGTAACAAGGCAGCTGGAGATTCCCATCAGCATTGAAGTTTGTTAGTCACAAAGACTGTCTGAACTGCAGGGTACCTGCAGGAAAATAAATGAAAAAAAAAGGGACAACAGGAGTAGGAGAAACTACTGTGTGGTCTAGACTTGTCCCAACATGAAGCTGAGACATTACAAGACTCATAATTCAGAAATGAGCAGAGGTGAAGAAATCGGCTTTCATCTTTTTCACTTTCTCCACTCACTCAGCATGAGCTTCAGCACAAACAAAACTGCCCAGTTCCCATACGTTAGGTACACAATATATTCCTTGTTGTGCAAGAGAAAGATCTGTTTTTAAAGCACTATGTGGATTCAGATTCACTTGCCAGAAGATGTGTATTCTGAGCAACTAAGACCCACAGTAATTTAAACCTTTGATTTACTCCTGTGCATGTGGGAGACATGCTGTTGGCCACTGAACAAAGCCTTGAGGCAGAGATGATAACACTATAAGGATGAATCAACTGAAGAATCAGATAACCACTGTTTTTTCCTTGTGGAAGTGAAACAAAAATTATAGTGATAAGTAATATTATACTATGAAGGCAAAACATTTTAGGTCTAGGAAATTACTCCTTCCCATTGCTATCTGCTTTTAAAAAGCAGGTACAAACTCTTTCAATAACAACTTCCTAAGTACTTGAATATTTTGTTCTCCAATAATTTTTTGTCTGACTCTAAAATACCCTAATTTTAAGAAAGCAGCTACAAAGGCAGGTATGAAAACTGATTGGTTCTGATCCACAAGCTTAGTTCTGTTTAATTGGGACTACAAACATCAACAGCTATATCCTGTGCTGGGTGAACTAAAAAATACAGCAGAGCACACTAGTCTAGGAGAAAGAAGAAGCAAAAATCTGTACGTCTCCAAGATGTATTGAACTGTTTAAATGATGCTTTGTAGGTCACATCAGCTCCTTCCCCCGGTTACCAGGACAGCTTCTACCCCCCAAAATAGCCAGAGCAATGTTTGTTTGGTCCACAGGCTTCCCCCCAAACACACTGGATCATTTTGGGAGTGGGAAGGCTACAGATCACATACATCACTTCCACTCCTCCTCCATTCTTTGTGCTTTGAGGAGGAAGAAGAAAAAAAAGAAAAAAAATACTTCGGGGAAATTGAATTCCTGCCTTTCAGAAGAAGATTACAGATAGTGTTACTTTTTTTGCAAGCTCTGCAAGGTACATAGTAGAGCCTCATGAACCATTTTCTATACAAACTGTGAAACGCTGTATTAGAATCAATCCATAAATATGTATTACTGGTTTATAAATACATATTGTGCTACAGATGAAGAAAACAACTGAATAGAAGGCCTCATAATTGGTACAATTATTTATTTAAAAATTAAAAATAAAAACATAATTCCATAGAGAATTACTTTTCATGTAAGCATGGAAAGCTAATATAGAGAAATAGTTTCTAATTCTTTGTACTTGAATGTACTATTTGTGGGTTTGGGGGGGGGTTGGGCTGGATTTGGAGGTTTGGTCTTTTTGCTTTGGCTTATTTTTGTTTTGTTTTGTTGGGGGTTTGTTTGTTTGTTTGTTTTCAGTTCAGTTCAATCTGAGGCAAGCAAAAGCAGCTATTGTTTTGAGTATGCCATCCACATATTGCGTCTCTCATTTTCTATTGCACTGAAAGAAACAAATGGAGAAACATGACTAATTTTATGCAAGTTCTTCCTATTAAGCAAGCTAAACAGCTATTTGAAGTCTGGCTATACTTTGAAATTCATAAATACAACAGAAAAAAATTAGTTGGTTGAACTTCCCTGAGAAAAGTATGCAGTTTTGCAAATTTATTCTGTCCATCTAAAATGTTCCCAGTTTAAGAAGACATCTACACATCAGCCAGGAACTCCACACCCCTCAAATGCTGGGCAGAGTCACTGGTGAAAGAATTCCCACTGTTCAGCACTGAGTTGAGGTGAGCTGTTGGAAGAGGTCCATTAGTTTAGGCTATGGCATCCTGGATGTTAAGTCAAAACACCAGCAGCCTGAATCAACAGAGACGAAGCAAAAACCTGGAGCCGAAGACTAGACATCTAGAAAGCTAAATTTACTAATACTTTGCTTTAGTAAAGAATTAGAAGGCAAAAGAATAGAGCGTGTATAACTTTTAAAGTAAAATTCAACACTGATAATATCAGTAAATGGTAATAATTTCTTATTTTAAAAATAGAGAGAATAAACAAGATTATAATGAATGAAGGCTGCTCATTACTCAATGGGAATATTACCTGTATCTCAGTTTGTCTATTAGACATTATCCAACAGTATATTTTGCTATACCAAAAATGGTGCCTCATAGACATTTAAGATCTCTAACCAATCATTACCACATGCGTTGCAGGTGGCTTTGCCAAAGGTCAAAGTGTAAGGCTAAGAATCATAATATAAATATAGTATATAGATGGGGCCTTAGTTTGAATCACCTCCATGCCCAACGACATGATCGTCAAATTCTTTACCCTGTGTCTTTGATATAACTTGTAAAGGTCATTATACCTCCATTGCTAGGGTTAAGGCTGAAGAATCTCCAGCCCATAAGGAAAGCTTTGAGCAAATGTGATGCTGCAGCCTGAATAATCCAGCTCAAAGTGAGCTACTCTACCCCAGAAAGAAAACTTTAAAAAAGTTAATAATTTCAATTGCAGGAGGAGCTTGTGAGTGGTCCTAACATCCATATGCATCTTGCGTCCATGTAGCTTTACATATGAAAAGCAACATTTCATAGAAAGATGTCTCCAATACTTCCATAGGATCTGTCATTCTTTCATTATTTTTCCACATATAAATTTACTCCAGACTAGGGAGCTCTTTAGAAAATCATGACAAAGACCAGGTAGGCTACAAAGAAGGGTCATCACCAAGAACATTACAAAAAGTGACATGGTCACAGATTGTATCTTCCATGTAAGACAACACAGGGGTGTAAAGGAAACAAGCAGTCAGGGTCAGAACCCTCTCCTTCTGTGGAACCAGTGACAGAGAAGGATTTGTGTCTTGGGCTACATATCTTCAATTTTCAGGAGAAAAACAGCACTGCCATCTGAATGTAACATATCACTACTGTTTAATATTCTGCAATTTAAATGAAAACAAGAGTAGACTTTGCAGTTCAGTAACTTGAGGTTCTGAATTAATGAACATGAAATGATGAGAGAGGAATATAAATGAAAGGTCTTAGCACAAATTCCCACAAATTAAGATCCAAGGATTTGAGAAACAATTTCCAAAAACACCTGATTGTTTCACTGCTATCCTTCAGTAAGGAAAAGAAATATAGTGCTATATTTTGCAATCCATGATGTAGATCTTTATTGAAACTAAGTGTTCTATTACAAAATAAAAATATAATTTACTGGGAGTTTACCAGTAAGAAATTATTTTACACTTTCCAATCTCCCTCCCACCCAAACACTGTAAATGTCTCATTGTTCTACTGAGAGCACATCTCTGGTGAATTATAAAGATAGTGCTTACAGCAGCATTTTGAGACAGTTAATAGTTATTCATATGTAAAACTGTTAAAAACTAGGGGAACAAACAATTTTTAAACCTCCCTCATGCATTCAGTAATTGTACTGAGGGAGTCTGATGAATGCCCCGTCAAAGTTTTGTGGAATGCATACTGTTTAGGTGACTGAGTAGGTTATACAGTAATAACAGTATGATAATTAAAAGGAAAAAAGGCTTAAAAAAAGCCCTACAGGAAATTTAGACATGTTTAAACATGTCCCTCAGCCAGCAAGCAGAACCAAGGGTTCTAAAATTCAAATGTCTGGTCAGACTCACAGAACACAAGAAGGGCAAGCATGGTATCTTGCATTTAACATGCTTCCTTAGTTTTGCATTAAAATGGGATGCAAGAGTTGTCTCCAACATCTCAGGAGATTTTTTTTCCCGTTCATCTGTCAAGACTGACTGCCACTTCATTTTCCGATTCCTTGCACTCCCATTTGATTCCTGTTTGGGGCTGATGTTCATGCCACTAAAATACATGTAACACAGCCTGCAGTTCTTATGTATTCAAACTCCAATTAGAAAATCAGAGTAGAAGTCAAGATATCGTCTCACAGAAGTACATGTACTGTGGTGACCAGAGAACCCATGTTAATCACCATTAAAGGACGATCTCTATGTTCTGAACAAAGTCTCTAGATTTTGTCCCATCTGGAGTCTGTTATGAAGGGGTTTTACCATTTCTCTCTTCTAAGCAGTGGCTTTAGGAAGGCACAAGTCAGACAACCTCGCATTAGCCCCATCATCATATCATGAAAGTAGTTGCTTATCATATAATCTGCTATAAGGGAGGGAAATTCCTCAACTGATGATGCTGCATTTCATTAAAAAAATCCAAAACAACCCAAACAACCAACCTCACAAGCAATCAACCAAACAAAACCCAACAAAAACTAGACTAAACAAAAAGAGCCCCACATTCATCTTTCTACAATAAGGGTAGGGGGGAAAAATGGGGCCAAACTCCAAGTATGCAAGCTTCATGGGTTGTGAAAACAGTCGGGGTGCCACAGAACAGGAACTTACATTGCCTTTTGCAAAATAAAAAAAAAAACCACCTGCAAAGTCCCACAGTTTGGACTCTCTGCCTATTTCCACCAAGAGAAGCCAGGAAAGAATGGGTTTTGTCAGTTTTCCTCTGGCACACCACATTTAGTAGTGCAGCTCCATTAGCTCACTGTAAGCAATCTCTGACTCCTTAGCTGCCTGTTTCTCTCAAACATGAAAAGAATTGTATGATTTCAACAATCAAAAAGGCCTTTGAAAGCCACACTGATTCCCCTACTAAATGAGGCAATAAACCACGATGCCTCCATCTCCTCCTGATATCACTTATATTTGAGCACAATTTGTTCCTAAGATGTTTTTCTATGACTAACTTGTTGAAATCAATATTCCTATGTTTTAGTATGAATTACCTCTAGAGATTTTGAACCATATTCACTGACTTGTCCAAGAAGGAACAAGGGATAAAAAGAAGCTTAAAATCAAAATTAATCCACTTGGGGTGTTGGAAGTTCTGTCAACATTACAACGTAAGGTTTTGCAATTTAATAGCTTGGCTATATACATAAAGCCATACAAATGCATTTTTTCTTTTTTCCATATTTTACAATATTTTTAATGTGTCACAAATAAACATAAAATTATTCTTCTTGGAAATCCAGTATGTCTGATAATGTTTGCAGAGTACCTAGCTATTAAGTGTGGAAACTCACTTTCCAGCTTGTACAATACTGAAAAAAACAGTTAACACTGTATATTCTTTACTTTTCACATTCGGGGAGTAAAAGTTAGGAAAAATATTAATAATAATATTCAGAATAGCTATTCGGTATTTTGGAAATGCAAAAAAGAAGCAGTCTAAAATCTGACCTTGTCACACAGAAGTGAAAAACATGTCTATACTTACTGTTCTGCTGGCAAAGCCGCCCCTTGTGTGAATGCCAAAGAAAATTAAATAATATTCATTTGGAAGCCATTCAGGGTTTAGTTTCACATGATTATAATGAATTAAATGCAGCTAGGATTCACAGCATCAAAGTATTCAATCAAAATAAAACAATGAGAAAATAGGCAAGTAAGCTTGATGATTTAAATATGAACAATTATAACACAGAGAAAATAATTTTCAGTGGCACAACTGGGGGAAAATAGGTAAACCCATTACATTATACATTTTGCCTTTTAGTATTTTTGCACCTACCGTAGAATGAACACCATTTGTTTGAAAATACTAATACTACATTAAAAAGCGAAACAGACTTGATTGACAGAGAGGGACAGGGATCAAAATCCCCAAGGTTTACTAGCCTAAAGGCAGCCATGACAAACTGCTGCCAGTTGCCCAAAGCCTGCACAGCTACTCAAGCACAGAATCCTCAAAACAGTCATATGCGGCTGAGGACAATCCCTGCTGTGCAGAGCTGAATTTCAAACTGGGCTCAAGAGAAGGGAAAACATCAACACAATCACACACCAGTCACTCACATCTTACATTCATTATCAGGTTTTTCAAAGGAATCCCCAAGGTAGCTATATTTCACAGAATTGAAGGTTTAAAATAAAAGGGGAAAAAAACCCAAAACAACTCCCTCTACTCAAAACTGTATTTATGCTAGTTTATAAACGTGTAATAAAACATATGAAATAAAATAGCTCAAGTAGACTTTAGGTCAAAAATATTTTTTTGAAAGTGAAAAATTAATACTAAGAGTGTAGGTAGCAAGAATAACACTGCTACCTGGCAATTGAATGCCGTCCAATATATAGATTCTGAGCCAAATACTATATACTTTTAAGAACCTTACTTTCCAGGAAAACCTGCAAAGAAATTGCAATTTGTTGTACAAAAAGCAAAGCTAACCATCTAGTCCTTTCCTCTGTGAAAATTCTAGGTATCACTGCAAGTAAATATAAAGTATCAGCAGTAGGATGTGGTATGCTAATGTGTTTTAATTTTCATTACTTCAGCAGAACTGATGTGTGAAGAAATTTTAAATCTGTGCATTAGATGGATTATTAGAGTCTAGGATGAATAAAATACACAATTAGAAAACTGTTTAAATTAAGAAGAGAATTTCCAGTGAGGAGGGCACATTACATTCATGTGAATGGCAATCTACTGATTCTTTTTGTGCCTTCTGGTGTCACACTGAAATCTTCTTTACTTGGATACTCTGAAAAGAAAAGGATGGGAAGAGATTAATAAAGACTTCAGAAGGATTTATGTATATTTTACTGATCTGACTGTAATGTACTTCAAGAAAGCCAGTACTAGTCAAAAATAAGGCAACATTTACCAGTAGCTCCTGCAGAGAGTAAGCAATCCAAACACACACACGCCTTATTGATATGTTACATGTGCAGATGAGAATGTTAAGCACAGTCTGGGAGTTGCTGGTTTTATTTCTGTTTGTTTTACTGCAAGACGATCATAGTCCTAGAGAGAACCCTTCTTCCACATCACCCTTTTTCACTATACTGGCATAAAACAGAACAGGATTTGGCTTTTGGCATTTACTAGAATAGTTAAAATAGTTCCTAGACACTTGTGCTACTTCACTGTGTTGTGAAATTTGCCAATGGACTTAGAGAGCAACATGTTTAATCGCTGCACCTAAAAATTCTTACACAATTGTAGTGTTGGGTTCAAACAGAGTGGATATTGAGACTCTATAATAGAAGAACATACCACTCTAATGATGTGTACTCATATATAGAAAACACTAGGGGAAAAAAAGGAAAAAACCAACCAACCAACCAAACCTCAAACAAACAACAAACTAAAAACCCCTCAGAAACGGAGTCATAAATCTTACAAGAAATAATACATGCAGTTATTTCACAGTACAACAGCAATAAGCAATAAAACACAGTTCTCATAGAGGGACCAGTGCTGAAAGAACAGTAAAGATTTTTAGTAAAGGGCTTCGTGCAAGCTCAGAAGCACACAGGGTGCCTCTCCCCAAAATACAGTTTTAAAGGGAATTCCACCATTTTCCTGTCAACCAGATCAGCAAAGTGGGAGAATGAACATAAATCAAATCTCTAACCAAAATTTCTCCCCCTGCTGCTCTTCCCTGACCTCTCCCATGCCAAAGAAAACCCCACTAATGCTTATCTGTACTTCTACATATCATGGCTGGGCTCTCCTGCACACAGACCTGTCCTTGTACATTAAATGAACAGGGCTGCAGGAAGAAGAATTTTACTTCAAAGTACTCCTGCTTTCCAGAGCTGCTTAGCTACCAGTCTGTTTTAATTTTAAGATTTGCGTGCCAACTCTAAACCACAAAAGAATTTTCTCTCACAAGCACTGGAGATAGATATTTCAGAGCGTTGACACTGAAACTGAGACAACAGTTTAGAAAAACAATCCCAAAATAAATCTTATTGCAAGGAACAGTGCCACGTGGCATGGGTTCTAAAAGGAGTGGTCCTGATACCTCAGTCATTTTTCTAATTTAGCACGTTTTCAAGTGTTGCTCTCCTTATCCTTTCATTGAGTACTTATTTAAGGCAATATGCCAAAAATACGGCTAAATGAGTAAGATGACTTACTTTCTGCCTTAGCCATGGATCAAAATTTCACTGCTGTAGAAAACAGAAGGAAGAACAAAAGGACAGTTCTTCCTTTCAGTAAAATACTATCCATAGAGAAGGAGGGGAGAATGGGTTTGGAGACGCAAAAATCCAATAAAATGAAAAGTGAGAGCAGTGCAAGTCAGCCCAACAGCCACCTATACAGTCTGTTATCCATACGTCTCATGATGAAGGACAGTTTAAAGGAGGGACATGAAGGAGAGTTGAACTCTAGCCAAGTATGGAAAACTGCATGCAAGACTTCAAATGGATCAGTGGTCAGGCTGATAGAGCAGCACAGTCAATGCAACAGGTCATGAAAAGTTCATACTACACAGCAGCTCAAAATGAGGTAAGATAAGGAAGCTCCCTTGAGGATAAAGGAGGATCAGTGCCTACAGAAGAGCCAGGATGAACACTAAGTTTGTTCTCCTTTTTTTCTGCTAGCTTCAGGAGCTGCTTCTAAAGTGATGAGTAGAAAACAAATAAGTCAAATATGAAGAGATAGTCTCCAAAATGTCATTTTCAGATTCACAATTCACACTTTACTGTTTGCTTACATGGTAGAATCCAAGACTAAGCTGCTTTTCTTCTTTTTTTAATTTCTTTCCATGAGACGTGAGGGTAACAATCAGGCTAGACCAAATTTGTTGCATAGACTAAATTTGCCTATTTTTCTACTTTATGTCCTACTTTAACTGACAGTTATCCAAAGAAAACTATTGTGCAAACCCTTTGGTTTCATTTGGCTTTGTAAAGATTACCACAATGTTATAAAACATCCAAAAGAACACACACAAAACCTCATATTGTGAAAAGTTATTTAGTCACTGCTATCCTATTTGAAATGGTTTTTTTGTTCCTTACTTCAGATGGAGTAGCCCTATTATGTTTTCATATGTCATCCATGTTGGTGAACACAACGCTGTCAAACTATAATGGACAAAGAATTTTTTTTTCCATAATGTGTTTTGTTTGTATGAAGAACTGGGCCAAGGATCTACTAAGTTATATCATTTCCTTCAGTGAAACTAATTTACAAGGAAAATGAATCATAGGAAAGGCAAAGAAGATATCAACTATTTTATATCCACCCTGTTCCTTCCTGTATCTGTGCCTGGAAAAACCAAGCAACATAAGCACAATAGACTAAACTCAGATCGACTATAATGCCATTAAGTCAACAATGTTATGGCATGAATGAAGATGGCATAGTATCAATTTGATTTTTAGCAATGCTGAAGCCAATCCTAGCATGTAAAGGTTTGCCGATTACTTGACAACATGAAGAAACTTTCCTGCTAAAAGCACAGTATGCTGCACCCATTCTAACTGGAAATTTGCAGGTAAGCAGGAGGCATACCATATACTTGGAGCTAAGTTAATGCTTCAGGAGAGAACAGAATAACTGCTCTAACAAGCTGCATGAAGGATTAGCAGAAACAGCAGCAACATATTGCCACAACTAAACAAAATCCCACCTTGTTTGCTACACCCAGAACACAGACTTTAGGATAGGAGGGAAAACGTCATAGCTATGATTAAGTCATTTTTTATCATAAGTCCCTATGTCAGGTATTAGCAAGCATTTTCTTATGAAGGTCATCCTTTGGGACAAAATTTCTATGCTTGATTTGTTCCCATGATTTCTGAGAGTCATTTGTCATTCTTGCAAAATTGCATATAAAAAACCCCCCAAATTACAAGAAAACCTCAGACAAAACAAAAAAAAAACCCACAGCAAACACCCAAGCATAAAAATTCTCTATCACCATATAAGGATTAAAGAACAGATGCTTTTTTTTCTCCCTAATTCACAATCTCAAATGTCAAACTATTTTAAATCTGAAATTTACCACCTATTTGATCTCTATTACAAAGATGAACCACTATCAAAAGCCTACATTAATGCCTCTGGAATTCATTTTTTTCTGCACAGTGTCTCACTGGTTAAACGCATGCTGGCACTAAAGTCAGTGATTCTCCAAAGTTCACGAGAATGTGTGGATAGAGAGGGTAAAAAAACTGCTGGAAAAAGAAAAGTGAAGTATGTAGGCCTGAATCAGAAGTTATGCTGATGGACAAATGACGAGAGATTAAAGTCTTTTTACTTATTTTGGAATTAATGAAACATTTTTGAAGTCCATTCTTGCGAACATCAGCAATCAGACTAGTTTTGGATTTGTTCATTTTTTCTTACCTCAATGAAGAGAACATGATTTCCCAGTCCCCAGTCCACTGCTCACACATTCACTTGTGCAGCATATGGAAATAAACTCCATTCCACATAGATCATACCCACTGTTTCAATTTGGTTTCAGAAAAATTGCATGTCACCTGCCTTCCATGTGATATAAATCTAAATGCTCATTTGAAATATCTCTGAAAATTTTGTTCAAGTACTGCCATTATTTAATATGTGTTCCTAGGGCTGTAGCAAGGTGTAATATTGCACATCCCTGGATTGCTCCCTCCGAACAGTATCACATGACAAACATCTTTCTCTTATCTCAGCTGTAGCAACTGTGCCTGCCACTGCTATCCACAGCTTAAAATCACAAAATACACAAAAATTTCTACTCCACCTTTTACAATTAAGCTTTCATATCCTTATTGTTGAAAACTCAGATTAAGAATGTTTAGGTATAAAGACTGCTACAGAGATCTGTCAACCACTGTCAAACTGTAAAAAAGTTTTAAACTAACAGATAAGGAAGAAGGCCATTGGCAGTAACCTTATCGATGTGCCTTAGGATTTACCCAGGACAAGCACTACAAATGTTGGGAGCTGGGTATTATTGCAATTAGTGGTATGTCACATGTTTTCGATCACACAAGCTTAACTACTTAGGATTAAAATATAGCTTTGTTCGGGGCAGCTCTGCAAATAAAACTGCTCTGGTCCTTGTTAAGTGCATAAAGTGGCTTTTTTTCTAAGTTAGCAGTCAATGCAGGACACAAGCAAATAGAATGCAGTTGTACAACCTGACAAACTGGGTAAGAGACTGACTCTGTATTCTGTTCCTCCTCATGCTCCAGTAGGGTATAAAGTGTACTATGTCTGTGTCATTGAAATATATGTTCCCTAATGCTCCTCTAATGTATTGCATTGAGGGAAGCACACCATAAACCCATCTGAAAATATGTGCAATATTATCCAGTTCCTTAGGTGAAGGGCTAATTTCTTTTGTAGGTCCAGATTCTATTCTTGTTTTTCTACCAGCAACTCATGTAAGTGACAGTCAGCTGTAAAAGAACATCTCTATCCCCGTGAAGCCTTTTCTCAGGGTTGCTTTCCCTGGCTTAGAAAACAAATCTGAGCCATACACTAAGTGTATAACAAGGGCTGTAGTCCATCACTTTGCTTACGATACCACAGAATTAAGTTATTGTACTTCAAGCAAAGGACTGAATCTACATAAGATCATACCTAAAAAGAGCAAGCAAACCTTGGCTAAGGAAACTAGAAAAAATGGAAAAAAGAAATATAAAAGTGAGGAATAAACAGGAGTAGTTATGGTTTCACATATTTTTCAGGGACTACCAAATTTAAAAAAAAAGTAGGAAAAATATGGTTTCTTAAATTGACTTCATAACTGTAATGTGGCAAGGTAAATACTATATTGGCAATTAAAAAACTCTACAGCTTAGTTAAAATAACAGCAGATATACTCCCTTCAAGTCTCTGATAAAACAATATTTGAGCTACAACAGCACGATTCGAAAGTATAACACTATGTGTCCAGAAACTTATCATCAGCACAGACATTAAGAAATGAAGGCAGGCAGTCAACATTTACTGAAGGGAAATAAATAACACTATCTAAGGTGATTTCAAATATACACACTATTTAGGAAAAAAAGAAGTAGCAGCTAATCAATGCTTACAAACAGCTTCAGCTGGAAATCTCGGTGTTTAATTTTACCCACATAACATTTGCACACATGCACACGCAAAATAATGAGTGGTACTGAAAGTACTTTGTTTTCCTCAACTTGTTCAGTAACATGCAGTACCATCTTAATCATACCTAAGGTATGTCGGCAGCAGCACAAACACAAGTGGGAGTTGCAACTAGATTTTCTTCTGTAAAGACCAAATCGGCTTTTAAAGGTTTAGAAAGGAAAAGTCCCGAAGCAGCTTATTATGCATGAAACCATTTGTTTTCAACAGAAAACAAAACAAGTTCCCTTTTATTTAGAGGCCATTGAGGAACAAAACTTATTAATTGTTTAGAGGCTTAAATTAAACTTAGAAACTCTCTTAAATATCTCTTCATGGTGATTTTTGCTGCCTTATAAGCAGCAAGTTCACTTGACTGAAACAAGGCATATACATACGCTGAGGTGGTAACAAGAGTGCATATATTTTATTGTCCCACACACATTGAAGTAGTTAAGTACTCTTCACTAGATTTTTTTCCCAGAACACACACAGAGTGAACATTTACCTCTCTGAACTCTTTTCTATACCATTTAACAACATTCTAGGCTGACAGAATGATGCATTTTTCATATTTATTGTACTTACATTTGTTAAGTTTAGGAAGCCACCATTATTTAACACTGTACAGAATATTATCATGTAGTATATTAGATATAAAGCCAGCACCTACCTCCTTGCAGGTGACTGAAAATCACTAATAAAGTTATATTAATTTTAGTCTAAAATAATCATCCAGCAAAATAATCATGATACACATAAGTCATGAATCCTAATCAGTCTTACTGATAAATTCTTCCATATTGGACCAAACCGCAGTGTTTAACAGGTATTTTCTACACTATAATGCCCTGCTACGTAGACTTACTAGTTCTAAAACCACAAAAGGTCCCATTGACTTCAGTTCAGGGATAAGCATCTGTACTGTTCTGTATTGTTAAATACTCCACAGCAACAGATACAGAGCATTACTGTAAGTTGCCATTGATCCAGGAGAGACTCCCCCCACTGAATCTCAGCAGCACTGTTAAAACATGCTGAACCCCATAAAATTCTCTTCTGTTTTCAAACAGGAAAAAAAAATGATGGATTTTGAAAAGGAGCCCTTACACACTTGCTTGGCTTTTGATGATGGACCAAATTATGTAATTTTTATTTCTTCTCCCTGCCCCCCACCCTCCAAAAAGGCAAGAAGGTGGTCTGCTTAAAATATAGCTACTTAAAAAAGCTGTTGCTTCCTTCCCCTCCAAGACCACACAGATTTTCAAAACTGAATCATCTCTGCACTAGACAGATTAAACTACTACCACAGTTCTCTGTGCAAAAACCTGAGACTCTGCAGTATATTTATCGCTATTTACCACCACTGCATGAACAGAGGACACTGTGCTGGCTGAATGCACACACATAAGGGACAGTAAAGAATAGGGGCAGAAAATGTGAAATCTTAGGCATTTGGGGAGAGGAGAGCCATGACTAAAGTCCTCTTCAAAGCTCAAGAGATTATGTTTAAAAATAGGCTTTCTTTTAGAGACTGTATGTAAAGCCCTTCATTTTGTTCACACATTTGGAGTTTTGAGTCTTATATCTTTAAGTTGGGAGTTTAATGAAAATTTTGAAATAAAATGGAAATTATCATGTAATAACCTAATCCCAAATTCTAGCATTTTGGGGGGGGGGGGAGGGGAGAAAGTCCCTAGAGGACTCACATTCCAGTTTGTCCTGGAGGTTGGAGCAGTACATTGGACATTACAAAACACAGATTCTAATTATGAATTATGTTAGCTGCTTCCCCTCTCAGATTATGATGTTTCAGTTCCCCACCCAGATACTGATATATTGCTACTATTCTCCACTGTGCTTTGAAATCCAGAAATGAGAAGTAGAAAGTATAGAAAGAACTATGCTATTATGAAAATGAAGTTGGGATATCACACAAGGGACAGATACTGCTTAGGGGCAGTTTTTCTAGCTAGCTTTGGTCAGCTTGAAAAAAAATAAGAGTGACAAGGTATGAGCTTCTTTGAAGACAAGAAAGAAAAATCACAGTGGGGAACTGCTCAAGACTGTTGCCTACCCAGACAGCTAGATTTAGGTGACCTGAAACAGATCCCAGGCAACAAAATAAAGCAAAATTACATACATGGAAACACGTCAGGAATTTGCCCTTGGCTCATCAAAGCACTACACTGACACCAGTGTTGTACCGTATTTTATCACATTTAGAATAATCAATTTTTACCGTGATCAGCTGTACATATTCTTTACTAAACATGAACTTGCCACCCCACACTGTATGTAACTAGCACAGAAGCTATCCTATAAATCACAGCGGCTGCTCAGCAGTGAAGTGGGGCAAGCAAAGGACTGCCTAAGAGGATGATCAAGAGGGGGAACTTCTTTCTGCTATGATATGTATCAAGGAGCATCTGAAGACACAGTTATGTTTGAACTGAAGACATGCCATTATTAAATCTAATGAAGTAGTATCAACACAGTTAGACTGGATTTCATAAAAAGGAGCAAAAGTGTCCACTAGACTACTGTCAGTAATAACATTAAGAGTCTATCTGGATGTGGTCTATATTTTAAATATCATTAAGATATGCATTCTTTAAAACAGGAAAAAATCAGATAAAAAATTATGGCTCTGTTGCTACTGGTATTTAATATGACACGTAAGCAAAATGCTGCAGTTTAGATGATGGGTTTGTATTCTTAAATTTTCATTCTGGCTCCCTGAAAAATGAGATGAGTTGGAATGTGCAGCTCCTCTTGGAAACAAGGCTACTGGTTCTTTCTTTCCATTATAGATAGCATGAATATGATAACACAGAAAAATAAGGCAGTTAAATTGTGATGGAGTGGTGTGAAGGTGGACAGTTTTCTCAGAAGTACACAGGGACAGGATGAGTGAGACCAACACAGATTGTAACACAGGAAACGCCAATGAGGTATTAGGAAATCACTTTTCACAATAAAATAGTTGAGCACTGGAGCAGAGGTCCAGTCAAGTTGTTGAATGCTCATCTTTGGAGATACTTAAAACTGGGTTGGATAAGGCCCTGGACAACCTGCCGAAGTTGGTCCTACTTGTAGTGGAGGGCTGGACTGCGATGTCCAGAGGTCCCTCCCAACTTCAATTACTCTGATTCTAAACCACCTTGAAATATCTTGCCTTTCAAACGACAGTTATTATTTCTAAGATATTTAAAATCACTACAGTTAACAACATGGTACTATTGTCACCATTTCCCCAGCATTTCTGCTTCTGAGGTAGGCAAATAGCCCATGCACCAGGGACCTAGGAGGCTGCTTTGAACATCTTTAGTTTGCTTGACAAAAAGTAATTTCTTTCTTGCAGTCTTGGCATGCTTCCTTTCTTCTCCATCCCTATCCACAGCTGTGGCTTGTAACTAGTTTTCTGCCTGTAAAATAATCAGTGGCAATAGTTCTTAGTGATAACTACATCACACTTTTGCCAAGCTCCCATTTTTAATGAGATTTGAGGTTGCCTGCTTCTAGCCTGGGCTTTGAATCCCTCCACATGCTGACAAGGAAAAAAAAAACCAATTGTGCTTCTGTAACTGAAGTTTAACTGTCCAGAAAATAGGAAATTAGTTATTGGGACGGCATGTTTGCAAAAAATAGATGCTTCAAAATATATTATCAAATATCTAAAAAGGAGGTGGTTGTTAGGCTTTCTACCACTCTGATGGCTACACTGGCTTATATTAACTCTCAAAAAAAATCACATTCAAAATCTATGCAAAATTTCAAAACAACAGTATAGTTTCTGGGGTAGACAGTTATTCCTCTTCTACTTCAGTACTAACATAGCTTCACAGAAATCACCGCAGCAGTTAAATATCAAATGACAACATTAAAGGTAAAAGGTCAAATGGTAAAAGGGATTTTATAAACATTGAAAATAATTTTAAGTGCAAATGCTCCTGCCATGCTTTGCAAACTCTCCATTTTCTCCTAACTTGGAAGTAAGGAAAGAAGAACAACCTCAGAGGCATCTGACATTGACAACTGCATCAGACTAGGCTTTGACTGAGTAATTAATTAGTCTTCATTATCGCAATTGTTATTATACTATATATTCATCAGCAACTGAGCTTTTTCAAACTTTAGGGCCACAAGAAGAGCTGCAATCTTACAAATACCAAACCCATTTGCATGAACAATGAGATATAAAAGGAGCAAAAGGGAAAACAGGGAGATTTTTAAACTACGAGAAAATGCCCAAGTGAAGCAGTGGCTGTTGCTTTTAAAATATTTTAAGGCTAGAGAATGTACAAATATATCTATATATTTATGACACTGACTTTGTCAATTGAAGGTTAGAAATTTTTCATGTCATTCATAGTGATTTATTCTGATGTCTAAGAAATACAGCCTTACCGTATTTATTCCTCCATTCATAACTTCCAATATGAAAAGCTTACTTAACACAATATTAACACTAGACTGAAATGAAAGAGGTTTTTTGTCACACAAAATTTCATTTTTTTTCTAACTATGAATAAAATGTCAAAAATCCAAACACGGCCTCAAGCCAGAAGTAACCCTAAATCAATCAAAATGTTTTACTTAGATGGTTGCAATTCTTTTGTTGTATTGTAAATTATTATAGCTTTTGAAATAAACACCAAAGAGAACTATTTCATTTAAATAGCGTTAAATTAGAATGTCACAATAATTTCAAAATTCCATCAAAAACATTTCAAACCAGGAAATTCCTGACCACTTCCTATTAAGGTTGAAGCCAGGAAAATTCTGGTGTAGCTTGTTGCTTAGTCTGGCCTTTGTGTGCAGAACATGAAGTATTTCTATGATGGAACTGCAGTGAAGAGATAGCATTCCAAAGTCAGCCATTTTAGAAACTGGAATGAACTGTGAGTATGTTTTATAAACTATATTTACATATATGAATTGTCACTAAATCAGAAGAGCTTAAATAAGGAATAAAAGAAAAAAACAGAAACTGCCTGCATGTAGCTATGAGAAGTAATATTACAGCATCCTATGCTTTGATTTTTAATTCACTGCTTTTATTGGAACAAAAGGTATTTTAAAAATGAGTGAAAAGCTAATGAGCTTCTGGTGTATGCTCTGGGTAGTGAGTCAGTCTCACACTCTAAACCATCCACAGGCATCATGAAATACAAAAAGGAATGCTGTAGATCTGTGGCTCAGCACTGAATGAATTATTCTGTCCCTGGATCAACCACATTTAATCTTCAGATGTGTTACAGCTGGTCTCAAGATTTACTAATAATTCTTTAGATGTAAAGGATTTAAGAGTGTTGCTATGTTTTAGAGAAGACTGTCTGCAGAAAGTAAAATCTTTGCCTGTTCAACAACCATGTTAAATTTGGACATGCTTAACACGTGTCCTGGTACAAACTTTTTGCAGTTTTCAGATGAGGAAATGGCCTGGGCTAATACTAACCAGGACGTTCAAGTGTTTAGGTAGGCTGAAAATACTGATTTACAAAGGAGGTTTACGGGTTATTTTCCCTTGGACAGGCAACATAACTTGATAAATACTTTTTCTGGGGAGACAGCCCCTGCACAGCTGAACTACCTGCTGCCTAGATATCACTACTGAACTTCGAGGCACTGTCCTTACAGACCTGAGTACCTGTGCACTGCACTCTGCAATCAGAGGAAAAGGAGATGCCTCATCAAAGGGCAGCTTCAGAAACCAGAAATGCGTCAGGAAGATGCCAAAGTTAGCCAATGGGTATCATAAATGTTAGTGGGGAGCCTAATGGTACATCTTCAATCCAACTTTCCTTGTAGCACAAGCAGCAAAGTGCCCATTTGAACTGCTTTGAATGTAGTCAGAGAGTTAGATACTAAACTTTACAAATCTAACCTGTTTTTTTATGGTTTGACATAAGTCTCATACCTTTTTGCGTGCAAAAAATCACTTTCAACTGAGAACTGTCCCTCAGCCCAGACGAGTATCATCTGCAAGGCAGGACACCTTCCTGAGTCTGGGCTAACACATTCCCAGATGGAAGAGAGAAACCATCTTCAATCTCTAACATTCTTGCTGAGCCCTCTAAAAGGAGATGGGAAGGCTTCCCTACCCTCATGCTTTGGGGTGGTTCCTCCCCTGCCCTTTTTCATTCCTATTATTATTTTTCAGTGTAACAAAATGATACCAACAATCATGTGGATATGACAGACATGTTAATGCCTAGGCAGAAACAGAGCTTTCAGCTCAGAAAATTTTAATAATGAAAATCTGCGTATACTAATTGACTTTAGACATATCATGGTTAGGCTTCTAAATTTCTTCTCCTACCCAGTTTTGGGCTCACTGGGGTTTGGGTCTCATTACGTCACTGTAAAACATGCAAACGGAAACAGAAGGAATGAGGCAGCAGAAAGCAGTTTGTCAGTGCATTTTGCAAGTGTGCTCAGAGTGAAAGATCCTCTGCAATGTCCAAGGACAAAGGACACCTTGTGTTGCATCCTGTCCCAGACAGAATCTCTTACATATTTAAAGTGTTAATCATTATGTGTGCTTCAGTTCCGCAAACAGAAATGCTTTCACTTGCAGCCTGACACAGTCCTGGAAGACTGGGAAATCGACATTCAGAAATGCACAACTTTTGGAAGTATTGTAGCAGAATTAGAAGGTTATTCACAGCTTAAACCTTCCTTAACAAGCCTCAGGTGATGACTAGGGTATTAGGAGGTTTTACCAAATTCATATCATCTTAGTAATTAAATACTTAATGATTTATTTAACCCGAGCAAGAGTAAACAGCAGCTTTTTAAGAAACTTCATGTTCTGAGAAAACAGCAATCTTCATACTTGACAGATTTGACATTTGCCTTCATTTTCCTCATTTTGTCAATGAAGTTGCTACTTTGTAAGCATATTTTAGTCCTAATTGGAATAGCTGAGAAATTAACTTTAGTTGTCTCAAGCTACTAATAATGAACTTCAGTCCCATCTAGTTTTATAGAAGAACAAGAGCAGCACTGATAGCTACAAGAGTTTATTGCAATAGAAACACATTGCTGGAGTGTTCACAGAGACTAAGAAGTCATGCTTCTACTATTTTGCCAGAAAGTTATTCCCTTATTACAAACGAGTCACCTATTCCATATATCTGGAACTGGCAGCGTTTTGTTTCGTGGGTCTTTTTTTTTTTTTTTCTCCTCCTAGGTCATGTTTTGAAGAGATCTTCCCCTCCTTTAAATACAGCAAGGATGAAACAGGTAGTTTAAATTGCCAAATAGCAATTTCAACAGAATTGCTGCTCATGTAAATTACCTACCCCCTGTGGCATGTTTACTAAACAATCAAAATATTTTCTTCAGACAAAGCACTGCAATAAATTTAAATGAAAATAAGGACAATCACAACACATAGTAAGAGATTTGTGCACAGCATGGAAAAGATCTTATAAGTAAGAAAATTATGTTCGTGCTTTACAGTGCAGAATTTTCAGAATAATACAGCATATTTATAATTTGCTTCAGTGCAGTTATTTCTAACAACTTAATGAAAAAACTCCAGTAATAAGCTGCTATTGGAATTGCTGGGAATAAAAAAATTAATCTGAGCAAAGCATTTGAAAAACCATGCATATTCTATCAGAGCATATCTTTTATCACAGTACTACTATAAGATTGACGGAGAGACAGACAACAGGTTAGCAAAGGCATATAGTGCGTTCAGAAAGCTTCATAAAAGAGTTTGGTGAAATAAACATCTGAAGAAAGGTACGAAGATCAGTGTTTACAGAGCTATAGTGCTGTCTACTCTCTTATACAGATCTGAATCATGAGTCATCTACCACCACCACCACCTACGTCTCTTAGAACGCTTCCATCAACGCTGTCTCCGCACAATCCTAAACATCCACTGGTCAGACTATGTGACCAACACATCTGTTCTAGAACAAACAGCAATCACAAGTATTGAGGCCATTTTACTGAGAACACAGCTGCGCTGGGCAGGACACGTCTCAAGGGTGAAGGACCACCGCCTCCCTAAGGTCTTACTTTATGGTGAACTTGCCACCGGCTGCCACAAGAGAGGAGTCCCAAAGAGAAGATACAAGGACTCCCCAAAACAACATCTCAACCTTGGCCATATTGATCAACATAACTGGTCTACTCTGGCCTCCAACTGGGAGGTCTGGAGATACACCATCTATAATGCTGCAGATGCTTTTGAGAAAGCACGCAGGATCACTCTTGAGGAGAAAAGACAACGCAGAAAGAATCGTGCCTTGCAGAATACACCACCTAAGGAGTCTTTCTGTTGTGCCTTTTGCAACCGGACATGTCTATCTCGTATTGGCCTTTTTAGCCACCAATGTGCTTGCAACAAGCGTGGGTAGTGCCTTCCCAAATCTTCGTTCGCAAAGCCTAGCCATGATGATGACTATAAAGAACACTTAGTGAAATGTACCTTGCAACCCTGCCAGAAAATTCCATCTGATGATTTCTGGGGTCCATTGCAAGTGTGGATGGAGTATAACATGGCTCTCATAAAAAATTATGGGACAAGGCGCAAACACCAGCTGAAGAGAAGGAATTTGTAAATACCCTGCAAAATAACTTCACATCCCTTCAAGAGATAGATATTAAAGACCCTCATTTCTAGCAAGCTCAAAAAGTCTCACTCTTGGTTTTCTGTTTACTATAGAAAGGCCACACCCAGAACAGCACACTAAAATACACCTTTAGAAAATGACATCTATCGAAACCCAGGGTACAGTCCCTCAGTCTAAAAGGAGAGCAAGAATATGCCTAAAGTATTGACAGCCATGACTTGCATCGCTGTTAAGGATAATCAGATTTTGTGAAACCAACATAACATATTGAATGGCTATTAAAGTTTTATGGTTTTAAACTCATCTTTAAATATCTGTAATCAGGGTGAAAACAGTTGGAAGAAGAAATTATATGCTTACTGTGCCATTTTTACAACTTCAGTTATCTGATGCTGTTAAATGCGCTGTCAGAGCCAGGACACCAGCCAAGGCAGCAGTGGGAGCTGGTATTCCCACAAACAAAGGGCTCATTCCTCATCACTGAGGTTTCCCATAGCCACGTTTTTGCAAACTCAGTGATTCTTAAATAAATCAGGGTTCACAGACCAAACAGATACCTGGAAAAAATATTGTGCTGCTGGGAGTGGATTCACAAACAGCAGAAAACTGGAAACTACAATTCTGCATGCTGTATTTCATTAAGTATGCTGGATTTTGGTTAAAAGTTTAAACATGAAATTATGGCATACAAAACATAGAAAGATTTGGGGAAAAAAACCCCTTATGTCTTTATTTACTCTCTTTTTTTTTTTTCTGAACTATGGAACATTTAAAAAACTTGCATATAACATATTTGGCTTAATTAACTATTACAACATCAGGACAGCTTTAGCTATTCAGTTAAAACAAGAGCTGTATCATCCAAAGTGAAAAACCAAGCCTGAGCTGAACTAAGGGATTCTGCCTTGGAATGGTAAAAAGAAAAACAAAACTACTTATTCCCATCAGGTCCCAAGGTTTTTATTTTGTTAGTATTACTATTTTGCATAGAAACTAACAATTACCTGAAGCTTCTTTTAAAATCTGCAATCTGTTTCTGTATTATCTACAACTACAGAGAGAAAATCAAAACCATTTCAGCACAGAAAGTTAATGAAAAATAAAATAATCCCTGTCCTTTTTGTGTTATCAATAGTTTAATATTTTTACTGAATCTTGGCTGAAACCTCCCCACCTCCACAGAAACAGAAAGTTAACTTCAGTCTGAATGTCTTGAATCCTGACCAGCTAGCACAGATGGCAGCATGGCTTAGAGCCCAGGGTCTAGTTTAAACAGTTAGCACTTGCCCATTTTTTAGTAAGAATACAAATAAAAACGTCAAGAATCCTCCAGTGTCCCTCCTGAAGTCCCTTTTTCCCCATAAGAAAGTCTAGTTTTCCACATCTGGCTGGGATAACTTTAGGGCATCTCAGGTCTTTGGAACATAGCTGCCGACACACTGTCAGTCCACACTGCTCATCAACCAGTACAATAGCTACATTTAAAGAAAGAGATAAGCTGAAGCTTAAGGTTACAAGCATAAACTTATAGTACTTGAAATCTGTGTTTCCTGATCTCCATCACCTTGGATGAACCAGTTTGGCTATCTGTATATGAAAGTGTTTCTCATTACCTCCATGTGTAGGCATCTCTAAATGCTAGGATCAGGATGTGGAGCTGATCAGACACAGCTATTACATCCTAAATTCACAGTCTGCTATAATAAGAAACATTTGGAAGGGGACCCAAGACTGAATTTTTCAGACATATTGAGGCCTCGGGTGGCTGACAACTGGGATATGACTGAGATCAGCCAGTAAGAGCCCCACAGCTCTGAAAACTGAAGTAGGTGGCCAGCTTTATCTCACATGGGCAAGATGGGGAAGCTGAAGCAGTGCTGGGGAAGCAGAAACACTTGCCCACTTCTAGCCTAGAGGTTTTACAAAATTGGCACCTGAATCTCCATTTAGGTCTACTCTTCACCTGCGGAGCTCTGTGCGGTGTTTGTAGTGTTCAGTCAGTATCTATTCACTCTTTACTCTCTTTATAATGACACTGTTTGGGATTGTACGTGTTTCTATTTCAAGTCCTCCAGTGGCTTTCGAAGGATAAGCCCAGAAAAACCTGACTACTTACATCACTACATTGATTTTAAGAGAGCAATGAAATCACACCAACAACAAATAAAAAAAGTAAAACCTAAGAAAATATATAAAATCTCAACCATTTGTATTTTTAAAATGCTTATTAAAATAAATTGTATACAGTAGCTTCTAGTTTTCATACAAATATTTACAAATTACTTTTCACCTTCTGTTCCTTTACCAGGTTTTAATCTCTAGTTAAGTACAATGTCTTAGAGCCTTCAATAAACTTGCCCTTCCAGATGTCTGTCAGGCAGAGAAATGTTATTCTTCCATGCTTCATAAATATGGTGCCTGGAAACTCATTATTAAAACCACTTTTGTGAATGCTCTGGTTCGAATTCATGACTTCTCTGAAACTATTTAATGAAACCAGCATGTCCAATAGTCAAGAAAGTTCTTCCAATGGGCATGAGCAACACATCTTTCACAACTTGTTAGAAGATGTGCCAAGACTAGTTCCTTTCCTGTGTAATAGAAGCCACAGGAATCAAAGTTTCTGATCAACGTCCAACACCTCAGCACCTGCCAAAAGCTGACAAGCCCTTTTTCCTCTCTTTCCTGAAAACAGCTCTGTAATCACACTGGATTTTAATAGGATAACTATCTCTTGGACTCATGCTGAACTCAGTTGTATTAAACCAGGATTAAACCATATGACGGTTGCTACATATATCATTACTTCATATATTTATTTTTAAAGTGCGCTGAGATTCCTACTACTACAGTCCAGCTCGTCGGGGTTGTTTTAATACAAAGAAATTTTTCCTATCAGGGACATTGTATCAAGTATGGAACAAAATATTCAAAGAGTAAGTAACAATTCTGCTGTATTTTCTGGATGCCAGTCCAGAATATATATGCTGAATTTAATGAAGTTATTCTGTTTTGACCAGCATATGAAGATACTTTAACAACTGGAAACAAATTCTCCTATAAATTCTTTCACACTGTGGAGCATTACTCCTAACCTTCTCACAGCCACAGCTCTTGGGACACCATCCTGGCTACAAAATTCCTGCACCAAGATTTAGGGACTGAATAACAAACTGACTGTGCAGAAAAGTAGTGCAGGTTTGGCAGAGTTTATCTTCTCACGTTTTGCATTGCAGCTTACAGACAGGCACATTCCACTGGGGGGGAAATGTACCCTGAGGCCATAGGAAGTCTTCTTTAAAGGTAAAAACAGTGTAAAACTGCTCCTGAATAAGAAAGATCCAGTATTAAGAGGGTCTCTTGCAGCCAAAAGAAAGGAGACTTAAATGTAGTATTCTGTACAGACATTTCACACTCAAGTCAGAGAGGGGGGTGAGCAGGAAGAGCACTGAGGTCTACACACATGACTTTCCACAGCTATGCTGGTCCAGTGCTTCCCACAGAGTGGAGGCACAACCACACATATAGACTAAGCAAATCACATCTTTACTGAGAAACTTGTGTGGACAAGTGCCACTCCAGCCAGCCAATATCCTGCATTAGCAACACATCTTATTAAATAATTTCATGCCACTGAGATTCTTTAAAAACCTAAGGCTTGTTCTCATAGAAACTCTTAAAACTGCTTACTAGTTTTGGATGTATAGTTAACCTTTAGATATTATTTAATTAGGTGTATCAGAAGAAGTTCAATAGTAACATACAGCACTCTGGACTTCTGAACTTTCTGTCTCTTGTATTACCGATCTAGTGTACACCCATAGCAATATCCCAGAGTTTATTGGTGTGTCACTTACCAGGAGAAAAAGTTAAACACTGACCAGAAAGATCTAATTGTCCTTCAAAGGAAGGATGGTAGTCATAACATGATGACGCAGAAAACTGTTCTTATCCTCATAGCATAAAGAAACAGTTCCAGTTCTTCTGTTTGAGTCAAATCACTGTTAAATGTGTGTGCCAATGACCTAATTCTGTTTTCTAAAGATGTATTACTTACGCAAGAGAGACCATAACAAACTCTTCACAACTATTCACAGTCAATTGCAGAGTTACATATTTAAAATATGTGCAGAGTGTAGTGAAACATCAGTGAGAAAACATGCAGAACCCAATTTAGCAGAGGGATTATAACCAGTTAATACAGTTTCTGTTACATCTCAATTCAGCAAAAACAAATCTATCAGATTTCACACCACATATTTATGGACATTTTAGCACCTACAGAGAAATGAGTTAGCTTCCTGAGGCACTGATTATTTTTAAATTTAAGATGTTACAGAGGCATAAAAATACTATAAATAAATTATAACATAAACCTCTTACCTAGCATAATTTTTCTTTTAAACCCACCAGATGGGGAAAGAACCTATTTTCTCTCACAGTTCTCTCCACTCAGTTGTTACCTATATGCCCACAATATAATTTAACTGAATAGAATCTAACAACTTATAATAGTGGAATCATCACAGTTAATATTTTGAGAAAGTTTCTATAGGAAACAATTCTCACTGTATGCTTGGTCTTATATTAAGAACAGTTCCTTTGCATGTAACATTTTGTGTTGATTCAGCTGCAAAATGCTGACATAAGGCCTTACAACTTGCTATATTGGCTAAATTCTCAGCAAGGACTAAATCACACCAATTGTAACAGGTTTGCATATGACATACCATTCTTTTGAATTTTTAGTTTTTGGCAGACCTGGTAAAACTGTTGCTGCAACCTAAATAAAGATAACCAGACTTTTTATGCCTGCCTATGCCTGCCCATGAGTTGCTTCTTTTGGGCAAGAACAATGGGAACATGCAACAGATTCCTCTGTATCTGGTGGTATTTATGTCTGTTTTGAGCAGTTCCAGTCAGTCCAGGGCAATCAGTGCAGTGCTGATCACACACAACCTCTCAGCAGTAGTCGTGTGAGAAAATGCTTGTGCACAAGTGGAACCAGCTTTTTCTTACCCATTATTGGCCTGATACTCTTCCAAGACAAGCTTATTATGATTTTTTCCTACTGATTTCAGTAAGAGAAGAATTTTAATCCCTAAATATTCTCATTATTTTAAAAATCCTTCACATAAAGGTAAAACATACAAACATCATAAAACCAGAAAAAGACGTCTCTCTCTCTCTCTCCAATTGCAGAAACCTTATAATAACAGAAACAATCTGAAAAACAAAAACAAAACAAACAAACAGAAGACCCCCAAGACTCTGAAAGTTACCATTTACAATAAAAAAGCTAATGTACATTGCAAAACTGAATGTATTTTACTCTAGACATTATATCTAAAATGTAGTTGTTCACATCCTGGCACAATCCAACCAAGACAGGAAATGTCTGTGCTTTGCTGTTCTGCCAACAGTTACTTTATAGCTTGAGCCGGTTGCTTCCCATTAGCTTGAGCATTAATTTAGCTAAAAAAGCCAAGCAGACCAAATTTTCTCTTGGTGAAGTGGTCTTTACTCACCTCACCACTACACATGCAATAGCCCAAGCATTGCTGCTTGGCCAGGAAACAAGAAACAAACTGGTTCCCTTTGCACTGCTTAAATGGAGGCAGATTTTCTCATGTTATTGCCAAATGGGGGAAGTTAAAGTCTCAGTAAGTGATCATGTGCTTGATAATGTTTGTACACACGATGATCACACTTTCTGTAACCTAATTAGGTTATTTTGGCATATAACACCCATAAATGTGTTAGAAGACATCTATGCTTAGATATTTATAAAAGAAATTGTCTGCCATCATGCAAAAAACTATTCAGTTAGAAAAAATAGAGGAGAAGGGGAGCAGTTTTCCAAGTTATCATCATTAAGAAGCAAAAAGGTTAAAAAGAAGAGCTAAAGTTTAGGTACACTTTGTGACATACTTGCCTTGCAGCCAGACAGGAATCATTTACTAACTGAGTGGACAGTGTAATCCTGTAATCCCTGTGCTGCAACCCAAAAACCAAAGTGCCAACAAAAGTATGTGGCTAACTCATAATGGAGGACTGCTTGGCTTTCCATAAGACCAGACTTGATTAATGTCAGTGTTGAATCTTCCTAACTACTACTTTGTTGCAGTTTACTATATAATGTTTGAAAAAGAAATGTGAAAATAAAGGCTTTTTAAAATTCTCACATCAAATGTTAAAACCCTAGAAACACTCATTCATCAGAATTAAAGATACCATTTTTTTAATGAGGTTTCAAACAGGAAAACAAACTGGTACAGTAATGAACAAGAAAATGGATAAAGACTGCCTGTTCTATATAAACAAGAGAAAAAGTAAAATGTGTATTGTGGAATTAAAAGTGATTAAAACTGCTTTCTTGCATTTCTTTCCAATAGCATGACAAGAATGGCAGAAAAAATGGTTGGAAAGAAATATGTTCTTCTTCCAATTCTAGAGATCAATGTACCCTAAAAACATCTCCACATGTTTAGGCAAAATAGTCAAATACTAACACTTTGGTATTTTAATCTCTTGTTAGAAGACATACAAATTTATGGTGAACAGGAAATGTTTACTGTATCTCACATTGCATACTTCTGAGATTAGATGTGTGAAATACTTGTTCATGATTACAATTTTCTTGAAACCTTACTGTCCCATAAAGCAGAAGTAACACTGCACTCCATCTTTCTTCACACACACATATTAAACACTTCCAGAGGTAGAGACATGAGCTCATTAACAAACTGAAGACAAGTAAGATGAAGCATCCTGAAATTATTATTTTCCCACTGTTTTGACATTACAAGATAAAAATCTGTGAAGAGACTTCCACAGCAAAGCAGTGTCTATAAGACGTTACGTAAAGACAGTAAGTCTTTAGGAATCAGATTTTAGTCTGGTTCCCCAAGATGCCACCTATTTCAGTTTGTCAAATAAAAAAAGTTAAATAGTTAAGAAATTCAATCATCATTAGTGTATGCCTAAATTTTTAAGCTCTGAGAATTGTTATACATGTAATGTCAACCATAAGCTTAGTATCTAGCTGAATTATCATCAGTTTATCTGATAGTAATTAAGAATTCCCACGTACATGTTGAAGAAATCTATCTGCATGTTACATAAACCATAGTGCATTATGGCTTAATAAATATAACCCCCATATATTATTTTTTTTCCTTCCTAAAATGAATTATGCTTCTTTAAAAAGAAATTACTTCATTTCATGTACAGCTTTTTATCTTACATTGACAATGCCATAATATGACTGTTTGAAATATCAAGGAGTGTTCATATTTTGTTTTCTGGACATTCCAATTTCTTATTTCCTCTATCAAGAACAATCAATAATTCATTGCAAAAATGTGTGCTTCACATTTGCTTTCAGCAGTCATTCCACTGCCATTTCACTAACATAAAATGGTCATAATACAGTCTTGACAAGTACCCATCTCATTAATGCCTTTTAGTCATCAAGGATGAAATACCTGTCAAGTTCTAGATAAATTATGTCAAAGCACATTTTACACACAAAAGCATCATTCTCTCATACATTTCAGTATAAATGGGTTTATTATGGAAATCTGACATTAAAAAGCAGTGGACAACAACATAGGAAAATAAGAAAGAACAGGAAAGAGTAAGGGGTTTAGTGATATTTTGAAGAATTAAGGGGGGGTTTGTTTTCTTTGGGTTATTGGGGGGTTTTTTAGGTTTGCTGAGGTTTTTATTTTTCCTCGAATCCCTGTTCTCCCCTATATCACAAAAAGATATGAACTCTCAAGATTACTATTTATTTTTCCTCCCATTGCTGTTGTGCCACTGCCACCAAAAATCTTCACCCCTGCTCCTTCCCTCTTGCTTTGCACACTCCTGTCTGACCACTTCCTACACAGCATTGCCTCAGGGCCAGTGTACGGTTCACCAAGAGCACATCAAGATAGAGGTTATGATTTCAGTTTCAATGCTAGTTTTTTCAGCCAGGAGCAGCAACTGCAGTAAAATGAATCCAGCTTTAATGATGTAGCTCCAGGCTAAAGCATGTTAAGCATCTTGTGGCTGGGGAGGGGGTAGGTGATATGTGCACAGACCAGTCAGCACTAGCAGAACTAAAAGGTTCACACACAAATTCAGAGTATTCAGGAAACCTTAAAAGAATTCACCAGGACTAACTTCAGTCAACTGAGTTTTCTCTCCCTTGACTTCCTCCAGAAGTAATGAAAGAAGAAAGCAACACAGCAGGAATCCAACTTTGATCCTTTGAATCAGCCCTGGAAGAACTTGTCTACCATTGACTACAAAGAAGATTAGCTTTTTTCAATACCTCCCTTTTGTCTCTATTCAGCCCATGCAAGCAGACTTTAAAAGTTTATAATTTGGCAAATGAATAATGAAAGACATACCCTGACAAAAAGGCCACCTGCTCCTAAATTTCAAGGCAGTGTTCCCAATTCTGGATCTCAGTGGATAAAGTTAATTATTATCATTAGCTGCTGGAATTATTTAAAATGTAAAACATTTTTTCTCATTTTATTTCCAGAAACTGTGTAACAGTTTTTTGCAAAAATTTAAAAATACAAAATATTCAACTGTAACAGAAAGTCTAACACACATGTATATAAATGTAATGCTCAGGCTCATCAAGAATATTATGTCTTGACTGCCATAAGTCATTCCAGTGAGGTACAAAAATGTCTCAATTCAAGGAATAGCAAATTACCATACCTCCAAACACATGCCATATTGAGAAAAAAATCCACTACAGGAATTTACTGAGGATTTTTACACACTGAATTATAATATCACACAACAGGAAAGAGTCATGTAGAACAATCCATTCCTAGGAGTCAGTTTGCAGCACTATTAAATGCTATCACCACTAAGTACATACAGTATTTTTTGACTCAGACCCTTATCCTCAAAAAGGAAACTAAAAAACTATGAAGGCTGAAAGCTCTGCTAAATGACCATTCTCAAAACTTCCCAAAACCCCACATTTTTCCCCATCAAGAAAGCACCCCCATAAACCCCCTAGACCTACCCTTCCTCACTTCTCTCCTTGACGCAAGAAAAGGAAATAGCATTGCAGCAACATACACTAGTTTAGCTGCATTTCACTGGATCCTTTTTAGGTATAAATTTATAGCTTGTTTACTGCTGCTAGCACAAAAGGAGACAATAAATATATTCAGACCATACAAAGTTGTCACTCAATCCTTCATTTTAGCAGTTTCTATATTCAAAGGTTTAACCAATGCATCCCGCACCTTTTACTGTTTTTTTAAATCTATTAATTGATCACTGTGAAATTTTCATTATAAATGTCTCTTAACATTTTAATATCTTAAAAATACAGTTTTAAAAAGCTGCCATGACTAGTCAAGGCAAAGTGAGAGAATCACCACACAACTGAAGGAAATCTCAAATAGTTTTGAATCCTTTTCTATATGCCACTTGTATCAATAAAGTGGAATTAAGATATAATTTGACTTTTTTGATAATTCTGATGAAACAAGCTTTCTTGCTATTATCTGTGGCTGGCATTTGGAAAAGTTCATGGGGAAGCTGATAGCAAAGTGGTAGCTTTAATGTCTTTTACATTTTTAAACAATTAAAATAGTACCATTGTTAATACATTCATATTCACAGAAGACTTCTAGGCATGTCTTTGAAATAAGGTTTTGAACATCTGTCAGATGAATGAAATTGCGTATCTTTGTATTGTCTCACCTGACTCATGTTGGCTAAGCATCTACTCTTCTCCTCACTAACACTATAACTGGACTTCTCCCATTCAGGCTTTCTGATTACCATCCATAATTTCCCATTGCCTCCATTAGAGATTATAACTCTTTCTTACAAACAAGAAATAGAAAATATTACATTCTTCTATTTCACAAAGATCAGGAGAAAAAGAAAATCCAGTGAAATATGCTGATAATGAAAAAAAATCAACTCTAAAGAATTGCGAGTTTTCCAGATATTGCTCCTTTTTATATTTATTAAGTTGCATCCACTGAATTTAGTGGCATTGCATGAAAATATCTAAGAGAATATGGCTAAGAGTTGTTAGAAAGTATAGCAGTGGGTCAATACTTAGACTTCTCTGTCAAGGACAATAGAGTGTTGAATATTATAAACATTTTGCTGGGCCTCAGGGTTGCCATATGCCAAGTTATTCTCTTCCTGTATATGGACCATAAACTTCTGAAAGCAGAGACAGCAATCTAGGGCTTTTAAAGCAGCTTATGACAGCCACTGAATGCCCCATCCACTGGGCATTTAATTCCTCAGCTTTCTGTCACAATCTCCTAGCAGAATGGATGCCATACATACAAAATCATGTCCCCATACATCAGATTTCAAAAGTTATTCAGCTGTCTCACTGCCTAATTAGATTTTTAAAAGCACCAAGTAATTTACCATTTATTGATTTCAGTGGAGGCATGCATTCACGTGATTACCTGCATCTCTAAGTACACTAACATCTATAATTTAACTGGACTTATAATGAGATCACCTAATTGGATACTCCAACTTTGTCATTGTTAGTGGTATGACTTCCAAAGGTGCTGAGTCTTTGCAAATCCAAGTGACTCAGAGCTTTGTAGGTGCTCAGCACTTCTGAAAAGGCAGATGCTAAGCATACCTGCCCTAATCAGAAGTAGAAGACTACCTTTGATCAAGTATGCCTGACACAGCATGTTTATTTAAAGTGCTGAAGAATCATGCACTGTATACTGAGAGAGCCTGCCTAAATAGGAGACTAAGGAGCCCTTCCACTTTCATTCAAAACTGACTTGACATTCAAGGAGCTGTGTTTAGGTAGGCTGGAAGAACAAAAAGTGATTCATATTTCAAAGATCCTTAGCGCATACATCAAAAACCAAAAGGTTCAAACTGAATTGTCTTTAAATACCTGTCTTTGATAAACATAGCGTAGCCTCCGTGCTGTCCTATTCTTTGAACAAACAGTGAAACCTACTTCGGAATTAATTTATGCCTGCTTGGAATTTGGTTGGCACATCACCTGTTATTCGTGCAGCCTGTTATTCGTGCAGCAAGAATCTACAATACTGGAGTCAATCCTGATGAAGTAAAAGTGTATATAAACACTTCAAATAGCTAATGTCAAAGGAATGAAACAGAGCAGGGTAGTGAAAAATTCAAGCACACAGAAGAGTTTGGCAGGGAGGTAAAGACAACCATTTCTTGAAATAATCTCACCTTTGAGATATACTTTTAACATGGGCTCTTCAGGGAGTTCTCAACCCCAGACAAAAATGGAGCTCACTGAAACAAATTAGCTACTTTGTCCATCCTAGAAGGAAGTTTCTCGTTAAGTTTTGGAAGTAATAAAACTGTATTTCTCCAGCACTTAATGTAAAAATCTGTAATAGAAAAAAAAAATATAAACAAGATGAAGGAAAGGTTCTGTCTTATTAAAGTAGTCTAAATGCTAGTGTAAGGTGCAGAGTAATATTGAAACAATAGTTATGTAATGCTTTTTTTTTTTTAACTAGACTAAACAGGTTGAAATAAGTATTATAAATATAGCTTTGGTTAGGACACAGAAAGGGTAAAATCAAGACATTAATGGAGCCAAGACTAAAAAGAACAGACCTTTTGCTTTCACTGCCAGGAAACAATTTCAAAGGCACAAAAGACAATCACATGCTACAAACTGTCTCATAGATCAGCAGATCTTAATTCTGTCTCTGAAAACTTCTAGATGCAGGTCTTGGACTGCACTGGTCCATTAATTTGAATCCATGAACACACTGAGGCCTAGGTTGGACAGCAGGATTTCTCAAATACTTTTATGCTGCAGACTATGTCTTAACATAGTCTTACAGTTCTTAAACATGTATCTTTCCTTTCATAGGAGCATACAACTTTCCTTTTCCATTCAAAGCCATATAATATCTTTTCAATGACTACATAAATTGCTTACATAAGAAAGCAATATTGGCAATGTGGTTTTGTCTTCCTTTAAATGCAATTTGAAAATTGAAAATGAAGAGAACAGTTAAAACCATATGATTAGCTAGCTCTCTAAGGATCAAATACTTGCTACATATTTCCCAGACCACCAATAACTTGTGAACCACAGAGTGAAAACCTCTATGACACAGTGGAAATTCAAGATAAAAGTAGGCAAACAGTGAGTTTTGCTCATTTTACTTTACTATTCAAACAATTCTTAGCACTGTTGCCTTAAATCTAAAGTACATACAAGGACTAATATAATAGAAGTGACAGTGACATCCTAAAACTATGTAATGAATTGAGCCTAAAAGGAAAAAAAAAAAAGAGGAAACCAAGGAGGACAGTGGGCATGTGAGTGATAGGGACAGAGACTGTTTTCCAGTTTCTGATTAGCCAGATTCCAAAGATTCTTTAGTCAGGGAAAATATTTAAGATGCAACTCTACAAAGCTCTCTACCCCTAAAACAAATCATGGTGTTGTTGGTTACTCTTTTCTAGTAAATTCTAACATAGTTATGGTTTTGTTCTCAAGGTGGTTTTTTGTTTTGTTTTGTTTTTTGAAGGGGGGAGAGGATATTCGTTGGGGGGTTTTAAATACTTATTTTCAGTTATAGGAATACAATCATACTAGATGAGTGAGAAGAAAAGAAATATCAACCACCAAACTACTACCTGTTCAGCTGCCACTGAAAGGTTTTCAATTAATGATAGGTTAAGATTTGTCTTTTAAATCCCAGCACAAGTATTTAGAGGAACATGAACACTGAGAATTCTTAAAGATGAGCTAAATAAAGCTTTTGCCCTTGGAGCAGACTGAGGCTCTTCCTAATTCAGAAGAGTTTTATAGAGCTAGGTTTTCTATTTTCTTCCTTTAATAGATTCAGGATTTATTTCCTTGGTTGCTCCGCATTCTTTCTATTTTTCAGATAGTCCTGTTTGCTTGGTTAGCCACATGCAGACAGCAGTTGATATAGTGCAACTGCAGGTTTCTGCACAACATAGTCCAGGCAATGAACACTTAACACTTATCTCTAGCTCAGCCTACAGCTAGAAACAGAATTATACCCCTGCTTAGTTATCAGTTCCCAGAACTCAGCTGGAAATCAAGCCAATGTAATCTCAAAGCTCCCTAAAATATCCCTGTTAACACTAAATAAAATGGACAGAAGGTTCCTTGCTGAAGGAACCTGAGCAAGGTGTTTCCTATGTAAAGTCAGTTTTGCTCAGGACTAAACTCCTACAGAGTTTAATTCAAAGCAGTTGTTTCTTGTTCCCAATACTTTGCATAAGTATGATGCCAACTGGCAAAACCCAGCCTGTCACCTTAGTAAAACTACTTTCCCAAACAGCAGAAGCCTCCAGCAAAACGTCACTACGGACAAACTCCAATTGAGAACATACCCCCTCGGCTCCTCTGACACCGTCCTTTCACAGTATAGCAGCATGGCTGCACGGCACTTGGAAAAGCAGCCAACTCTGCATATGTTCCAACAATACAGCAACACTGGCAGCTGTGGGCTGGCAAGTTTTGGAGTCTCATGCACACCAACACAGGAATAGAAGAGGTGTGGTTTGCATTACAGGACTGCAATTCAACTTAATAAAATTTTCTTGAGGCTTAAATTCCTCCTCCCTACCTTCTTCTGTACCTGATATATTAAAAGGGAGGGAATTTTAAGAGGAAAAAGGGAGAAGAGAAATAAAATAGGCCCTTGTCTCCGAGGAAGACAACACGCTACACAAAAATGCAGCCATGGTAGCTTAGCAATTACATTGTACCCTGTTGTACGATAATTAGAACTGATGAGGTCACTTATACCTTAGCTTCTACAGAGCAGAGAAGAAAGCATTAACATCAGTTTCATTACTTTTAGATGACTAAGATTTCTTAGTGAATAAACTGAGAACAGTTTTAGTCGTGAAACAAAAGATGCCAAATATCAAGTTTTAACATTTATCTTTGAAAAATCCACTTTTTCCAAAAGAAATTACAAACCAAGCAGACCAGCATAACATGCACAGCATATCTTATATATTGCAGTATGCAGAGAACCTTTTTTTTTTATTGCTCAAACCTGTGCACATAGTGCGTGGTCAAAACACTTCCCATTCCTGTCTAAGAAATGGTATCTATCAAAGGAAACCAGACTGTATGACTTTGCCAGACTTGACCCAAACGACAGCCTGTTTTCACACTGCCCTGCAAGGCAGCATGCCACAGACAAGAACACTGTGGTAAGATCATGACTTACCGGCACAAGTAAATAGGTTTTTGAAATTGAAAGTAATTAAGCTATTTGCATGTTTGTATGGTAACATTCATTTCTGCAAGAGCTTTTTCTGGGTCATTGGACAGGAGGCATTTGAATAACATCCCCTCAGATTTTAATCATACATTATCTATTCACAAGTATGTCAGGTGAAAAACAACTAATAAAAAATAGATTTCTACTCAGAGGAAAAGACCCAACTCTTGCACTTTAATATATCTGGCTCCTGTTTAACACACAACCAAATGAATGATCCTAGTTCTTGGTTTACAAAAATTCAACAACTAACACTGCTGCTCAAGGGACAGTATCTCAGTAGACATCTGGAGAACCCACTGATTAATTAATAGATTCATTAATTAGACAGCTGTAGTGTTAGAAGAGAATTTAATTGTTTGAATTAATAACCCTACTAATTAGTCCTAAAGAAAATCATCATCAACCCATAGAGCTGAGAAAATTCTTACTTCCTAAATGCGCCTCTGCATGATTAACTTCACATTTCTAGAGCGTGTTAGCTAACTACTGACAGACTTATAAGGCTGCATGCGCCATAGGAACATCCAGAGCAAATCTAAAAGCTGTGATTTTTCTGGTATATAATGTAAATACCACTGGAGACAAACATTATTAAAAATAACTTATCTATTTCTTGATTCTGAAGTATGGTACTGACATGGGAATTTGAGAAAAACAATAATAAACACCAAGCCTGTATGGGGCTGCATAAAACCTGAGGCAGCCTATGAATATTACTTAATTTAAAATCATCAAGGTATGCAAATGACACACAATGGCAAAGAGGAGCCTATGCAAAACTATGGCAGGGCTGCAGTGTTTTTCAATAATCTTCTGTTGTCTCAGCAAGAAGATGGACATATCCATTTCTAGAAAAGAAATATTGAAATTATATGAGGTATTTCATAAACAAACCATAATCATCTACAATGTGTGACAGCGAGCTTAGAGTTCTGTTTAATAATGAGTTAAAGACCTCATTGCAGAATGTTCCTGTCAACACAGTTGAATCTTACAGTCTGTCTGTATAATACTTAATATGCTCAAAATTCTGATACTGCTTTTCCTCCTTTGTGCTTCAGTTATCAAATCTATAATAGAGACAGGACTTCAGGGAATATCATTAAAATAAATTACTGAAATTTTTGAAGCACAAAGATGTTTCACTGACATCCATCTTAAAAACTCACAGATAAATGAGTCCTTTTGCATTAAATATAACTTAATTAAAATTCTACTACGGATATAGTGAGGAAAAAGTAACATTTTGCACATCAAATATCCCACGTGGTAAAGTTTACAACCTGTTGGAAAAAAATTAACTATGAAATAGCATACATAGGGAAGGAGAGGAAAAAGGGTAAAGTAGGTAAAAGTGCACAGGTAGCCCCAACTTGATATTTTGTCTGTTCTGAGTACTTGTTTCTGTAGGCATAGTATTCTCTTCCTGCAAGTCCAGTGCTTCCAAAACACACTACATCTCAGCACAAATGCAAGCTGCAGAGCAAGAACTGAGCAGAGAGTGGGAGAAGCACTCAGAAAAACCTTCAGAAACTGCCTAGGTAAAGATGAGGTAGAAAGACTTTGGTGAGTTGACCATTTCTGGACACCCCGTGCCCACCAAAGCCACTCATGAGTCAAGGTAAGAACAGGGAGAGGTCACTCATCAGTTATTGTCACAGGCGAAACAGGTTCGACTTGGGGGAATTAGTTTAGTTGATTACCAATCAAATCAGAGAAGGATAATGAGAAATAAAACCCAATCTTGAAAACACCTTCCCCTCATCTCTCTCTTCTTAGGGTCAACTTCACTTCTGATTTCTCCTCCTCCTCCCACCAGCAGTGCAGTGGGACAGGGAATTGGGACTGTGGTCAGTTCATCACACGCTGTCTCTGCCACTCCTTCCTCCTCATAGGGAGGATTCCTCACATTCCCCTGATCCAGCTTGGGGTCCCTCCCACAGAAGACAGTACTCCATGAACTCCTCCAATATGAGTCCCTCCCACAGGCTGCAGTTCCTCACAAACTGCTCCGGTGTGTGTCCCTTCTATGGGGTACATTCCTTCAGGAACAGCGATCCAGCATGGGTCCCTCAAGGGGGCACAAATCCTGCCAGCAAACCTTCTCAAGAATTGGGTTCCACATGATGATAGGTCCTGCCAGGAGGCTGCTCCAGTGCAGACTTGCCACGAGCAAGGTCACAGCCTCCTTTGGGCATCCACCTGCTCTCCACCCTCACATGTCTCTTACCTCCCCAAAGAACATACTAATAATCAAATTATAGGCTAGAACATGTTTGAGCACTTTCTGTCCCCTGTTGAATTCTGCAAAGCTTGTCTGTACAATGACATAATTAGGGTTAAAAAGAAAGCAGGAGGGAGGGGGAAAAAAGTACACAACTCCTCAGTCTAAAACAAAGGCATCCATCCACTGTTCTACCAACCAATACCTGATTTCCTAACATTTTCCTAATTATTTATTTTATCGAATGATTATTTCATACAAGATAAAGATACAGGTAGCAGAATAGAGACCACAATACTGAGGTCTCTATTTGTCGGCTTGATTTAGCAACTTTCACAGTTCTCAGAACAACTACAAGTAAGCGAAGAAGTCCTCTGGATAACCTGGAAAGAAGAAGAATGAATCAAATAAAATGAGATGGGTCATGCACTGGAATGAAGGGGAAAAAACCCACATTACTTCAGGCTTCTTTTATACCATATTTATAAAAACAGTAAATGATTTTTTCTACTGACAGAAAAAGAACAAAATTCTTAATGTGAATTTTAAGAAAATTAAGCAAAAAGAATCAAATTTAAAAAAAATTAGGAAAATCTAGCAAAATACGTTCAAAGGAATGTTGTGCTATGGGAACCCACCTTCCTGTCTTCTGTAAGTATTCCAAAAGTTAAAAAAACCACTCCAGACAAAACTAAATATTAAAGCCTATAGTAGGAAAATTTTTCTAAGCAGATTTATTTCAGGGATAAACCCCACAAATTCCTATTACATGGTGTTAGGGAAAGACATATGTCTATTTGGATTGCGCTGACTGCAGTCAATAAGTTTATCTCATCACTGCTGCTGCCAAAATAGACAGTACAGAAACGTGTTTGACAAGTGTAAAGAGAACCTGAATGATTTATTGTTTGCATTACATTAATAACTGAAATGTCTGAAGGAAGATGAACCAAGTGGGATCAACTGGTTAAAAATAAATCACCTATATTGCATTTTTAGAAATAACCTTTATCCATAACTTATAATGTGACTTTTTCACATTACTTTTTCTCCTGCATTTGACACCCTTTCCTCCTGATGCCTATTTAAGAAAGTATCACATACAGTCAATGATTCTGTTTACCTGACATACACTACAAAATTCCCTAACGTAACAGTTACAAAATCATATGTTTAAATTGCAAACATCAACTAAAAGTAGATTATTTTCTGAGTGTGGAAGAGCCTTACTGAACAGAAAAGTAATTTAAAGGAAAATGTATTGAACCAAACTGCTAAAATCAAGCAAACAGCACAGGACTGCTGTTGATGGCTTAAGTAGTCCCTCTAAGGTTCTCTAGCTTTCTCTTTTTCCTTCTATTTTTTTGTGTTTTAACATTTTAAAAAATATGTAATTCAAACTGGTATAGATTAAATCAATTAAGAGACCTTTTTCACCCCCTTCAACTGATTTATCAGGAGAGAAGATGTGACCTCTAGCTATTTTGATGCATGATTGCATTCAGTCTCTAGTAACTGGTCACCATCAGCAGATGACAGGTGATCTGTCAGTCAGTAGATTAAAGGTAAAGCTAAATGCCCTTGCTACTATTGCACATGATTTCTGTAATGACCTTAAACATACATAGAAAATATTCTTACTGCTGCAGTTGAAGCTATTGGAATACCTCTTCTAGCTGAAACTAATTATTATTAAAATGCTCTCTCCTTAAATTGTGTGCATCATTATGCTGTATTGAGATTACCAAAGTGCAATAAAACCCAATTCACCAATCCAACATATGTATATTTGTTTTAAGAGAGGCTAATTTTTATGACAGAATATGCAAAAAAAAGGAAATTATATCGGGGAAAATCATGATCACATAAAATAAAAACTTTAAGAGACAGAACAATTTGGAAACACAAAACTGAAGATTGCAGTGGGAAGAGGGAGATCTGGGACAATGAATTTTATACCTATGCTTGACCATAATGGAAGTCTTGTGACACCAGTATATTTAGATGTGATTTTTGCTTCTTTGTTTAGTACTAGCAGTGGCACAAATAGGGTTTGAGGGTTTTTTGTTGTTATTTGTGGATTTTTCTTTTTTTTTTTAATATGCATGTGAGCCAAATAATTTGAAGTGTCAAAATATAAATGTCAAAGTCAGCCCGCCTTTTCTGTCAAGAACACAGAGAAAATACGAGCATGTTGCCAACTTCTACAACACTGTCAGAAGTACTATCAGCACTTTTTTTTTCTTGAGGCATATGATAGTTCAGTGACAAACCAATGAGCTTCCACTTTTTAATAATATGTTCTTTGTAGCTTGGTGAAAAACTTAAAAAGTACAAAAGGAAAAATAACAGACAAAAAATAATTGATGATAATACAGTGATAACACAGCTGTGGTGGCCTGGAAGAGCAAATAAAGGGTTGTTGCACTGTCCCTAAGATCTATGGATGGCAGTGCCCTGAAACTAGTCAGGAAGAAGTTGAAATAATTAAGAGTCACCATCAAGAGCACAAGTACCACCAATGTGAACATAGCATCAAAGTCTCCAGTATGTGTCTCTCATGAGATGGAAAAGAACATGAATTCTCCTCACCCCACCCAGCAAAAGAGAAATATTTACTGCACAATCCTCTATGTTGAGAAAAATAAAGGTGAGAACCAAGTCAGGTTTTTGTGCAGGCCACTGCCCAGAACTGGGTTAAATTATGCCCAGAGTTGAACCAGCACTCCTATTCCTGAGAACAGAACTATGGTTTCCCAGAATGAGCATGTAGTGATTCCACAGTGTTGTTCACAACCATTCAGAGCCATCTATTAGACACACCTACATATGTGATACTTCCCCCTCGCCTTTCTTCTCTTTTAAAGGAACATATTTGTACTCATTGGCATGAAACAGTCCCTGGTTCTCAAAGAGACTACAGAGAATGGAATTGAAACACCATCAAGAAGTCATAAGGATAGCATCCTTTCTCCCCCATTCACTTCATCCACCCCATGGCATGAATTTGCTGACTGTTTTCTGGGCAACAAGTCTGGCTCTGGCAAGAAGTAACACATATTTCCCTGTTTTCACTTCTTTATACATACTGAATCCTAGATATTTAACAACTACCTCATGACGTTCAATAAATAAAGTTTTGCAAAGAATGCCACTGCTCTCCAACAGATTCCTATCTCACAAGTCCCATATCTCTCCATGGGACTTTATGTCAAGGTATGTCAATGAAAAATAAGTAAAACTGCACCATAACAAGCACATTTACACCTTCACAAGTGCTCAGGGTTTATTTAATGTGCACATCAAGTATAACTACACTTTCACTGCCTGCTCCACCTTCAGATCACAAATGCATGGATATGTTAAAAACTATGATAAAAAGTAACAATTATGATTCTTTAATGCTTTCATTCCTCATTTTTAAGGTGCATGGCTCTGCAGTGGGCTGCATTATGGAGTACCTTATACTGGATCTTATAAATAAAATCAAGAAAATGTATATACATCAGTGTAATATAGACAAAATTTCTTTTGAATAAATCTCCACCAGGTAAGAGACTGTCTTTGCATACTTACACTGTGCATTATTTAAAAGAACCAAGCAACCACAAAACCACAAAAGCACCACCAAAAATCTGCTACCACAACAGGTTGGCTTTTAGGAATTAAGCAGATATTCATATAAGAGTCACTAATATACAACATTTGATTCATAATTCCCTTTTTAATAGTCTCAAGTTACATGATTCTTGATAAATAAGTAGCAATAAAAATAAAGAAAAAAACATGGGAGAGAAAAGGTATGGCAGTAAAAAAAAGTTATGAAGCAACTATTACATTTAAATTCAATTGCTCTGGATTTATTTCTATTCAGCTGTGGACAGTATTAAAACCACTGGAGTCCTCTACTTCTTGCCATAAATTTCAATCTCTACATCTGCAAATCATCTTGCTTGCTGCTGAAAGTACAAGTAATGAGATTCACGGTACATGGGGAAAACAGCATCTCCAAAGCCCTTGAATCAGCAAAGTTATTCTCTTTTTTAGGAGCTACTAAGTGAGAGAGTGAAAAGGAATAGAAAATAACTTCTTGAATATAATTCCAGCCAGTAGCTTTTTCACAACTATGAATTTGGCAGAACATTTATTTCCATTTGGGTAATAGATAAGTAAATATTTCACAATACTTGCACCAAAATATTATATTACTCCAATGCTGTGACACTTAAGCCGTAATAATATGCTGTATCATAAGGGATTAGTGAGTGTTGCCATCTTAGGGTACTTTTTTCTCCTCTCAGCAAATTATAGTGTTCCATTTGATGTTATCTCTCTGTAGGACATCACACTCTTCTGGGATGGTAGCCCAGGATGGTCCCAGGTTCTCCTCCACTTCTCACGTTAGAGTTGTTCAGTGTTTTCTACACTCATACATATGGAGCTGTTCATGCAGCTCTGTACTGCCCAGAGCCAAAAGATGTTTCTCAAATCCCACATGCAAACAAACCCCAGACAAAAAATAACCAACCCAGTGAAACACCTCACACATTCTTGCAGCTCCACATTTCTGGGTTTTGGTTGCTCTGTTTGTTTGTTTGTTTTTCTCTCCCCTTCATTTTGTGTTTCTCGTGTTTTGGAATAGCTTGAGGCAAAAACTATTTTGTCAGGAATCCTTAAATCCCCGTAAAATTTTAATCTCTTTCTTCCTCTTGCCCTGGCAATCCCTTTCCCTCTAAAGTAGGATGATGGTTGTACTTCATATTGTAGCATGCAGCAGAGGAAAGACTGGATTTATAGGAAATCATTCTATTTCTGTACTACAGATTCCCATTATATAATTTATTTTTAGGAGTATTAACTCATAGATCAAATGAGTAGATACACACAGTCAATCCCAGGTAAAACACCAGATGTAAATTTTAGTTCTGAAATACTTAAAAGCTTAGTGTGCTCTCTATCCCTCTGAGCCAATTTGTGATGACATGGGAAAGTAAGTCCAAACCGGGAAGGATGACTGAAATCAAAGCAAGGTGCCACTGTGTTAAGTGCTGCCAACAGTGGCTGTGAAAGCGTTTGTCCAGCAGTCATAGGATTTCTGTGTAAACAATCGAGGCATGTGCCCTCTCTCGACTGAGCTGGCTCAAACATCTGACTGACAGCTTGGTGCCTTTAATGCACTGGAAAACTATGTTTCCTGCCTCTGTAGATTTGGGCAAGTTCAACTCTGAGAAATCATGAGCTGCCCTTTGCCCTCTCCATCATCCAACTCCTTTCAACAGCCCACTTCGGGTAATTAAAAAGACAAAGACTTGTTTTGCATTTCGAAAGGTTTTCTTGACTCCCAAGACATATCACTTTATCTTCCCACTAGCTTTGTGTCATTCAGACAGAAGGTTCAGATGTTCGAAAGCTACAAGGCCTCACTGACAAAAGCTTTTATTCCCAGATGAAACGGGATCTTCCTTTTTCTTCTTAATATATGTTTGTATTCATTAGCAAGATGACATTTTTCAACAAAACTGCATCTACAGAATGTAGCAGATCATATTCACAACACTAACACCTTACAAAGAACTATGCTGACTCAGGACTGCTAGAGCCAATATCCACATACTGTGTGAAAGACATTATGGAATAAAGATAAAATTAGGTGATGGGCAACTCAGTTAACTCCAAGTTGGTTTATTTTTTTTTTCTTGTTATGGTTATTAGAGCTAGAAAAGGCATTTTGATTTAAAAAAATAAGCAGGAGGGTGATAGGAAAGCTGTTTCCTGAGGAAGACACTGCTAGACAGGATGTGGAGGTTGCTACAATTCTTCCTTGCTGTGAAATTAAATTAGTCTCAATGTAGAGCTGACTAACAGCTGCAACTGGTACCACTTAACTGTGAAGCAAGAGTCTAAAGTTAATATCCCACTCTACATTTTTTGTAAAGTTACTTCTAATTTTTGTTCTTCATCCTTCCTTAACTTCGGCAGTTTTCTCCAACGCAGAAACCACTTCCAGATCAGTATGCCTGATTTCCTTCTGTCAGCTTCTCCTAGAAGCAGATCTCTGCACTGGCCAGAGTAGGGTTTTTCTTCACAGGGCAGAGGAATCTCCTTCTGACACTCCTTGTAGAGATGGAGCACTTTACATAAGAGCTTTCAATGGACCACCGAAATCCTTGCAGTTTCATAACTGTCAAATGAGGAGAAATATTGTTTGTGATGAAGGTTTCTGAATTTGTGTCCTGACACTAAAATAATAAATAGAACCTTTTCACCATTAACAGCTGCAACCTCGAAATCTATGAGTGACTCAGCTCACTTGACCTCAGGCTACACAACTCTAGATTTCCTCTCTTTCTGTAGTTTTCTTTCCCCTGGTGCATGGAACAGTCATTCCCTCCAGAGGCCCCTGTGAAATCTGTTGAAACATCTGCCTCATTTTGTATTCTGTAAAATATCCATAATAAAATACTCAAAAAACCCACAACCAACAACAAAAAAAAAGTATTTGCAATTCTTTACAGTGAAAACATAATAGAAGCACACAGCACTTGAACTTCTAACAACTTATTCTCATCTTGAGTAACATAGTAATATGTTCTACAGGGAGAGGAGAGCACACTTAAACACCAGTATGTACAGTGTATCCTATCACATGTACTTTTCTCTATCAGTTCCAAAGAAAACATATACATACACATTACACAACAGAAAGTGGAAAAAAGCATATATCTCATGATGATTCTACATTTGCAACACTGCCAAACTAAACATAATCAAGGGTAACTGAATACTACTGCTTTCATCATAACCCAGCTTTCTTCCCTCACTCATCCTTATTCCCTTAGCATACAAGAACACGAACTCAAAGATTTCTCAGCAAAGATCAGTAGCTTTCTGTGCTCTGCTTCATCCCTAAAAATAGTTAAACAAATCAGTATGCTTATTACACACTTAAAAATCACTTCAGAAGTGATTCCTCTTCATGAAATTTTAGAAATAATGCGCTGTTGGGTTATCATATCTACTGATGTATTTTAATGTAAGAGTTCATAAGCAAATTTTCACAACTGAAAAAGTAAAGGGCTTGTTCTTATAAAAATCTTTTATAATCATGAATTTAGTATAGAAAAGATGTCGGGTTTGCAGTTTTCAAAACAATCTATTTGTCCAGGAAAAGAGAGAATGTAGACAAGCAAGGCACATTTTTAAACTCAGTCCATCCTAGTACAGAAGAATCATGGCTAGGTTGTGAAGAGAAGTTAATTTTTTTTTTTTAAATATGGATGAAAGTTACTGAAAATTTCTCTGAGATCCCATGTCCTTGTCATAGAGTTCCTCAACTGTGACCCTATCTACCAATAATGACAGAAGACAAAGTTGAACTTATGACCTAAAGGTTAAAAACCTTTGTCTTATTGCTGTCCCTTGCTTCACCTGTGCAAGTGTAAAGGGAAAATGGGAACAGTGTAATCTGGCATAAGAAGGTTAGATGAAGAAACAGCTTCTCAGTAAAACAAAGAAATGTTTTAAAGATTTTAAAATTTTAATTAGACATTACTCTTTAGAAACCATTGTTCAAATGAAACTTAGCACAGTGGAGCTTAGGAAAACAATATCACCAGCAGCTAAACATGTTTTTATACTTCTCCAAATTACACTCTTATCTTTCTAGACCTGCCAAACAACTAAGTTTGACCTGGACCACGTAGGTTTCAGGGAGCTTTTTAGGTACCCAAAGTGCCTAAAAAAAACCCACTCAGCACATACTGCATTTGCATCATCTGAACACAGCCTCTTTTAGGACCATCACACCAGGAGATACGCTCCAAATACTCTAGCTACCCGAGCAGTTGCTGTTCAAAACAATATGGATTTCTAGACTCTGAGCAAAACAACTTTGGTACAGACCCCGTGTCAGGTTTCCCAGAGCACAGGCAGCAGCAGAAGACATAGTTTGATGCTACTTAGATGTGAGTCTACACAGATCCAGAAAGTCTATACCTTTGCAGTACCTCTTTAAGTTCATGTTACTTTACTAGTCAGCACTTCAAATCCTTCATCCTTCCATGAAATTACTGTGAGGAACATACGAATCAAAGCAAGCAGTGCAAGGTAGACTCTTCTCCATGCTGATCAGCACTGTGCTACAGAGAAAATTTAACAAGAAAAGCAAGAAATATGGTCTGCTGGGAAAACTCAGTCCTTTAAAAACAGCCCAAAGCGCTCTATTTAAAAAATTTAGCCACTATTATACCCTTTCTCCTGATTTTGAAAACAAGACATTTTGAGACAGTCTCAGAAAGAGCAAGTTACAGACAGCATAAGACCATTAGTCATAAGAATATAACTATGCATTTTTGTGTCCTTTTAAGTGTACACACATGCTTTGTTTTCCCACCAAATCCCCACTGAGACTCATTTGCAAGTGCTAGCTTTCCCTTCCAAAACAGTATTTCCTACTATATAGCATGTAGATTTTCAACTGTGAGAAGAAAAAGAGGGGAGGAGCAATTTTGGTATTTTTTAAGTTCTGTTAGAAAAATTTTGAAGAATAAAACTCGATGAGCCATGCCTTGTTTCTAATGCATCTACCCTTATCAAATGAATGCAGGTGTTCATCCTAAGTATATCATGAGATTATCAATCATTTAACACACATTTTCATTTTCTAAGTCAACACTATTAACTTCACTGAAACAAACTTGGAGTTTTTTCCTTCTTAAAGAAAGATTCAGATTTAACTATTATGCAATACAATATGTAAAGCCTCCTAATAAAGGAAATATTAATTAGATTACAAACAGTTATTGTCAATAAATCTTTAAACCGACTTAGCAAGATTCTGAAGTCTTTAACAAAGGCAGATGCCAACTAATACATTTTGACAAGTGGTAGATTGAAGACGAACATTTTGAAATACTCTAAGAAATAAGAAACCATATAGACTGTTGTGTAAATAGCTGTATTTCAGAATGCTTTATACAGTAAAGGACTGCCAAATGCACAGTTTGTCCCTTGAAATGCCATCTATTTAATAGTTCTCTTAGTTTGATGCATTTGATTTTTTTTACAATCATTTACTTAATATTGCTGTACAGCTCTCAAGGGTCTCTCTCTGTTCTGGGCTATTTGTATGTAGCACAAGAGAATTATAAATTAAACTTCTGTTTTAAACATATCATTTTAATATACATGCATCTATGTACATTGAATTTGTTTTGTGCTGCAGATTGACATGACATTCCACTTGCTTTCTTTTTTATTCTATAAAAAGGCCCTTTTTATCAAAGTTGTTGCCTTGATTTTTAATGTAGTGTGCAGTTCAAAAAACAGTAAAATACAGGGTTTGCAAAGAGTCCAAGTCACTGTACAACTAGATTTTCTTCACTTGACATATTTCATATGTGCACACAAGGGAGAGGATTGAAGTAGAAAAGACTTTTTCTTATTTTTATCAGTTTAAGTAGGGAACATTCAGCCACTGCACTTAATATCATTCAGAATGACATCGTAGGCAACTGCAGTTGTCATGTTCATATCCAGCTTTTTGAGATGGAGCTAAATTCAACCACACATTTTTTTATTCAATTTTCTATTAAATTTGCTCTTATTTTTAAACTAAAAGAAAACAGAGAATTATGATGAGCTTATTCAGGGGACTACAGTATTAGAGACACTCACAAGACTGTTTTTCAACATATTTGCAATATTACAGCTCAGTGGGAACATTGACCAAAATCGTAGTATCCACTGAAGCAGACACGACTTGGTATGAAAACTTACAAGTCTGAATAAAATCTTCAGACAACAAATAAAGAAACTACTTCTGGATGAAATGAGAGAACAGATACAATTAACAACATAATAATAAGTAGAGGAGCTAAAAGGGCAAAGTAAAATGATGGAAGAGTAAAGCATACAGTATCCATGCCATACAAATTGACCAGTGAGATACAGGGACAAGCTACAGTAACACAAGACAATCCAATTTAACTATTCTTTAGCATACACCATGAAAAAAGATCTAATTGTATCAATTCTGCTACACAATTGGTTTGGAAGAGCTGCTGTCTTTCATGATAAACACTGGATGTTAGGATGGCTGAACCTCCGACACATGAAAGTTTCCCTTTCAAAGTGAGAGGACAAAGGTCTTTCGGAAAGTAAAACACTACAGGATATTTCATTTTTGTATTTACTTCATTTATGCATTTATGCATGTATGTATGTATGTATTTATTTATTTAACAAGCTGTACTTTTAAGTTCAGAGTCATGTCCTTTTTTTACTTTCTACTTTTCCTACATTTGTAGATTACTCAGTTTTTCTGACCAGGTAACATCATGTAAAAGAGATTGCACAACAGGGGAAGGTGTAAACGGCAAGGCAAAGCAGCATCTGCAACTCCTGTGCAGAGCTGTCCCCAAGGGCAGCCTGGGGTGGTAGAGCCCACCTTGCCTACCGCTGGCAAGCCTGTCTGCCCTGTGGCTGAGTTAATCTCAAAACTGGATAATCTGCCCTGGGTTAATCAAAAACAGACCTTAGCAAACCAAGACCTCCAAATACCATTTTATTTCATAAAAAACCTGGGTAGAGAGGTACAAGGATTGAGAGGAAGACTTTCAAGAACAGTCAGTATTCAACGTTTAAACTTTTCTCTTAGTAATATAACATCTGAACAAAAGTAACATATTCTTCTCCAGAAAACAAAGACTCAGATCCTCAGCATCATCTGATGTTCTTTAATGACTATCATCTTTTACCTAATATTTACAGACAGTATTACACTGATACATTTGTTTAAAACTGAAATGTTTTCATTACCATAAAAGTTTGTTCAAGTTTGTTGGGTTTTGATTGTTTTTTTTCATTAAAACCACTGAAAAAAATGTAAGCAATTGTTATTTGATTTTGATATAACAACTTCATACACGTAGTCCAGTTCAGAAATGAAATGAACACAACCTCACAAAGACAATATTAAGACATCGATACTTTTTTCCCCATGTTTGTGCTGGTTAAACATGCACCCTTAATTACAGAAATGCACATTGCCCCCAGGCAACCTGAAAAATGATTGATAATCACATTTACAATTTGTTCAAGGCTTCTCCTTTATAATTAACCTTCTTATAGCAAGTAGAATACATATTAGACACATAACAGCATGGTATTTAACTGCTTTTGGAGTTGTATGAGGCTAGACCTTGAATTATTTGAGTGACATAAGATTATGTAAACCAGTGCATTCTGAAAAACATTATTTTTCGTCAAAATATTGAAAAAAACTCTATGAAATAACATGACTTGTAAATCTCTTAACAATTTTCAAGATAATAACTACTAGCTCCAGAGACCTAAAAATTTTAAAAGCTGTTTTTATTTTATGCTTACAGTTCATAAAACAGTCAAATTCTGATCAACTAATAAGTCTATGACCAAGTGAGTAGAAATCGGAGAATCCTTTAGGTTTTGTTATTTCGCTTGCATTCCACAATTCTTATTTCTGAGGCTTTCAGATGCAGTTCTGCTACTCTCCCCTTAATCTCTACCCCTTCAATTTGGAGGGCTGATAGGATAGATTTGCCTTCCATTTTTCCATGAGCACAGACTCTTCAGATTATTGAAAATATTTAGATTTTACTTTCTTTAATTCTGTGGGTTATTTTGTTTTTAGATTTTGGTATTTTCTAGTTTATGACCTAGCATGGCTTCTGGAACCAGACTGGGAGAGAAGGAACCACAGAAGCACATTTGCTAGAATGTAGTGTGGAGCTATGGGAAAAAAAGCCTGGAAATGTATCATCTCATGATGGCTTTTGAAAAAAAATTAGAAATATATAGAGGCATGTCAAAGTAGGTAAAACTGCACCATGCTGAATAAAATAAAATGAAGAAATCACTATCAAGGCAGGTTTTTGCAAAGCAAGATACTTTGCTAATCTCCTCATTCCTAATTATAAGAATTCAGGATGTCTGTAACATTTAAGTGTTATTGAGAATGAATTCAGCTATAGCTCAAGTGAGAGTTTGATTCACTCTTTTTTGAAAATTACCATTTTGGTTGAAAACACTTTGGTTTACTGTCAATTAGAAAAATATTTGTTTATGACAGACTCGGCAGAATTGTTGGAAGATTGCTTCAGTTGTTAAGACTCAGAACTGTGTTTTTACCCTCTTTGTATGTCCCAAATGATCCCCTTCCTGAGCATGCAATCAGTTAGTTTAAAACAAACAGATGTTTAAATATTCTTTTAGTTTCGCAATGGACTTGGAGGCCTCAATCATCTGTATTTGACTCTAGAATGAGAGGCATCAATCAGCTATATGCCTGTGGTTTACCTTGTCCTTCTGAACATTCATTTTAACATTTGATAAATGATACCTTTTTATTAATAAATACAAGGCCTCCCACATCCCTGTTGGGTGGAGCTGGCACATGGCTGCAGACCACTGCCACTAGCCTACACCTGCTTTGCTCACACTTGGTCACAAGCACAACTTGATTTCATTGGCGGTCCAATAAATATTTCAAAATTCTTCAAGGATACGGTGGTTTTCAAAAGAGATAATGGCATCAAGTAGAGTTCTACTGCAAAAGCAGCTTTAAGTAAAAAAGAAAAAAAGAAAAAAAAACATTTTTGCTGTCTGAAAAGAAGAAACAAAGATATAATCAGAGATATAGGTGCCTCAAGAAACCCAAATCAACAGGGAAATACTTTTAGGACAATATTTAAACATATACAAAGATCCCACACACTCAGCACTCACATGGCTGAACAAGCCCCAGAATGATTTTTCAGAGACTGGGCAGGTTTCCTTACTAGAGGATTTTACTGAATTAAGCCATTAGTGCATGTATTAGTTGCTAAGAATGTTAAACACTTCAAAGAATGACAACAAATACAGAAATCAGTGACATTGAATCAAAGGGATGGCCCCTTATTTTATCCTGTACACATCTGCAAGACTGTTTAATTTTTTAAATAATAAATGTTGTCATTTTTATAAAAGTCATGATACAAAATACAACCATAAAAGATTTTTCCGGTCTTAAATTATGTTTAAAAGTT